>NC_141596.1:26485329-27151996 GCF_047967505.1 Dipteris shenzhenensis
GCTTTTTTCCAGTCGTGAAAACATCAACGGTGCAAATGGATTACACTAGTCCTATTATTAAATTCCACTTTGTTTTTTAATGTGCATGCAGAGGCATGGGCGTTTCTACACCCATACCATTCTTTCAGCACAATATAAGCACTCTTTGAAACAACCTTTTTGACAGCAACAATAGAGAAACAAACTGCTATGTAAAAGTGACCGAATGTATACAGTAAGTCTCGAGCCTAAATACAATGTAGAAGCTTCACAAAAGAGTTTGCAAGACATGCATCCAATAAACTTGAAAAACTTATAAAAAAAGAGCAAGTTGACAGGATTAACCTTATGGACTCAGATTCACAGCTCACAACATCTCCAGAGATGAGCTCATATTGATATCGACACTTAGAGCATGGCACCAGCTGCAATGCTGCAGGAATTAGTGAGCCCATACATATGAACCCAATGAAAAGCAACACTACAAAACATTTTGCTATAATGTGCCAGCCATATTATCTTAAACTTGTTGGGAAACGAACTTAAGATTGATCATTTGATAAAACAGGACTTGCAAGCAGTCAAACATGTAGTAGTAGCCATGGAAATAAATGGGATGTCTTCAATCATGAAGACATTTAGCATGAAAACAGGAAAATAAAAGGCTGGAATTTTGGAGGATAAATGCTATAGGTCTTCATGACAACATGGCAGGAATTAATCAATGGTAACAAAGAAAATATTGGATAATCTATGGCATGAAGCAGGACGAAAAACAGAATTTTACAGGAAAGAGATCAATCCTATGCTGAAATATGAGAGACTAGATCACCTTAACGAAGATATCTCAGTGTTCAAGAGACACACAACATGCATAATGAGGACCAGCTCACATGATCTAGAAGTGGAAAGTGGCAGTTGGATAAAACCAAAGCTCCCACGAGAAGACAAAATATGCAAGTAGTGAAGTAGAAAATGAAGAACACAAACTTCTGCATTGACGAGCTTATATGCACATCAGGGAGAAAAACCCTATGGATGCCATTTCATTCAACAACATACAAGACCTTTTTGTCGACCAGCCAAACAGCTAGGATCATATTTGAAGGAGGTTTTGGGGCACTGACACAAAACCTTGGACATGGCATGCAAGCTAGCCAGACAAATACTAGTCTGATCGACAATCCTAGAACATCAACCAGCTATTCTGAGAGCAGTTATCAGCATTGTCGATCTGTCCCATGCATTCTCTTGGGTCTCCAATGGAAATTAATACAAATCGTATCATATCATCTCATCTTATCTCTCTCACAAGCTATGGGTTGAGACAACACAAGCAGAGGGCATTTCACGTGAGAGACAGATCTGCACTTTATGTGAGGAGACAAGAGACATAGGAGCACTTTGCATTCAGATGCCCTATAATTTATGAGATCCGTGGATGGCATCACTATCTATTCGGTAACGGCTTCGGCCCACTCAAAGAGTTCCTAGCACACCCTGATCGGGACGTGTGACCACCTTCCTTCTTGACTCCCAGAGACATAGACATTAGCTCATGATGCAAGCATAGAGGAGTGCACAAGAGGGACCTTGTCATAGCCAAATTAGAGGATGATCACGGATTTGTTCTTTGATGACCCAGGCCAAGAGCAGCAGGGGACTAGACGTAGTATGAGACCCAAAGTGCACAACTCAATAGACCCAACGACACTCACATGAGAACTGCAGACATCTCTCTATTCGACGTGGGGAGACAGCCCATTGGGCTCACGGTAGCACTAGTCAGACACTGGGCTACCTTACAGAATCTGCATAGGAGGGAGGGACCTACACAACCTTAGCATCAGCAAACCATCCTTGATTTTCTTCTTCAGGCAAGCTCATCTTGTCTCTCCTCACTCTTCCGATGGAGTTGTTCCCATCGACATCATACATGAGTCAAGTCACTCAGATGGATTACTAACCAATCGGTAAATGACCAGGGACTTCCCCTCGTTGTTCCTTATTTTTGTTTTCTCTCTCTTGCAAAGCGACAGCATAATGCATTTATTTTTGCCGTCATTTTGTGTATGGGTGCTCGTTTAGTTGGCCCATCCCCTTTCATTGTATTGTGGGTTTTTAAAAGTCCTATAGACCCTTCAGCCTTGTGTAGACGTTAATAATCTCCATGACACTGGCAGCAAAGGGAGGCCAAAGATGCTGGTATGCACGTACTTGCAAATGGCTTGAGAGCCGCCTTGGGCTCGATATAGACAAGATACCACCCTTCCAGTCAGCGTTGACATCATCTCTATCCTGCTCACATACCACGAGGTGAACCAAGTCATCTGAGAGGATCTCCTATAGTCACATAGGGAGCTCCCCCTAAAGCTTAGTTTCTGAAAACCACTGCCTACGGATTTCGAATGAGGGCTTCATCGACCCACATAGATATACACGGATCCACCTCGCTTACTCTACCTAAAGAGGGCCGCATTTGCACCTTGTGTGACTCCCGGGAGATAGAGTCAAAGGAGCATTTCGCTTTCTGGTGCCCAATGTACTATAAGATTAAAGGCCGATACCACTACCTTTTCAAAGATGGCTTCAGCTCTCTACCCACTCTCCTATCCTCTACCCAGACTAGAGATGCTCCGCAGCCTTCATTCATGAGGTCGTACAGCAGCACAGAGCAGTTGCACAAGGCCCAAACGGGAGATCCCGACACACACACAGACTCCACTCAAGAGCACAATCACTGAATTTTTCCAGCCAGACAGACTTCTACGGGCCATACAGGCTCATAGCCACCAGGCCCTATCACAGTGTTTCTACCACCACTGCAGCCCCACACACCATCAACCCTCTCCTAGGGCTGAAGATCTCACTGGCCTCTACTCTCATTTGGCACAAAACAAATTTCGTTTTTGAGCTTCTAGTAGCCCTGGCAGCCCACACATTGCCTTGGTAGTCAAAAATCAGCAAGGCGATATGATAGAATATCCCTAGAGCACTTCCCCAGCTCGTGACTTGACTCTCCCTGTTCTTATGTGGTCCAGAAAACAACCCTCCAATAAAATTTTGACTTTTCTGCTTGCTTTTTGGCCTCCACAATGCCAAACAGGTGTCTTGTGCTGATTTTAGAAACCTATACCCAAAATAGCAATTTTTAATTGCACCACACTTTTGACCTCCTGTTGCACACTTTGGTCCTAGGAATTACTTGCCTAGTAACTGGGCGCACATTCACAATTTCCAAGAGCCCACTAGGAATTATAATCCCACGAGTCTCGTGCACAAGGCCACACTCTCGCGCCCCAGAGGCTCAAGGTAGTCACGCGTAAATTACGGGAGTCGCAAATCAAAAGTCCCATAAATTCATGTCCTCGTGACATACCCCCCTCTTGAAAAAGAAGGCAAACATCCACGATTTCCTGCAAACAAAAACAATAGCAAAAGAAAAAGAAAATAGCAAAGATTAAAACCAAATCTGAAAGGACCCAATGTACTTTTTAGCCTTGCCTTCTGAAAACGCAACAAGACATAATCACTTGCATTAATAACCACTTCACGACAATGTTTGTCTATTTCCCTCTTGTGCTTGTCTTGTGCCCACTGAAGTGCTTGCTTCACCTTATGATAAGCTACATCCAAGCTTTCCACATACTTATCAGCCTCAAAAATTTTATCTTTGGTTTGTAGAATGGGTGGAATCTTACGACTGCCTTCCACTATCTTGAATGGAGCTTTATCTGTAGAAGAATGTACCGTGTTATTATATGCATACTCAACCAACGGTAGAAATTTCTCCCATTGTGACTGGTGCTCCGAAACATAGCATTTCAGCAAATTCAATGCTGTGGAATTAGCCTTCTCCGATTGCCCATTTGACTGCGATGCAAAGCAGAAGAAAACTGAAGACTAGTGCCCATTTTATCAAAAAGCCAAAATGAGCTGGTCATGCGAGGATCTCTATTACTCATGATAGACTTGGGCATGCCATGATATTTAAAAATATTAATAAATAACTTCGCCATATGATCTGCCCCAAGTAGGGGTCCCAGGCAAATCAAAAATAAAGTCCATGGCTATGCTTTCCCATGGTCTATCTGGGATGGACAAAGAATGTAACAATCTTAGAGTCTTCCAATCACCTTCTGATAGGTCATGCATGTGCGAACATATTCTTCAGCATCACCACACAGCGTAGGCCAATAAAAGAAATGCTCCACCGCCTTAACTGTAGCATCCCCGATGTCCTGCATATGGTGGATCATGACATTCACTCATGACCTTTTGCCTCAACTGCTGGGTGACACACAGCCTGCCCAGCATCATCATATAAGCACATAATGGTCATGTTTCTGCCCATTGCTAAGCTGATCATAAATTCCAGCATATTGCTCATCATCTACATATTGATCCTTCATAACCTCAAGCTCATTCTAATAGGCAATTGTCACAGCTGAAACTTGCAGCTTTTGGGACAAGGCATCCGCGACCACATTCTTCTTGCCTTCAACATGTACAATCTGAAAATGAAACATAGACAAGAAATTTGCCCACCTCATGTGCTTCTCAGACAACTTGGACTGCGTCAAAAAGTAATGCAAGGACTAATGATCCGTTTGGACCGTAAAATCAGCTCCAAGGAGATAATGTTTCCAGGTAGACAAGGCATGAAGTACAGCCAACATCTCCTTCTCATAGATCTGCAAATGCTTCTCAGCTGGCTTTAATATACGACTCTCATAGGCTACAGGGTGCCCATCTTGTGTTAGAACAGCTCCAATACCATTCTTACCACAAGCATCCGCGTGCACATGAAAAGATTTTCGCAAATCGGGTAAAATCAGCACCGGATCTGTTATAAGTTTATGTTTCAACTCCTCAAAAGAGTCATTCTCTTCCTTTGTCCACCCAAACTCCCTTTCTTTCTTAGACAGAGTATGGATAGGAGCTGCAATATTTGCAAAATGACGGATAAAGCAGCGGTAGTATGAACACAAGCCCAAGAAACTGCGAACTTCATGCAAGTTCTTCGGTTGTGGGCAACTCCTTATGGCTTCCACTTAAGCTAAATCCTGTTAGAATTATTATCATATTCTAGGCAGTGGCCAATGTATTGTAATAAGTAGGTTAGGGGCACTTTTTCTCTTTGAGATTTTTCCCCCTAGCCACAGTCCAATCCCTAACTACGGTTAGTAGATAGAATAGGGTTTTGTCACTTAGACAAAACCCCTCACTCTTTCTTTGTACTTACTCATTCTACTCATTCTATTTAGTACACTTACGTTTACTCACTCTCACTCTTGCTCATTGCTCACCTTGCTCCCACATTAGGTGTCAGAGCGGGTTTTCCCTGCTCTTGCTCCTGCTATACAGCTGCCTCCAAATCCCGTCCTCTAGCTCCAACTCACGACCTCCATTTTGTATAGTCCGTACGACTGAACGATTCCGTACTGTTGTCCGTACCGCCGTACGTTTCTACTGACGCCATCCATACCAGTCTGCACTGCCGTATTGCAACATTCGTACTCTGTACAGCAGGCGTCAACACCGTACTGTTATTGGTAGTCCGTGCGCCTATAGCATTCAAGCCTGCCGTCATCCGTACAGCATCAGAACCGCATGTGCGAACTGCATCCATACTGTCGTACAGCACGTTTCGTACATTCTTGTCAGAACTGCCGTACAGTTTCAATACAGTCATCCGTACACATAATGTGTCGTACCATTTCGTCCGTACAAGCTCACTGATAGTTCCGTACTGTCAGTTCGGTACAGGTTGAAGGTGTCCGTACATTTTGCAGAGCTTTCCTTGCATGTGTTTTTGGCAAGCATTCTTGCAGATAGCCATTGTTTGGCTGGCATTTTGGGAGCAAATTTGGGGCTTTTGCATTTATTGCAAAGAATTGCACAAATTTGGGGCTTTTAGTTCATTTGCCCCTTTTAGGTACAATTTCTTGCAGAAATTTCGGGCTTTTGCATTTCGGATGCAATTTGGTAGTTGAAAGAGCATTTGGGAGATTTACAAGCAGTTTTGGACTCAATGTGAGTCATTGCATACTTTTGCCACTTTTTGTAGATTTTCTTTGTAAATTTTTTGGCATTTGTAGAGCATTGTGGTGCATTTCTCCTCTGCTGCTGTGGGAGCCATTGGAGCAGCAGCTGCTCCAATTACTTGTGCTGCATTTTGACCTCTACCCCTGCCTCCAGTTGTAGAAGTGACAGGTGTAGCCACAGAATCTGGCCTTGCTTCATCTCCATTGACATAGTCCCAAAGATGTCTGCGAACCAAGATGTTGCGAACCATAAACTCCACAAGGAGTAGTTGGCGCCATCCAATTGATCCTCCTGTGTGAGGACTCCGAACACCTTCAGAGCCATTTTTGCCAAATAAACTCAAAAAACACATCAAACTAGACGAGTAAGATCCCTTCCTGGGATGTAAAATGCACTACCAGAGTTTGCAAAAAAAAATCTGCCCACAGTGACAATTACTGCCACAACCTATCAAAGGCTTTCACATTCAATAATGCAAGACCTCAAAGGCAGCTTGGGAGATTTTGGAGAGTATGTTTGCAACAAGACATGATGCCAGAGTTTCCTTCCTGAAGAGAGCTCTATCTCATACGCATATGGATGAGGGAGATTCAATGAATGCTCACCTTACAAAGCTTCAAGATTTGAGGGAGTAGTTGCTGAATATAGATGAAGTTATTCCACTACCACTCGGAATTCTCTTCCTGAGTCTTATCTTGGTTTCCACACCTCGCTGAATTTGTCATTCAGGGGAAGCAACAATCCTCTTTCTTTTCACGAGTTAGTAGGACTTCTGTTGCAGGAAGAGCAGACAAGAAGAAATATGGCAACATGGGCTCACAAGCATGCCATGCTTTCTAAGTTTAAGCCCAAAGGAAAAGGGAAGCAAAAGCAACATGCCAATCAGCCCGCACATATGCAGCCCTCTTATAAGTCTAAGGGTGATGCAGATAAGCCTGAAAGGAAGGGCATTTGTCACTACTGCAAGAAGCCAGGTCATTATATTGGTGAATGCAAGAAGCGCATAGCTAAAGAAAAGAAAAGGATTCCGGTATGACTGTGTCAGATGCATCAGCTCCTAATGCATATGATCGGGGAGATGTTACAGCCAACTTTGTGGAAGAGCACTATGCCTTTTTGTCTTGCATCTCAGATTTTTCAGTGGATAGTTCAGATACTACAACTGAAGGGGGAAGGTGAGTGGTAGATGTACAAGAGGGAGAGAGTAGGAGAGAGAGAAGACTCCAAATGTGCGGGTGTGAAGTGATGAGCCACACCACAAACTCTTAAGTTTTATTAGGATTAGGTTTTTCCCCCTATGACTGTCTTAAGACAGTCATAGGTGTCATAACTTTAATAAAGGGGTGGCAATGTGCCTTTACCCCAACAACCTCCCACCTAAAGGCCAATATGCCTAAAGGGGAGAAAAGAATAAAAATTACAGCAATATACAGTTACTGTATACAAGACCATAAAATAAGAGTGGTCTCATCCTAATCCCATGATGTGGCGGCAATGTGCAAACCGCTCTGTAGGCAAGCTCTTAGTGAGCAAATCTGCAGGATTATCATCAGTATGCACCTTCACAAGCTCAAGTCGCTTGTCTTCCAGTACCTCCCTGATGAAATGATATTTCACATCTATGTGCTTGGTCTTCTGATGAAAGACCGGATTCTTTGCCAACATGATAGCACTCTGACTATCACAATGCAAAACTGGCATATCTCCTGTAATGCCCAAGTCTCCCACCAGCCGAGTAAGCCATATTGCTTCCTTGCAAGCCTCAGTGGCTGCAACATATTCAGCTTCAGTAGTTGACAGTGCAACGCATTTCTGCAACCGAGACACCCATGATATAGCACCTCCTGCAAATGTGAAAATATAACCGGTAGTAGACTTCCGGTTATCTGCATTCCCTGCATAGTCTGAATCTGTAAAACCATGCACCAATGCATCCTGCCTACCATAGCATATGCACAAGTCTTTGGTACCCTTGAGATACCTCAAGACACCTTTCACTGCTTCCCAGTGCCGCTTGCCTAGATTTGCCATATACCTGCTGATGACTCCCACCGCAAAAGCAATATCCGGACGGGTGGCAACCATGGCATACATCAAAGAACCAACTGCAGATGCATACGGAACCTTGGCCATTTCAGCCTTATCATCATCTGATCTGGGGCTGTCCTTACTGCTGAGTTTTAAATGTGGAGGCAACGGGGTACTAATAGACTTCCCCCCCTCCATTTTAAACCTCTGCAGTAATTTGTCAATGTACTCCTTCTGTGACAGAAACAAAAGTCCCTTGGACCTGTCACGAGTAATCCTCATGCCAAGAATATGGTTGGCATCACCCAAGTCTTTCATGTCAAAAGACTTATGCAGTTGTTTCTTTAAAGCACTAATCTCATGCTGAGATTTACTGGCAATCAGCATGTCATCCACATATAGAATGAATAGCATCAAACTGCCATCCTTTGCCCGTTTGGTGTACAAGCAATGATCGGTTTCACACCTATGATACCCTTGAGACTGCATGAAGGCATCAAACTTCTTGTACCATTCTCTTGGTGCCTGCTTGAGTCCATACAAGCTCCTTTTGAGCTTACACACAAGCTGCTCTTTCCCTTTAACAGCATATCCCTCTGGCTGACTCATGTAGATCTCATCATGGAGATCTCCGTGAAGAAAAGCAGTCTTCACACCCATCTGACATAAATCCATGTCCTCATGAGCAACAAGAGCTAATACTGCTCTCAAAGTAGTCATCTTGACGACAGGGGAAAAGATCTCATCAAAGTCAATGCCCTTCTCCTGCTTAAATCCCTTGGCAACCAATCTGGCCTTATACCTCGGTAAAGCATTTGAATCCACTTTGACTTTGAAAACCCACTTGCATGGCAAAACCTTTCTGCCTGCAGGTAGCTGCACCAAGTCCCATGTATCATTTTGAAGTAAGGAGTCCATTTCTGACTGCATGGCTTTCTCCCACTTCCTTTTCTCTGTTCTTCCCATAGCTTCCTTGAAGCTGGAAGGCTCACCACAATCTGTCAGCATGATAAAATCAGCCACATTGTTGGCTCCTGGAACAAACCTGTCAGGAGGCCGTTGTACACGGGTGCTCCTCCTAATAAAATGTTCCGGATTAGGCTGCTGTCCAGCCTGTTCGTCATGCATGACGGGTGGCTGTACCACCATATCTGGCTGTTGTACAGCCCCATCTGCTGGCATATCCAATGGTGCATCATTGGCAAAATTTTCTGGCTGATTTCCAGCCTGTATACCCTCTTGAACAGGGTTATCTGCAGCAGCCTGCTGCTGCATATAAAAGGGCATTCTTTGCTGTCCAACATCATCATAAATAACCCTCCTGTATTCCACAGGTTGCACGGGTTCCTTGTGTACACTATCCTCTTTAAAGATGACATCATTGCTGCGTATAATCTTCCGTTTAACGGGATCCCATAACCTGTACCCCATTTCACCTTCGTCACCATAACCCATAAAGATGCATCTGATAGACTTTGGCTCCAGTTTGGTGCGCAGTTCTTTGCGTACATGAGCAAAGCACTCGCAGCCAAATACACGTAAGTGCTTATATGAGGGTGGCTTGCCAGACCACACCTCCTCTGGCACTTTCAACTCCAAAGCCTTGTTTGGCGAGCTGTTAATAATGTGAACTGCTGTTTGCACGGCTTCTGCCCAAAAGCCATGGGGCAATGCAGCATAAGACAACATACATCGAGCCTTCTCCTGAATAGTTCGATTCATTCGCTCACTTACACCATTTTGAGATGCATTATGAGGGGCTGTGAGATCCTGTTTGATGCCCTTAGCTTCGCAAAATTGCACAAAAGCATGTGACACATACTCACCCCCATTATCGGATCTGAGGCATTTCAGCCTGCGACCTGTCCGATTCTCAAGCTGAGCGACAAACTTCTTGAAAGCATCTAAGGCATCGCTTTTATGCTTTAAGAAATAGACCCACACTCTGCGTGTGGCATCATCAATAAAAGTAATGAAATACTTTGCACCCCCTAGTGATAACTGTGGCATCTCACACAAATCAGTGTGCACTAGATCAAGCGGTGCTCTATTCTGGGGAGTTCTCCTCTTATGAGGAGTCACAGAATGCTTGCCAAATATGCAATGATCACAAGTAGGCAAGTCTGAAAAAGAAAGAGACGGCAGATAACCCAAACGTGACAGTTCTTGCATTCCTTTAACAGACATGTGTCCCAACCGGCTATGCCACAATGAAACCTTTGGCAGCTCGGTTATGGCAACAACATGATTACCCACACTGGAAACATAAAGAGGGTACAAGGTATCACTCTTAAAACCCTCAGCCACTACAACCTGGCCATCAGTAATCACCCATTTGGAATCCCCAAATGTGGTGTGGTAACCACTGTCATCCAACAAGCCAGTGCTAATCAGATTTTTCTTGATTTGCGGCACATGGCGAACACCATCAAGCATAAATGTGCGTCCATCAGAGAACACTATCTGTATACTGCCAATCCCTGCAATCTGACATGCATAGTTGTTCCCAAGGTGAACAACTCCATGAGTACCTGTGTAGGAAGTAAACCACTCCCTATGAGGAGTAACATGAAAAGAAGCACCTGAATCCAAGAGCCAGGTGTGCATGTCATGGCCATCAATAACCAATGTGTGTGCAATTACAGCAGAAGAACATAATACCTCATGTCTGTCACTGTCACTGTCCTCTGCTGCAACATTCACTGCATCCAAGTCATCTACCTTGGCCTTGCCTTTGCCTTTGCTTCCACTCCCTGCATCCTTTGTTTCAGCCTTCTGGGCTTTCTGATCCCGTATAAACTTGAAGCACTTAGACTTCACATGTCCCTTCTTGCCACAATAAAAGCATTCAATATCCTTTATACCACGGGACTGACTGCGGGATTTAGACTTACTAGCAGATCTCCCCTTCTGCTGAGTCCTGCATCTTTCCTGTACCTGCAAAGCATTTGAAGACTTGCTGCCAGCATTATTCTTTCTGCTCATCTCCTCCATAAGGAGAGAGCTCTCCACATCAGCATACATAAGAGTGACATTTGAATTAGACAGGGTGGTCTTGAAAGTGTCCCAACTCTCAGGAAGGGTACACAACAAGAAAGTAGCCTTGAACTCCTCATCAAGGTTCAACCCCTGTGCAATCAGCTGTGTAAAGATGGCATTGAACTCACTCAAGTGTGAGGTCATAGCTGTACCTTCCTTCATGCGAAGATCAACCAGCTTCTTCAACCAATACACCTTACTGGCTGAACTCTTTTGTGCATACAACTCTGCTAGCCTCTGCCATACACCATAAGAGGTCTTTTCAGCCTGAACATTGTACACAAGAGAATCACTGAGAGTAAGCATGATAGCAGCCCTCGCGGACAGATCTAGCTCCTCCCATTCATCATCTGACATCCCAGATGGCTTGACACCCTTCACCCTCATGGGCTTAGAAATCTTCTTAAGCAGAAGTACATTCAAACACTGTTCTGCCCATAATGCATAATTGTGTGCCCCTTCCAACTTCTTTATGTTCAGAATTGATGATTCATTTCCCCCTGATGCCATATCAGATAAGGAAAGTACCTGACTCCCTGTAAGTCAAGAAAGACTGAATAAAATTCTGATTTCTCAGAAAAAACCTGCTCTATCAAGAGCCAGGAGCACTCACAATAGTGCTGTTTTTTACTGTCAGAAAATCTGCAGCACAACAGAAAATTTCTCTCCAGTTACTGTACCTTCTGACACACTGTACCGTGCTCAAATAGGCATTAAAAAAAAACAGTAATTTCAGAATGCTGCAGCTGCTCCACAAGTGCTTTAACAGTGCATCAACAGCTGACAAAGCACAAAACACTGCTGTAAACACTGCTGCACTGCTGTCCTGATCACTTCTCCCACCTCGGATGAGGTATTGCACTGATTTAATATGCATAAACCACTTGGCATATACTGTTTTGATTACCGGAAAAAAAAAAAAAAAAAAAAAAGAGCTCTAGACACTTCAGCCTGTCACAAAGCCTGCAACAGAAAATGGGATAAATCCCAAGCAATTACCCTTCTGCCAAGGGAATAAAATGCATCTGAAGATCTCTGACAGTAACCCAAGTGCTCTCAAGCAAAATCTGGGCAAAAGCCCCTTGATCTGACACTTGTACCAAGTGAAAACAACCTCAACAATGAGGGATAAGGCATACAATGTGCAAATCTCTCTGACAAAATCAACTAACAGTGTAATGCAAATACTACCCTGTGTAGAAATGACATACACAGATCCCAACGTACAAACACTCAATGAGGAACCTTTTGAGCACTGTCAACGATGGACAGTTAGGGACCGAGTAAACTCGATGCGCCCTGGCCAAGCGTGGCTCAACTGAGGTTCTCTGAGTGTTGCACAAGAAATGTGACCTGCAAGAAAATGTCACCTCCACACTGCGGAAATCGAGACAAATGTGTGCACTCTGGCACCACACTACCTCAAGGCATACAAAGCATCAACTGCTGGGCAAAAGCCCTATGATCTGCTCACCCGTAAACTGAGATTCAAACCCAGTAAAAGCATATATCCTCTGCAAGATCAAGGCATTACCTTCCCAAAACAAAATAACTGTGCAATCAACCACACACTGTGGTTCTGGTCACCTCAAGCAAGAGGGAGATGAAGGTACTTGCTGTACTTTCAAAAAAAAACAGTTTTGAGAACTGAAAAATGATCCTGAATGAAGAGCAGAGTGCTCTTTTTCCTTCTCTTTCTTCCCCAGAAAAAAAAACTGATGTACCTGCTGTACTTTCGTACTTGTGTACCTGTGCAGGGTACAAATGTACCTGCTGTACCTATGCAGGGTACAAATCCAAGGAGAAATTTCAAAATGTACTCCTCTGACGCAGATCCAAAACAAAAAAGCACCTTCCTGTCGAAAATCCCTGACACAGCTCCCTGTCATAGTCCGTACGGTGGCGTCCGTACGGTACGGTCGCCTGTACGGTGTCCGTACGGCTGTACGGACGGCCGTACGTCCGTACGATACTGTACGGCGTGCGAAATGACGCGTGCGCCTGCTGCCCGCTCTGCTGCCCGCCTACGAAATGGCGCGCTGCTGCGCCCCCCGCACTGCCTGCTGCAGCCCGCTCTGCTGCTGCGCTGCTGGTGCGGCGCTGCCGCCCTGCTGCTGCCCGCTCTGCCTCGTTGCAGCCCTGCTGGCCACTAGGGCAAAGGGGTAGGGAGTGGGTAGATGGAGTGGAGAGGGAGGGGTAGGCTCTGATACCAATTGAAGGGGGAAGGTGAGTGGTAGAAGTACAAGAGGGAGAGAGTAGGAGAGAGAGAAGACTCCAAATGTGCGGGTGTGAAGTGAAGAGCCACACCACAAACTCTTAAGTTTTATTAGGATTAGGTTTTTCCCCCTATGACTGTCTTAAGACAGTCATAGGTGTCATAACTGTAATAAAGGGGTGGCAATGTGCCTTTACCCCAACAACAACTACTATTGAGGATGATCCATATGCTTTCTTGACTTGCAGTTATGATCCTTCAAAGGATACATGCTTTCTCAGTGTCAATGAGACACTGAATACTTGGTATTTTGATAGTGGTGCTTCTAAGCACAGCACTTCTTAGAAGAGCCTTTTTGCATCTCTACATCCTCCACCTACTAAAAAGAAGGTGACTTGTGCAAATAATTCTTCTTATTCAGTGTGTGGAGTGGGGGATATCATCCTCGCATCCACTAAAGGCATAGAATTTCAGAATTTCAGTTGTTCTTTATGTGCCAGGTATAAAGAAGAATTTGCTTTCAGTGTCCTCTCTCAATAGAGAAGGATTTCAGGTTATATTCGATGATGCTAAGTGTGCACTCCGAGACAAAGAGAATGACTATGCTTTGATGTTGTCTGGCACTTTGTATCGGGGTCTTTTTCAGCTTGACATTTATGAGAAAAGATCCGATCTTGCATTTTCAATGAGCACTCCCACTGCTGCAATGCAGAATGCGGAGTTATGGCATGCCAGGTATGGGCACATGAGCTATGGCAACTTAATGACACTTCAAAAGCATGCTATGGTTAATGCATTGCCTCCTTTGGAGTCACCTCCTCCTCATGCATGTGAGGGTTGCATCCTTGGCAAAATGCAAAGACTTCCTTTTAAGAAGGATGGTGCAATAAGAGCTACTCGAAAATTACAGCTCATACACAGTGATGTCCGCGGACCCATGAGGACACCTGCTTTTGGTGGTTATCTCTATTATGTTACATTCATAGATGACTTCACCAATTATACTTGGGTCTATGGTCTTAGGGCAAAATCAGAAGTGTTTATGCATTTCAAACACTTTGTGGCTATGGTTGAGAATGAGACAGGACTCAAGATGCATACACTTCGCACAGATAAAGAGGGGGAGTATATGTCTCATGAGTTTTAGGAATTTTTGGAGGAGAAAGGCATCACGCATCAGCTTACAGTGAGGCTTACACCTCGGTAAAATGGCAAAGCTGAGCGCAAGAATCGCACTCTTATGGACATCGATAGATACATGCTCACTAGTAAGAAGTTTCCTCACAGGTTTTGGCTCAAAGGTCTCATGTGTCAAATTATGTTTTGAATTGGACTCCCACAAAAGCTTTGAAGATAATCACTCCCTATGAGGCATGGCATGGGAGAAAGCCTTCACAGGATAACTTCAGAGTTTTTGGTTGAGTTGCATATGCCTACGTGCCTGTGGAGTTTCGACATAAGTTTTCAGATAAGGCACTTAAATGCATTTTTATTAGGTATAGTGCACAAATCAAAGGCTATCGTCCCTGCACTCCTGCTTCTCGCAAGATTTTTATGAGTAGAGATGTTATATTTTCAGAGAATTCAGCACATACACATGCTGAATATACTATTCCAGCTTCTTCAAACGATGTTTCTGAGGCGATGCTTCCTATAGCATTTGGTTCCCCAGCTGAGGCTCATGCTGAAAATCAGAATTTACAGCAACCTCCTCCTGATCCACATGCCCCGATTCAGCCATAGGCTGATTTTGTACCTCCACAGGGTGTGGATGTAGTTGTCATGCAAAAGATTCAAGAGATACACACAGCCAAAACAGTTCCGAATTGGTTGCTACAAACTCTTAGGGAGAGTAGGCTTGAGGCACCTTTGCCTGGCAGGACTCGTAGTGCAGTAAGGCACGCAGGGGGGGCCCTTTCTGTTGAGACAGCTTATGCAAGTACTCTTCTTGATAAAGAAGAACCTGACTCTTTTGAAGAAGCAAAGGATAATGTGCATTGGATGCATGCCATGCACAATGAATTGCAATCCATTGAGAAAAATCAGACTTGGGATGTTGTGGATGTGCCACCAGGTAAGCATGCCATTGACACCAAGTGGGTTTTCAAAGTGAAAAGCGAGCCAAATGGAGCCATTGACCGGTACAAGGCAAGGCTGGTTGCTAAAGGCTATGCATAGAAGAAGGGCATAGATTATGAGGAGACTTTTACTCCTACATCCCGAATGACCACCATAAGGTCAGTTATTGCCATGACTGCAAATTTTGTTTAGTGGTAATTGTTTCTTTTTGGGCAAAGCTTGCATTTCTTGGCTGAGCAAGAAGCAATCTACAATGGCTACTTCCTCATGTGAAGCTGAGTACAAGGCAGCTTTCACAGCGACAGTAGAATGTGTTTGGCTGCGTCGTTTGTTCACTGATCTTCGTCTCTTATTGGAGGGTCCTTCTCCAATTCTCACTGATAGTTAGAGTGCTATAGCAGTGGCAAAGAATCTTGTGTTTCATGCTCGCACAAAGCACATTCAAGTTCATTATCATTATGTCAAAGAGAAGTTGCATGCAGGGGAGATCAGTATGATCTATGTGTCAACACATGACAATGTTGCAGACATCTTCACCAAAGCACTTCCACGTGAGAAGTTTGAGGGATTTCGTGGTGCCCTAAACTTATCTCCTTTTAGTGATTGATCACTACCTTGTACATCACGTTGGCACTGCAGGGGGGTGTTAGAATTATTGGTATATTCTAGGCAGTGGCCAATGTAATGTAATAGGTAGGTTAGGGGCACTTTGCCTAGTTAGATCCCTAACTACGGTTAGTGGATAGGATAAGGTTTTATCACTTAGACAAAACCTCTCACTCTTGTACTTTCTCACACTCATCTATTGAGACGTTTGCACCTTCTTGCTCCCTTGCGTCCTACTTGCCCATTTCCTTCAGGGGGATGGCTGAGAGAGAGATATATTAACGTCGTGAAAGGCCTCGCGGGCCTATGGGACAGGGTGCAAAGTACACCAAAAGGAAAACTCATACAAGCCTCAAAGGGCTGGAGCAAAGGGTGCACTAAGGCCCTAGCTGAAATAAAGAGCTCAATAGCTCAAGCAAAAATCAAGTACAAAACATATGCTGAAAGCTGATACTCAAAAGCCGAAACTCGATACTATGGTGACTCGTCTATGAGCAGTGAAAATGTCTCGGATCTATGTGTGTCGGGTCTCACGATGTGGTGGCAGAGGGGGACACGGTCTCCTCGATCTCTGAACTTGCTAAGCTATCTTCAGAGTGATCCCTTGTCTCAGGCAGTCTCCTCTAAGGAAAGCTGTGATAGGTCATACCTCAATAGAAGGTGCTCTTTCGCTCTCCGTGTCGCGGGTGCCCTCCTCCTCCTCCTCCACCCAACTATGTCCTGGAGGAGGAGGAGGAGAATGGCATAAAAGGAGGAACTACCCGCATATCAGCTAGCTCCTCCTCCACTCCACTATGTCTTGGAGCTGGCTCAAAAGCATAAAAATCTATGACATGCCGTTCTGTCTCGTCAACCTCTGTGTCCTCTAGTCTGGTCGCCGCCACCTGTTGCTCTCTGGTCTATCGTAGCAGAGTCTCCCTGTGTCGGTGCATCTCGAGCAGATAGAGCCCAATGCAAACCTGATAATGGAAGTGGATCAGCCGTGATAGTGTGTAGAAGCCGCTCCCATCCTGATAGAGACAGTGGTATCGTCCCGTGATCTCATAGTAGACTGGGCAGGAAGACAGAAAATGCTCCTCTGTCTCAGTCACTCCCAACGTGCACAACATGTGGATTCGTTGCTCTCTGGGTCAATCCTCGGCTAATGGGATGAAACCCGCATCTATCCAATGGCAATCCTCTATACATGTGAGACTCCTCTCTCCTCCAGGTACTGGGCTCTGATAATGAATCCTTCCTCCGAGACTCTCAAGAAGTGGTCGTGGTAGAATTAGGTCTTGGTGGGGACTCGGGAGCTCCTGATCTCCCCGCCAAGTTCGAGATGTGTGGAGCTGGAGGAGATCTAACTGTATGATACGATTAATCTCATCTCGTGGGATCGACTCACGAGGTGCATCGATGCTGAACTGAAAAGAGGGAAGCATGTCCATCTAAAACCCATGGCTGGCAAACCATGTGGATATGCGTGCATACCATGTGTCCACTCCGCTTTCAGCTAGTCGTCTGGATGACTCCAGGGCCAACCTCGGTAGTCTCCAGTGGGGTAAGTCCCAGACTATATGAATGAATGTCATTGTCTGGAAGATGGCATCAATCTGTAGTGGTGTCATGGCGAGCTCTGCATGTACTTTCTCATGTGGAACTGAGGGCTTACTCCGAATCATCCTAGACTCCATAGTCACATGTAGCCGCTCAAATCTCCTCCAGTTGCCATCCATAGATCACATCCCCGGAAGTGTGCTGCATACATGGCAGTCGGTCACACTTGTGTATCGAAGAGCCAGCACTTTGTCGATGGATCTTGAAAGTGTGCATGGAAGCACTGTCTCTCCAACCGGGCCAGAGCACCTTGTCCCCGTGTGAGTCGGTCCTGGGTTACATGGGTCATAGTGAAAAGGGGTCCTGTGAAGACCGCTCCCAGATATGTGTAGGATTGCACTATCTCCACTGGCTCGTCACGATAAGTGAAGCCGAGTCGATAGAGCACTGCGTGTGAGGTGTTGAAGACCATAACCTTGGTCTTCCCAAGATTAACTGTCAGGTCTCTCTCTATGCAGAACCCCTCTAGAGCCTCCAGGTGTCTCTGTAGTCCCTCCGTTGAAGATGAGATGAGGACTATGTCATCAGCATATAGCCATATCTGTATCATGAGATCGGAGTCTATGAAGAAAGTGATCTCATAAATGTAAATCCCCTGCTTCACTTCGATAGTACTCTCAACCCAATCCGATAGACCACCTAGGGCACGAGCTCTACCTCTGACTGACTCATATAGGCTCATCACCCCCCAGTCAGTGTCTCTAGAATCTGCATTTCTTGTAGTCTCTTGATCATGCGGGATCGTGGGACAGTTTCTAAGGCCTTCCGAAAGTCTAGAAAGCATGTTTAGACTTTCTGGTGTCTAGACCTCACCTCCTCAATAGCCCTCAAAGTGAAGATGTGGTCTAGGGGTAGAATGCCGCCTTAGGAATCCTGCATGTCCTAGTGCCCGCTGCTCCCAAGTCTCTGTATGACTGCTGAGCTCCCTCTCTAGTACTGGTCCATAAATCTTGGCCAAAGGGTGGCTAATCATGAGGGTACGGTAGTTCCCAGTATCCATAGGGGGAGAGAGAGAGAGAGAGAGAGAGAGAGAGAGAGAGAGAGAGAGAGAGAGATGTATTAACGTCCACGGGAGACCTCGCGGGCCTATGGGACAAAGTGCACAGAAAAGCGAACTCATACAAGCCTCAGTGGACTGAAGCAAAGGGTACACTAGGACCCTTACTGAGTACTAATCTATGCTAACAAAATCATAATCATAATCATAATCATATCATATCAATCAATCTATCCAAGCGCTAGGACGAAATCGAAGCTTGGTACACACACACACACACACACAGATTAAGGCCCGTGGGAGTTCTCACGGGCCTATGGGACAGAGGGCACAAAAAAATGAAAGGTAATACAAGGGCTAGAGAAAAGGGCGCGCTAAGGCCCTTGCTGAGTACTAATCTATGCTAGCAAAATCATAATCAATAGTCAACCAAATGTCAACTGAAACAACAGAGAAAATCAACAAACAATAGGCTTAGAAACCAAATTAAAGCAAATAGCATTTAAAAAGGGTCTATGTTCAATCTTTCCAAAGATATCACTTGACAAACAAATGAATGTATACCTGTATGCCATGGTGTGGTTGTACAACTGCTAGTGAAATACCACAAGTGGGGCATTTCACAACTTTTCCAAAAGGTACCTAGAAAATGCAAAACAACTTAGACGACAAAAAATATGTACTACAAAATCAAACAACATTAAGCACACTAAGCACAAAGACTATAAATAACCACAAGAAAAGTGAACAAGAACCCTCGCGAAAAGTAACAAACTCGCACAAACTTTGACGGCATAAAAGGTCAATTATCATTTGTTCAGTACTATTGGCAAGGCTTATACACAAGCATCCAATAGATGGCTTACCCCCAAACCAAAAATTAAAAAACAAAAAAGCATGCTAGGGCATTAACAAAATCATTGTAGCATTTATCACAACTAAGTTATTAGCATACATAAGTTTTGATCAAACTTCATAGTTCCTAAAGGGTTGAAATTATGTAGCTCCTTGGATACTTTTTCATATGATGGATTCACAACATTCATATGATGGATTCAAGCATACATTTGAAACTCCTCATGGATTCTCTTTCATTTTGAAAGACCTTCATCTCTAATGTCCTTCCTAGAATTTTATGCTTACAATGTTTTGTTCATGCTACTTTTACACATGCCCTGCCAACTTCAAATGCACCTTTAACGAAGCTTCCCAAAGAAGCTAAATAAAAAGGGAGAAAAGACAACCAAGAATAGACCCTAGAAAAACAGCACCAAAACAAATTTTATCGACAAGAAGAGGGTGTGTAAGATCTCCTATAGAGTGGCCTTCGACCCGAATTCTCCACCAAACCAACACATTCATAGTCCACCAAACCAACACATTCATAATCCTTCACATGACTCGCCTTCTCCTATCATTTGTGTAGGCCATCTCCTGGTGGTTCTAGTGATGCCCTATAGGCCATGGTATGTTCCTTCTAGGCATAAATATAGGCACTTGTAGTGTTAGTGCCTTTTAGGCCACATAGGACACTTAATCCTATGTGACACCTAGGACACTTAGTCCTAGGTCTAGGTACAAGTACTTTGTACTCTCTATTTTCATTATCCTAGTTGACGTGACGGCTAAGACAAGAACGACTCTTTGCTACCTGCACTCTCTCTTTCATTCGATCCTACAGTGGTATCAGAGCCTCTCTTGAACATGCCTAGGAAAAGGTTTCCTTGCCTGTTTCCCAAATTGACAGGCTTCACAAACCTTGTGCATTTCTGCAACCTTGAATTTAGGCACTCCTGCAACAATATTTTGGGCTTGCATTGATTTAAGTCGCTGTATATTAACATGACCAATGCTTTTGTGCCAGATATCAATATCTGAACTACACCGGTCCCATGTGCAAACATTGCTGCACTCAATTCAGGCATGTCCGCATCCAACGTAAACATCGTGCCCTTCTTCTTTCCTTTTGCTATCAAGCGACCATTATTTTTCATATCCTCAACAAAGCATCCATGAGGATTAAATCTGACCTGCAAGCCCTGCTCAACCATCTGACCAACAGAAACCAGGTTCTTGGTGCCGTACATTTTCGTACCTGCGTCGATGTACATCAATACTGCTCTCCGTACTTGCACTACGTACTTGTCCGTACAGGGTATCGTACTGTGCTTCGCCATAGAACAGACGTACTGTGACTCAGTACTTGACACGCCGCACCTGCATGCGGGAACGTACCTGCTCCATACAGTTTTCGTACAGCGTACCAGCATTGTACCTGTTCAGTACACCATACTTGCCTCCTAACTGCATCCGTACAGCCGTACGTTGGATACAGTCACCTGCTCCGTACAACTACCATACAGTCACCTGCTCCGTATAACTACCGTACAACCGTACATTCTGCTCAGTACACTATACCGTACAGTCACGTACTTGATCTGCCAGTACAGATCGTATTATTCCCGGGATTTCAGTACAGGTTTGACACGTGTGAAATTATTTGCAGAGTATTCTCAAAATTTGGGTCTTTTGAGGGCTTTTGCTCTCCTTATCTTCCTTCTCCTGTTTGAAATCTTCTCAAGCTATTTCAACAGCTTGGAAAGCCTACATTTTGAGGTCCATACTTTGGGACAGGTGTACTTTTGCACTCAATTTGTGGACAGCAAGTCCTAATTTTGCAGTTGCAAGCCTTGAGGCTTTTTTTTTTTTGGATTTGGTCTTGCAATTTCTCTTTTGATTGCAATACATTGGGACAGATTGGAGTACATTGAATCACATTTGCAGGACATTGAGTCACATTCGCATACATTGGGTCACATTTGCAAAAATTTCAGCAAAATTTGGGGCTTTTCTGCATTTGCCCTCTTTTTGGCCTATTTGCCCTCATTAAATTTGGGGCTTTTGCCATATTTGCTGTTTTTGCAATAACATTTCCTGCCACAGTCACATTTGGGTCAGATCTGCATTTGCCCTTTGTTTTGGGTTGGAAATTTGTAGATATTTGCTGTCATTTTTGAACAGCCAGCTTTTTGCAGTGATAGCCTTGAGGCTTTTGGGTTTTCAGCTCTTTTTCAAGGTATCACATTTGCTATGGCTGGGAACAATCAAGATCTATTTGGCATTCTTCGTGAAGATGATAAGTTGGATAGCACCAATTATCTGATGTGGTCTTATCTCATGAAACATATTCTTGTTGCAAAGCATTTGTGGAATGTTGTTTCTGGGGTTGACCTGAGGCCAGCCAATGCTACAGTGGTTGCCTCTACTGTTGGTCCCTCTGCAGGGGGTACTCATCCTGATGCCTCATCTTCTAGCACTCCTGCTACTACTCTTCCAACTCAGGAACAGTCAAGATGGCATGCAAGAGATGCAAATGCACATTCATGCATTGCTTTATCATGCAAGAGAATCATTATTCCACACATCCGGTCTTGCAGGACAGCAAAGGATGCTTGGGATAAAATTGGCTTCTCTCTATCAGATTCGCAATGAAGCACGTGTTGCATATTTGAGAAGGCAATTACAGGAAGTCAGTATGAATGAAGGTGACTCTATGGATGCATACCTGACAAAGGTCAAGGACCTCATGAAACAACTTGCCAACATTGATGAGGTGGTGCCAAATTCACAGCTTGTCAGTACCACACTGAATGGACTGCCAGATACATATCAAGGGTTTGCTACAACCCTTCGATTAGTGGCCATGGGTAATCCAGACCACTATTCTTTTGATCAGCTAGTTACTTTGCTTTTGCAGGAAGAGCAAAGTCGAGCTAATAGACAAGCCATTATTCCTGATCATGCATTTGCTTCACAACAGATAGGAAGAGGCAAGGCTTCCAAGCCTATGGGCAAGCCAAAATCTGCACATAGCAGCTGCAATTCCTCCCATGCATCTAAAAATACAACAGATAAGTCAAAGAAGAAAAGATGCAACTATTGTCACAAGCCTGGACATGACATTTCAGAATGCAGGAAGCGCATTGCTTCAGAGAAAAAGAAAGCAGGATTGACAATTAGTGCCTCACATGCTATTGAATCCCATGAGCCAGCAGATGCTTCACATGCACATGCTCTTCAGGATGATTGGGCATGGGCTGTCCATTGCTCCTTTGATCCCTCCAAAGCTGATGCATTCTTTACTGCTAATGATGCTCAGTCCTGGTACTTTGATAGTCGTGCTTCCAAGCATGTCACATCTTGCAGACAATTGTTTCACTCTTTAGCTGATGCACCTCGAGGGGGAACTGTCACATGTGCTAATAATGCTTCATATGCTGTAAATCTATTTCAAGTCATCCTGTCACTTTGACAAATGTTCTCTTTGTGCCTGGAATTGAAGTCAACCTGATCTCAATTTCAGCAATTACTACTTCAAGTTTCAGAGTGATTTTTGATGGCTACAAATGCCTAGTTTATGATCTTCATGATGACAATGCCATAGTTCTCACTGGCACTTTGCAAAAGGGGCTTTATCACCTTGATCATCACTCAACTGCACTTTCTATTGAAGCATTTGCCATTTCAGATTCACAGCTTGCTGAAACTCATCTTTGGCATGAGAGAATGGGCCATCTCAATTATAGAGCTCTTGCAAAGCTACATTCACAACACATGGCAAATGATGTACCTCAAACTCACACAGTTTCCAAACATGTGTGTGAGGGTTGTCTTTTGGGTAAGATGCATCGGTTTCCTTTTCAAAAAAAAGGTCCAAAACTCTCACAAAGGAAATTACAGCTAGTGCACAGTGATGTCTATGGCCCAATGAGGACAAATGCCATTGGGGGGTACAAATATTTCATAACTCTCATTGATGACTTCACAAGATATTGCTGGATATATCCTTTAAAAGCCAAATCTGAAGTTTTCTTATATGCTTTCAGAGGTGGCTGAATATGGTTGAGAATGAATCAAATGCAAGCTTGTCACCCTCAACATAGATAGGGGGGAAGAGTATATGTCAAAGGAGTTTCATGCATTTCTGTCTTCACGGGGCATTATTCACTCATGCACTACTCCTTACACTCCTTAGTGAATCCTGTTTCTGAAAGGAAAAACAGGTCCACAATGGAGATGGCCAGATGCATGCTTAAGGCCAAGTCTTTGCCCAATAAATTTTGGCTTGATGCAATGACGTGTGCCAACTATGTGCTGAATAGATCACCTACACGGGCATTGAAGATTGTTACACCTTATGAAGCATAGCAAGGTAGGAAGCCTTCACTTTCACACATGAGAGTTTTTGGGTCTCTTGCATATGTTCATGTACCATCTCAGCTGAGACATAAGCTTGATGACAAGGCAATCAAATGCATATTTATTGGTTACAACCAGGAGAGTAGAGGGTATCAGTTATACCAACCAAATACTGGGAAGATTATTGTCAGTAGAGATGTAATCTTTGCTGAACATTCAGCTTCTCCTCTTGTGGACTGCAAAGCTAAGCCAGATGTTGACATGTTTGATGCCTTTGAATCTTGGTTACCTCTACCATCCTCAAAAGAGGACTTTGACCAGCAACATGAGCCTCCTGCAGGCCCTCCACCAAGCAATAATCAGCCACTACCCCATGCTGATTTGCAGGTTTCTCTTCCGGTACAAAATGATCCCACTATTCATGATGCTGTCATTGAAGAAAGAGCTGTAAATAGACAGCAAAGGCAGGTTCCCAAATGGCTTCTTGATACATTGAGGGACAGCAAACAAGATCAGCCTTTTGCTGCCCCGACAAGATCAGGGAATAGACAGATGCATGGTCACTTTCTTGAGTTTGCACTCCTTGCTACAGCATGCAATGAAGAGCCCTTGTGCCATAAAGATGCTTTTGACAGCAAAGAGTGGATGGATGCAATGAGAGCTGAGTTACAATCCATTGCCAAAAATGACACATGGGAATTGG
This sequence comes from Dipteris shenzhenensis, assembly GCF_047967505.1. Classification (NCBI taxonomy): domain Eukaryota; kingdom Viridiplantae; phylum Streptophyta; class Polypodiopsida; order Gleicheniales; family Dipteridaceae; genus Dipteris; species Dipteris shenzhenensis. Next base: position 26,509,822 of record NC_141596.1, read on the forward strand.
TGGTACCCGGTGGGTCTACAAATTAAAAAGGAAATCTGATGGCAGTATAGATCGACACAAAACCCGTCTTGTTGCAAAAGGGTATGCCCAACAACAAGGCATTGACTTTGAAGAGACATTTGCTCCTACATCCAGGATTACTACCATTAGATGTGTCATTGCCATTGCAGCCCATCATCATTGGCAAGTGCACCAACTTGACATCAAGACTGCTTTTCTTCATAGGGATTTGCAGGAAGAAGTATATGTCACACAACCTCCTGGCTTTGAGGTTGTTAATTCTGAAAATAAGGTATGCCAGCTTAGAAAAGCCCTTTATGGTTTAAAGCAAGCCCCCAGGGCATGGTATGCCAAAATTCATGCACACTTACTATCCCTTGGTTTTCAGAATAGTCCCACAGAACCCACTCTTTATGTCCGTGGGAGTGGATCTGATTTTTTAGTGCTGATTTTATATGTGGACGATATGCTCATCACGGGCCCAAATACTCAGCAAATTGCAGCTTTCAAGGCTAATTTGCAGCAGATTTTTGACATGTCAGACATGGGACAGCTCCATTATTATTTGGGCATTCAGTTTGCTCATGTTGAGGGGGGTATCATGATGTCTCAGTCCAAGTATATTGAACAGCTCCTTGATCGTTTTCAGTTTGAGGATTGCAAGCCAATCTCTACTCCAGTGGACCCTGGCTTCAAATTCTCAGCTCATGATGGGAGCCCACCATGTGATATCACTCTTTATCGGCAAGCTGTTGGATGCCTTATTTATCTATGTCACACCAAACCTGACTTACAGTATGCAGTATCTCAGCTCAGCAGATTCATGCACATGCCCAGTTCACAACATTGGCAGGCAGTGAAGAGAGTCTTCAGATATCTAAAGGGGAACTCAGGATTTAGCCCTCTTCTATGGTGATCAGGGTTCACTTACCATGCATGCTTACACGGATAGTGACTGGGCAGGATGTTCCGACACCAGAGTGTCACATACTAGTAATTGTTTTTTGCTTGGCAATTCATGTATCTCTTGGCTCAGCAAGAAGCAACCAACAGTTGCCACATCTAGCTGTGAGGCTGAGTACAAGGCAGCTTTCACCGCTACAGAAGAGTGTGTTTGGCTTCGACAGTTACTTACAGATCTTGGTATTTGCCAGACATCCTCCACTATTGTCTACACTGACAGCCAGAGTGCTTTGGCCATTGCGCATAACCCAGTGTTTCATGCGCGTACCAAGCATATTGAAGTTCACTATCATTATGTTCGGGAGCGGTTGTCAGCAGGAGACATAGAGTTGTCCTATCTTCCCACAGAGGACAACATAGCATATATGTTTGCAAAGGCACTTCCTCGTCCCAAGTTCGAAGTCTTCCGACAGGCTTTACACTTGGTTCCCTTTGTTACATGATCTGACATCCCTTGTACATTCATAGGTGGCTATATCCTTTCGGATGAACATGTGCCACCATGACCAGAAAATACCAAGTATCCTGAGACGTTTCCAGAGTACTTCAGCCCATCCCATGGAGGGGGGTTTGTAGGCCATCTCCTAGTGGTTCTAGTGATGCCCTATAGGCCATGGTATGTGCCTTGTAGGCATAAATATAGGCACTTGTAGTGTTAGTGCCTTTTAGGCCACGTAGGACACTTAGTCCTATGTGACACCTAGGACACTTAGTCCTAGGTCTAGGTACAAGTACTTTGTACTCTCTATTTTCATTATCCTAGTTGACGTGACGGCTAAGACTAGTGCGACTCTTTGCTACCTGCACTCTTTCTTTCATTCGATCCTACAATTTGAAGGAAGGCACTAGAGCCATAACCCTCTCACATCCACCAAGCCCAATCTCGATTCTAGACATGGTAACAACATATGGAAGGTTTTTTAGTTTTAACATGAAGCTGCCACGGCTCAGAGTCACACTTTTCTATAGGCAAAAGTATCACTTATGTAATGAAATGGTCTTTTTTTTCAAATAGAAAATTGTTAGAAATCGACCAACAAAGGGTATGTACAGCGGAAGACTCATAGAATAGCCCAAGAGTTCACACAGTGCGGTGTGTGGAATCACAAACTTCTTAACTTAATGTGCATCATATAGATGTGCAGACTCATCATAGACAATGAACCAGCTAGATATAGAAGCCACCAAAATAATATATATCCGTCCAAAGCTATGGACACAATACAAAAGAGATAGATCCAGAGTCCCACCAATGGTATGGTAGTCTGATCTTACCACAAGGTATGTCTCTTATCTGCCAGCTATCTCTAGACTCGAGCCCGCGTGCTCCACCTTGAGCTTCTACAGACTTCCTGTCCATATCAAAACACCTTGCTGCCCTACACGACAGCCAAGGTTCAGCCCTGGATAAACTCTATCTGCAGCAACTCCTAGTCTCCTCTGCCTCCTAGATGTAGGCCTGAGGGTGTGAGTATAGCTGCTCCTGCTGCTCCTCTGATGGCTGACTTGTTGAATGAATTATGCCCCCCCAAAGGGCTCCTTTTATAGGGGCAGATGGCTCCTCAAAGTCCACTGACCAGCAGGGTGCTGGCCGACTTAACTGCCCCTCCAACCAACCCCACCAGCCCTTGTTTATAGGGCTGTGGGCACACCTCTTAGGGCTGTGTGCTGGCCGACCTAGTTGGCCAGCCGACCAGCCAGCTTAGCCCTATATAAGGGCATGCCACTGCCCACTAGCAGCCCTTCTTTGCTGCGCCACCTGGCCTCCATGCAAGCGCCTCCAAGATCTGCTGGTTCCGCGTTCAACTAGGCCATGTCCACGGATCCAAGGATCTGCACCAGTCCCGTACAGGCACGTGTACTCACCCGTACTAGAGAAGCTGGTGTTCCGTACTGTTCCTTCAGGGATCCTCCACCTCAGTGCTTTGATCTTTGTACTGCCCACATGACAGCCTGTTTGCTGTCCATGTGGCAGCCCCTTTTCTTCTCTCTTGGCTGTGAGGTGCTGTCCATGTGGCAGCCCCCTCCCTTGCTGTATTGTTGTTTGATCCTCATGGCAACCACCATGTTTCCCATGTGACCATCTCTCAGATCCTAGGTCCACCTCCCCCCCATGCTATCCTCATGTGGGGGATTACAGATGGGGAGGTGACCTTTCCAACAAAAATAACACCTTTCATGCCAACCTTAAGCATGTCCAACTACAACTGACATATACTCATAGGGATGATTACTCTAGGTTGTCCCTAAACCCAACCCAAGGCTTATCTCAAGAACTTTGCTTAATTTCCTATAAACTAGCTTGTAGCCATAGGTCTTGCCTCTTCTTATTTGTCCTCTAATTTGATGAGATGACGATGGCACCATTAGGTCCATGAAGCCGCATTAGAAGATGTAAAGAATGTGCTCTCCTAAAGTCCATCTACATTCTCAAAACCTACATTTAGAAATAAGTCAAGAAAAGTCTCATACTACATAGATGATAGCAACGAGTCAAAGATCAAGAGTCAAGACTTGAGTCTCATGTTTCAAGTACAAGTGTTCAAACTTCAAGGTCCACAATTGCCTAAGATTCCCCCCGGTGTCATCTTCATCCATCGGAACCTGAACAAATGGAGGCTTGGACTGAAGGCATTTGAGTGAACGACCTGTGATGAGATGGAACATAGGAGGAGCAGCAAGTGCTTCAGTAGCAAAAGATATACATCGTGCAGAGAGAAAATGCAAACTCACAAAAACTGACGACCAAGTAACCACGTGAGTATTGTCAGAACTGCAACAGCAGACATGACAATGGTTGGACGGCAATGTCAGAAGGGCAATTTTAAATATGTTTCTGGTTGGAGCATGTAGACAAAACTAGTCGATGACCAGCAAACTGTCAAGACAGATTTATAATAGTGGGAAGATCTGCATTTGATTAATTAAAGAACAGACATGAGAAATGAAGGAAACGGCCTGCAAAGACGAGGAAAATGACAACTATTCCAAAAATAAAAACCTGTTCAGCAAGTTCTCCAAGCGAATGGCGACGAAATCTTATTTGGTGACAGCTGCAGTAGACTTGCGTTTCCCTTTAATGTGGCAGTGACCTGATCATCGACAACAGATCTGGAGTGGTGCCTTCTTGTCCAACGATAAAAGCATTCTTTCAATTTTAATGTAAAAGAGTGGCAGTAGTAGAAAACAGCACCGTTTACTGAAAGATAATGATGACAGCTCTTCTTGGTCGCTGTAGATAACAGCAATGCTGCTTCAGGAGCGTAGATAGAATATGATTGTCGACTGTTATAGCCTAGCATCATTGGCGACGTTTTTCAACAGTGGCAAGCAACATGATAATGGTGATGCGAATCTGCAAGGCAACTTGAGAAAGCATCGTGATATCAGCCTTAGGAAGACATTGTGAGCACAGTGCCAGCGTGGGAAGAGCTGCAGAAATCAAAGGTTGAAGCTGAGCAGGATGGCAACATCAGATCTCCTCCTCCTCTTTGGTTTTGTCCTCTTCCTCTTTGAAACCAGTAGTGGAAGCAGGAGGCTACTGGTGAAGGAAAAGAGCCATGATAGAGAGAGAGAGAGAGAAAGGAAGTATGCAAGGGTAAGTTGATAACACCAAAAGATCAAGTGCAATGATCACAAATAGAATCCAAGTACATATAGGCACAAGGACTATATCTTTGACAATAGCTATGATGCCATGTCCATGAGCTTATCCACTCCCAAAGGTCACTTGACCCTTCAAACACTCCAAAACACAACGAGATAATATCTAATACCCACAGAGCAGAAGCCGGCTGAGATGCAGATGTAGGAGGCAATTCAAGCTGAGGATCCAATATATTGTAGACTCGAAGGAGGAGTTAGACCAGATGCGAACCACGGATTGGTTTGAGGATGATATTTCTCCATCTTCCTCTTCAAAGGACACAGCATCTGATCATAGTGATAAGGGTGACAACAGACATTGAAGTAGGCTTATCTCTAGAGTTTAGGCCCTTGGGTCTAAAGAATAGAGACAATTCGTTTCTAGCGCTCCAGCAGCCCAGCTACTTATATGTTTTGTTATAAACTTATGATCCATGGACCATGTATATTTCATATATATTTTGACTCTTCCAGTTTTGAGTCTTTACTCTTGAGCATTTTCAAATTGGCATTGAAAGTGTTGAAATTTAAAACTTGAATCTTGATTTAATCATGCACGCACAGTGACACAAACACACACATGCATAGAGGACACACACACATTATAAATGTATGCGTGTGTGTGTGTTGGGGGGGGGGGGGGAGCTATGAATGTAAATGCTTTCTTAATGTAAATTTCCTTCTACCCCCCCAAAAAAAAATGTGTGTGTGTGTGTGGGTGGGGGGGGGGGGGGGGGGGAGAGAGAGAGAGAGAGAGAGAGAGAGAGAGATTATATAATTGACAGGTTCTATATTAATAATTATGGATACAATATTTTACATACTTTATATGCATTTCCAGGTGAAACTCCTATGAAAATTACGAAATGTTTCTGTTTGAAACCTACAAAACAAGTTTCACACAATGGTTCTCGAAACTCAGCCTTTGAAAAACTCAGCCTTTTTTTCGTACCCTTGTAGTCACTTCTTCACCGCTTAACTAGGAGTTTTGTTTCTAAAGCATGCTTCATTTTATGATCGACTACTTTCATTTCTATTTCGAACTCTATCTCTAATGCAATGAGCCCAAAGGGCAACCAAAAGAGAGGTTACACCCATTACCTCATCACCAGTAGGAATGCCACGGCGTTTAACATCGCCAACTGTTCGTATGGCATCTGTAACTCGCAAGGATGCAGATAGTCCCCTTACTAGAGCAATGTAGGTCTTCACATCTGGTGGAGCCCATCTCCAACCCACCATTAAATCATCCCCAACACTATTTCCTATCAAAACAAAGCAATCATCATAAAGAGATCAAGGCCAATGGCACAAATGCTTATCATAGCATAAATTGCACTCATGTATGTAATGAGAGGAATATATTTTTCAACAATATACACACACATGCCAATATATAAATAAGGAAAGAAAAAAAACCAACCACAGATCCACAACTTTGTTAAAGCTGAAAGCTTTCAAAATATATCCAGATGAGTCGAGGAACGTGCCAAACTCATCCTTTGAAAGCTTTTAAAATATCAAAAAATAGAGCCAATATGTACTTCAAAATCTTTATCACAGCATTAATTACTGCCACATGTGTAAAAAAACATGCACCTCCCTTGATCCTGAACTGGTCCTTCAGGCAAGCTTCCTGCAGCTCCAATCTGCTCCCAGAACTGGTACTCCAATGGATGAGCAATGAGGCCAAGAGTGCTCCCTTTTATAGGGCTGGACGCCCTCCAATTCTGCCTGGCCAGACTGGCTGCCCCACTAATCTGTGGGGCCGACCCTGTTGGGCTGGTTCTGGCCAGCCTTTGCTGGCCTGCTGGTCCCGCCTGGCCACATGGCACACAGCCAATGACCCAGGCCATACACAGCCCCTGTTGGGGTCTATTCTTGCCCCGAACTTGTCCATATCCTCTGGCAAACAGCCGCCTGCAGGTCCTCTGCAACCCGCCTCTGTTCTGGTCCTGTCCAGGCCCTGGATCCTCTGCCCACAGTGCCATACAGCCTGCTGCATCATTCCGTAAATAACCACACACAGGCACCTCCTGTCCGTACTGCTGAATTCACCCGCCACACTGTGAATCCTGCACAGATCTGCTCCAGAAAGTCCCTGCCAGCCACGTGACTGTTATCTATATGCTGCCATGTGGCAGCCCTTTGTTCCATGTTAGATCTGACCATGTGGCATTCCAGATCAATGCTCACATGTCTTCCAACACACACTGGTACACCTCACCTTTGCTCTCCTCATCTGCGGACTCACAAATGGGGAGGTGACCACACAAATTCCAACACATACTGCCAGGTAGGCTTCACAAACGAAAGGTGCAACCATGAAAAGAGAGCTGCCAGCCCTCATTCTTCATCTCATCCAATAACAGCACTAGCCGTAGCTACAGCAGCAACACCAGAAAGGTCAAAATTCAGTAACACAAGACATGCAGCACCGTATATGTGACACACAGGCAACGACCACTTAACAAGCATTAGATAGCACCTTCTTCTCCAATGTTACCGATGGCTTTGACTAGGCGCTTCCTTATCTAAGCTCGTCACAGTAGGAGTGTTTCTTTTCTCTTTCTTAATCTCCATAGTCACCTAATTTCTAACCCATTGAATCCTTGCCACCCTTAGGCTTACCCTAATCGGGCTCGCGATTGCCTTTTCATCTTGCAAAGAAGGCCTTATCTTCACCTCAACCATACATCTTTCTCTACAGCCTCCCCCCTGCAACACCAAAGGCCCATCTCTTTAAAAGAAAGAGGCTTGAAGTAGTCTCCAGCTGTAATGTTGTGACAAACCCTACGAAACTCTTGAAAAACGAGCATGGGCAACTCAGTCATGTCCACTCTTGTGACCAATTGCTATCAAATGCTCCTTGATAACCTTTAACTGTGTGAGATTGTTTTACTCCCTATCCCCATCCTCAAGTGGACAATTGATTTTAGAGGAAGAGGATGAAGACTGGCGGACAGTCTACTGCACTAAATGGAGAAAGGGGGGCCTTGTATAGGCTGCAACTCTCCCCCTATAGCATTTCAGTCAGAACGTAACATGACCTCGGATAGGTCAATGACAAGAAATCGTTAAGAGACCAATGGTAATGTATATATTTTTGAAGTGTTATAAGGATTGGTCAAGGATTTAGTTGTTGAGGTCTTCAATGATCGGAGTCCAAGATGATAGGAGGCTCCAAGGCTCCCATGCACAATAAATGGGTTAATTCCTTAGCCATGCTGCTTGGGGCAAGTGCCTAGGGGCAAAGATGAGGTTCGTGATTAAAAATGACCAACGGGGTTTTATTGAATATGCATGGGAAGGGGTTTTAACGTTAGCCAATGGCCAAATTTAGCAAGGTTTCTAGGGACATGGGAGCATAAGCTTACACACTCGATTTGAAAGTGCATCCATTTGTGTGATTGAATCACCCAAGCCGGGCCATTGGGAACGCAGCAGAGGTGTGAAGTTTGTGCAATTGGTTGGGTGGATAAAGTAACTCCGACACAGGTAAGTAGTTCAAGCAGAGAAAGTGATCTTGATTGTAACATTTTGGTATTAGAGCATAGGAAGCGTGGATAAATGAATGCTATTGAGCAGAAGATCCTGCTGATGGAGAATGGACTGCATTTCTGAGTTGACCATCTTGTGACGACAAGTAAGAAAAAGATGTGCATAAAAGAATCATCTAGATTGGTGTGTTGATCGTAGTATTTGGAGTAGGGGCAGACGTTTGTAGCACGTCAGTGTGAAAAGAAGATAGGGTGCAAACTAAGTGGAACACAAGGGGGCTTGTATCATCGTGGTGCAGCATAAAGCAGAGCAAGTGAACTCTGCTGGAAATCTCAAGTCCATGTGGTCATTCACAACAATGGTTCTCTTTTGCATTTACTTGACGAAGATCGCCTCATGATCATCAATAGTGTCGCCCAAACTGTAGCTAACTTTACAGTCACCGTCAACCTCAAATCATAGACCTTCATAACTGTTGCGATCAACCATGCCTAAGTCACTCACCGAGTTGCCCGTCAACAGAGTTGGTGGTCATCATACACCTCGGCTCAATCAATTGTACCACTCACTCAGTAACTACGTCACCCTTGTGGCTAGCATTCATCCTTGAGATGCGTCGCTTCAATAGACCGATGGAGGTGTGCATCAATTGCTACAACAACCTGACCTGAGCACCTTGCATTTGTCTTGCTCCGCTCAGGAGATAGCTGATACGTTTTCAAACTGAACCTCGAATTGCAGATTGAATCAAGGAGTTGTTTCCATGTCTCAATCGGCTTTATGTTGTAAGCAGTTTTAAGTTCTAGTTATTGCGAGTTTTGAAGGCAACGCTTGAAAAGCATCAATAGATATACATAAAGAGTTTTAGGAAAGAGAACGAAAGAGAAAAGGTCACTAAGGCTGCAGCCTGCATAGGAAGCCTTTTATTCCTTTTGAATTCAGTTTTGGTTAGAATTTTGGAATTCCTTTGGTTCGTAAGTTACAGTTTTTGTAGTTATTTGGATTGCAAATATTCCCCTAGTATAGGTAAAAGGCACTAGTTTTAGTCGTCGCTCGTGAATTGGGGTATTTTCAACTTTCAGAGTTTGCTGTGACTTCCCTAGCATAGGGAAAAAAGATCAATTTTTGGGTTTAGTAGAGTTTTTTTTTAATAACCCAACCAAACAAACCAACACAAGGCAAGGTCAAACTCAAATTGGATATGGAAAGAGAAAACCACTTAGAAATAGAGGTAGATGACAATATGTCTTGTGTGAACCCCATAGCATAGGGTGTCCACCCAATACAATAGGTATCACCCCATGGCACATGAACTAGTTCATTAAATCCTAGAATTGAGAATTTAGAGGAAGCCTTATAGCAGTTAATGGCAGTTAATGGGACAACAACATCATGCTAAGAGAGGGCAAGAAGAATTATGAAAAGCCATTCAATCCTTTATTGGTAGACCCTCAAGGGAAGAAGAAGTGAAAGGCATCATAGAATCAGACTCCAGTGCCCATATAATGGAAAGAGAAAAAGCCAAACAGCATGCCATAGCCAATTATAGGCTTGTGGGTAGAATGGTTGATAGAAATTTGGACTTCATTGAAGCATGGCTTCACGAGTGGGACGAGGAGTTTGCCATATGTGAATTTCATAACAATATAATGATGCTCCGAGAGGACATGCACATGCTTACAAAAGCTCTAGATAGGTGGTGGATGAAGTAGTAGAAAGATAATGTGTCTCTAGTCACTTGGAAAAAATTTAAACTCAAGTTTAGAAAACAGTTTCTATTGCCGACGAAGCTCCAAGAGCATGGGATGACAACCGGTATGTCAGACAGAGGAACTTATTAGATATACTGATAAATTCTAAGAAATTGTAATGAAAATCATTGATCCATTACCACAATTCGTCCAAGTCAAATATTATATAGCAATAGCAATTGCATTAAACTATGAGGATCAAACCAAGTGGTTTTGCACGCCCTAGAGCTCAGAACGAGTTCCTAACGAATCTAACTCTCCAAAGGAAATTTGTGAGAAAAGGGATAGTGCCTGGAGCCAATAATCAAGCCAAGAAGGCTAGAGTAATTGGCAGTATTTCACAACCAAGTACCACAATAGGATGAAAATAAAAACATCCCCATGGAAGCCCGGGCTTGAAAGCAAGAAGCTTTCACCTTCTCAAAAAATTTAGCTAACTCATGAACAAGAGTTGTATGCCGTGACCTATGCTTTGAAAGCATGGAGACATTATTTGTATGGTGCAGATCTTTATGTCAATGTCAACCATGACACTCTAAAATATTTTTGTACACCTTGATTTGAGTGACCACCAAGCGAGGTGGGCAAAACTCACGTGGGAATTTCATATGGAAATTTGGTACTGAAGAGGGAAGGATAATAAATTACTGATGCGTTATAGCGCATTATGCATCCTACGAGTTTCTCAGTATTAGAAAGTGTTCTAGTGAATGAAGTAAAAGAGGACAAGTATGTCTACATGCTCATTATGATTAAACTTGGGGTTATAGATGACCTGGCACCTAGGGAAGGCCATACATGTGCAAGGTATATCATAGATGATGTTATGCTGAAAAGAAATGGCACGGTAATCAGAATGATCTCCGCCAAAAGATCATTCATCAATGCCATGATAGACCATGTGCGGAACATCTACATGTTGAAAAGATACTTCAGCTCGTAAAGCGTGATTTCTTTTGGCAAAAAATGAAAAAGCATATTCATGAATATGTCACACAATCTTTTTCGTGCTAGGTTAGTAAGGCAGAATAGGGGAAGGCACGTGGCCTTTTACAACCATTGGAAATGCCATCAGGTAGATGGGAGAGCATTTCCATGGATTTTATAGTTGATCTGCCACAGACACAAGGAGAATATGATTCTATCATGTGATGGCTAACTTTATTCCGACCAGAGAGTCCATAACCGAGTCAATAACTGCCCCACAAGTGCAGATTTGTATCTAAATAAAGTGTTTTGTTCCAGATCGATGACATCTCCCCAGCCTACCGGATACAGGGTCAGAGCATTCGGAGGATAGAGCTTCATGAGGCAGTCCCTCCTGATAGCCTAGCTCCCCTTTCTCCTCCACAGCACAACGTTTGGGAGGTAGTAGCCAGTATCACTGCGTGGAACATTTGGGTGGCTTGTTGCAGTCTCGTGATGGGTAAGCATCAGGTTCCAACCTACCATGGTCGCCATCTGGCAGGATATCATCTATACTCTACGCTCCACCTTACGCTCCACCTGGAAACGTGGGACTCTAGGCTCTAGAGCGACTATTGAGCGGCGTGCTCGTTTCTGCAAGGCTTGGCCTGCAGGAGTCTTCTGCATCTTCACTCCACGAGGGATTCGCTAGTTGTATAGTCCCCCAACTTCGTTGTTAGCCCTAGTACCAGAGATTCCCTAGGCAGTGAACTTGGTTTCTCTAGAACAGGCCGGTTTTTCTTTCAGCCTTTTATGGGTTTTTTTCATACTCAGCACCTTCGGGGCTGCTGTTTTGTATGAAATCTTTCAAGCATTAATAGAAGGTTCCTTTCTTTGCAATAAAATAAAATAAAATAAAGTGTTCTGACAACATGGATTACCGAAATCCATGGTACCAGACAGGGATATGAGTTTTACTAGTTAGTCTTGAATAGCTGTATTTCGCACAGGTAGGACTAAGTTACGAATTAGTAATAGGGATCATCTTGAAATGGATGGTCAGATGGAAAGCGTCAACCAAACTTTGGATTAAGGCAAGGTTCTTGGAACAAGTGGTTGAAATTACTAGAATTTGTCTATGATGATAGAAAGCACTCGTCCGTAGGAATGAGTCCAATTATGGATTTAGACTTGCTAATTTTCACGGGGACATGAATTTCTAGTTTTAGGAATTCACGGTGGCTACTGATTACATATGTAAAGGACATTTCAGTGCAATTAATTCCATGGGCCAAGGCCAAGGATCTGAGGGTTAAAAGTCCAGTGACTTGCACGGCAAGCAAGGGCAACTATTATTGGCTCAAGTGGATTGGGGGCTAAGTCAGGGCTGGCTGAGCTTTCTCTCATATCACAATCTCATATTTCTTGCTTCCCACCTATCCACGCACCTTTCGGGAGAGATCTACCAAGTCTAGGACAGCAAAATCGCACTTCCTAGAGGCTGCTACAGGAAATCGCAATTCATCAAAGCGGTTCCGCGAGCTGGTTTATCAAATCACAATTCATCTGGGTGCTGCCAGGGCATGCGTTTCTAGTTTGTGCACTGATTCAGGCTGTTTTCCGCTTCCAGACACTGCTCTGGCTTTTCACGGACTGTTCCAGCCAATTTCGCAACCTCCAGGAACTCCCCAGCCTATTCTGGAATTTGCAATTTGCCAGAGAGCTCTTCTAGCAAATCACTTTTAGTTTTGACCTGGGCTGTTCCGGTGATCTCAAGCACTCCGCTTTCAAGTTTCCTCATCTACCGGGCCATCTAAGTGCTTCCACGGTTGGTGAATTTCTCTAGGAGGCTTCCGGACTTGCCGATTCTCTTCCAGCAGGTTTTCCAGGGCTGCTTTTGCTGATTTTGCCCTGCTAAGGTGCCAAGGAATTTCATTTTTCCATGCTTGCTGATTTTCCCAAGGCTTCCCAAGCTTTCAAATCGGTTGATTGCTTTCCGGGAGCTTTCCTACTGCTTTAGATCCTTTTTCTTTGCGCAGCTAGCCTTTCTGTTTGCCAGGAACAGCCAAGTGTGGTTGTTTTGCTGGCCTCTGTCTTGCTAGGACCCCCTTAACGGGTATTTAGATCTACCAAGGCAGATTGGGCTGATTTGTCTCCTGCCAAGACTCCTCCAATGGATATCAGAGCTGCCAAGTTAGAACCCTCAGCTAGATTCAGAAGAAGGGCTGCTGTGGAATGTTACACTGGACTGGGATGCCTTTTCTATGATTGCATAGCAGGACGGAAGCGCCTGTCAATGGATTATTCAGTTGCCTGTCTGTGGGCTAATGCACTGCGGTGCTTTCTTGTATTTGATTGCCTTCTAAATAAAAGATGAAGAAATACCGAAAGGGGCACTAAGTTTAGGGCCAATCTTCTGTCTAGTGCAAGACAAGGGCGATCTAGCTCGCGGGTGTTGTGTTCTAAGTTGATTTGGGTTGCTGTGGGAAGTTCTAAGAGGCTGTAAATTAAGTATTTGCTGGTTGTTATCTATTCACTATCCTTTGGAGATCCCGAAGGCCAGTTACAGTGGTTCTGTTGCCGGGACATCGCCATCTTCTTCAAGAGGGTGAGCCCGTGGTTCTGTTTGGGTCAAGACAACGAAACTGGTTGTTGTAATAAATTTGCAGCCAAGAGAATTTTTCAGCCATGGCACATAGCACGGATGCTGAGGAGAAATCGCAGTCTTTGGATTATACTGAATGGTGGGAGGAAGATGATGAACACCCTGTTCGGAACATGCCACTAAGGGTTCTCGTCATGAAGATGAAGAGGTTGAGGAGCCAAATGCGGATGAACAGTTCAGAGCACAGTTGCAGGGAACCGCTCAGACTTTTGCACAGTTGATGCAGGATCCACGCTCTGCAGAATTGGTGAATGCACCTTTGAAGCCTAAGAAGAAGAAGAAGAAGAAGAAGAAGCCTCCGTAAGCTGGCATAATGCCTCCTGCATTAGGTATGGGTGGAAATCCCCAGAGCTTTCCATCTTACGATTCGGGACATCAGATTTTTCCTCCATCTTCTATGCCCACAGGTTAATTCGGATGAGGTTCAGTGTTTCAGACGATGGTCGGACAGCCTAAGCAAGGCATGGGGATGCCTGGAAATTTCCCTTATGGATTTCAGCCTGGCATGCAAGGCTATCAGGGACAGATGTTCGGAGGTATGCCAACTATGATGCCCAACATGATGTATAGAAACATTGCGATGCAGCCAGGGAAGCAGAATGCTATGCCCGGTATGATGGGGAATTTTTCGGGAATGCCTAGAATGAACATAATGGGACTAGGAATGGTCAATCCCATTGTGATAGTGGACAGGGTGTCACAAATCTTGGCAACATGATGCAGCCTCCGTATTTACAGCCACCTGCCTATGATAATCTCACACCCAAGGGAAAGCAGAAAGAGTATAAAGAGGATGGTTCAGTGTGAAATTTGACACTTTTAATGGGAGCCAAGATTGGTTGAAATCTCTCACCTTTATTCAGTAGTTTGATGGAGCATAATCAGGTGGGAACTTTACCGAATCGTCCAAAATTCGAAAAGCCACCATTTTCTTGAAGGGAAACGCTTTGCAATGGTGGACAAATCTTCTTTTGCAAGGGAGAGCACCCACCACATGGGTGGTCTTTTCAGCTGCGTGGTTGACCACCACATATACCTAGATGAATCCAGGAACATTCCCAAACTCATCCTCTAAAAACACAACATAGTGCAGTTTCAATCTCATGATAGTCACTCACAAGGTTGAAAACCATAAACTCCATCATGCATAGCAGGGACTAGCTACTATGACATCCCCACTAACGTCATCAGCGCCCAATACTGGGTGTAGAGCATAGTATAAAAATATGCTCTCACACATACAAATCCACACACCCACACATACTTGAGCATCCATTTATACAAAGTCTTCGTACTGAGTTTCTGTCGGCACTCCGGAGGTGAAGGGCAGACTCACCCATGACGAAGGCTAGCACTAAAGGAGAAGGCTAATCAAAAGGTAGTCCAAAATCTCTTCATTCAAGCTACAACTGCTTGTGAAGTCTATAAACGTTTTCATTTTAGTCTCTCCCCAATGAGCATCTAAATCTAAATCTAGCTGATAGGGCAATGCACCATTTACGATAGAAAGAATTATCACAATACCAGCAAGCCGCAACTTGGACGAAAACTTCACAAGGTGAAATTTGCATGTCCGCTAATACGGCAGAAGCATATACCTAGATGAATCCAGGAACATTCCCAAACTCATCCTCTAAAAACACAACATAGTGCAGTTTCAATCTCATGATAGTCACTCACAAGGTTGAAAACCATAAACTCCATCATGCATAGCAAGGACTAGCTACTATGGCATCCCCACTGACGTCATCAGCGCCCAACAGTGAGTGTAGACCATGGTATAAAAATATGCTCTCACACATACAAATCCACACACCCACACATACTTGAGCATCCATTTATACAAAGTCTTCGTACTGAGTTTCTGGCGGCACTCCGGAGGTGAAGGGCAGACTCAGCCATGACAAAGGCTAGCACTAAAGGAGAAGGCTAATCAAAAGGTAGTCCAAAATCTCTTCATTCAAGCTACAACTGCTTGTGAAGTCTATAAACGTTTTCATTTTAGTCTCTCCCCAACGAGCATCTAAATCTAAATCTAGCTAATAAGGCAATGCACCATTTAAGATGGAAAGAATTATCACAATACCAGCAGTCCGCGACTTGGACGAAAACTTCACAAGGTGAAATTTGCATGCCGCAACTTGGACGAAAAATTCACAAGGTCAAAGTTGACATCATGACGGCTTGGCATAAGTTGGATGCAGAGAATTGCCGTAATTTAGAGAAATATAACAAGAAATTTTGGGAAGCCCTGTTGCTAGTTAGTTCCTATCGTCATGTTCCATTGTCTGAGCAAGTAGAGAAATATTGTTGTGGATTGCCAAAGGAAATTTGAGACTTCTATACTAAGTCCAAGGTTTCTCATATGTCGAAGTCGATCGAGAATGCCAATACAGCTTATGCTTTGCTACAGGGCGGGACCACTGATTTTAAGGGCAGCAATAGAGAAGAATTCAAAAGGAAAAAAGAGTTCAAAAGAAAGGAGGACTTCAAAAAGAAAGATTTGGTAGAGTCTCGAGAGCTACTTTGGTTGTGGGACAGCGGCGTGTATAAACACTGAAGACGAAAGATAGCTGAAGAAGAAATATATATCACCAAAGGAACTCAATACAAAAGAAGAGATATCTGCGAAAGAAACTGTGGAGGGAGCGAACAGCAGTCCTCCAGAGCAGTCAACTGAAGTCGGCTCTGCACTAGCTCCACAAGTGGGAACTGAACTAGATCTGTTGCCAGAAGAGCAAAGGTTTGCTACAGATCTGCAAAGAAGGGCAGCAACAATAGAGGAGTAAGTTGATGCTGATCTGGAGCAGCTACAGGAGAGGATGATGGAGTGGAAGCAGAGGAGGCAGAGAAGTTGGAGAGGATGCAAGAGCAGAGGTAGAGGAGGCAGAGATGCTGGAGAGGATGCAGGAGCAGAGGCAGAGGAGGCAGAGATGCTGGAGCGCAGGTGTGCAGCAGCCTGTTCCAAAAGTGATGTGGTAGCCAGGGGGCTACTGCCTTTTATAGGCCTGACCCAAGAGGTCGGCCAGCTGGTCGGCCAGCTCCAGGTCGGCTAGTTCTGGTCGGCCAATTCTGGTCGGCCACTTCTGGTCGGCCAGTAATGGTTGGCCATTTTTGGCCTTTCTGGCCACTTGTTTGGTCCTGGCTTCTGCGTTTGGAGATTCCTGGCTTAACACCCCCTCTCAATGTCCAAGGTAGAATGGTTCCAAGGGTAATCAAAAAATGGTTCCAGGGGTGATCTATCTTCTTCATCTGCCTTTTTTTTTTTTTAATAAATGAATAAAGTGGTAAGAGGGTTTTCATTTAGATGGAGATGCCTACAAAGTAGGTTTTCATCTTCGCTAAATGCCCAGTAGTGATGGTACAATCATAGAGTACAGAAAGAGAGGTGCTTAAGGAGTGCCCTCGCAGGGGATTTGTTCACTTCCTTTAAGCACTAGTATACAAAAAAAATACTGCTAAGGAGAAGGAGGCGGTACACCAATCCCAAGCCGTGGGCTAAGATGCTCAAGAATAGGTCGGTTACCCGGCTTGGTAAGAATGTCATCATGATTATCGGCAGCTGGAACATATATCAATCGAATAGTACCCAATTCCACTTGCTCGCGAGTACAATGAAAGTGTACGCCAACATGTTTGGTGCGGTTGGAGAAAATGGGATTGCCGGTGAGAGCGATGGCACTTTTGTTGTCGACGTAGAGGACCGTTGGTTCAGTACAAGGAAAGTGTAGCTCTGCCAGAAACTGCCGGAGATATATGGCCTCTGTGGTACAATCATACAAGGCACGGTATTCAGCCTCAGTAGAAGATCCAGCAACAGTTTCTTGTTTACGGCTGAACCAAGAAACAGGTGCCGAACGAGAAAATGTAGCCGCCATGAGAACGGCGATTGTCCGAGTCACCAGCCCAGTCGAAATCAGTGTATCCCTGTAGTGTTAGATGGAGTTGGGATGGATCCGGCGAAGGTTGAAGCGATCAAAAATTGGCCACCACTCAAGAACATCCACGAAGTACGGAGCTTTCTTGGGTTGTGCTTGTACTATAGGAGTTTTATTCGTTACCTTGTTGAGAATGCTTCACCTCTGCATGCTTTGCAAAAGAAGGGAGTATCTTTTCGTTGGGCTTCCAAAGAAATTGCAGCTTTTGAAGAGCCGAAAGAAAAGTTGTGTTCTGACCCCATCCTAATCTTGCCAAATTTGAGAAAGCCTTTCGTTGTCCAGTGTGATGCATGCGGCAACAACATTGCAGGAGTTCTTATGCAGGATGGAAGGTTCGTTGCTTATGAGAGCAGGGTGTTGCAGCCCACAAAGATGAATTTTCATATTTATGACAAGGAGATGCTTGCTGTAATTCATGCTCTCAAACAGTGGAAGCACTATGTGGTGGGTGCTGATTTTTATGTTTAGATGGATCATTCTTTGCTGAGGTATTTTCTCACACAGAGAAAATTATATGAGAAGCATATGCGCGAGGCCAACTTTCTGTCTATGTTTCATTTTCAGATTGTGCGTGTTCCTGGGAACAAGAATGTTGTTGCAAATGCACTCTCTAGAAGGCCAATGCCGGATGCGGTATCCAAGAAACCACAAGTTTCTGTTGTTTCTATTGCCTATCATGATGAATTGGATGCCATGAAAGAGCAATACGCTTCAGATGATGACTTTGCACGGGTATATGATCAGTTGTCTGAGGGACAGAGGAATGATCATTATGCTCTTCGAGATGGTTTTCTGTTGATGCATGGCCATTTGAGTGTCACATAGTAGTTGAGGGCCAAGGTAATGGCTGAAAGTCATATTCCACCTTATGCAGGACACAAAATGTGAATTATGACAAGCAGAAAACCCCTGGACTGTTATAGCCACTCCCCATTTCGAATAGACCGTGGCAAAGCATTGCTATGGATTTCATCTTTGATCATCCTCGTACACCATCAGGTCATGATGGTATCTGGACCATTATTTGCACGTTCAGTAAACACGCTCATTTTATTCTGGTGAGGAAGAAAATTTCAGCAGACCAGATGGCAAAGCTTTTCATGTCTCATGTTTTTAAATACCATGGAATGCCACAATCTATCATTAGTAACAGGGACCTGCGGATAACAAGCTTATCTTAGAGAGGTTTGTTTGAAAATATGGGTACTACGCTGAATTTCTCATCCTCATTTCATCCACAACGGGAAATCTAAAGAGGCCAATGGCACTGTCCTTGATCTCTTGAAGTGCATTGTTTCGGATCACAAGGCAAAATGGGAGCAATACTTGCCACTCATTGAGTTTGCCTACAACAACACGGTTCAGACTTCTACAGGAAAGGCTCCTTTCGAGATTGTAGAAGGATACAAGAAAGTTCCGCCCATTTTGCACACCAAAGATAAAATCTTTGAAGCTGATAAGTTTGTGGAAAACTTGGATGAGGCTTCCAAGATTCACAATGCGTTCCATGTGAGTCTTTTGAAACCATTTTAGGGAGATGTGCCAGAGGATATGCCTCCTAAAGATCAGCCTGGAGTTGAAGAATTGGATGAAATTTTGGTTCTGGAACAGATTCTAGCACACAAGGAACGCAAGGTAAAAGGTAGAGTTATCCGTCGCTATCTGGTTTAATTCAGAAATTATGTTGATGCGAAGTGGATGGAGGAGACTGAACTGACAGATTCACCTCACTTGTTGCAGCTCTACCTAGATACATTTCAGCTTGAGCCGACTTTGGTTGGGGCTCATTCATGCTCAGCAAAGTGAGTGTCTGGAGCATTGCCTAATGCTCAAGAGGGGGGTAGCCCTCCACTCCCTTGGTTCAGACCGTCCGGATATCTAGAGGTACTGTCGGTCTCACCCGAGGTACCGCTTGCTAACGGTATATCTACTGATAGACTTCTGGATCAGTGTACCAATCACTGTCAGTTTCTCTTTGTATATTTGAAATGGCTGGTTATCTCGAGCTCTACCGAGCCATCCCTTGTATATATTTTCTGATTTTTCTATGCTGTTTATGCATTTCTGATGTTTC
This sequence comes from Dipteris shenzhenensis, assembly GCF_047967505.1. Taxonomy (NCBI): domain Eukaryota; kingdom Viridiplantae; phylum Streptophyta; class Polypodiopsida; order Gleicheniales; family Dipteridaceae; genus Dipteris; species Dipteris shenzhenensis. The sequence continues at coordinate 26,529,265 of NC_141596.1, forward strand.
AAGCACATTTCTGATTTTTCTATGCTGCTAATGCATTTCTGACATTTCAAGCACATATCTGAACAGGTACTTGTAATCTTGGCAGAGTCTGCCACTCAGTATTTTCATTTTTCTGATTTTTGTACTTGCTGTTTTGAATCAGCAAATGAGGACATTTGCTGTGTTTCAAGAGGGGGCTCTGTCATGGGGACTGACCTGGCCTCGAACTGATTAAATCTGTAAAGGATACTTCAGTGCAATTAATTCCATGGGCCAAGGCAAAGGATATGAGGGTTAGAGAGGGGTAAAAATCCAGTGACTTGCAGGGCAAGCAAGGGCAGCTATTCTTGGCTCAAGTGGATTGGGGGCTAAGTCAGGGCTGGTTGAGCTTTCTCTCAGATCAGAATCTCGTTTTTATTGCTTCCCATCTATCCACACACCTTCCGGGAGCTAGTTTGTCAAGTCTGCCATCACCCAGGAGCCTTGCCAGGTCTAGGACAGCAAAATCGCAATTCCTAGAGGCTGCTACAGGAAATCGCCAATTCTCATCAGAGCTGTTGCGGGAGCTGGTTTATCAAATCGCAATTCATCTAGGTGCTGCTAGGGCATGCGTTTCCAGTTTGTGCACTGATTCCAGCTGTTTCCCGCTTCAAGACAAGGCAATTCACTGCTCTAGGTGTTCACGGGCTGTTCCAGCCAATTTCACAATCTGCAGGAGCTCCCCAGCCTATTCTGGGATTTCGCAATTTGCTAGAGAGCTCTTTTGGCAAATCGCTTTTAGTTTTGACCTGGGCTGTTTCGATGATCTCCAGCACTCCGCTTTCAGGTTTCCTCATCTGCCAAGCCATCCAGGTGCTTCCAGGGTTGGCGAATTTCTCCCGGAGGCTTTCGGACTTGCCGATTCTCTTCCAGCAAGCTTTCCAGGGCTGCTTTTGCTGATTTTGCCCTGCCAGGGAATTTCGTTTTTCCATGCTTGCTGATTTTCCCAAGGTTTCCCGAGGTTTCCAATCGATTGATTGCTTTCCGGGAGCTTTCATACTACTTCAGAACCTTCAGATCCTCTTGCTTTGCGCAGCTGGCCTTCTATTTGCCAGCAACAGCCAGGTGTGGTTGTTTTGCTGGCCTCTGTCTTGCTAGGACTCCCTTCAGAGCTACCAAGGCATATTGGGCTGATTTCTCTCTTGCCAGGACTCCCCTAGTGGGTACTAGAGCTGCCAGGTTCGAACCCTCAACCAGATTCGAAAGAAGGACCGTTATGGAATGTTGCACTGGACTAGGATGCCTTGTATGTAATTGCATAGTAGGACGGAAGTGCCTGTGAACAGATTATTCAATTTGATGTATGTGGGCTGATGCTTTCTTGTATTTGAATGCCTTCTGAATAAAAGATAAAGAAATACTGAAAGGGGCACTAAGTTTAGGGCCAATCTGGTGTCCAGTGCAAGACAGGGGCGATCGAGCTCTCGGGTGTTGTGTTCTAAGTTGATTTGGTTTGTTGTGGAAAGTTCCAAGTGGCTGTAAATTGGGTATTTGCTGGTTGTTATCTGTTCACTGCCCTGTGGAGATCCCGAAGGCTAGTTACACTAATCCAAGTACAGTGGGGGTTTCACAAAAGGTACCTAGTGCCACAAATCATATAATCCAGATATGCAGAGGATGTTGGAACTGGCAAAATCGAGCATCTGCCAAGCTATGGGTAGAGCTAAGACATGCAAATCAGAAAATATCTTTTAGAGGATTTAAAGCAGGAGAAAATTTCTTTCTCAAGATTCCTCACACACTAAGTCCTTAGCTACTAGAGAATGCATGAGGTTATCACCTTGATATCGTGGGCCGTGGTTAATTCTAAAGAGAATAGGTGATGTTGCAGTTACCACAAGGTTGTAAAGTGCATGGAGTGTTTCATGCGTCTTTGTTAAAATGATTTGCAAGCGACTAATTTACTAATTGATGAAATTGTTATGTTACAAAAACTAGACAAAATTGGAGCATGCAATCCAACAAGAATCCTAGACCGAGGAGAAATTGCTGTTTGGAACCAGAAGATACCTACGGTAATGATTGCTTGGCATTGTCTTCCTCTATTTGAGGCTACTTGGGAATCTATTTACCAAATGCGGAGAGGATTCCCACATTTCAGCATCGAGGACACTAATGCTTGAAGAGGAACGGAATGTCATGTTCCAATCAGAATGTGGCATGACCTCAAATGGGTCAGTGACAAAAAGTCCTTAGAGAGACCAATGTAATGTATATAAATGTAAATAGATGGTTGTTTTGATATGTTACAAGGAATGGTCAAGGATTTAGCTGTTGAGGTCTTCGATGATTGGGGTCCGCCGACAAGAATGCTCTGAGGCTGCCATACATAGAAAATGAGTTAGTTCATTAGCCATGCTCCTAGGGGCAAGTGCCTAGGAGCAAAGATGAGGTTAGCAAACTAGAATGAACAAAGAGGTTTAATTGAATATGCATGGGAGGAGGTTTTCAACGTTAGCCAGTGGCTAAAGTTAGTAAGGATCTTCTAGGGACATGGGGGCATAAGCTTACACGCTATGATTGAATATGTGCTTGTTTGTGTGATATTCTCTCACTCAAGCTGGGCGATTTGGAACACAGTAGAGGTGTGAGGTTTGTGCAATTGGTTGGGTGGAGAAAACTCGTACACACATGAGGAGTTCAGCCAAAGAGGGAGAACTTGATCATACCACTCCCCCCCCCCCCAACTTTGGAAGTCTGGATCCAGGCTGATGGTCATTTTGGGCTGTTTTACAAACCCATGTTTGGTTTGTGATACACCCAAGCAAGGCCCTGGTCTACATAAGGGTCCGCTGGTCCCTTCTCTTTGTCTTGGATATACAATGATGGCTGAGGGTGTCATTTGCTGAAATAGCCTGTCCCTTGCTATTGTAGCCTCTCTTGTGTTTTCTATCTTGCTCCCTATGGCTGCCTCCGGCCCATGTCAGACCTAGGAGCATGTCCATGGGCTGAAGCATGCCCATGACATCCCCTACTGCTAAAGTTTAAATAGAGTTCAGGTCTGCAAAAACCTCCTTGAAAATTGGAGACTGCTCTGCAAGGACGGACATCTAAATGGTTGACCAATGGTGGCAGCTACCAACAGGTTGGGCCACCGAATCCTGTTCTATGATTTCATGGCAGCCATCAAAGATTGCCCTACCAGAGGGGAAAAAACCAGATCCTAGGTCATGAAAAGACCAGCTACTAACTTTGGTTGAAAAAGTGTGGAAATCATCATAAGAACCTTGGATTTGCCTCCTAAATCACTGACTGTACTGATCCAATCATGCCAATTCAATAGGGCATTATAGTCTAAAAGCCATGATGTTCCTAGTATAACATATGCTCATCCCAAGCTGGTGACAATAAATGACCGCTCCTTTGCCATCCCACTACTGCAGAGCTCAACATCAAGGGCTACTGTATGAGTTCTAACTGGGGCAAAGAGGTACCAAATGCAACTGTGCAACTGTCTCAGATTACATAGTGGAAAGATTGACCTCAGCGACCAGAGCATTATCTATCAAATCCTATGAACTACCACCATCAGAGAGAACTATGAGTTTGTGTCCTCAATCTAATGCATAACACACGGATAACTTCAACTGAATGGGATGCCCTAACTAGCCTCCCCTCTGCAGTGTTTCTACTGCCATTGTGATAGCGACAAGTACACCATGGTGAATACTAGATGAGGATAACACTACTTGTCGTGACCTTGTCCATGGCAGTAATAGGCAGTAATAATAGAGACGGTCCTTGTCATGCCCCTGATTTTCCTCTGCATTGAGGAAACTACCATAGTTCCTATCTACTGGGGTTGTGCTAGCTGTTGTTAATGCTAGGCTTACTACTAGGCTTGTGGACTCCTAGTACTTCTTAGTGAGGGGGTTAAAAACTTGCTCATGAGGTTAAAGTTTTAGGTGAGCTCATTTCTACATCCATATTGGTAGGAGGCGTAAGGGGTATGCTGTAAGAGGCACTTACGGTATGAGACTAGTAAATTCTAGAAGCGTTCGGGGTAGGAATCCAAGCAAAGATTTCATTCTTCGACACTTTATAGTGTCTTGTTATACGGCTTCGACTACTCACACGTTCATCCTAACGGCATCTACTTTCAAATGCAACACACTGGCACCATTCATCAACTGCGTAAGATATGAGTTGGAAAGCTTAAACCATAATCTACATCATGCATAGCATAAATTACATGCTTTGGCAGCCCTTCTAAAGTCAGCAGTACTAGAAGTAGGTGCACAGCAAACAACGTACTTATTTTAACCACATCTCCTCAGATAATGGGCCAACTCAGCCGTGAGCAGATCCAAACAAATCTATTCCTCACATATACCTTCCTATCTTATGAATAAAATTTTTAATAAACCAAGCAAATGAACAAAGTCCTCGCAATCATCAATCACAGCCGCTGCAAATGGACACCATATGACACACAGAAACACAAACTCAAAGAAACATACTTTTTGAGTAAGGAGCTTGTCGGGAAAATGCTAGAATGAATCAGCAGAAATCAGAAGCGGCAACAACTGCAGTACTACAGTAGCTCTTTTTTTATAACCGGCTGGTCACACAAGCTTACACTGATAGAAGTGATCAAGACAGGCCCATAAGCACATTTGCCTTTCAAGATAGGGGAGACAGGGATGAGACAGGGTGGGCGTTAGAGAGAGAGAGAGAGAGAGAGAGAGAGAGTTTGGAGATTCCAGTTCTACTCAAATTAATTCACAGAATTAATATATCATTGCCAAATGGGATGGCAAAAAACACAATCTATAAGCTGAGACCAACCTAAGTTGCTCTCAACTCGTCTTTGAATTTGGCTGCTGCGCATGGCACTTAGAATTGAAAAGGCCAAACCAATGTTGCTTTCCGCCAAAGCGGCTTGAATGAGTTTGGAACACTCTTCGCTGCCTATGATACCAGCAGGTTCATTGTATCCTTGTGTTATAATTGCCATAGCAACGTCCGCACTATCTGCAAGGGCTGCTTTTCTCAAAATCTCTTCATCCTCGAGAGCAGATTGAGGGTTAAAGACAGAAAATCCCTCTCGAATACGCTGCCCACCGTTAATCCCCGAGTCCTTCCCAGATTCATTTTGTGTAGCCTCCAAATGCTGATTAGTAGCTCCATCCGCATCTAGCGTGGCTTCGATTGCAGCTGTCGCAACGTCCGTTTTTGTTTTCGTTATCTCAATACTACTTGTAGCATCCACTCCTTCGTCTTTAACCGTGTTGCTGAAATCAACCTGCCGTTTACGAGCCGCCTGAGTGCATAACCTCCAAAAACCTCTACTCAAAGACAGGTATCGGCCCAAATGTCCGACAACAGCCATAAAAATGGACAATTCCACCTCTGTTAACCCCATTCTTCCATTTACCAAACGCAGATTGCGTTCGTGCAGGGAATTCCGCTTCCCCATTGGTCCACTTTTTTTTAGTTCTGGAAGACAGATGAATGCTCGTGCCTTGCGTAAACGCTCCTTGCTCATTGATCTCACAGTGTAAAACTGTACGTGCTCAATCTGTGTCATTAACTTTGAGCTTGCCCGACTGCCTTCATACTTAAAAAGCCTTGACGCTTCTTCATTCAAGTGTCCGTTCGCTCCCAAATGCTCCCTGAAGTTCAGCGGGGCAGCAAATTTGGAACGTTTTCTACGACACAACAAACTTACCGCCTTCTTCGATCCCCTCGAGGAGGCAATGGAATAACCAGACCGGCTGTCAATGCGTGAAGATGCATTGTAGGATGGATTTATCTTTGAACGAGGAACAATCCGTCCGCCTGGAAAGACTCGTGCATCCGAGGCTGAGCTAGCCTTTATGCCAACGGACTCAGCAAAAGGCCGGGCTATGGCAGAAGCCATCACACATAGCTGGCGGCGACACAACTGCAATCCAAGGCAGGACGATTCTCAACTGGAGAATCAGTACACGAAAGAAGGAATGGCGTTCAGCATTCCTGCCTTTCAATGGAGGATTTGAAATGTCGAGAAGGGCGACCTGAGGGAAGTTGAGGAAGAATTATCAGTTGATTTTAGCAGAAGAAGAAGAAACAAGATATCATGATTTTCTCCTTTGTGGATAACATTGCACCCCATGAGGATTTGGATACACACAAATATTACTTATAGGGAAATGAAGCTCCCAAAGGACTTCCCCCCCCACACAATGTCCTCTGAGTCTTCCTCTGAATCTCTCAAGCACTCGTGCACGCTCCCAGATCGGAACGTCCCACTCCAATCGTTCCCCCACATGTCAAATGGTTATCCTCGACTCCTATCTTGCCATGGGTAGTGGTCCGTGTGCGATTTAAAGGGGCGGCTTGGGTACTAACAAAATGCAACAATCAAGAGCTTGCATATAATGCTATAACATACTCACCACCAAGTTGCCTATTTATTTGTGTATGCCATCGTTCATCAAGGGGGGAAATGGGGAGGCTATGTTGGCATTGGGCAAGGGGTGCAAGGATAAATGACTTTTCAAGCCTTGAAGAATTTTTTCCCAAGGGTGGTGTGACAAGATCATGAAGGGCAAGGTTTCTTGATGGCTCTTGGGCTAAAGAGGAACAATTTCAACCTTGCTCTTAGACACTCAAGTTTTCTTTAGGGAATTTACCCATACATTCGTTGCCTCCAACACAAGTGGTGGTAGAGCACAATGTTCAACTAAGGCCAAAGAAGTTTCTAAATCCCTCTAGTGTGTTAGTGACAATTGAGCAAAAGACCCTTTCTAGAGGTCATGGAGGTTGGCTCTTTCTTGTAATATGTGTCTCTTTGAAGAATGACAAAGAACTGAGTGTCTGGCAAAAGGGAAATTGGAAAAAGTAGAATCACCAAAGACTCTACGATTACGACCTTTCCATAGAGTCCATAGTGCTAGTAACAATGCAGAAGAAAACTAACTCAAACTCCTATCTGCGTGGGTGAATCCCAAAAAGCCAGAAATGCTTGCCAAAGGTAGCAGTAGAAAATCTAGTTCTCAAACACTATTGAACAAGACCCAAAAAGTCTCTATTGTGTGGACAATTCCAAAGGAGATAAGGCACATATTCCTGTGGAGCCAAACATCGGTGACAAACAATAGGAGCAATGTGTCTGCATGCTAAAAGCTATCCTAACAGAAAGATCCCTAGCATCATGTACCACAAAAAGAGTTGTTGTCAAAGTGGAACTTTGGAACTCCAAAGATGTTGCAATCTCTTCCTCCACCACTTCACTAGGCGATTCATGCGCCAGAGTTGATTTGCCTTATTAGAAACCGAAGGTGGGGGCAAAAGAACCTTATACAGAGAAGATACAGTAGTATGAGATAATCTCAAAGGACGGGCTGGATGAACCTGGGGAATGAAAAGTCCAATCTTCAAGCCTACCTTGAAGCTCAAGTGGAAGTACCAATAGAAAGGGCTGAAGCATGTGAGCAATGGTTTCCCACAAAGGGTGATAATGAAATATTTTATGACGGCCAAAGGAAAAGATATGCTGGTACCATCATCATGAATTTGAAACTAATAAAGTAGGAACATCTAGGTTCCTATAAAGCCAACAGAGGATCAAAGGCCTTCAACCAATGTATACTTTCAGCCCTTAAAGAATTGCCCATGCCATTCCAAGTGTGAAAGGATTGCTGGAGACCAAAGGATAGCCTTTGATCTTGCCATCAATAGTGCCAAGTAAAAAATCCCATTGAGTGGGCTACCAATAACCAAAAGCAGAGGTAATTTGCAAAAGTAAAGAGTGCATCATGGTAGCCCAAGGTTGATCACCTTGCAGAAATTGCAACATCATTTTGCCCTTATGAGCAAGGATATGCAGATGAATGTTGAGAATATTTATACCCCCATGCATCTTTGGCGAGCAAAGACGTTGAACTGAAAGCAATCTCAAACTTTTTTTACCATGTTTGGAATGCCAAAAAGTTTCCATAATGGCTGACATAAAGCATGTAAGGTCTACCTTGTCAAACATGATCAAAGACAAGTAAAACTAAATATATGCCACCAAAATGGATTGGACTATTCTTAGGTGAGCGTATAATGGCCAAGGTGCCAGTTTTCAGTACTCCAATTTTTTCTTCATTTTTACAAGCGCTAAGTCAGTTTGTTGATGAATGAGTAATCGTTTAGCCCAAAGTATAACCAAGATGATGAAGTAACTAAGTAGGCAGAGCAATTTCCCCCAGACATAAAAGACAATGCCAATCTTTAGAATGCAATGACAAGAGCTTAGATTTCTGAAAATTCACATGTAGACCAGCAGCAACCATGCCGTATAATGATAGAGTATCCATAAGGGAAGAAAGGTCCCTCTTAGTATTCTTTGAGTAGAAAAAGAATCATTAGCATATGCCTGAGCAACCATAGTATGACTTTTAGGAATTTCCAATCCATGCAACATGTTTGTAGCCACAAGATGATCCATGTATTGAAGCATTCTATGTGTGGCTATTGCATACAATAGTGCACTAAGTGAAAATCCCCGACAAACTGAACAATAAAGAGTCCAATTATCAAAAATATCCCTGGACAAAATACATGCAGCTTTACTGTCATTATACAACTAGTAAATAACAACAACATTTTCGTTGCAAACGCCAAATCTTTCATGTCTATGAAATGAAATCCCATTGAACCATGTCAAAAGATTTGACAATATTAACCTACAGTAATAACACATCTTGCTCCGTGTAATTGGCATTTTCTATCCCAAATATAGGCATTTGCAATGTTATCAGTGATATGCCTGCAAGGAACAAACCCATATTGGGGAGGATGGAGACCATCATGTAAATATCCTTTGATGCGATCTACTAGACTTTTGGTTATGATCTTATAAATTATTGGCATAAGAGTGATAGGTCTCCAATCAGCCAATTATTCACATATTTGCTTCTTTGGAAGAAGCTTGACAAGCCCTTTCTTCCATGAATCCGGCATTTGTTGGTTTTGCCAAGCACAATTGACCATTTGCAACAAAGTAGTCTTGAGGATATCCCAAAATGCAAGAAAAAATCCAATAGTGAGACCATCCCCCATTCTGGAGACTTCCGTCTGCCACATGATTTAATTACATCAAATAGCTCCCTTTTAGTAAAAGGTTCCTCCTACTCCAAGGCCTCTGCAAGAGAAACAATGAGAAAGACATGCTGTAAAAGCTATTTCCATGTAGACAAAACTTCCTGTGAAGGGAGATCCACATGCCCAGACTATCGAGCAAAGTGAGTGACACTGACATTAGCAAAGTTGTGATCAAGAGAAAGTCCAACAATCATTGGGCATAAGCACTCAGTAAATACTTGTAGATTGCCTCTTGTAATGCAAGCTTTTGAAGAAATCTTTTGAGGAACAACCTTTATCCAAAAAAGTCCTTTGTCTTGCTCTTGTCTCCCATTTAGAAAGTTTCCTATGATCATTACATTGTAGACAATTTTTTGCCTGGAATAAAGACATGTTTTCATCCAAAGACAAAGGCCGATAATGACTAATGTTTGGCAAGTGTTTTTGGCCTTAGCAACAGCGTCCCTCAATGTCTTCATGTAGTTAGTGTTAAGGTTTTTCCCTAATGCTCTATCTAGATGGTGCAATTAACATCATGTAGTTAGGGTTAGTGTTAAGGTTTTCCCTTAATGCTCTATCTAGATGTTGCAATTTACATCATCCTTAATGCACCCTTTTAAATTGCATCGGGTGAGTAGGGGGTGCATGTACAAGACTTTTTGTGGATTTAATTGGTGCATATGATAGCATCCAAAACTAAAAGGAAAACTAAAAAGAATCAGAGTAGTATGTGCATGTGTGAGCACAGTGATACGTAATGGAAGCTTGTACAATGAGTACAACTTATGTGATCGTGTACATAGATGTGCATTTCCCCCTCTTAAGTTGTATGTCATACTTCACCTTTGGGAACAAAGCACAAAAAATAAGCTGAAGGGAAATCCAAAAAATAAGCTGAAGGGAAATCCAAAAAATAAGAATTGGCTTGACCTTTCCTTTCTTGGATGGATTGTGTCATGAGTTCCTCACCAAGTAAAATTGATTCTATTTCTTTAGGTGAGGAAACTTATCTTTGTCTGGAAACTTGTCTAAACTAGATTTTCATATCCTTCACCAAGTCCATTAAGGATGACTTGGACTACCTCTACTAACATCATAGCCTCTTCTACGATGGATGCAAGTTGATTGTTGATGTCCTTAACTATAAGTACATAGGCATGACCAAATTCATTGCTATTATGAAAACTCTAATTAATCTGGTTTTTAAGTGTCAAAGTCCTAGAAGGGTTCTACAAAGTGGAAAACATATCCCATGCTGCCTTGGCTATTTTAACCATGTTCAATTGTCCAATAATGACATCCTGAATATTTTGCTTGATCAATTGGTAAGCATACTTGTTTTTCTTATCCCTTTTTCTTGTGCTCAAGCAAAGTTAGGATGCACGATGGGTTGCTAGATGGTCTAGGAGTAGACCCATGTCTACATGTTCCCATTTGTCTTTTAGAACCAGTATTGCCTTCATCTGATACTTCCAAGTACCATAGTTGGAGTTGTCTACCTTAGCAGATGCCGCGAGATTGAGCTTGCTAGATGTAGGCATGATACGAGATACTCAAAATACCTATGAAAATGCTAATTTTGTAAACTACTATTTGTTGGTGAATATAGAAACTATAATCTAGCCCAAACTTGTTACAAGGCTTCATATGGCAAAAGATGTTGAGAATATCCTAAAATTCTTTGCAATGCTGCAAATGTGCACAATATGCCAAAATAGTGAATAAAGCTTTACATAAATGCATTTGTAGCACAATAAAGGCATGTATAGTATAATGAAGGCATGTGCAGTACAATAAGGCTTTACAATACAGGCATGTGTAGTACAAAGAAGGCATGTGTAGTACAATAAGGCATGTGTTGTAGAATGAAGGCATGAGTAGTACAAGATGAACAAGCTGCAATGTGCCCCTAGATACTATGCCAACATTTCTATCTACCATGAAGTGTGGTCACTATTTTGTAGATGATTGGGTTTTAAGACATGTGACGATCATATAATTGCAAGTGAGTGAAATGGCTGACACTGATAGGAACTAGTCGCAAGTGAGTTAGGGCAAGGGCTCACTTGGCTTTTTGGAGTTGATCTCCTCTAGAGATATGCTAGTCTAAGCTACCCTTTTCAACATTATTGTATTTGAGTTGGCTTAACAACCAACTTGAGTACCCAAGTAAGCAAACTCAGGAATCGGCTGTACAACTGGTGAGACCAAGTAGCAAGTCTTCGAGCATCATGGGTGGGCAGAAGGAAACCAACATCGGTAGGCCAATCAAAGTAAACCGTTCACAATAATTTTAAGAAAATTTTAGAAAGTTGATTGGCTATACCAACCAAGTCTAAATGATAGTTCTATTAATTGATGTAGAAGAGGTTCTGACAAGTTATCTAACTCTATTGAATATATAGGAATATTATGGTTCTATTGAGTGTAGACCTTGTTGAGCCATCGTTGCTATGTAGAGATAGGTTTGTGCCTCAAACCATGGCAAGTATGTGAGGATTGCACCAACATCAAGTTACACAAGCACATCCTTATAGCTATGGCTATTTGTAACAAGCCCTATGCCCCTTTCTTCTATTATAATACAAGTGGTTGGCTTTCACTTCATTGCTCTCTCTCATGCTTGCATTGATCGTCCATCTCCATGTGGTTTTGTCTACACTTGCACAACCACACTTAGTGTTTATAGTTTGATGCTCATTTCTTTGCAACCAAGCAACGATTAGGATGATGTATGCTAAGCAACCCATGGAGTGCAAGAGAGGGCATGGCATCTTCACAAACCAAGCCCCCTAGCAAGCACTAAGCACACACTGAGAACCGACTTCACGAGTCAACCAAGGGGTGAGAGGAAAAGACTTTTAATATTTGGCAATCCTACTAGGGAATAGCTACAAGCCCTAGTGGAAAAAGTGAGTGGATTGAGTAGGTTTATAGGTTTTAAGTTCATAGATACTGAGACCAGCAATTCATGCTACCAAGCAATGAGTGTTGCATGGTTTAGCATTTTATTACAAAAGAGTGACTTGAGTGTCTGAAGATGACTTGTATCTCTTTAAGATATATGTGACAACAAACATCTAGATGGAGGATTGTTTTTAGGCATCTTGTAGAGTACTTCGAGCCTTGGTCAATGTCTAACACACACTCACAAATATGCAACGATACGTAGCAAAACACCTACATCAAGGTGGAAGGACTTGGCACAATCTGGCCAATTTGGGGGCTAGAATGGTTTTAAGGATGGAAGTCCAATAATAGAGAGCAGGAGTAGCTAAGGATGGATGACCAATGATAGACAGTGGGAGTAGCTAATAGCCCTCAGTAAATGAAGAGGACAAGGATTGAGAAGACTAGGCCATGCACATGGGGAGATGGCATGTGACTACTAGGTCATGGCTAGGAGTGAATTGGTCCTTGAATTGCACCCAAGACATCCTGAGGAGCTAGCTATGGAAGGGTTTGTAAGGTGGTGGCATAAAGATTCCAAGCATTTGTCCACAGATGCATGGATCTGCCTATTCATAGAGTCACGATCATAGCCTTTGACATATTGTGCTTGCATCAAATCTAGAGGCAAGGTGTGCCTTAGATCAAGAATAAAGACAAGAAAGACCTGCATGAGTACGAAACCCGTGTAGCCATGAGTGATCGCCTAGGTTCTTACTGGTCCTCAAGTCTTGAATCATGATAAAGTTTCAATCTTGAGTGGTACATGCAATAGGATCCAAGACATGCAAAGTCAAGGTGAGCTTATGATAGTCAAACGTGTTTGATAAGTGGAGATTAGTGATGCCAAGTTGCCACAAGCACCTGCTCAAAGACATGGTGGTAGACCCAAGGCAAGTAATAGTCACAGCACCCAGGCATGTCTACACTAATGATTGCTGACATGGAGCAAGCAAAACTTAGAGCATCGGCATGACGGGTGTCAGTACGTAGGAGATAAAGTTCAAAGCTTAGACCGAGTCAAGTTGCAATGGCCTAGACCAAGGAGTCCCAAGGTAGTCACCATCAATGCATAGGTCATTAAGGTGAAGTTCAAGGACTTCAAGGGAACTAAGGATGAAGATCCGTACAATCATTCTCACAGGTTTGCCATACCCATGCAGCTATGAACAAGGAGGAGCACATGAATTAGTTTTTGTGTACCCTAGTCAAGAAGCTCAAAGGTAGTTCAACTAATTTCTGATTGGGTACTTTACAAATTGGCAACACATGACCGAGAGATTTCTTAGAGGGTTTAGACACAATTAATAAGGAAGATGCTTGAATCAAGTTAAGATACTTGAAGTAGAAGAAGAACAAATCTATTCAATGATAAGGATGGTGTAAATTGTACTATTTAGACAAGGTGTTAGGGGAAAACCCTAAACCTAACCCTAACCCTAAGGGGTTCTCATGTATATATTCATGATTACGTTCAATACAACATAGTGTACATGTAGCTATATTGTGCTCTCTCTCTCTCTCTCTCTCTCTCTCTCTCTCTCTCTCTCTCTCTCACCCCAGTTTATCATGGTATCAGAGCCGATGCTACTCACACTCCATTGTGAGTGATAAGCCCTTGCTTGTGTCAATCTCTTGTGAGATTTTTTAGGTTCATTTCTTGTATGAGAGATTTTTTTGCAAGAGAGAGTCAAAGACCTTGTTTTATCAAGTCTACAAGCCCTCCTTCGTGAGGCATCTTCAGCTCTTCTTGTAGAGCCCCTTCTCCTCTTCAATTTGCTTAAGAAATATTATCATTTTGAGCTATCGAGATAGAAATTTGGTCATTTTCATGTTGAGGTCCTTTCTATGAGAATCATAGAATGTGTTCTCTCTTTTTTGAAAGAGTTGACAAAATATGAAGACGGGAGAGGAGAAGAGTGGAGATGAGGAGAGAGGGAACAGCTAGAGAGCACACCACAAATGACTAACTATACACTAGATTTAGTTGAAAATGTAGAATATATACAAACCCATTTAGGGTTAGGGTTAGGGCATCTAACTCTTTCCTTTATAGCACTCTATTGGGTTAGTGCTATGCACATATGATCACATGATGGTGCTATGCACACATGATCACATGATGTTGAGCATGAACTCTCAACACCTGCCCTTAAGATCAACATCATGAAGTAGGCCTTTCCTCAAGATGATGATTATGGGGAATCGAAGAAGGACTGAACATTACATTCCATCACACCCCTTTAATGGGAATGTCCTTCCTCTGCTTCAAACGAAGAGCTAGTCGATGTTTCTCGAAAACTCTTTACCGAGGGTTTTGGTAAAGATGTCTGCAACATTCTCTTTGCTATCACAATGCTGCAGTGTGATGTCACCAAGTAACACTGTTTCTCTGATGAAGTGCTTTTTGACATCAATGTCCTTTGTCCTAGAGTGATATACTGGATTCTTGGCCAATGCTTGAGCTGATTGATTATCATAGTATATTGTTGTTGGCTTTGACTCATCAAAGTAATCTGTTTCTGACAATAGTCTTCTGAGCCATATAGCCTCACATGCACCTGTAGTGAGTGCTCTATATTTAGCTTTAGTTGAAGACAAAGAAACACTTGGTTGTTTGTTTGACAACCATGATATAGCACCTTGACCAAGGAAAAATGCATATCCCTGTGTTGATCTCCTGGTCTCATGATCTCTGGCATAGTCATTGTCACAGTATCCCATGCAACCGTGGATGACTTCCTCTGTATTCTATCCCAAACTGTCTTGTACCTCTGATGTATCTCAAGACTCTTTTGGCTATAGTCCAATGAGACTGTTTTGGATTTGCCATAAGTTGTGCTAGTGAGCTTACTGCATAATAAATATCTGTCGTGTGATAGTCAGATATAGAGCTGCTTGTAGTGCCTGTCATTGACTGTAGGCTTTTCTTAATCTTTAGTAAGTTTCAAACTCTTTTCCATGGGAGTGGCTGTAATCTTGCAATCTGCCATATGAAACTTCTCCAGGAGACTATCAACATATTTGGGCTGACTCATAAATCTGCTATCTAAATCTCTCCAGAATTCAATTCCAAGACAATAGTGCATAAATCCAAGATCTTTCATGTCGAACTCTGCAGATAAGTCTTGTTTTGATTTTCTGGTGAAGCTATCCTTGTTTCTTGTCACAATCAGATCATCTACGTATAAAAGTGCAATAGTAATGTCTTCCCCTTGAACTTTGTAGTAGAGAGTATGATCTGCATCGGGCTTCATGTAACCCAGATTAGCAAAATACTTGTTGATTCTGCTGTACCAACTTCTCGGTGGTTGCTTTAAGCCGTAGAGACTTTTCTTGAGATGGCAAACCTTGTTCTCCTTTCCTAGTTCAATATAGGTTGTTGCATGTAGACTTCCTCGTCTAGATAACAATTGAGAAATGCATTCTTGACATCGAGCTGATACACATTCCATCTGCTGAGTGTTGGAAGTGATATCAAGAACCGTATGGAATCCATCTTAGCTACTGGAGCATAAGTCTCATCATAATCCTAACTATATTGCTGTGCAAATCCTTCTGCAACTAGTCTGGCTTTATATCTTTGAATACTTTCATTTGGATTGTACTTCACTTTGTATACCCATTTGTTTGCTATGGCCTTTTTTCCTGGTGGAAGGTCGCATAATTCCCAAGTATTATTCTTATAAAAAGGATCCATTTCTTCATTCATAGCAGTTTTTGGTAGTTTCAACCTGAATTTCTTTGCCTTTCTGAGCATATGCCAATTTGGCTGGTGGTCTGCTTTCCCTAGTAGAATGTCTGAGCTACTGTGGCTCTACTTGGGTGTTGCTGGCAATTCTTGCTCTTCTTCATCAACCTTTCTGTAGATGACTATGAAGTCAATGCTTCCATCTCCTGTGTATTTGAGGTTTTCCATTCTAATTCCTCATCAAAGATTACATCTCTGGAGATAATGACTTTACGGTTGATGGGATCATACAACTTGTATGCTTTGCTTTCTTCACTGTAGCCAACCATGATGCATTTGCGTGACTTCATATCCAATTCCTATGATGATCATCATGTATGTGGGCATATGTTATGCAACCAAATATGCGAAGATGCCCAATGTGTGGCTTATGTCCAGTAAATGCTTCATAAGGAGTCATACCCTATATCGGTTCGGTAGGAAGCCGATTAAGCAAATAGTTTGCAATAGCTATTGCTTCTGCCCAATACTGATTTGAAAGATGCTTCTCACTAAGCATTGCTCTAGAACTGTCTGCTAAAGTACCATTCTTCCTTTTAGCTCTTGCATTCTGCTAAGGAGTATCTGCACATGTGAATTGTCTTCGAATGCCGTGACTTCTACAAAAGTTCATGAATGCTGAAGACATGTATTCACCTCCTCTATTTGATCTCATGACTTTGATCTTTCTACCTGTCTAGTTTCCTACCATGGCTTTGAATTCTTGAAATCTAGAAAACACTTCAAATTTCTCTTTCAGAAAGTAGACCCAACAATATTTGCTATAGTCGTCGATGAAAGTCAAGTAGTAAGTGAACCATTGATGCTGTGGGTCTGGGCATAACCCCATACATCTGTGTGTATCAAATCAAGAATACCTCGTGCACGAGAGGTACTTCTACCAAAGTTGGTTCGCTTTTGTTTGTTGAAACATGCTTCACAAACATTTCCAAGAAGCTATAGCTTAGGAATCCCAATTGCCATATTCTGATTCCTGAGATCTAACTAGTACTTGAAGTTGACATGACCATATCTCTTGTGCCATTTTGTAGATAGTGGCATCTGTTGCGGTTGAGCAAACATGGCATGCTGATCTGGTATTGTAGCTAGCATTCTGTATACGCGTCCTCCCTTGAAACCTTTTGCTACTAGCTGACATCTTTTGGATTTATCTCTGATAGTGCATTCATCTTCGTCAAAGATGACTCATTAGTTGTGTTCCATCATTTGACCTACTGACAAGAGGTTCTTACTGAGCTTCAAAACATAGAGCACATCTTTCACCAATCCTTTCATACCAGTGAAATTGTTCATAGGGATAACACCTATCCCTTGAACTGGATTCTAATGGTTTCATCTCTGTAAACCGTTCCTGATGATTTGTCATGTGAGATGATGCACCACTATCGATGTACCAATGATCTTGATCTGCTTGGTCAACTTGATAGCTGAAATCCTCATTTGTGAGCAGAGATTTTTTTACACTTGGTCAAAATCTATCCCCGAGAAGATGTCTACGTTGCTCTGGCTTATCTTGCATAAAGTGGTGTGGACCAACTTAAGGGGGTTGAGGATTAGAAAAAGGGATGGCGAATGTAGACGATGTCCTAGGACCTAAGAAGATGTCTTTTATCTCTTCGTATCGTGTTTGTCTACTAGGAAAGCCTAGAAAATGGTTCACATGTAGCTAGGAGAGCCAATGAATTGGAAAGCCATACTGTTTAGGGATGCAGCAAAAGTTAAACACTCTCATTGGGCATTTGTTCATGCATACGCCTTGTGGTTTCTTTGGATTTCTAGAAATGACTATTAGTTCAACCTGAATGTTACTAATGCAGACCATCTTTTTGTTGATTGGGTAGCATGCCCGGATCTATGTCAGCGATCTTGATCGGCTCTTCTCGAAGATACGTGATCATGAGCAGGAGTAGCTCATCTTTTAATGAAGAATGTCAGCTCAAAGGAACCATCTACTACAAGTCTGAGTTAGACTCAGAACTGTTACTTACCTTGTTGTCTAGACTCTGAAAAAGTCTTACTACTTTTAAGACTAATTTTGGACACGATTGTATATCTTTTGATCAATAAATAATATAAACACTTTTTTCCCCAAAAAAAAAAAAAAACTAACAATGCAAGAACATGATCTATTTCTAATCATGAGGAATGTAGACTCGGAGGAGTTTTTATAGGAATCTTCTTCCATTATTCCTTAACAATTCTATCTCAAAACCAAAGGGTAGATGGATATCTCTACAAGTGAGGATGAAAAGATTTGTTTTTAGCTTGTTATCTATTTATGCTCTAACTAATAGTTCAAAGAAAGAGAGTCTTGGATTCCTGGAATACTTGTTTCACGATGTGGTTTTCTCTAGTGATTTCAACATGTTAGAATCATTTGAGGATGGATGGAATGTTATCAAAGGGGAAAAGTTAGAAACATGGGAAGATTTAAAGGAGAATTGCTAGCTCATTGATGTAGGAATAGCAAGGGTTTTCACTTGATCCAATAGACAAAGAAGCGAGGCTTCACAAATTTTACATGTCAAGGCTTTGGATAATCAAGCTATTAAATTTAAAGCAAATGCTTTCTCCTCCCTCTTCCTCAGAAATGTACAAATTGAAATTAGGAATGTTTGGAGTTTAGCCTTTTTAGAGGTAAGGCCTACTTTTAGAAGTTAATCAAAGGTTGTTTTTGGGAACTCAAATTCTCCTCAAGAGGATAAGAAGAGATGGATCTAAAATGAAGTGAAAAGGAGAGATGCTTTGAAAACCTAAGTTTTCATTTAGAGTGAGTGTAGCACTAGAGTTGAAGCTGCCCAGACTTAATTGTTACAAGCCAAAATATATCTCAATGATATGAAATAGATTAAACTAAACTAAATTCAAGATTTATTTGTGATACTGGTGGGTTGGAAAATTTGATGGGCCGACCAAGTAGACCTTAAAAGTTAATCAAAGAACTCCTCTCAAGAGGAGATCCCCTAGCTTACAAAGCTGGATGGCTCTATGGTCTCTTCTAATCAGAGAGAATATCAAGTTCATTACACCACATTTTGAAAACCTCTTAGCTATCTTAGTTGACCCCTAAAAGGAGGTTCTTCTGGCTAGACACAATGCCACTAAACCAAAAATTTATAAAGACTCGACAAATTGCATCTAGAAAATCCCACTACTCTAAATGAATTGGAAAGTATAGTCAGTGTCATGGCCTAGAGTGTGAAAAGAAAGATTACATAAACGTTCCCTTCTTTCCCACCTGAATGGAAGTATTATCGAACTTATACACAAAGGGAGAAACAAGAACTAAAATTTTCAAGGCCTTTGATTATGCTCAAACTTAAAAGATCTTTGCAAAGTCCTTAGGCCTTAGACTTCAATCTAAAATGGCAAGCTGGATCAAGCCAGAGTATCACTACAACTACATGATGAGGAGTATTTCTAGGTGTTTGATGTGTTCCATCAGAGAAAACTTCTAATAGACCAAATTTTTACCATTTAAAGTTTAATTCCCCTTAGTACACCTACCTCAACCTAGGGTTCCATAAACCATCCTAGTTAATGAGTAGCAATTACAAAGAAGATGGAGGCAAAGGGGCAACCTCACCTAATGGATCTCATGACTAGAAAGGGAGTTAATATGGCCCCATTAGTTCATAATTTGGCACTAATATTGGTTAGAAGTATCTTAATCAAATTGACAAAGTTGGGACCAAGTGTTACGTCAGCCATAATCATGAAATCGTGAGGCTGCATTATGGTGAGGCAAGAAACCAAAGGGCTCAATAGTGCTTGCATAAAAGGGAGCTTAGAGGGTTGCAGTATAGGAACAATATTAGACCTATGTAATAAAATGGAGTTCCTAAAGCATAGATGTACTAAGGTCCATTATAGACCCATGGCACACAAATAGGCTCCTTGTGGCAAGCACTATGTTCAAGGGAGGACTCTAGAGAGAGCCACACACTCCTCATGTGAATACGAGGGGAAAGATAATGAAGATACATATAGAGTGGGGAACTGGAAGCTGCTTGGCTGGGAGTTGAACACTTTAAAGCCCTAATTTTATGGGAATGTATCAATGGTATAGAAGCTACATGTTGAGTCTTAGAGGATACCTTTTGTGGGAGCTAGTTTGTGTGGCAGGTGGTTGAGCATATCCATAATTCACAAAGGGAAAGATGAGGGTATTGGGTTTGACGCAATGGAAAGGAGACCCCAAACTTGAATATTGGCATAACCATGTTAGCAGACCATTGTTATACCGCTACCATAGAGCTTATTAGACTCTAGTGTGCATCACTTTCCTATGTATTGTATGAGTCCTTGGAGATTAGTCGCCGATTTGCTCACTATAGATACGTTTCTAGGAGATTGAGAGAGTGTTAAGCTACATAGCGCATCCCTCTTATAGCCACTTCAAATCCCATAGGAAAGAGGATTTGAATAAAATTTTGCAGAACTTGGTAGGCGAGGGATTGAAGGATGAAGCAATGGCTACAAAGCTAGAGAAATGCTAGGCTATAAGTCGCACCTACTACCCATTGATTACAAAGCTCATTATTCTTCAAAGCCATAGTCTTTTGAATAATTCCCTCTTTTTAATTGATGTATCATTAAAGCTTCCAAGAGTAGCAATAAAGGACTAGATGGATGTGCGGTGTTTTCTTTGGGTGGGTTCTTAATAAACTTTTGATTGCTAGGGCTATATAGGATCTCAATCAGATTGTCATACACTTTTTAATCTCTCGGTTTGATCCGTCAAACCAATTGCAACCTTTAAAGATTTCATAGCAAGGAAGGCTCGTCATGCAAGCATGGGTTGATGTTCACTGATCTGTGCTTCAATAAAAACAATAATAAGGAAGAGACAAAATACATGGAAATAGGTGAAAAGAAACATGCAACATCGACTTGCATACATAATAAAAGAAAAAACCAGAAGCTACGCCATCAAAGGTCTTTGGACCTTAAGGAGGCAAGAAATCCACGTCATTCAAAGTCTTAACTTTGCCTTCCAAAAAGCCACATCACAATTTCTTTAACACCTCTCTCTTTACCAAGGTTA
Organism: Dipteris shenzhenensis; assembly: GCF_047967505.1. Classification (NCBI taxonomy): domain Eukaryota; kingdom Viridiplantae; phylum Streptophyta; class Polypodiopsida; order Gleicheniales; family Dipteridaceae; genus Dipteris; species Dipteris shenzhenensis. The sequence continues at coordinate 26,550,084 of NC_141596.1, forward strand.
CCTCTTCCTATCCAAGGTATCCCCAAGGTTCCCCAACCTTTTTAGTCTCGAGGATTTCAAATCAAAGGACTGATTAAATTTGACAATTTGGTGTGAGAGCGGAATCAAAAGGCAAGATCATGAAGCAAACGAGCGAGTTGAGTAGTTTGGATTCAAATACCAAGACCTCTAACAAATAACACGAAAGTGGGCATCACATTTTTTCTCTCTATCATAAAGCTTTTTGCTTTATACTATCTGGAAAATTCTCATTTTTGTAATGAGGAGTTTAGAGAGAGAGAAAATGATTATGGAAAGTGAGGAAAGAGTGAGGAATAAAACTGGTGAAAACCAAGGTGAGCTACTTAGTTGAATTCTCCCCTTCCTAAGATATTTAGCTAATTGTCTCTTGACCTCATGTTCTTTCATTTGACTAAGTCTATATGATAGTTTACAAATAGGGGTAGATCCGGGAATTATGTCTATCTTATGATCTACTTCTCTCTCAAGGGGCAAACTGTCATGCAAATTTGATGGAAAAACATCTTCAAATTCGACCATTAAATCAATGAAAGAAGATTTATACTTTTTAACAATATCAAGAGAAAGTTTACTCTTTTCAAATATAGAAGAAATAAAATCACCAATAAAAGTAAGCTCACAAAGATATATCTCGCATTCTTCTTGGTGTAGAAGTCGTTCCAATTTCATCGAACAAATAATGGGAGAGTTGGGTACATCATGTTCTCCTTGAATCCAAAAGATCATACCGTCTTTTTAAAAACTTTAGTTATTAAATAACCCCTCTACGAAGACTATACGACCATTCTCGACCAAGAACAACATCTATCCTATCGAGATGCATAATTTGAAAATAGAAGACGTCTTGATAGCCTTAAATGTCCACCTCTACACCATGAATCATGTTGTCCAAAACCTTTTTAACACTGCCCCTTGCAAAGAGACTACAAATTTATGGGCACTTGGACTCTCAGGCAGCTTCAATTTCTTAGCTAATGAATGGTTTAAGAAATTGTATATAGCACTATTATCAACCATAATTCTTACTTTTTGTCCCTTAATTTTTCCATGCATCCTCATTAAATCATGAGGATCAAAAGTGGGTTGCCACATTGTCAATGATAGGCAACACATGTGGATACTATCCTCATAATAAACCTCTACCCCAAGGTACTTTTTAGTGCCTTTAAGTGGAAAAATTGCACCGCATGTACTCGTTTATGTGGAGGTTATTTGGGGCTTTAGCTCCACCTGTTTGTTTCTTGGGCAATTCTAAGCAGCATTATTTTTACCCAAATACTTAAAGCAAAGATTTTCCTACTTGGCCTTTTCATAATCCTCTTTTTTCAAAGGAGGATAACTTTGTGTTTGGTTTCTTGGGGGACTATTGAGAAACAACCTTCTTAAAGTGTGTCTTCCCTTTAAGATTGAGAAATTTATTGAAACTAGAAACAAAATTAGTTTGTTTTAAAGTTCCAATTCTAGATTTCCCTGTAGTATCATCATATGTTTGGGCATACTTGATGGTCTCCTCAAAAGGTTTTGGAAAAATTCCTTGTCACCTCAACCTTATAGGTGTATTTTAAATCCCTCATGATACATCTGATCCAATCACAAACAACCACTAGGTTGGTTTAGGCAACCACTGACCTGCATTGTATGTAGCATGTGTATGATATACTCGTCCAACTTCTTGCATCCCATGCACTTTCTACAGATGTTCTTATTTCATATCAAGATGATCATGCATTGCTTCTACTTTGCATCTAACAATTGGAGCCATGTTCGTCCTTTTAATTGACAACATCTTCAACATTGTGCCACTTTTTCAAGAACGCTTTTATGGCATCCTTGTTCCTTTCTTTTTCTTCCCCATTGAGAAATTAGAAAGGATAGGGAAAAAAATGGTAATATGCGATAGTACATAGATTACTGAGCTTTGAATGAAATCACAATAGAAAATAAGTATCCTATGTCTCGCATTGATGAGCCCTTTTATTCATTGTAAGAGGCAAAATATTACACTAAAATTGACTTAAGATCACGATATCACCAAGTGTGAATTAAAAAAGAGGATGTCCCTAAGACATCATTTCGTACTAGGTACGAGAATTATTGATTTAGAGTAATTCCATTTGGTTTAACAAATGCTCCAATAACTTTTATGACACTTATGAACAATCTCTTAAGGCAAGCTTTAGAATAATTTGTTGTATTATCATTCGATGATATCCTTTATGTGTAGTAAAAAGAGGAAAAAGCACATGGAACATTTAAGAAAAGTGTTCCAATTGTTATCAGAGGTAACTCTCTTTTTGCTAAAAAGTCCAACTCTAAATTCTTTGCAAAAGAAGTGAAGTACTTTTGGGACATATCATATCCCAAGATGGGACTCGTATGAATCCTGAAAAGGTAAGAGCCATGTTGGAACGACTTCATCCTACAAACCTACAAGAATTACATGTACTCTTGGGTGTGTTTGGATGTTATAGGAGATTCATCCAAGATTATGCTAAGATTGTTATTCCAATGATGAATCAGCTTAATAAGGAGATAGGAAGCACCTTCATACGGGATGAATCTTAAGAGAAGAGTTTTGAGAAGTTGAAAGTGACTATAGCATCAACTCCTATCTTAAAGGTAGTGGATTTCAATCGACTGATTGTGGTTGAAACAAACGGCAATGATTTTGCTATGGAAGCAATACTTTTACAAAAGGGATCGACCAGTGTCTTTTGAAGAAAAAAGTTAGACCATGCCTAACGAAATTACTTGGCATTTGAGAAGGAACTGTATGCTATAGTTCATACTTTGAAGAAAGGAAGACACTATTTGTATTGTGCCAAATTTGAATCATTCTTTATCAAGAAAGCATTAAGTGGATTTGCAATCAACCAGAGCTTAAAGAAAGAAAAGTAGTTTGATATCCAATTGATACATCGAAAGGGAAAAATTAATGTGATAGTAAATTCCCTAAGCCGAATGCAATGGTTAATGAATTGAGTTTTACCTAATTTTAAAATGATTTGCTGGAGTCCTTGAAAGAAAAATATGAGTTTTATCTTCACTATTCTGAAATATGAAAAGCAAGTAAAAGAAGGGATCCAATGAGTCAAGGAGCTTTCATTGAGGAGCCAAATGAAAAAGGTAACACGACACAAGTTGGCAGTAAAGGAATCAAGCGAAAAAAATATAATATTGAATATAGCTACCTACTCTACAAGGGTAGAGTATGCGTTCCGTGTTATAATGAGATTGGGTGCCGAATTCTTTTTACGTATCGTGATAAATCCGAGTACTAGATACCCAAGAATTCAAAAGACATGCGCTTCTAAAAGACAATTCTTTTGGCCTGAAAAGATAAAGATGTCCAAGACTATGTATTGAAGTGCAAAAAATGCCAAGTCAATAAGACTAAACACCTTAAGATAGGAGGTCTCCTACATCCATTGGAGATACCATGTGGCAAATGGAAAACTATCTCGATGATTTTATTGTTAGATTACCTAGGACACAAAGAATATACGACTCACTGTGAGTAATTGTGGATCAATTGACCAAGATGGCTCACTTTATTCCAACCAATGAAGAGGTTAAAACCCCAGAATTAGCTAGGCTATTTGTGGAGCATATCTATAGATTATATGGACTACCAACCGATATTGTTACTAACCAGAATAGCAAATTTAACGACCACTTTGGAAGGACTATGTTAATGAGGTTAGAAACTTCTTTGAATACGAGTACTGCAGATCATCCATAGAGTGATGGTCAAACTGAAAGGGTCAATCAGGTCACTGAGGATATGCTTCGAGCATATGCAAGTAAATGGCGAACTAATTGGAAATAGTATTGCCCACGTTAGAATTTACATATCACAGTGCCAAGCATTTAACTCTAGGTTTTAGTCCATTCATGATGATATATGGATTTCAACCTAGAGCGCCAATTGCAGTGGGTCTTAAAAAGAGAAGATTCAAGCAGCCAAAGACTTTCTTGAGAAAATCTTAAATTAGCTAAAGATAGGCTCAACATAGAGCAAGAAGTTATTCAAACCCACACTGTAGAAGGTTGGAGTTTGAACTAATGAGACTTGGGATACCCGAATCTTCAGAATCCTTAATGATAAGTAAATGTCCAAGGTGTCTCCTAGGTATTATGGACCACTGATAATGAGTCCACTAGGTTAGGAGGTAAACACTTTGAAGCCCAAGCCCTCTTTTCGTGGGAATGTATCACCAAGGCTCATTTCTTGAAGATTTTGTCTCAAAAACTTATAGTCCAATCTGCCATAAGCTTAATCAAAATCCACCTTTATGAGGAAAATGTCTTGCTAAGTATACTTGGCGTTATTCATAGACTTCCCACAAGTCAATTCTGACCTCTCAAAAAGGTCCCAACCAGTTTATCATGATATGTAGATCTTTTTTATGGGGAGAAACGAGCTCTAAGAGACCGGTCAGGTGGGCATTTTGCACTATTTAAAAAAAAGAGGGGGTTGGAAGTTATTAACTTTCAACTTGCTTCTCGCAAACTTTAGGCAACATGGGTTGTCAAAGCCATTCTGAATCTTGAAGAGATGTCGATTGAGCTCCTATTCAGAAACTTTCAATGGGTCAGACCAGTTAGGGAAGACAGGTGGAAGAACCTCCCTATGCTAGCAGCTATATCAAAACCTGTACCTTGCACCACCAAAGGAAGCTCCTTATGGGCTCAATTGTTCTGATATGAGCATGGTCATAGACTCTATATGGTTTTCAGCTATCTTCAAAATTGGTCAGCTTAGTAATGAGAGTGTTCCTCAGGCTTGGTTTTTTTTCAAAAATGGGTTGCAGGTATGGGGTCATCTATGGCATAAAGCTGCGCTTAAGTGTGAAAAATGATCAAACATTACACGGAATTTTGGGATTAATAATGGAGACAAGGAGCTTGTCTGTCAAAGGTTGAGTCTGTGGATAAGGAGTGATATATGAAGGGGATGATCCCAGCTCATTTTCAGTAAAGAATTCAGGTGAGCAGGCAGGAACCCGTTTCTCCCTATACCCACACCCAAAGACGATGCCATTGGGTTGATTAGAACTCTCAATGTGAAATGGCCTAGATCAAACTCCACATTCTCGAGGCATTAGCAGATTTCAAGACATATAGCATGTCAAAGAAAATGACAGTCCTTATGTGCTCATCTTGCACAAAGCTTGTTGGACAAACTCTAGGAGGTTTCTGTTTTTTTGGGAGGTTACCTCCCGGACTACCAATACGAATGTATTGGGAAGCCTTTTGGAGAGCAATGGTCTTTTCCCAGTTATATATGTATCTATGCTTCAAGTACTTGCTGACAGAAAGGTAGAAGACATCTTGTAATATCCTTTCTATAATATATACATCACTCTTTTGCTCAAAGAGAAAAGAACAAATGGCTGAAGAGCTTAAAAACAGAAAATAACACCATTTCCATGAGCTACTAGTCATCAAGACATTGGAGGCATTCAGTTCATTTGCTGCTCGTTATAAGCTGCCCTTAGCTTGGCTTCCAAAGCAACAGTGTGAGTATTCAACGTTGAAACTACAGCCTCAAGGTCACCGAGTTCTTGCTCAATCTCATCGATCTGTTCAGCATACTGTTGAACGCTATCATTCTTCAACTTCAGTCGCTCCACAAATACACGCAGACCTGCTGCAAAATCTCCAAATTCATTATACTCATCTGCTGTCCGCAGATTCATTTTCTCAAGAAGTTCCAACACTGCATTGTTACCCTATGCACATGTAACAAAATAATCTGATCAGGAAACAACACCAATCTGATGGAAACACATAGCATGCTAATGCATGATAAAAAAAGTAACTTTTTTTTACTGGTGCAAAGAAAAAGCTTGACAGGAAGGAGTAAGTATCAATTGGATGAAATGCTGGCTTGGTCTGCTAGATTGACATCCTATGCTTGCATCATGTGGGATATAACATTTGTGTGATAAACCACCACATAAATGATAAACATAAGAAGATGGCAATCTGCCTATCTAAATCTCAAACTTGCTCTGAATTCGTACAATGTGATGAGAAAACAACAGGAAAATCCTATGAAAACAAGCAATCAAGAATAAAAAGCCTAGCATTTTAGCTACATTGTTAGTAACCAACCTGAAGCTGGGACTGAACAAGAGTAGTAACATTCACAAAAAGGGAACGAAGAGCTGTAGCAAGAGGGTCCTGCTGCTTGTGCTGTTCTTGTTCTTGCACTTGCTCTCGCTCTCGCTCTCGTTCTTGCTCTTGCTCTTGCTCTCGCTCTTGCACCGATGCCTGACTATTTGCAGATGCTTCTTGATGCTCTTGCAAGGTAATTATTGTAGAGGGTTCCAAATGGCTCTCTTGTGGTGTCTCCACCATTTTGTAAGTATAAGAATGTTGTTACAAAGCTGCAAGAATAAAGGCTGTCAACAATCAGACCCACTCTGTCATTCCAGGTGCTATTTTCAAAAGGGATTACAGATAATGATAAATGATTCTGGGAAGCATATCCTTCAAAAAGGAAGTTATATGCTCGTCTACTAGTAATACGCTACAGGAGTGTTGGCTACAGCACGCAACCTCCTCCTATTATTCTAACATTTAAATGATTCTGAAATTCTTGCACTTGAGTTGATCGTATGGCGTAAAGATGTTCAAGGAAAAAAGGCATACTATTCAGAAGTATCTGCTTAAGTTTAAAAAGTGCCCCCCCGCTCAGTGAGGATCCTCCTCTTATTACTTTGTACAAGGAAGCTTGTTGATTGAGTATCTCCAAGTAGTCGGTGAGGACAACTGCTTCAGTGGCAGAGGAAATGTAAAATCCGGTTATACCAATACATATTCAATATTTTCCTGGATGTTTGGTATTTCCATATTTCCGTTGCTACGATAATGTTATTTTGTGCAAACATTACTGACATTGTGTCAAGATTTCCTCTTTAGCAGGACTTTACCGACCATGATCTACAGCATAAGTTTGGAGAGTATACTCATATTTCAATGTGGACGTCAAACAATAGGGAGAAAGCCTACTCACTCTCTCTTTACTCACTAATAGCTGAACTGAAAGAATGATGCACTCAAACACAAGTGGAACTGTGGAGTGAGTGTGAGAATCTGAGGGAGGAATATAAAGGGGCTTGGGAGGAGGGAAATAATAACTGAATATCTGTCTACCCAATAGGACTAAATACATCTAAAAGAATAGGACTGTATGCATGGAATAAACCTCACAGCAAAAGGAAAGGAAAGAATACTGAATAGAGGGAGATCCCTCACTGTAGAGCTGCAACTGAGGCCTGCTATGAGGCTGTTCCTATCTGCTGCTGTAACCAGACTGAACCGGACTGATGGAACCCGTGAAGAGGCGTGGAGAGGCTGCTGGTCTGCTGCTCCTGTCCTGCGCCTGAACTTGGCCTGAGGAACTACCCCTGGCTGAGTGCTAGAAGCCCTGAAGGATGGATGAAATGAAGGGCCAAGGGGCTGCCCTTATATATATCCCCCTTGGGCCCTAAACTGAGTCCCGACTGTATTGGCAGCACACTGAAGCTCCATAGGAGGACGAGGCTGACATATTGTAGAAGTGTTCAAGGGAGGTAGAAGGCAGCACATGGAGGTGCCTATAGTCCACATCTAGGCAGCACATAGGCTGCTAGATGGTGGTACAGTGAGCACACCATTTTGTATTAGGGCTTGCTATTTTGTGCAGTCCATACTACACGTTTTAGTTGTTCACTAAATATTTCTCTATGACAGAGTGACATGTTTTTTGCATTGTGTGTACCCCAGGACAAGTCTTCCATTGCGGGGAGTTGGCTACAGCAAGTGGCTCTGTGTTTTTTTATATGGTATCGGAGTCAAGGAAGTAAACCCTCTGCATCAGAGCTCTTAGCATTGTTGCCCAAAGAGAGCACCTTTGGCTTGAAAGAAAGGTGATCTCAACTCAGGATCACAGAATTTGAGATTGACTTCAACATCTGAAGGAGAGGTACCTTTGTGAGAAGAAAGGCGACCTTGATTCAGATAAGTGTGCCTTTGTCAAGGAGGGATTCCCGAGTCTGTATCGATTGCATCTTTGTCAAGTTCTTCATTCCAATGTCTTCACGGATGCCTTTTCCGAACTTGAGAGAGGGGGCCAAACTGGACTAGGACAATTACCCAATCTGGAAGGTGAAGCTACACCACCACATGGTGGCAAGGAATGCGTGTGGAAGGTGATGATAGGAGAGAAGGTGAAACCCTAGGACACATTGGATGCAACGGGAAAGATAGTAAAACTTGTAGACCATAAGTAGAAGATTGGGTGGAAAAGAATGTTGAGGAACTGTCTATGATTATTAGAACGACAGCAGTTGCAGTGATCCCTCATATCCAGTTGGCAAAACAAGCATGGGACATCTTGAAGGACCTGCACAAGATGAACAACTCTATGAGGATCCTTACCCTCGAGAATCCATTGTTCACGATGAGGATGCAGGAGTAAGATGCTATGCATGACCACCTCACGAGAGTGAAGCTAGTCAGGGATAAACTGGTAGCAATCATTCACAAGGTGAACCTGGTCCAGTTGCCAATGCTCGTATTGAATATGTTACCAAAAAGCTTCAGAACATTTGTGATCAGCATTACGACTTCAGAAAGGACAAAGCCACTCACTTTGGAGGATCTGGGGGACATGGTGGTACAGGAGGAGGCCAGGGCGAAGATCTATGATGGAGAAGGTGGCAAGGACAAGATCTTTATTGCGCAAAGCAAGGTAGATGACAAGTCTGACGAGATGACGACAAGTCCTTTGGTGGTGGAGGCAAGAAGAAGAGATGCTTCTACTACCATGAATCTGAACACTCTGCGAGAGATTGCAAAAAGAAGGTACCGGATCAAAAGAGTCCAAGCAAGACTCAAAAGGAGTGGTAACAAATGTGGAAAAGAAAAGCTTTTCTTGGTGACAACTCCAAGTACGCAAATCCAAGTAAAACAATCTTGATGTCTGAGACTGAGAGCTGGCAATTGAGCCAGAGGTACCCAGAACTTTTGTGAAGAGAGATGGCCATTGACCCAAAGGTACGAAGAACTTTTGTGAAGGTAGTTGCGCAAAAAACAAGGCTGACACTACTAACATTGAGAAAGTGTCTTTGGAGGGGCTTCTAGGATGAGAGTCAAATGAGTGGACCCAGAGAACACTGAAGGTTGTTGTGCAATGTTCCACGTGAGTGCTGCAGGTGCCTCCGGGAGGTGCCCGCCTTGCTTTCTAGGCAAGCAACCAAATGAGTGGATCCAAGGGTATGTACATTCTCTATGCATTCATTCAGACTTCAGCAAGTTGTTCCAGGTACAGTGTTTGCCTAGTTTTTCTCAAGTGGTGAGAGAATGCTAGACCAAGAGGAGCAGAATCTGCAGGCTCGAGGACTGAAGATCAAGGATGCCTTCAACTTGTTCCTAAGATGCATCGACAATTGGGTATAATCCCACGGTGGATTGATGAGAGATAGTGCTGGGATTTAGCAGTCACCTCCCCACCTGTGATCCCAAATGAGGAGGACATGGGAGAGGAGGACATGTGCCAAGAAGGGGGGTCAAAGAGCAGCCATGTGAGCTGAATATGAGGACACCCCTGGGATGGACTGAGAGAGGAATGCAGTAAGCAGAGGGCTGGCACAGGGGCAGCATGCAGGCGGTGGGCAGCAAGTACTGACTATATGGCTGGCAGTATGGCTGTGACAGGCATTGTTACCAGGGAATGGGAACGTTTCGGGAACGTGGGGGGTCTGAACGGGAACGTGTTGGGAAGAGGGAACGGGGGAACGGGAATGCCACGTCATCAAATCACATGGAAACATAACAAAATATGCTAAGAGTAACCAGATGTAGCAGCTCTAAGCTTTCCATTTCAGCTTTCGACTTTCACAAACACAAAATCTGTAGAAACCTGAAATATACATCAACGCAAATTGCAATGTGCATTGTGCAATGGGCAATGTGCATAAACTTTAAAGCTTTAAGCCTTGAGGCCCGAGAGCTTAGAGAGGGAGCTGAGTGGGCTGAGTGCTTGAGAGAGGGGGCTGAGAGGCTGAGTGGAAGGGGGTGGAGAGTGGTTGGAGAGGGCTTAATGCCCCCCGTCGGCGCCAAAACGGTGCTCTCGTGCAGCCCTAAACCCGGAACACCAGAGATCCAGCATGGAATGCGTTCCGGCCGCATTCCTGGAACATTTGGGAACATTTCCTAGGCATTCCCACTTCTGGGAACGTTCCCAGGCGTTCCCAGACGTTCCCGCACTGCCATCCACCTGGGAACGGCGTTCCCACATTCCAGGAAGACGGAATGCTGTTCCCTAGTAAATAAGCCCAGGATGGTTGTGGTTGTCTTCCACACGCGATCTGGTCGGCAGATCTGCGGGACAACTGCTCTATATAAAGGCCCATTGGCCGGCCGTGGGGGGCGGAAAGAGGGGGGGGGGGGGGGGGGGTACCACTTCGCTAGTGCCTCACCTTTGGTTACAGACCGGGGCAGCAAGGAGGCCCAGGGACCACTAAGTAGTACATTCTCTTGGCAGCACCCCTTCAGCAGGAAGAAGAGCAGCAAGGAAGAGATTAGTAGCAGCATTTTGGCAGCGAACTGAAGCTAAATTGAAGCACAAGGATGATGTATGTTGGAAGGCTCTAGTCTGTAAACACCCTAAGTACCAAGGAGGATGGAGAGCGAGCTAAAGGTGATTGGAATTTGTGTGGTCAGACTGTGACAAGTTTTGTAGTAGAGCAACACTAGTTTTTCTGCATCTCTATGTAGACGGAGCGTAGACCATAGACAACTTGACAAGCTGTACACCAGTCCTCAATTTTCTGATCTCAGATCCCGACTATAGCACATGGTAGGGATCTTCGTTTGGCAATGACTCTTGTATCGCATTATTTGTGTGTTCGCAAGTGCCCAAAACAAAGATTGCCCGCTATGGGCAGCAAGATGCCAAATTTCTTCAGTAATACAATTTATATACCTTTGTAAGACTGGAATAAGTCCAATCATACAAATTTAGATTTTTTGTTGTTCTAAAGATAAAAAATCTACACAGAAAATAAAAGAGAAAATGAAAGAGAAGAAAAAAGAGGTAAACAAAAACTTTTATGAAAAACAAAAGGAAGACATACTTAGCAAGCAAAGCAACACTTATGTCGTCATCAGTGCCCAAGCATAAGCAGCTATACTGGGTTTCTAAAGACCCACGGAGTCTCTTGGGCAAATCCAGTGCTTACTAAAATACGTCAAATAAACAAAAGAGAAAGAAAACAAGAAATAAAGAAGAAAGGAAGCAGGTGACTAAGCAATAAATAAACAAGCAAGTCAAGAAACAAAATCTTCCAAAAAGCTGGAATCTCTCTCTCTTATTTACAACATAAAAAGCTAAATGGCCTTTACACTTTTGTATCGTTTCTACAAAGAGGCAAAAATACATTTCTAACAAGCATACTCAAACAAACTCTCTTTTGAAACGAAGATCATATAACAGACAATTTAATCTATTCTTAACACCTTACATAAGTCTCCCTAACTCGTGCTTGATTACTTCGTACAAGAAGTTTGATGTGGGAAGTCAAACAAACATAGGTCCTTCAATGACCGGTATGTGGGAGAAGAGAGTGATCAATTGATTGACTTTTATTTCTCCATGGACACAGAAACATGGTCTTCGGATCCGAAACAAGATGAAGGGGTCATGTACCTTGAGTGCAGTAAGAACAAAAAATTTCTCACTACTTAAATCACGGTTATAGTTTGGCTTCCCTGCCAAACAAAAACACATCTGCCTGCAAATCAAGTCGCCCCTGAGCTGAAGGTTTAGGTCCCCACACAAGCCTCAGCATACCTTTCATGCCACCTCTGCTAGACTTTAGGCAAATATGGTTCACTTGTTTATGCTTTAGCGTGAAGAGTTAGCCTCAATCCAGCAAGCCAGCCGTTGAAACTCCTTTAGCAGCAGTGTGCTCCAAGTCCTTGTGTTGGTGAATGGAATTCAACCACATTTAAATGGATGGTATAAAGCCCTACAGCTTTTCATACGTTGGAAGAACCTCTAGCCATCGAGAAGACCAATCTTAAAACATTGCTCACTAAACATTTGAAACCAGCTTTGTTGAGATTCTTCCTTTATAACCTTGACTGTGGTGTTTGGTCACGTGCTATCATTGGGTTTTTGCCACGATAAGCTTAGCGTTGGGAGTGGTTAGACGCTAGTCCTTATATATCGAAAAGTTCATTGCTCAAACACGTTTGGTGTAGACTAGTCCATCGCCATCCAGCCATAGATCGCTTAGGATCACCGTTGAATTGGAGACAAGGCAACCCCGTTCTCCAAATAACACTAGGTGTCTCATACCATGCAGCCCCATTTATGCACATATCTCATCAGGAAACCTTAGGCTTGAATTGGCTCCAACTAGTTGGGCACTCTTGAAAGGCCCCAACCTCCAAGAATGACCCTAATGGGCCTAAGGGCACACTTTTCTAGGTATAGGGTCTCCTAATTGTCTCTACACTAAGACCACCCTAAATGTACCAAGGATACTACATGTCCAAATTGTCGGAGGGTTAGGATATGAACCCTAGGTTACCTAACCTGCGTAAGGCACATAAGTGGACAGAACCTCAGGTCTAACAAATTCTCCAACTAACTTTATGACTTCTCGTTCAGTCTGCTAACATGAAAGGTTGGTGTACTTGAATGCCATCAAGTAACTACTACCTGTAAGCCACATCATTGATCTTTTGATGGAGCAAATATGGGCCACAAAAGCAGCAAAATATTTATATTCTGGCCGGTTCTCATCACCTAAGAATCTTTTGGGATTCTCAAGTAAACCCATTGGCCTTCTGAGAGAACTCCTTTTGACATAAAACTGCTCTCTATCCCGAGCATTCTTTATGCTTTCTCTTGCAATCTATCTTTTCTTGTTGTTGCAACCAGTCAGCTGTGGTACCAACTATTCACATTCAGTAAGCCAACTATCCTTGGGGTTTTGGGCTCGTTCTAAACCATATGCATGCACGCGATGAATGCTGAATCATGCGGCGTCTTTGGATAGAACTTACCTTTACTGGGTATGCCAGGTGGCTAAACAGTGCTTACTTCTGAGATTTTCTATTTTTACGGGTTTTTGATGCCGCTGATTGTAGATTCGTCTCGAACTCTACCCTTATGCAGTTGAAAGGCAGGCCTCTTATTCCAAACGAAATGAAACTACCAAGTTCCAATCAGAGGCAGTTGCGTTTGAATGTCAATCCTTTTTCAGAATAAGATCTTGGAGTCTTGTTAACTCTCCAATTGCAGCAGGGGTGAAGAGTTTGGAACAATTGCGTTGTGGTAAGATTACTAACGAAGGATTGTAGAGTCACTCTGCAAGGACTAAATCGTCTCGCTGCCCTGCGGTCTCTCACTCTCTCTTGTAAGTCGATCTTTTTCAAAAAACTTGACTCGGTCTAAACATGGCGAATCGCACTATATCGTAAGTGGCATCAGGGAGCTTGGATGCAGACAATTGCAGAACTCTGAATCGGCTTGATTTAAGTTGGTTTAAAGGGGAAAAAGGACTAGGGATTTTGGCTGTCACTGAGCGGTACCTTGGTAAATGATTCCGTGTTTTGCTTCTTGGAGCTGATGCCGACTTTGCAAAAGGTTGATCTCAGCTACGCAACGATGAAAGGTGAAATTTCCGGAGTGCGTCTACCTCCGATTGAAGCGCAAGAAGCTCATCAAAATGCAGGAGAAGCTTCTTTTGAGACTCGAGAGTCATTGAGGCTCAATCGTAGTACAGCAAGCGCTACATCGTCCAAAGCAGAGCGCAGATCTTCGGACGAATTGTGAAGTAGCAGCAAATCGTTTCCTGTCGCATCTCAGAATGATCGGAGCAGCACAAACAGAAACGTTATCAATATACTTTTGTTTTCACAATTCCTGTGTAAGAACAAAGATGCTACTTTGGATCATCAAAGGCTAGGGATAGCGAGCATTAAATACTCGTTCATTCAAACCTTAAATACTCGTTCAAAATGATTTAATTATATTCTATTTGGTTTCACATGTCCCATGACTACTCCATGGACTAAGAAAGTCTCTCTTCTTCATGGAATGGACTAAGAAAGTCTGGTCTTCTTCATGGACTAAGAAAGTCTAGTGTTCTTAGACAAAGAGAGCATGGGTTATCATTGTCCATTCTTCATTTTAACTTGGGAAGAGTATATGACTCGCAAAATGTTCTTCTAGCATTCGTGTGATCGACAGTTGTTGTCTTTCCCTATAGCATGCCACAAAGCCTAAACACCACCTGCAAACTCTATTCCACACAGTGAATTTGCTGGATCGATCCCCCTTCATGGGTCTTTAGAGAGATTTGCTACCTTCTCAACGAGAGCCTACCTCCATACACAAGCAATGTTTTAAAATTTCAAGCATTATCATGTTTTAATTTTTAAAATTCTATTGGTATAACACATTCGCAAATTTGATTCCCTTTTCAAGCACTAGCATTCAATCTTCCTTACTAATTTGCAGCCACTATCAAAAGCATTAACATTCAATCATCTTTATTAATTTGCAGCTATTATCAATCCAACAAGAGCGAACTTACCAACCATTGACACTCCATGCAAGTACAACATTGCAAGATTGTCTATTTTCATACAACACATCCAACACCGGATGTGCTCTCCCATGTGCTACACCTCTAACACTGGTGGTGATCGTTTTCAAAACGGGGGAAAGGCATGTTCCCCTATGATTATAAATTTACGGAGAGAGTTGTGCCGACTCTCCGCCATACGTTATGTATGGATTTTCTTTTTTTTTAATCCTTTCCCCTCTCTTCCTTGCTGTTGTGCACACATTCTAGTGAGCACCTTCTTCTCATGCACATTTATATTACTTTAGCATTCCATGCCAAACCTGCTAATCCTTTTTGTTTTTGTTTTGCAAATCCAAATCAAACATCATACTTAGATTCTTCAAAAGGTAAGAAAATAGACATCAAACGATATTGTATTCATCATGTCAATTATCATGCACATCAAAATTTCTAATCAAAGGAATAGAGGTCAGCATGTTTACATGCCACATATATCTAATAAATATGACTCAAGCACATGTTTAAATCAAGAGCTGGCCAAGCATCCTAGTTACTTTTAGCCGATTTACTTTTATCATTGTAAATAAATAAAGAATTCAACCCCTGGCTACGCTTTCGAAGAAAAGCATATCAACGCGTCAAGAGTCTAATAGCGAAGAGCAGGATGAATTCCGCACACAGGACATGGAATTTAAGCTTTTGGTGAAGGGGCAAAGCTTGCAGATTTTGATTAAGTAGGAGTTTGTTCATCACAACCAGAACCCTGCTGTCTGCCTCAACAACAACAATTTATAACAGTTTTAGTAGTTGCCCTTCTTCCGTCCTTGCTGCGCAAACTGAATGGGTTTGGTTCAGCCCGATGAGTTCTAAACCTGGGCGAATATGGAGTTGGAATGCAGCACTGCGTTATGGCAAAAAACAACAAAGGAGTGTAAATATTAGAACGCGATGCTGTCACCCGAGAAAAGATTGCTCCATGCAACAACATCGCTCGCTTCGTTGTCTAGAAGAATAGCCTCTCTCTAGTCCAAGAGCTTGGTTCAACAAGTCCTATTCCCTCTTCCAAAATTATGTTACCTAGTAATACTCCTCTTCTTACTGCAAAAGCGCACTTTGTGGATTCTGGCTCCCTCACCTCCCTTGATTCCCTCAAAGGCACCTACAATTTACTATCGGCAATTTTGGTGTCCCCCAGTACGGTGGCACCCTCGCTCGTTCCCAAAGATAATTCCAACGAATGCAAGGGTTTTGGTTCATCTAACATGTGTAGGTCCAATCCAGGCGGCATGCCCATTTTCGTTATGGTGGTTCATGGGGTAGTGTTTCTTGTTTCGAGATTCAAAGCTATCCGTTTGCAACTTTTGCTGCCCGCGATCGTGTTCTCATAGGTCGGTGCTTTCAAACAGATTCCTACATCGCTTTGAAAGTTTGGAATGCTCAGGAAGCTGGAGCCGCAGTTGTTCTGGTGGTCGACGACGGGCCATCCTTCAATCAAATGGGCATTTGGCACAATTTTAGAGTAACCCTTGGAGTCAAAGGTGGGGTTTGTGACAGAGGATGGGGTTCCTCCTCTTCGGATGGTGGTAGAGAGCCTTGATACCATCCCAGAGGGTGGTAGAGAGAGTTCTAGTGATTGGGACCGTGGAATTACTTGGATCTATGGCTTGCTTATGGATCCTTTGCGTACTTTCAGCTTGGCTTCTCCCCAGCGAAGCCAGGATCAAGCTTGGAAGTTATAGTGCTCACATTACCACCAGAGGTTGTGCTCAATCAATGTGTCGATCTTTTTGGCGTAAACATCTCCTTCATGGAGTATTGAGCATGGAGGGTAGGGATTGAGCCAGTGGGACCCTAGTTCATCAACGCACGGACACAAACTACTCTCCCTCAAAACCTCCGACAAAGTCACTGAAGTCCGATTTCCACGAGCAGGCTCCCATGCACAAGCGAGCCTTATCCACTGCTGCCCCATCCCCATGATCTTGACATTAGTGAGCTAGAACGTGCACGGGCTACAGTCCCCTAGATGAGTGGGAATTATGGGTGGCTAACAGGATTCAATGCAGTTGTTAGGAGCTATAGAGCCAGGCACTCAGACGGAGAGGCACCCTTTAGAAGCAGGAGAGAGCACTCCATCGTGACCTAGTGTCTATCGACCGACTTAGGGAGAAGGATTCAAGACCAATGTGGCTCAGGGACGGCCTAGAGTGTGCACAATTGAAGTTACATGATATGAAGGTCCATAGAGCAGAGTTCTTATATCATTCTTCTCAGGCTAGATGGGTACAATAGGGCGACAAGATGACCACATAGTTTTTACCTCGATCTGCAGGGATCTAGCTCCAGTGACTCAAGGATGCACAGGGGCTTATTCACACCGATCCTCATGAGATCTTGGAGATGACCACGGCCTTCTACAGACAACTCTTTCAATTAGAGGAGGTGTCACCCACCACTATTCTAGCTAGAGAGGCAGTTTGGGAGCAGGTCCCCTTAGTGGTTACACAGAGTCTTAGCAGACAGTTGGAGGCGCCTTTCACAGATGAACTTTGTGAGGCACTGCAAGCTCTTCCAATCCAGAAGTGCCTCGGAGAGGACGACCTGACTTCGAGCTTTTTAGGTGCTTTTGGGAGCATATTTCCACCCCTTTCAGGTTAGCCTACCAAGAGATATTTGACTCCAGTCCCTCCCACATTCCTAGAGCCAAGGATGGATATGCCTAATCCTGAAAGGGGGTGATAGGGCACACATCCGCCCAATGGATGCCAATCACCCTTCTCGACACCGCTTACTAGAACTTGGCCAAAGGTTTTTTGATCATGCATCTGCAACCCCACCTTCCAGACATGATCCCTGAGATGCAGACAGGCGCAACATCTTCAGCTTCTGAGGGGTAGTGAACAGGTCTAGGGAGGAGTCATTGCCTCTCGCCATTCTTCTTCTAGATTTCGAGAAGGCATACGACAAAGTAGAGTGGTCCTTTTTGGAGGGGGCCATGTAGAGACTTGGCTTCTCAGAGAGATGGATCAGAGGAATCTCAGCCCTTTATGCAGGCAGCTCCAGCCAGGTGATCATTGGGGGACACACAAGAGAGGCCTTTCCTCTTTCTCGTTCGATGAGACAGGGCTGCCCTTTGGCTTCCTATTTGTTCCTTTTTGTAGCGAAGGCCCTCGGTTACTTTCTACAATCTCAGGCACTTGGCCTTACAGGCATGAGGCTTCTAGTCTACTAGGAGGAGGAGCTTCGAGACTCCGAGTTTGCAAATGACACAACTCTCTATGTGAATGGGTCAGCATCCAGTCTAAAGCGAGTTAGAAGTGCCATGGCCATTTACTTCGAGGCTTCTGCTGCCCGCATAAATTGGACCAAATCTATTGGTTTCTTTACAGGCATGGAGGAGATACATGAGGTTTGTGATTGGAGAGAGATTTTGGTTTTCGAGGAGAAGACTTGGATATTGGTCACTTTGGAACTAAACTTATGGTCAAAGGGGTTTCCAATGATGAAAGCAAACTTCCTGCACCTACTACAACTTCTTCTATTTCTAGGTTCCCCACAGTGTATGGCAGTGGCATGGGACAACCTAAGGCTTACAAGGCTATAGATGTAAAGTCATCATTTAATCCCACTCCAAAGGATGATCTGAGTGATAAAAGAAACAAGTTGGTTAAGCAGTTATCTCAAGCAATTATTGATGACAGGAAGAAGAAGAATTCGTGCTACCTTTGTGGTGAGAAGTGGACCCCTGAACATAGGAATGTGTGCAAAGCAAAAGCAGGAGCAAAGTTGAGCTTGATTCTAGAGATTAATGAGGATTTATCTCCTAATACTTCTGCAGTAGAATCTGAATTTCATGAATATCAGGACTATGTGAATGAAGGCCTTGATGATGATGAGGATCATAGTTCTAAAAAGGGGACCACCTTTCCTTTGATCCAGGTGGGTTATCCATGTTTGATACCATACTTATGGGTGATAGTTTGCCAAGGTGCTCAAATAGATCTAGACAATGGAACATTGAAGTTGTTGAAGGATATGAGGATGAGATCAGAAATTCAGATGGAAATGATGCTGTGAATGATGATGAACTGTATTGGGATACACAATTAGTTGTGTACAGCATATCTCCTAATGTTTTTATGGGCTGCAAGGACTCTCAAACCCTTAGGTTAAAAGGAACATCAATAACAGACCAGTCCACATTTTGGCTGACAGTGGGAGCACTCATAACTTCATTAATGCAAAGACACTTCAAACAATGAAGTTATGCCCATCCACTTTGGATCATGGGATCAAAGTTGAGGTGGCTAATGGTTAGCATTCCCACAGTAAGCAATATTGTCAGGCTGCTCAAGTGCAACTTTCTTAAGACTATACTTTTCAGGGAGATCTATTTGTCTTGGAAATGGGACCTATTGATATTGTCCTTGGTTGTGAATGGTTGAGAACCTTGGGAGAATTCTCTATGGACCTTGATAGGCTATATATGAAGTTTATGCTTGAAGGTAAGCACATCACATTGATGGGTCACCAATCTCCTAAATTGTCCTTAATTTCTACAAGAAGAATGGCCAAAGACCTCAAAAGTGTTTGTGGCGTCTATGCTATTCAGTTGACCAAGTCTCAAGAGGGTAATGGGTTGTTGGTGGAGGATAAAGACATGCAGTCCCTATTACAGCAATACTCTAATGTATTTGCTGATCTTCCCAACCATCTCCCTCCCATGAGAGATGTGGATCATGCAATTGTGTTGGAGCCAGGATCTAAGCCAATCAACAAAGCTCCATACAGACTTTCTAGAGCTGAAAGGGAAGAGGTGGCAAGGCAAATAAAGGAACTCCTTGACAAGGAATTTATTACACACAGTCAGTCACCCTTTGCCTCTCCTGTGTTATTAGTTAAGAAAAAGGATGGCTCATTTAGAATGTGTATTGATTACAAGGATTTGAACAAAATGACAGTTAAGAATAGGTTTCCTATCCGTAGAATTGATGATCTACTGGATGAGCTTAGAGGGGCAAAGTACTTCACAAAGATTGACTTAAGGTCAGGCTATCATCAAATAAGGATGAAGGAGGGAGATGAACATAAAACTGCCTTTAGGACAGAACGTGGGCTTTATCAATTCAAAGTGATGGCATTTGGCCTAAGCAATGCACCTGCAACTTTCCAGGCCCTAATGAACAAGGTATTGCAGCCTTTCCTCTATAAATTTGTGTTGGTATTCTTTGATGATATATCGATCTACAGCAAAACAAAAGAAGAGCATTTATTGCATGTCCAGCAAGTATTGGAAGTATTGAGGACACACCAGTTGTATGCCAAATCAAATAAATGCACTTTCATGGCTGAAGAAGTGGAATATTTGGGCCATATTGTCAGCAGTAGTGGCATTAAGGTGGATCCCAGCAAGGTAAAGTATGTAAAGGATTGGCCTATACCTCAGAATATCACCTAGCTGAGAGGGTTCCTTGGTCTAGCATCATTTTATAGAAGGTTTATAAGGCATTTTGCCAAATTGGCAGCTCCTCTCACTGATCTTCTAAAAAAGAATGCTTTCCAATGGTTTGACAATGCCAATAAGAGCTTTGAAGCATTAAAGTAGGCATTAACTTCAGCACCTATCTTGGTATGTCCTGATTTCTCTCAACCTTTTATAATTGAGGCTGATGCTAGTGGAAGGGGCATTGGACCTATCCTAAAGCAGAGTCATGGATTATTGCCTTTGAAAGTCGAAAATTGGATGACAAAGAGTCAAGTTTCCACATTTATGACCAAGAGATGTTGGCAATACTTCATGCAATCAAAAAGTGGCACCACTACATTTATGGCAGCCATTTCAAGGTCAAGACTGATCATAAGACTCTCAGATATTTTCTATCTTAGTCTTCTCTATCACCCAAGCAAAGGAGATGGCTATCCATTGTGCAAAGCTATGACTTTGACATAAACTACAAGATGGGCAAAGAAAATATTGTGGCAGATTCCAAGAGGGAGACAGCGAGATATGTGGGCTGCTAGGTTGGCAATGACATATCGGCTAAGCAACAGTTCAATCCAGTACTAGATATTGTTTGCTGCAAGCCATTATACTAGAGTTTGGCCAAACTCTTGCTTGCAGGGTGGGGTGTTGGTTAACCAAGTCCTTCCTGCCACAGCCTAGTAAATTGCCTGTTGCTGGTGTTTTCATCGGGGCTACATGGGACAGCTTTGGCACTTGGTGTGAAACTTCCTTTGGTCTATATCGGATGGAATGCGCAATATTAGAGTTCAAGTGGCCTGGCAAATTGTGATCTTACCTCAAGTGCAAGGTGGATTGGGCATTATAGATCCAAAGATGCAGAGCAGAGCCCTCTTGGGCAAGTTGGTGGTGAGAGGCCTCACCCCAGGTGCTGAACCATGGAAGCTCCTCCTCTAGCGATCTTAGGAACACTCCTCGCATAGGTCAGTGGTAGTAGTCCTACAGGTAGATCTTCTCTGAGGCTCCCTTGATAGGGAAGGGTTCTCCGCCGCTGATGAGGAGTCTTTACAGAGATTGGCCAGGGGACTCATTCGGGCTAGACCTTCATGGAGAGAGAAGTTTGAGAGATTTCCTTATTTGGCACCCGGAGGATAGAGACTCGGAGGGGTGCATGCTAGGCCAGCGAACCCACATTGGTTGGGCTAGGTGGGACAGTTGACTAGCTCGATCCTGTAGGACTTGGCAGAGGCTTCCCAAAGAGATTGAAGCCCAATGTAAGACTCTTTCTCACCTACGAGGGGCATGTACTAGGATGCTGGATATCGAGACAACAATCTCGAATTTGTGGTGGGATGGTTTACGGAATCCTTGAACCCCCCACTGCTGGTCTAGACAGTTCTCTCGGATGGGAATATCGCTTAGGATATGCTTCTTTTGAAAGGCCCTCAGATCCTGCCGGTCCCGATTTTATAGGGTGGGATCTGGAGGCTTGCTACAAGCAAAGATAGAGCTAGAGGATGAGCCAAGGGCGGACTTGGAGGATTTAGAGTGGTAGAGGATCAGGATAGTGGGCCGCCTAGGCAGGACATGGTACATTGACCGCACCATAGTTTTATCAACCCTGGAGGTATTGGTATCGAGCCTGTGGCTTTGGGAGGGCAAAACCTTACGCAACATTCAATGGGATTCAAGTGAGTGGTTTTGGCCAGCCTGCTTAGGGCAATCGGATCGAGTCGAGGCAGTCTCCTTCTTTTCTTACACAACTCGTATTAGGCGACACCTATAGCTTGAGGCAGTAGCATGGTCCCCTTCGAGGGAATGGCATTGGCTGGAGCATGATGTCCCGCGAGAGGTTATATCTCTCTTTTGGCCTCGTCTTTGGACAAGTTTGCTACCACGCAAGATTTTGTATTTCTTCTAGCTGCTTTCTCACGAGGTCTACCCATTGGTCCATGGCTGGACTAGATGCGGGTTGATGACAAATGTATTGGTTGTGCGGAAGGGGTTTTGGAGACGATACCTCACTACTTGTGGGGCTGCCGCGTGGCACAACAGATATGGCTAGTGTCCCTCAAGATTGTGGCTAGTACACACAGAGGATGATCACTGACTTCACTTGGGGGATGGCGGCCTGGCTCATAGAGGGCGGGCATGCCTTCTCGATTGATCCTGTATCATTGGCATACATGATTCATGGACAACATGTCTTCCGGATAGAGACCCATGCCCACCCCCTCTACAGGAGGACAATGTGTGGGAAAGAGTATCCAACATTACTACTTGGAACATTTGGGTTGCACGCTATAGCCGGGTGATGGGAGGCTAGCAGGTTTCTCCGACGACTACCCTAGTAGCCATCTGGCAGGATATTATATTCACTTCGCATGCCATTTGGGAGCACGGTACTCTAGGTTTGAGAGCGATTGCTGAAAGGCATGAGCATTTCTGTTAGGCATGGTTGACAGGAACATTTTACACCCTTTCCGTGAGGGGCATTCGTTGGATGTATAGACCACCACCCTAGTTGCTAGCTCCTGTTTTGGAATCTCTCTAAGCAGTGAGCCGTGAGATCTGTAAATAGGGGCATAGAGCTAGCAACATGTTTTTCTTTGTACTTTCATCTTCAGCTCCTTTTGGAAGTGACTTGTATGGTTTTTTCGAGCATTAATAGAAGTCACTTTTTCAAGGGGGGGAAAGGAGCAAGAGTACTAAAAATATGAATGAAGTTTCAAAAATTCACAGGATGCAAGGGAAAGTATCCTCGATCTCATCTATAAAATTGTTGGTTGCAAGACTACAAGTCAACCTGGAGGAAAAGTACTTGATGTTCCAGCCACTTTTGCAAACAAAGACTTCAAATGATATGACTAATACCTCAATGAGGACTTTGACGTCGAGTTGAAAGCTCTGTTCCTAAAAAGTTTCCAATACAAACCCAGCAAGGAAGATGTATCATTGAAGCTCAAACAAACACAAAGGCGAATTGATGTATGACTATAGAATGAATTAGGGTGCTTACAAATCAACTTGACAATGAACAAGACAAAACATCTTCACGGTCTTGGTTGATGAGTACTCTCACTAAAGGAGCAAAGCTGCACAACATGAAGATTATGTACCCAATGACGTATGATGAATTGCTTAACGAGTGATTGCATTCATGAATGATCAAGATGGAAAGCAAAGAAGGGTACCCAATGTTGTTGGGACAACATAATTAAGGCGTGCCAAGGTTCTCTACATTTGGAGAAGGGAGACCCTCAAAATTACCCAAGACAACAAGGATATGTAGATACCAATGGGCATAAGCACAATCCAAAAATGTTGCAAGACCAAATGCCCAAAGGTGCAAGACAAAACCCCTTGAAGTGCAACCAAGTAGACATAGAGAAAACTCCCTACACACAGTCATGGCTATGGTAAGGGTTGTTGTGACACCTTTGAGAGTATCTGTCGATGATGCTAGTAATTGCAAAAAGGAAAAAAGGGGGTAGAACAGGGGCAAAAATGGGGGGCAATTGAGGTATAAGAAAGGAGAGCAAAGCTGAGGAGAAAAACTACCGCACAAAAAGGAGGATAGAAGCCAAAAGTGGGACGAGCAGACTCCAAAGGCATGACTTAGGGGCGGGGGAGCAATGGGAAGAGCTAAGCCAATGGCGAGAGAGGGGTAGCACAAGGTTCTTCTCATCTTTTCTCTTTCCTGTTGTCATTATTTCTAGATACCTACTTGCAATTTAACACTTCTCTTACTTTGTCTTTCAAATTGAGGAGTTTGTAAGTTTATTGATGCACAAGGAACAAATAAGAAAGAATAAATCTTCCTTAATGCATGGCAATGATAAGGAATTTACTACCCATGACAAGGGAAAATGAAAAAATTCAAATAATTTTCAAGCAAAGGTTAGTTCAAGGCAAAAGGCAAGTAAACCAAAGGTTGATGCTAGCAAGCCTAGGAAAAAACACAAATGCCATTGCTGCAAAAAGCTAGGCTATTCATTAGTGAATGTAGGAAAATAATTATAGAGGAGAATAGGAAATATTTTGACACTTTGATTATAAATTCCATCCATTCCAATGCAAATAAGGGTTATGCTTCAACCAATTGTGTGGCTAAAGAAAGGGCTCATATTTGTTATGGTACCACAAGAAGGCGCATCACTAGTGAGTCTAAAACTTCAAATGTTGTTTGGTATTTCAGGAGTGGTGCATCTAGGCACATTAACCTCTCAAATGGTGTAATTTGCAAATTTTTAGATTGTTCTAGTTAGAAAGGTGTCGAGTGCCAACAATCCTTCTTACCAAACAAAAATGATACCAAATAGGAAGTTGCATCACTCAATGTGGCTAAAACTTTAGATGGTGTTAGTTCTTTAGCAATGATGCATCTATGCACATTACCTCTAGGATGCATTATTTCTAGATCTACAACATGTTCCATTTGACAAGGTGTCCATGCCTACAATTCTTCTAATATCATCAAAGAAGTTATGAAGATGGTGCTATCATTTTTATCTTCCAAACGTAATTTATGTGCTAGGTATTAAGCAAAATCTTACTTCAATTTCCTCTTTTGGAAAAAGAGGTTATGCAATCACCTGTGAGGAGGACAAGTGCATAGTCATAGATTGTGAAAAGGATTATCAAATGGTACTACTAGCACTTTGTATGGTAGTTATACCAAGTGGACAAACTTGACAGCAACTAATATGATGCTTTACTTTGCAGCCGTCTCTAGTCCTTTTAAAAACATCCTTTGTTGTGTGCATCAATTCCCCATGACTCCGTCCACCTAATAGACCAAGTCTTGTCAAGCGTTTGACCAAGGGCATACATTTTTTTCTTATTGATACCACCAAATTTTATAGGCTAACTTGTTATCTGAAGTTAGTAAAAATTAGTAATGCCAAATAAGCAGGCTCATCTTTTACTAATTAGCTGAGCATTTCCTTGATGTGGCTATGTTTTTGCTTCTTCCAAAGAAGCATTCACCATCTACTTTTTGGTAGATGATCTTCATAATTTTATCAGCATTGCCCTTATGATTATTTGCGTCTAACACGTCATATGCTTTGGTGCCTCATAGGATATCTTTTAGATGTGGGGGCTCAAGAGACGTATGAAATGTTTTTTACAGTTTTGAGGATGGAAGAGCATCACAAGAATGCATGAGAAGGCTACCCAAAAGCATTCACATATATCCAGTGCTTTCCAAATCGCCCAATGCCTTGTGAAGAACTGACACTTGCAATTTATAGATTAAAAGCCTCATGTATCAGCAATATCCCAATGGGTTGTTCCAAAAGACATCAGAATGACTGGATCTAGTGCAACGCACGGTACTATAATGTTGACTTTCCATAGCTCTGGTCAAACCTCAACGGTGATACAATCCACATGCCTGCCCAACAAATTACATTGAATGTGCTCAAGATAGTGGAAGCCTCAAATTGAACCAGCAGAAGAGGGGGCAGCATATCATGATATCCCGCGATCAAGATATGGCTTATATGACACACAGCTGAGGACCAATAGTTCTTCCAAAATAATCAATGCACCATAACCGAAATTTCTGGTGCTTTCTGCCTGTCTGTTTCTAAAACTGCACCCCTACAGGTCTCCGCTTGCTTCTGCTTCCCAAATCTACAATTTGGGGAATTGGTAAGAACCATCCATGAATATACTAGATGGAGGTAGCCTCTACATAGTTGTATTTGGCAGTCCTTTCTGTGACACTTCAAAATCAAAGCATTACCATCCATCTACCAGAAAACTCTTGGACCTCCACTGTGCAAGGTGTATGGGACGTAATTCCCATGACATGACAAAGACAAAGCACACCATTTAACACATGCTCGAACACGTTTCTTCTGTGAAAGTAGTGACACCACCAATCCATACATAAGGATGCAGGAAACTAGCACAGATTAGAAAGAGAATGTGACTTTCTTTAACATCCAGAATAAGAGCAGCAACATAAAAAGCACTACAGGCTTCTTTGCCATAAACCTAAGATTCACCCTCCAGCCTTGCCGGCGAAGCTGTGCATAGAACACTGACCAACACCTACAGAGGAAAGCCTTGACTGCCTGTACAATATCTGAGAAACAGAGATTGACTAACGAGTTTTTGGATGTTTTGAAAAGTTCTGTCACATTAAATTCTTTGACTTCCATGGGAAACACAGCAGTTTGAGGGGTCCTGTCACATGCTGCCTTGGCCTCCTCTTCCTGAGAGTTTTCATGTACCACCAAGCCAAGCTTTTCATTGATTGAATCAGAAAGCTTTACCAAAAGCCTGGCTAGCCATGCTACCTCTGTGCTTTCAATGGGACGCCTCATCCAATCACCTCGATATTTCACTTCAAAACAAGTATGGCGGCCCAGGGCTCTGGATAGTAGGTTCTCTTCAGTAGTTATCTGCTGGATCTCTGTATGTAAACTTGTTAGGCCACATACTCGGTGTGAGTCAAAAACTTTGAAACCTGCATCTTTGATAACCTCCAAGTGTTTGCATATGGTTCTTTGGATCTCAGCTGGAGCAAATTGGATCTCTGCTTCTGATTGCAAAATCAACACCTGCAGTAACAACCAACACATCCATTTGGATATCTTACTCTTACACAAGTAATCAGAGCAACTTAGATCCTTCAGAAGAGGTAATCAGGAGCACTTGATCATTGGATAGAGCTTCAAACTACAGGCAAAAAATTCACCTGGAAAGCTTGGACAACTCCATTTCCATCAGTGCCAAAAAGGCGCAGGTGTCTCTTTTCTTGGTGAGCTTGAGAAGGAAAGACCTTATGCTCTCTACTGTCGCTGAGCATGCCACATTCTTCCAATTCCTATAGTCAACATCTGACAATTAAAACATGATTGAACTTAAAGAATATAACAGCCCTCAAGGGTGTAGTTCAAATGACATTCTCCATGAATAGAGACTGCATGATCACAAATTGACAGCTTAGGGTGAACAAAAATACAGCCTGTTAAGGGGGAGATTGAGCAATTTCCTTTGAAATGAACTTACGTGCGCATGAAGACAGGTGCACACACACACATACATACAAAAGCATGCATGCACACGCATGCCCCTGCCCATGCCCATGCACATGCACATGGCCTGTAAGCACCAAAACCCCTGTGGCACAAACACACACTCCTGTACGCGTAAGAATTTGGGACATGATCACACTAGATATGAGTAAGCCTTTAACTGCATACCGTATACAGGGATGGACCATCACAATGGTTAAGACTCCCAGGTGCAATACCATAATAGCCCGAATCAACTTTCTTCAATAATTCTAACAGGTCTTTTGATCCTGCCAGCACACTTAGAATCTGTAGAGTGCTCAGTCAAGAGTCAATGTGGAACTCACGTATAAAATATAAGATATAAACTCCATGTTTACATGAACTTCGTATAACTTTTATTGTTTTATATCAATGTGAACCAAACTCAGCATTATAAGCTAACACACATTCCATAATCAAGCACACTGATCCAACAACTGAGGTGACCACCACCCATCTTAGCAATCTAAACAAGATAAAACAGAAAACCATCACAAAGCCAATATTGTTAGATATGTCAAAGGTGATCCAAAATCATCAGTATAAGCTAGCTCTTTGTTTTTCAATCAAACACACTAATCATCAAACTAAGAGAAACACCACCTTCCTTAGCACCATCACATTGGCAGAATCATTCTTATATACCTAGATAAATCCAAGAACGTTCCCAGACTCATTCTCTAAAAACACAACATAGTGCAGTTTCAATCTCACGATAGTCACTCATAAGATTGAAAACCATAAACTCCATCATGCATAGCAGGGACTAGCTACTATGACATCCCCACTGACGTCATCAGCGCCCAACAGTGGGTGTAGACCATAGTATAAAAGCATGCTCTCACACATACAAAAATCCACACACCCACACATACTACCCCATACTTGCCACTATTAATAGACTATGCAATATAGTAAAAGAAATATAGGCAAATCTACCATAGTATGTAGAACTTTAAAAGAGTGGCTCTGTCTCCATAAAAATGGGATGCACACCAAGCATGTAGTCATAAATTACAAATGTTTTTCCACAAAAGTGGCTACACCCCATCCCAGCCACTAATGAAATACTTTCGACACACGAAGATAGTCAAGGACCAAAGAACTGAATTGTAAAAGATATAGTAATACATGCATTAATAGAGACATAAATTAGGAGAGGCTTGCGTAATTAAAGAAATGTACATGATCCACAACCATTCATGATAAAAGGATGGATCTAAATCTAAATCTAGCTGATAGGGCAACGCACCATTTAAGATAGAAAGAATTATCGCAATACCAGCAAGCCGCAACTTGGACAAAAACTTCACAAGGTGAAATTTGCATGTCCGCTAATACGGCAGAAGCATATACCTAGATAAATCCAAGAACATTCCCAGACTCATCCTCTAAAAACACAACAGTGCAGTTTCAATCTCACGATAGTCACTCATAAGATTGAAAACCATAAACTCCATCATGCATGGCAGGGACTAGCTACTATGACATCTCCACTGACGTCATCAACGCCCAACAATGGGTGTAGACCATAGTATAAAAGCATACTCTCACACATACAAATCCACACACCCACACATACTTGAGCATCCATTCTTAGGCTCTTCTTTGATCCTGGCTTCATTTTCTTATTTTGGTCTGCGTCCTCTAACTTCTTGAATTCCTTTGACTTGCCTTTTCCAGGCTTGTCTTTGACCACTAATGTCTTTTCGTCAGTTTGCGTAAAGAGTTTCTCTCGAGCCTCCTCCTGAAGCAGTAGTGGGCCAATCTCCTCAAAGGTGAGTGGCTTAGTCCGTTGACCCGCAATGACCGTAGTCACAAAACTTTTGAAACTCCATGGCAACTTGTGGAGTGTTAGCAATGCCAATTGACTCGAGTCCACCTTCTGACCAACCGCTGCGAGCTGGTCCCGCACGACTTTCACCTTTGTCAGATGGTCATGCACAATATCACCCTCGTTCATATCAAGATTATAAAGTTGATGCTAAAGAGTAATGATACGGGCTGTATTGTCGATTTCATATAGCTCCTTCATTATGGCCCACGCCTCTTGAGATGTCTCTGCCAACTGGATATGAGTAATCACAGCATCTGCTGTCGTGCCGATTAGCATTGCTAAGACTTGAGCATCCCTCTCCTCCCATGCACTCAATTCATCCGCAACTGCTTCAATTAGAACATCACCTCTTTTGTCCACAATGTCCTCCGGCTTCACCTCGGTCCCAATCACCATCTTTCACAGCTTCCGTGCCACGTGCTAGCCTGAGCTGAAAACGGAATCGCCAGGGACTCCTTCCTTCAGAGAGTGCTTTGATGAAGAAGAGTTGAGAGCCTAGTGCTCTGATACCATGTTTGAAATGAGGAGGGAATGAATCAGACTTCTATTAAGTAAGAAAGAAACTCGCTAGAGCAAGCTTTGTGCGGAAATACAACATGCTAAGCATGTAATAAAAAACACCTCAGAGAAATGAGGTAGAAAGAAACCAAGGCTGAGGCTGAAAATGCCAACTCAACCCTGTAGAAGTCTCAGCAAAGAAGGGAGAGTCTCTCCAATCTCTGAGAAAAGTAACTCTCTTGGAGGAAGCTGCTCGAGATGATCCCTGCATGGTCGCCCAACTAGCCATCAGAGTGTATACCGTATCTGTCCAAGTACTGGCCAAGATTTGAGAAGGGTGAACCTGAGAACCCTCCAAAGCCTTAGTGCATCTAGCTCTCCAAATGTGCCATGCTGCAATGCTAGCTAAGACCTCCCATGGAGAGTCGACCGAGGAATGAGCAGCCCTGAAGAGAGTGGCTAGAACATCCTCTAGAGAGCACGACTCCACAAGGTGTCGTCGGATGTGAAGAGCCGAAGAGAAGTCAAGTCTCTCAAAAAAGACATGGGGCCATGAAAGAGTAAGCCAAGCCACTGATTCCCAAGTCGTATAGAAAGACAGGCGAACAAAAGTGCTGAAAAATCTTGCAATCCCCTTCCATATGATTCTCACTTGTCTGCAATCCTAAAGGCAGTACTGTATTGTCTCCAAAGCAGAAAGGCAACGAGGGCAAGAAGAGTCAGCTCCGAACCTGAATCTCCAATGGTTTACTGCTATCCCACCATGAATAGAAAGCCAAAAGAAGAGAGTGATTTTTCTATTCCGGTGGGATTTCCAAAGCCTCTGCCAAAAAAAAATTTGCAAGTAAGCCGAAATCTGAAAGTTCTCCCAAGATGAGCTCTTGTAGGCCTCTAACCCCTACAGCTGAGCTGAAATTTTCTAGCATTACTAACCATGTAATGAAAGAAGGGAATGCCCTTCTCTCGGTGCCCTTCATCTATCCATTCCCATTCCCCAGGGTCCCACTGCAAAAACTTAATTGGGATACCTCCATAGAGCCACAGTCTCCATGAGCCCAGGGCGATGAGAAGCAGGTCAGGATCCAAGTACCACTGTGAAAGAGAGCCATGCTCCTTGAAGCCCACTATCCTGACTGACTAAAACGGTACCTCCAACAAGATATCGTCTATGGATCTGAACAGCCTGCCCCCCGAAGAAACATCAAAGACTAAGGCATCCTCATGTGTCATGAAAAGCAATCACCTGTAAAGGAACTCCCAGTCTAGAAAATGCCCCCATCCAAGTGGAGCAAGTAATAGGCATGTCATCTGTGTCCACTCAATCCAAGGGCAAGGCTGCATCAATCTGTCGAACTCTCCCTGCACTCCCTCTGAGCTTAAGAACCATCTCAGCCTGTCGGTCTACAAGAATCTTTCTAAAGGCTTTCCATGCTCCCACAGTAGATGCAGAGGCCCTCTCCCATCTTGGCCACTGCATGTAAGGAGAAGCTCCAAGTGGTCTGTCATGCTCATTCAAAATCATATCATTCCACATGATAGGCTACCTTTCAATCTCTTCACGGGTGGATAGGGGAATCCTGTGAAGAGTACTCCTGAAGCTTGCCCATGCTTTCAGGATAGCAACCATAAGAGGGAAAGAGGAAGATCTGAGGTGGGTTGTAGTAAAAACCCATCTAATACTGTGTGTCTAATCCTCTCCTAAAGTGGGCGTGCGAGACTGCATGCATCTGATAAAGAAATCCTTTCAAGGCTCTTGCTCTGGTATAAGTCCTTTCACAATAACCTTGCAGAGTAAAGCTCTACACTGTAGATCCGGGTCGACGATATTCAAACCCCCTTCTCTTGTAGGAAGAATCAAGGTCTCCCAAGCCACCCTGGCTGTAACATCAGATGCCATCTAGACTACTCCATAAAAAGTTTCGTACATGTCTCTTAACCTGAGTGATACAATCCCTAGAGTGACACCAACAAGAGCAAACAAACCAAGCTATGGCTAAAAGAACTTCGTTAACCACCACCACCACCCTGGAAGCCAAGTACAAGTTTGGCTGAGCTCCAAAAAAGGAGCTTTCTTCTTATGCTCTCAAGCAAACTGTTGTGAAGGAGAGATGCCCACCCCAACCTGGCAACCCAAATATCTAACAAAGACGCCCCTCTGTACCCAAGTGAAGCCAAAATCAATATCCTAATCCAGGGTATCATCATCGCAAATCCAAAAACCATTGGATTTATGCCAATTAATGTATGCACCTACAGCTGTGCAAAATAAATCCAAGGCTATCTGAAAGGAAGTGAGCGTCTTGGGGGAGGTATTAAAAAAACTAGCCGTGTCATCTGCCAACTCACTATCCAGGAGCTCTTCTTCTCGACCGATAGGAAGCCTCAACCCATAAATATCAGCTTGAGATCTAATGTAGATACTAGCTTCCGCCATAAGAAAAAAAAAGAAAAGGGACAAGAGGACATCTCTGGCGAACTGATCTAGAAATCTGTAACATGTCCCCTCTTACCTCCCCAATGAGCACTTGGCTATGGGCTGCTCGGTAAAGAGAGGATACCCCTCTAATCCATGCATCTGAAAAACCAAAGCGAGATAGAGTACCCTCTAAAAAATCCCAGTCTACTTTGTTGTAAGCTTTCTCAAAGTCCAAGAGTAGAATGACCAATCTTTGGCGACTCTGCATGGCTCATTCTGAGGCCTCCCAAAATGAGAAAATATTATAAAAAATACTTCTATCATGCACAAACCCTGTCTGTGTGTCATGAATCAAATCTGAAAGAAAAAACTGTAGCCGCAGACTGATGGCTTTCGCCAGAATCTTGTAAAAGATGCCAAATAGAGTGATGGATCTCCATTGAGACACAAGATTCCTACTACCCTCCTTTGAAATGAGATGAATGAGACCATCTATAAGTGAGTCCGCCATCTCACCAGAGTCCCACACGCCCTGCAGGGACTGGTGTAATGTGATCACCAATCTGCTCTCAAAAAGTAATAAAAAAGAAAGGGTAAGTCCATCCAAACCTGGGCACTTGCCCTTGTAAAGAGCAAGTAATGCAGTCTTGAATTCTACATTGGTGAAAGGTGCATCCAAAGAAACATACACCTCATCCTTCACCAATACAGAGATACACTGCCAAATAACCTCTCTGGCATCATCTATAGCTTGTGTGCCCGGATCTGCACTAAGAAGAAATGCAAAAAAATCTAAAGCTACACGCATAACAACATCAGGATCTGACTGTAACATCCCATTTGAGTCAATAAGCTGCAAGACACTATCTCTAACTATGTCTAGGTCCATGAGTAGAGAAAGTGTTTGTTAATCCTGCCACTTATCTGAATCCAAAAGGATTCTCAAGCATGAAGGACATATTCTGCTCTCTGATCCAAATATGAGCCCTTGTTGCAGCAAGGCGCTCCTGAATCCAAACATATGTGGGTCTCTTCTGCTCTTCCCTCTAAAGAGACGCTAACTGTTGACGTATACCAATCTCACGTCTGAGAATCTCACGTCTCTTGAAATCAGCGACTGTATGATAATAGTCACTAATTCCGGATAAGGCTGCAACTACCTAAGATGGACGAACAGCTACACCCTGTATGTGAAATCCAAATCTGTAAAATATCCTCCGTGAGGCTCTCCCCTACATAAAAAGCATCTGAAATCTTGACACTAGCAAAGCGTCCTCTCCGATGAGGCTCAAGAATCTACAACACCATTGAAAAATAATCTAAGGTAGAAACCCCAGTAGAAATGCATACAGATCCTCCTCTGTCAAGTGCCCAATCGTCTACATAAAATCTGTCAATACGTGCATGGATGGACATGTGTATTCTCATGTTCGACCAAGAGTATAGGAATCACTATGGCATAACATGAAAGGCATCATCCAACCAAGTGTCCCTGCTACTGTACTGAAAGAGAAAGGCATCCCAGGCTGCCCTCTCCAAAGAATGAATTCCACCATGTCTGTCTCCCTTTTTGTTTGAAGGCAAGTTGAAGTCGCCACCAATGATCCAAGAATCTGCAATGGGGACCCAAGAGAGTAACTCCTTCCAAAAGGAGATCCGCTTCCCTCTGCTGTTGGGAGCATAAAGATTGAGAAGATCAATCTTACGTCCTTTAATCAAATAATGATCCATTGAGCTCTACAGGAGGAGATAATACCATGACCAGCAACCAAGGAGAGAATAGAAGAAGAGACCGAAATGCAAGTACCTCCCCTTGTGCCCATAGCAGGCGACCAGAAGGTATGTCCTGAAAGCAGTTTGCCAAACTTAGAGCAATCACTGGCATCCAACTTGTGTTCCTGGATAAAAAGGATATCAATAGCGCCCCTAGTGACACCTAAATGAAGCTGATTCCAGATCAATTGCCTACAGCGACAGTGTGGAACTCCGTCTAGGCCCTGTATGTTCCAACTGACTATTCTCATCGACAGGAGGATGCTGGATGAAAAGGCTTACCCAACCTAGTAGAGAAGACCAACTTCCCCTGGGCCGAAACACTCCTACTAAGGACAGGAAACAATAGGTGAAAAGATCCCCACACCTGCTGAAAGGGAGGCCCTATCAAAAGGAATCCCAATGATCGAGACCTCTAAGGTAGAGGGCGCAAACTCATCATCATCCATGAAAGTAGCCGAATCTACTAGTGCCGAGAAAGAGTTCCTAATAAGCAAGTCTGATTGAGGAGTGCGAAGAAGACCTGCACTCCTGAAAGATGGAGGAGAAGGATCTGTCAGGTCTCTATCAGTAGAACTGGAGCTGGGGACTGAGGAGGCCTGTGACTGAACTGAAGAGAAATCTAGAGTCCTCATCTGTGCTTGCACTTTCTCGATTGTCCTGACTGTGACCGGGGAAGAAGTATCCTCCTGATGTGAAGATGTAGTGTCTAAGGCTGCAACAACATCCACCTCTGGAGTCTTGAAGACGTCTGTCTGAACAGGATCAAAGGTCTCCTCCTGAGATAAGAAAGCCGCTCTGATAGCTCTTCACCGTGGTACTAGGTGTGATGCGGACATTGAGCGCTCTGCTGTCCCTAGTGGTCCTCGGGTGCGTGAAGCAAGGCGCCCTACTGCTCCTGGTAGACTTAGATTGCGTGGTACAAGATGCTGGGGAGGTGCAGTCAGGGTAGTACGTGAAAGAGCCGCACCAAAAAACCTCTTGGGCTTTTTTCTCTTCATTGGATAGTCTCAAGCAAAGTGCCCAAGGGTCCTACAAATCCTGCACTGGTCCTGTCTCGACTCTCTGTCAGAGCCATCTGGACGCTGAAGCATGATGTGGTCATCTGAGATGTTAGGATCAGAGACAATGACCCTAACACGAGCAAAGTGCCCAAGGGTCCTACAAATCCTGCACTGGTCCTGTCTCGACTCTCTGTCAGAGCCATCTGGACACTGAAGCATGATGTGGTCATTTGAGATGTTAGGATCATAGACAATGACCCTAACACGAGGCACCCCGTCTGCACTGACTACCTCTGCTGAGGAAGAAGGCATGCCAAGAAGGGGAGGATCTCAGTGACCACTCCGAATGTGGCTCCAATAGTAACAAGCAGTTGATGGTAGACCTGAGGAAGACCAGGAAAGCTAATGAACAGTATGTGACCTGCATGTCCTCCTCAACCGGATCAAAGCCCAAGGTGTAGGGTAAAAGAAAGATCCTCCTCGAACCCAAAGCCAGGGGATTAGCTTTGAGAACAAGGGCTGTGGACTCATGGGAGTCGAAAATCACTTGGAAGAATCCACGTCTCAAAAGTTGAATATACCTGAGGTGTGGGGTGAGATCTCCTGGTAATGCCGCTAGCATCCAATCTCTAGCCTGTGATCTGAAAGGTGTAACCCAAAGATGCGGACGAAAAGTGATATGAAGCCCTCTAATTCCACATCTTTCTTGAGCTG
Organism: Dipteris shenzhenensis; assembly: GCF_047967505.1. Lineage (NCBI taxonomy): Eukaryota > Viridiplantae > Streptophyta > Polypodiopsida > Gleicheniales > Dipteridaceae > Dipteris > Dipteris shenzhenensis. Next base: position 26,585,478 of record NC_141596.1, read on the forward strand.
CTTCAACTCGTCTTTTGAAAAAATGACAGTTCTCGCGACCGGTGGAAGTGAACGGAGATTGACTAAATGGGGATCCATTCACCAATCGATGTGAAAAGGCTAATTTCAACACTGAAAAAAGCTCCGCCCGTGAAACTACTGCCTAAGACGCCCTGCAACACGAGCGCATGAAGGAGAAAAAGAGGATAGAAGAGAGGGGAAGGGAAAGAGAGGAAAGACTGAGGGGAGGAGACGGAGGTAGGCTGAAGGGGGAGGCGTAGGGGAGCTGAACTAGGAGGGAAGGGAGCGGGGAGGGAGAGGGTGGTCAGGGAGGATTTTTTTTTTTTCTTTTTTTGGGAGTAAGGGGAGATTAGGAGGGAGGGAGGAGGCTGGCAGTGAGGGAAAGGGAGAGCGGAGGAGAGGAAGGGGGAGGGAAGAGGAAAGGAGGGCGGGTTAGGAGGGGGGAGGAGAGGGAGAGCAGTGAGGGGGGGGAGAGGGAGGGCGAGAGAGGGAGCGGGGGAGGAGAAGGGAGCGGGGGGGCTGGCATGTGGGGGAGAGGGAGCGCGGGGAGGGAAAGGTAGGGGGCAGCAGGGAGGGAGAGGTAGGGGGCAGCAGGGGGGGAGAGGGATGGCTGGGGGAGGGGGCGGGGGAGAAGAGGGGGAGGGACGCTGGGGGATGGGAGAGAAGGAGGGCGGGGAGGGGGAGAGAGGGAGGGCGGGGAGGGGGAGGAGGGGGGCGGGGGGGCTGCTGGGTGGGGGAGAGGGAGGGCGGGGAGGGAGAGGTAGGGGGCAGCAGGGGAGGGGGGGAGAGGGAGGGTGAGGGAGGAGGGAGAGGGGGCTGGCGAGAGGGGAGGGAGAGGAGGAGCACAGAGGGGGGGGGAGAGGGGGGGCAGCGAGGGTGAGGGAGAGGGAGAGGGGGCTGGCTGAGATAGGGAGAGGGGGAGGGCAGTAGCTCACGGGGAGAGGAGCAGCTCAATATTTTTGAGAGTATGCCATGCTGTGCATCTTCCATTACCCAATGTTTGGTGGTCAATGGTGCTCAAAACTGATGACAAGGATATGGAAAAAGAACTACCCATACAGTAAGGGGAGAAGAAGCAAACTAATGAGGCACAGGGCAACCTCCTTTTTACTGTATAAGGAGAAGACCAGGCCAATGCAAGCAAAACCACGTAGGTGTACAGTAAAAGATAACCAGAGAGGTTCGAGCCCAACCATTCATCGCATTATCTCTTCTAACAGGATCAAAGACTCATAGGCAAGGATCCACAAAGACACTTGGGAGTGGGAGATCTAAGATCCTCATCACAGATTAGATGGAACCAGCATGATTTGAGAATGAACTAAAGGCAGGCCCCTTTTAGACTTCTCCCTGGTAAGACCACAGATTCATATCTGACTTCCATAACAAAAGCCTACCTGACATCGCAGCCCTTTGAGCTGCTGCTGATGTTCTTATGAATCTTGTTCTTGCTGCCTGTTAATCTTGTGAAGAGAGTCGGTCTGTTCATCAGTGACACCCTTCACATAGTCAATTGCTTTCTGTTTTTTATCAGCAGGAGCTAGGAACTATGAAAACAAACAAGTATCCTGCGTGTAGTAAGCATGTTGATGCTATCTTGGCAGATATAAAGGTTCTTTGCGATAACAAGAATGAGGACCCAATGATCCCAGAAACAAATATAGGAACTGTATATGGTCAATGGTTGGAAAATAACTGCGTCTCTGCACCTCTTGCCTCCAAAAAAAGGGCAATGGAGCTTAAACCCACCCAGACTGCTTGCTCAAATATAGTAGCCTTCCAGGGTCTTTAGCAACCCTTTGCCGGACAGGAACGCCTCCTCAAAAGGTATAACACTCCTCATTACCACTGAGATAAAATTCCTCATTAACAGTAAGATAAAACTCTACCCCTTTTTGTTTGGCACAATAATATTCAACTTTCTGGCCCATCCTTTTCTCTCAAAAAAAGGACTAAGGTTTAAGAATGTTTCCAAAGGTAAGAGCCAGTGTTCATTTGCACCCCTCTTATTTCAAACAGGTTTGCAGCTACAGTTATTACAGTTCAGAGCATTTTGCTCTTATCTACCAGTGTTCCGCATGCAGCAAGCCATGCAGACCATTTTGTGTACCAAAGGCCATTCAATATCGCTCTTGTTATCTATACATTTTCCAACCAACACCACGTGCTGATACAAAATTCCCATAATCGACACATTTCATATTTCCCACAGTAAGCTGCAGTCCTACTTCATATATGTTACTCCAACCACTTCATGACTTCAGCTGTCACAAGTAATGTTGGCACTGAAAGAAAACCATCCATGCCCAGTGCTGAGGGACTGACTGCAGCCAAAGCTCTGCATCACAATTCCAAATTGAAAAGATTCGGTCATACCTTGGCGGTCATGTCGAGCACAGCTTCTGGATCTGCACGAATGAACTTCAATGCAAACTCTAAGAAGTTGACAACAAGGGACGTATAGAAGGGATAGTTCCTTGTCACATAACCCTGCCACCTAGCAGAGTATGAAGTCTCATCAAAATGCTTAAGCTCAGTACAAGTTCCTGATTTACCCTCTGGATGGGAACCCCAAGGCTGTAGATAATCCAACCACACATCCATTACGTGACAAGCTTGCCTTACAGGAGTTCCAGTGGGCCAAGAAAGAAATGCACCACGGATGAACTTGTACAGTGGTCTCTGCAATATTCGAAGATCCAAAGTGAAATCAGCATCTGTGCCAACTGGAAGCGGAGAGAAAAATGCTGGAGCTCCGACATAAGATTGGATGCTTAAACCCTTATTAAATGTCACTACAGCCTCAGAATTGGACTCAGTATACTGATCTTGGAGCGAAGCCTTAAAAAGGCTGTTGACATGATTAATAACCAATCTCAGTGCATCACAAAGCTCCATACCAGGAGGCACATATCCTGCACCAACACCTCCCAACCGAGAAAGTCCCAAAGATTGATGCACAGGCCATGGTTCATCGTTCATCAGCCAAAACTCCACAAATGTGAACAGTAGAAATTCTCCTCTTGTAATGTCTGAGCTCCTGGGAACCTGAAGCATGTGGAATCTGTTGCTTGTAACATGAGAAGCCTGGATGAAATGCATAAGATACAGATGCAAAAGCTGCAGATACAAATCATGCCGAGATGCACTAGCCCCATGGTGGAAAGGATAATGCAGACCTGAAACCCAGTGGCCTAAGGATTTTATTTGACTGGGCTTGGAGTTAGAGCGGGTCCTCTTCGTAGAGCCTAACCCCTGCCCAAAACCATTGTCCTTGCAGACTGCATAATAAGCAAACCAGAACATGTAATACTCAAAAAGATCAAGTTGCAGCTGCACACTTCCTCCCGCATCAAACCTAATTCGGTTCTTGAACAAGTCAGAAACTTGAGAACTGACAAAAGGTCCTTTATCGAGAAACAACAACATGCGGACCCGATATGGCAGCCTTTCACTGGGAAACACAAATTGCACTGCATTCTCTCTGTCGACTGCAAGGAGAGAGGCAAATAGGGCGCCGGTGGGGGACAAAAGCGACAAGAGGGCTTTCCCAGCAGCCTCATTCCCGGTGGAAGAAGCCCCGGAAAGCCAACCACCAGGGGAGGAGGATTCTTGGAAGCCGAAGATTCTTTGGAGCAAGACGGGGAAGCAAAGACGGAAGAAGTCGAGAGCAGCCTCGGGGGGTTGATGGAGAAGCAAGGACTCAACGGCACGGCAGGCAGAGAGGATGTCATCTGAGCAGGAGAGGAGGAAAGAGCGGAGGCTTTGGGCATCCATGGGGGGAGGGGAAGGACGAGGCGAGGGCATAGCTGAAGGCTGAAGGCTGAAGGAGAGAGATGGGCGAAGTGGGTTGTGGGCAAAGAGGAATCTGGAGCTTGGATTCAGCACGACAACCAAAAATCAGTAACGATTGAAGTACTTTCGAGGTGCAAATTCCGAGCTTTGGAAGCTGGCAATGGATCAGTGCTGCCCAGAACGATGGGAATGCGTGTATGTATCCGAGAATGTGATGAAGATGAGGATGACAACGAAAGCCATGGTGTAGGTTTTCATTTCAGTGATGGAGCTTGCCGCCACTCTCTCAGCATGTTGGCGGGCTCTCGCACGTAAAATTGAATTATCGCATAAACAACTCGCGAACGCTTTCTCCACCGTCGCCATCTTCTATAATCGACATCCACACTGCTCACTACGTACAACGTTTATCTGCGTCCATTTCTCTCCATCGCAAAGCCTTTAAGGATGGCTTCTTTCTCTCGATTTTCGAACGAACTGTACCCCTACCGCTTCATGAACCTGACAAACCGGCCGCGCATGCTCCTCTCTCTACGGTTTCCACCAACTTCCACTCATCTCTTTTGAGTTTGATGCAGCCTTTTAGCCCCTCTCGCGCGCCGCCCCGCGCCGGCCTCTGTCTCTCTCCCCCTCTCTCTAGCGCACTCAGAAAGCATCTCTGTCGTTCTCAACTCAACAGCAATGCAAATTTGCTTGCATGCATTTCTTTGCTCCTCCGTGTCTCCCTCGATTCCGCCTGTCACCTTACCTTCGGGCATTCAATCTCTGCCGTCATCGCGTTACCAATGACAAGACGCAGAACCTCGCCAGCGCGCGAACTTTTAATGTTTTTGGATATTAATGGCGATGCGCAAAGCGCATTTTCGGTAGACGGTGCAGAGAGAGCGACACGAAAAGCGTGCACACGTACACTCCGCCCGTCCTCTATTCCGCAAGGTATTGAAAAGAACTAACGATTTCAGGAAATTTCTGCGTCTAAATTCCAAGGAACTACGAAGCAGCAATTACTGTAACAAAGATCACCCATGGAGCTGCGAGCTCCCAACCAAGTGAAAGAAAAGGGCGGGGAAGGGATGTACGGCGCGTGGCGACACGTGGAAGGCTTCCAGAAGCAAGCCCACTGCCACGTGTCACCTTAGAGGCTACACATGGCATTTATTTAAATATTTTTTACTTACCCAAACATTTTCATCACATGCAATTCCTTCCCAATTTCCAAACCCCCCCTAGCTCCCCTCAGCCCTCAGAGAGCAATCGGAACTGGTGTGGAGACTTTCACATGCGCTACATTGCCATTGGTTTTGCTTTCTACTGCCATCTGCTACACTCAGAAAGAGACGCCCCTCCTCTCCACTACGGGCCCAAATGCCAGAACTACTAATGGACGCAGTCGCCTCCTCTCTAAAATGGGTTCGATTACACAAACGAGTGCATGAATTGCCCAACACCTCTCAAAAATAAAGGTTTACAAACTTAGCACACCATGGGCACACGGACAGATCATGGATGAGCAAGATTGCACACCCACGTCCAACCCACGACCCAGATGCATTCAATGCACCATGGGTAGGCATGGGTGGACAATCTGTAAACACCCTAAGGGTGCATTAACACTTGTGAGCACCCCTTGGGGTTACGAAGAGAGAGAGAGAGAGAGAGTTATATTTGACCAAAATTGGTTGGAATTCACATTAAGCAGCTTTGTGTTTTAGGAGTCTTTTTGTACAAATTATATATTTTTTACACCTAGTATGCAATAAGCCTTGCATCTCTCTCTCTCTCTCTCTCTCTCTCTCTCTCTCTCCATGGCACACAACTCCAATCTTGCTTTTTCTTTTGATTTTTTATTGCAAACTATGTACATGCTAGCACTCTAAAGCACATTTTTTGGATTTTTTCAATCCTTGACTTTCTATGTATTTTAGAAGTTGGCACAAGGAAACGAGGAGTGTGAGCTTCACCGTGAGATCATATGTGTCCCTCAGAAACCATTCCAACCCTTAACGAAAAATGTTTACAATAGAGCTCACCATGATGCAAATATATTGATAATGGTGAAAGAAGGCAAATGTCATCACTATAAGCTCTAGGATTAAGAAGTTGCATTTGTAAGGAGGACATTATAAAGGGCATATTGAGATTGATTGTTCCCATCCACACAATATATGTCGACTTTCAAAAATGGGGCTCAATAATACTTTGTGTTTTTTACATATGAGCATTCCAAATAGAGAATTGACTCCCCCTTTAAAAAATCATTTCATTAACAAAAGGCGTATAGTGTAAATAGAGTGGAGAGTTGAGAGGAAGTTTGCTTTTGTATTTTGGTCCTTCCCTTTCCTTGATGGGCCTACCTTAAAGTGTGAATTGTTGAATAATGTATGCACAAGGGAAATCCCAAGTCTTGTTCATTCATTGGCATTCAAAGGAAAGCAAACTAAACAACCCCAGCTAGTGAATTGTCAAATTCAAACAAAGGAAAAATGGAATGAGTGTAGTAGAAGGAGATGAATACTCGCCACATGTGTAGTCATCTTTTCCAAGAAAGAAACAAGCTATAGATGAAGCAATATTTGAGGATAATTCTAAAAGAGGATGGTTGTACATGATGAAGGCCGCGATGGTCGTATCTGAGGGAAATTCTAAATAAGGATAAACTTTTTTCAATGGGAGCATACCAATAAAAAGGTTTTTCAATCTTCTTATGTTTTCAATGAATACTTTATTGATATGCATTTTAGTATATATTGGGAGCAAGGAGCAAGATATCAAAGATTGAAGTCCTCTTTTTGAATCTTCTTGTGTTTTCAATGAATGCTACTGATACGCATTTTAGTATATATTGGGAGCAAGGAGCGATATATCAAAGATTGAATCCCTCGTTTTGCATTTTAGTGACTCATCAATCAATTCTTCTTTTAATTATTTGCAAAATTGGAAGCAATTGGATAACAATTTGCAAAAACTATTGCATGTGTACTGCAAGAGTCATAATAACAAGGCATTTTCATTGTGAATAGTAAACATGATTCTAGTTTATATGGCACTTTTTCACGTTCTTTGAACCAGGTTTAGTCTACAAACATATAATGAGAAGGCAATGTGGAAAGATGTGGAAAGAGAGGGATGAAGTGGAAAAATGTTGAAAGAGAGGGAAAAGATGCAGAAAAGAGAGGTAAGCGAAGGGGGGCAATGCAAAAAAGAGAGGGAAATATGTGGAAAGAGACTATAGCAAATGTGGAAAAGAGAGGGAAAGATGTGGAAAACAAAAGGGGAAAGAGAAGGAATGAAGGGAAAAGAGAGGTTCCAAGAGAGGGAATGAAGGGAAAAGAGAGGAGAAAAGAGATGGAAAGATGTGGAAAGAGGGGAGAAAAGAGAAGGGATGAAGGGAAAAGAGAGATGGAAACATGCAGAAAGGAGCTGGAAAAGAGAGGGGAAAATGGAGGGAGAGAGAGGGGATGAAGGGAAAAGAGAACAAAAGAGAAGGGAAAAGAGAGCAAATGAGAGGGCAACAGATAAAAGAGGGGGAATGAAGGGAAAAGAGAGCAAAAGATAGGGGATGAAGGAAAAGAGGGAAAAAGAGAGTAAAGGAAGAAAAAGAGATAAAAGAGAGGGGATGAAGGGAAAGGTGAAAAAAAGAGAGGGGAAAAGAGAGCAAATGAGCGGGCAAGAGATAAAAGAGCGGGAATGAACGGGGAAAAGAGACAGAACAAAGGGGAAAGAGAGGTTCCAAGAGAGGAGATGAAGGGAAAACAGAGGGGAAAACAAAGGGAAAGATGCGGAAAGAGAGGCGATGAAGGGAAAATAGAGAAAAGGAGAAGGAAAGATGCAAAAAGGAGGCAAAAGAGAGAGGGGAAAATGGAGGGAGAGAGAGAGGGGATGAAGGGAAAAGAGAGGGGAGAACAAAGATGCGGAAAGAGAGGAATGAAGGGAAAAGAGAGAAAGAGAGAGGAAAATATGCGTGGGGAAAAGGGAGGGAGAGAGAGAGGGGATGAAGGCAAAAGAGAGCAAATGAGAGGGCAAGAGATAAAAGAGAGGGAATGAAAGGGATGAAGGGAAAAGAGAGAAAAAGAGTAGGGAAACCAGAGAAAAAGAGAAGGGAAATGAGAGAAAAAGATGCTGAAAGATAGGGAACAAGAAAGGGAAAGAAGGGAATATAGAGGGGACAAGAAAGGGAGGTGAAGGGGGGAAAAGAGGGGAAAAGAGGTTAAAGGAGAGAGAGAGGAGATGAAAATCCCACGCTCATCTCCTTTGCTGACGCTTAAGGCATTACAAATGGTCAATACAAAACACAACATCAACAAAAAGGGGAGGAAGAGAAGAGTTTCTTACTTGGAGATCGTTCTATCGTGAAAAATGAGAGATTAGGATACAAAGTAAAAGAGAAACAACAAAGCAAGAGGTATTCTTCTTTTTGCTTCAAATTGGAAGATGGGCATCATGTTTCTCATAAATCTTATTTTTTCTTTGATGGATGCTAAAAGCTAGAGGGAAACATCACAAAAAAACGAAATCTAACACTTAGAATACAAAGTGGGATGAAAGAAGCACATACCTTGAAAGAACTTGGTGGAGAGAAAACAAGATAGAGAGGGAGATTTATGGAGAGGTAGCAAGGTTTATCTTATTCTTTCAATTGTATATGAATGAACGTTTAACAAAAAATAATTGTCACACTTGCATTGTGAAAGAATGCGATATTTAGCCTCAATCTTGGTGCTTTTCTTTCTCTTTGTGATGAGCATGTTTTTTGCCCACTTTGGGTGTTTTATTTCTCACTCGTTTCTCATGCCTTGCATGATGCGCTTCTGCCACCATGAGCTTTTATCTAGAGTCTGATTCTTTTCCTTATGCATGCTAACAAATAAAAGCAAATGCATATGCATCTAAAGAAATGAACACATTTGAAAAATTATCATTCTTCCACCTATTAAGAAGTTGTCATATTTATGCCACAACCTCTTCTGAAACCAAACCCCTTATCTGTGAATATCAAGAAATCACTCAGTAAAACCGGATAATCGGGGCAATATACCTCTAGACCCCCAATTCTCTGTGCGTCACAAAGAAAAAGCGGATGCCTGAGGTTTCAGAGTGGTTGGGGCTTCACAGCGATTGCCTTTTAAATAACATTGAAAGACTCTTAAATTTAAAAATAATGGTTTTTAAAATATAGCATGAGAACAATATAGGCATGGGATTTTTTAATTAAAGCATCATATTTATAATGTAAAGCATGGGATGTATAACTTAGAGCATCTTATGTATAGATTAAATCATGATACATATAAATTAAATCTTGCTATGTATGGATTAAAGTGTGGGACTTCTAAAACATGGCACACAAAGTAGAAATTTGAATTTGAAGGGATGCAATTAGATCTAACAAAATACTGAAGTTCAAAATATACAATAAATATTCAAATTACTAATCATGGTTTATATCCAAGAAATGTCATGTTGTCCAATACATTGCAAGGTACAAGGTATGTTCAACCATGTATAGGTGTAAGTCCTTTGTTGGGATTCAAGTTAGTTTTGTTAGGAAGCTAAACTTTTATATTGGGATCAAAAGTTTGTATGCCCTAATAAAAATTAGTGTTTGAAACATTCGTCAGGATTTGAAACTTTTGTGCAAAAAATTTTAAATTTTCGCCAAGATTTACATTTTTTCCTTAAAAATTCAAAAGAAAAAATAATAAAAGGTACTACATTCTACCAATATTGTGAAACTTAAAAAATTAGCTTGAAAACTTTCACGAAGATTCTATATTAATATATAAGCATAGCTTCAGTAAAAACATCCCTGGTTGCAAAACTCTGATGTTGCAGGATGATGGCTTGCCTCTTTTAACTTTCCATCTAGTGCTAGTTGTTGTAGCCTAATAGAGCTTATGCAAGACTGGTATAAGTAGATGGTACACATGTCCATTAGTATTCAATGTGAGGGGACATTGCATACACATTTTGAGCACCTAAAAATGGTGTTGTGCCATGCACAAGCACCCAAGTGCCATGTAACAAAATCTTTGATGGAATGTCTACACAGTGGTGGGACAATTGCTCTTTAAAATGGATTATTTTCTCATCGGTGTCATCATTCCCCAATCACAAATGCCCAAGTATAACAGTTTGGTTAACTTGGAGAAATGTAACATGATATTCTATGCACGTTGGTGCAAGTAGTAAACACAAGCGCACTTAGAATGTCCAAAACGTTGACATATATGTGGAATTCTTAAGTGTTGGGCCTGAATGTCCAAACTAACTGCCGACTTGAAACTAGTAAGTACACATGATGCAACAAAAAGTCATAGTTGCATCACACAATCCAAGTTAGGATAGAGTGTCAAATGATACAAAGAATTTTGAATACATAAAGCATTTATAACACTACACTATCTAGAATGGTATAATTGTTAAGTACAACCATGACGAAGCTACAACATAGAATTTGAATTGGATTCAGCATGTAAACATCCTCACAGTTTCATAAGCCTAAACTACAACACAATATGCCAAAATAAGTTCAGCGTTAGCCTAAGTCTTAAACAACTAAAAATCTAAAAAAATATAAAGTTTAACTTAGATTATAATACACAACTCTCAAGAGAGATGAGTTCCAGCCTAGGTCTTTAAAACTTAAAATAGAACTATGCAAACACATTTAGAATTTAACTTCGGCTATAATACATGACTCTCGGTATCAAAAAGTTTAAACATTTAAAAATTGCACAAGTCCAGCTAAAATTTAACTCATATTGCACTACACAACTCTTGAGACAAATGAGTGCCAGTCTTAGATGGAAAAAAAGGCAAAAAAATAATACAAACTCACCTAAGAAAGTGAAGTGGGAACTATGAGGAAAGACATGTAGGAAACCACGAGGGAGGGCATGTATCTAGGCTCAAGATCTATGCAAGCTTGAAGAAGTGACAACTAAGAGGAAGGGCATGTACGAATAATGAGGGAGGGCATGTCAAGATAGAGTGGAATAGCATTGTTTATCGCCTAATTAGGTAGAGACATGGATTCGATTACGTGGATCTACATACCTGAGACATGGCACAAGAAGTCATTGACATGAAAGTCAAAACATAAGCAAACATTACTAGCATAAAGAAATTTTGGTGCATGATTTGTAATATACCTAAGCATGGTTCCCCATATGTCTTGAAATGATCGACAAAAAGAGTTTGCCATGCATATTTGGTCTTGAATGCTTTCACCATGGTGCTATCCTATTCCACTCTCTCTCGGACTCCCTTCCCTATACCCCCTTGACGTTCATGATCTCTCCTAGATCCTTGAGCATGGCATCCCTAGTCGACTAGTCTTGAACCTTAAGCATGCGGTGCTTTAGCCAGCACCCATGTACATGCCATAAGATGGGGATACCAAAAACATCCTTGCACATGCCAAGCCCAAACCAATGCAATTAGGTGGCATGGACAAAAAAAGAGTGAAAGGAAAAAGATCCATTGGTAGCACTTCTTTTATTCTCTCCACCATCAATCAACAAAGAAGGATTTGGACCCATTCTATATCCTTCAACTCTGGTACTGCACCATACACCATGAAGGCGTTTTCTTTTCCAAGAGCAGTCATGGTCGATATCCCTAAAGGTTTTCAGGTAGAAAACCATGTCCTTATTAGTGCAAGGGGAGGTTATCACCCAAGCCATGGGAATGCCATTACAATGGGCATTGAACACAAAGAATGCACCTAGATCATCTAGAAATTCAAAAAACGTATGCTATATTTATTTGTTTTGAATGTAGCATCCATGGCTAAAAGGATAATGTTAGCCCACTAATTGAGCATGCTCATCAATTACCATGGTGTTTGAATGCCGAAAATTAAAGCATGGCCAAGTGCATCGTTTTGGTCTTGGAAAACAAATGCATGGTTTGAAGCTTGAGTTTCCCATAGCTGTAATGCTCTTCACATCATCTTTATGGTACTGAAAAGTATGTTGCAACCTTTGTGAGAACCTTAAGCATGTCTCTCAGTGTGAGAAAATCATCTCTTCCAAGAGAAATAGTAGGATTTTCATGCTTCTTGCTTTGCACCAAATCAGTATGCAAACTTGCTATTGTGTGCACCCCTCGACAAGTTGTAAAAGAATTCAAACTTTATGGCGGCTGATGGCCAAGGAGCATAGACAGTGCTCCTCTTGGAGTCATCCTTGACATAAGAAACACTGTGGCAAATCTTATCATTCTTGTCCACAAGATTCATCTTTATGTATGTGATAGATGTCACATCATGCCATCCTTATAATCTCTAAAAGAGATGGACTTCCTATATGATCTAGCTATGGTAGGGCTCATAAGTGTGTTGGACGTGCCTTCTTTCTATAGGCAAGTGTCTCCTTCTTTCATGGGGGAGGCTATGGTTAAAGGACTCGACACACCATTATGTTTTTCTTGCGGCCCATAAGAACACCACTACCTAATGGAAACAAAGAGTATTGTGATTAGAAAGATAGCATGAAAGGACCTAGCCTATGCTCATGCTAGATGACACAATGGTGGAAGATTAATGCGCACTTGCATGGTGCAGGTCCATTTGCAAGACTCATTTGGCTCCTTGATGATAGTACCCTATTCTTTCTTTGCACTTGATTGCTTCAAAAAGTTGGTGTTTATGCCTTCTATTTTGCTCTCCCCTTGAATAAAATCTCTCACCTCTCTTGTGGAATGTGAGCTCTCTTCTTTGTGCTTGATTGCTTCACAAATGTGTTGTTTGTGCCCTCTATTTCTCTCTCACCGTAAATCAAATCTATCACCTCTCCCACATAATGTGATCTTTCTTCGCAACATGTGAAAATGGTTGCTTATTGTATCACAGCCTCCCATTGCATGATATCCTCAATGAATGGACCAACGAATGTAGGGTTTTGTAGCAAGATTTGGATCTCCCTTGCTCCAACAACCTGAGTGCAATCTTTGATGTAACTATAGAGACAAGGGAGGGGGTTTCCATCCAATAGTAAATATTTGAAATACTTCACTCATATAGCAAAAGGAAGCAAAGGTAACTTCCTTCTAACGCCAAATGAGACCAAGAAATTTTTTTGATAAAAATAAAATAAATCATTGAATGAATCAATTAGCAAAAATCATCTATGTCAATTCACAGGTGCTACCAAAATTTCTTTTTCTTACCCTGTCTACACGCATGCATAGCCCTAGTGCATGTTGAAAGTCCCTTTGCCCATCAAGGAGACTCACCATTTGTAAACCTAATGCTTGCCTCTCATTCCCTTGCCCTCTATAGTCCCCACACTCCTCTAGAATGCCTGCCACATTGCTCTATATTAAACCAAAAATTTTCTTACAAAGGTTCATTATCTTTGCAAATTGAGCTTGATGAGTGTGTCGCTTAAGCATCTATTTTTTATTGTGACTCCAATAACAAGGGAGGGATGTTGATGACACTTGTCTTCCGAACCAAAGTTAAAACTGGTTCTCACTATTTTGCTTGTTGGATAATGGCAGTAGGCAGACTCCCCTCTTCAATAAAAGTGATGCTTGCCAGGACTTATCCAAGCTTAACTTCCATATAGTTTCCACAAAGTCTTTTCTACAAAAGTGCCCACTGCTAGTTTCCTTTATAAATCAGGGTTTCACCGACTTGTACAAACTTTTCCATTAATTAGTCCTATTTCATTGTCTAGCTTTGCTCTTTTGTCTTTTCACTATGCAAAGGGGTGTTGTAAAGTCTTCACCACAAACACACACACACACACACACACACACACACACACACACACACACACACACACACACACACACACACACACACACACACACACACACACACACACACACACACACACATGCATGCACGCATGTGCACGTTCAGCGCAAACACACACATGCACGCACGCACATACACACATGCATGCATGCATGTATACATGCATGCATATGTGCATGTACACATGCACACATGTACATGCATGCATATGTACATGTGGGTGTGCACGCACACACAACATACTAAATATGAAAAAAATTTAAAAATTGCCCACATATTTGTGTGCATGCAAGAGATGGTGAGGCTGTCTTGACCCACATCATGCCTGCATACACATGGGCATGTAAGCTATTTGTTGAAAACATTTTCACATTTGTAGGGACACACACACACATGCATGCACATGCATGTGTACAGACACACAAAACTTGATACTAAATCTTATATATAAATGCCTTAATTTTTTCCCTTTGTATACTTATTTGCATTTTTTAATCCACACTTTGTATACATATTTTTTCATTTACCTAAAATGTTACAAATGTCACATTCAGCTAATTAATTTGCAATTATTGAAAAAATATTAAATACAAATGAAAATAAAGAAACACAAATCTCATAATTTTGTTATTAAAAAAATGTTCAATTTAGTCAAACAAGAAGATTTTGATCATTGGTGTCATTATAAAAATTGCAACGAAATGTAACAACCACCAAATGTGAATCACTCTAGCTTGAAAGATGGATCAACCTTACAAGTTGCATGTCTTTGATCAACATAGTAACCCTTTTGGCATGGGCTATAGGAAAGTGTGTCCTCAAGAAGGGAGATCAGAGACAATTCACATGCCTCTTGCAACGTATAAAGAGCCATGGATTGAATTTGGAGGCCATCTTTGAATTCCTCCATTATCTCCTTCATCAATAGAGTGGATGAAGCTCTCACAACAAAAGGCCCCATATGCTCCACTCTCGTGTAACTACGCGGGAACCAGCTAACTCTACTTGTAAGCCCCCCATATGAGGAGAAGGCATTTAAGTAGCTCGGTTATCTGGTAGGTCCTGGTTTGGACACCAGATGGGGGCCTGATGGCTGGACGGAGTTGGAACACTGCCAACTAGGCTACATGCAAGTGTAGTAAGGCATCCCATGACTGACTGCATTGAGGGTAGATGGAGCATTTCCTGGGGCAACCCACTCTTGGGTTGCGAGGCCCGTTTGGAGCCCCAGATGATCCCAGATGGCTCTGGGCCGAATGGGGGCCGTAGGTTAGTTGCTCTATTTTGTGCCACGGTTCTATCGTGTGGTCGGTGGCCTATTTTGGGATCGACCCCCAGTCGGCCATTTTGGGCGGACTGGGTTGGTCACCCAATTGGGTTTAATCAACTATGACTGGTGGCTATATAAGAGCAAGCCCGTGAAGCCCATTGAATCACTGGCTATAGCAACCCTAATTCCTTAGCATCCAGCCTCCGTCCTCTACTATTTCCAGCTCGCCATTGAAGCTTCTTTCATAGGAGCGCACTGTTGGGAGGTAGCACCATCTATTGTATCAGTTTATAGTAAACACACTTTGGAAGTTCAAGATGAAGACCATCCTAAGCGCATACGAGCTTTGGGATACTGCTACTGGGGTGGACATGAAGCCAGTCCCGAGAATCCAACCAATGCAGGACAATAGATAGTACCAATTGCAGATGAGATTCTCACGTGGACAAGAAGAAATGCAGATGCGCTGTGTTCTATTGTCTGCATTATAAGTGATTCTGTCATGGCATTAATTGGCATTAATTCAACATGTCACCATAGTAGAGGAGGCATGGACGGTCTTGAAAAATCAGTACGAGACCACGAATCAGACGCGGATTTAGAATCTAAAGACTCAACTCACGAACGAGAAACTGTCTGAGTCTGAACCGACAGAGAAATTCATCACTAGGGTAAAGAATCTGCGCGATCAGATGACTACAATTGGCATCACTATCACCAGCGAGAATCTAGCACGAAGGTGCATACGGATTCTCCCACCAAAGTACGACGGTTTTGTTACGGCACTGAATACACAGAACGGAAATCTGCCCCTCAACTTTGAGGATTTCAGCGCAATGCTTCTGGAGGAGGAGATGCGTCAAAAGATAAGGACTAGAGAAGATTCGGCTTTCTATGCTAGATTAAAGAAAGGTAAGGGTAAGAACTCTAGTAACCCATCTTCTTCTGATGATAAAAAGAGAAAGAAGAAGATCAAGTGCTTCTATTGCAACAAGGCAGGGCACAAGTAGAATGAGTGCTGGAAGAAGATTGTAGATGAGAAGAATGGAGTAAAGAAAGAGTCCAGTAATAGCGCATAGGCAGTACCAGTAGAGCTATTCGTAGCAAAAAAGGAGATTTGCATGGAGGCAGTTCAAGTACTAGTGGATGAACCTTAGATTATTGACAGTGGTGCATCGTGCCACATGACCAGTCGGAAGGATTGGTATACCTCTCTACATCCGGTAGGGAATGACATCCTAGTAGCAATTAGCAATGATGCAAAATGTATAGCAAAAGGAAAAGGTATGATTGCTCTCAAGTTAGATGGAGTTGTAAAATAGTTGTCCGATGTTCTTTATGTGCTAGATATCAAGAGGATCTTGTTGTCCGTCTTTGCGATCACAGATCGGGACCTCAAAGTTCAATTCGATAAGAATGGTGCACAGACTTTGGATCTTCAAGGGAAGTCATCGGTAAAGGTACACGGCGCAACAACATCTATGAACTCTCAGCTTTCAGTGCTCAAGCCAATGTGAAGAACACTAAGTTGTGGCATGAGAGGTTTGGTCATCTAAACCTTAGTTCTTTAAAGGAGATGCATAAAAGTGGAATGATTGCAAACCTACCAGAAATTATAGATCGGCCTAATGTATGTGAAGCTTGCATGATGGGCAAGCAGCATCGGTAGCCCTTTCCTAAAGAGGCCAGCAAGGCAAAGGCTCCTCTAGAGCTCGTTCACACGGACCTCTACGGAAAGATGGAGACGAAGGCTTTGGGTGGTTCCTACTACTTCATGACACTGATCGATGACTACAGTAGAAGGATATGGATATACTTCCTGAAGACTAAAGATGAGGCTTTTAGTAAGTTCAAAAAATGGCATGTAATGGTTGAGAAAGAAACAGGGAGGAAGGTGAAGAAGTTGAGATAAGACAGAGGTGGTGAGTTCACATCAAGTGAATTTGAAAGTTACTGCAAAAAGTCACGGGATCAAGAGGCAGAAACCCCTGCCACATACATCACAGCAAAATGGAGTAGTAGAATGCAAGATGCACATCATCTATGAAATGGGCAGGAGTATGATGAAAGGGAAAGATTTGCCAAAGGCTTTCTGGGCTGAAGCATGTAACACGGCAATTTACATTCTAAATCATAGCTACACGAATGCTGTGAACGGGATGACTCCACTACAGGCCTTTTCTGATAAGAAATCTTCAGCTGCACATTTCAGCATTTTTGGATGTGATTGTTTTGTGCATGTCCCTGATGCTAATAGGATCAAATGGGAACTGAAGAGCCGAAAGTGTATTTTCTTGGGCTATAGTGAAGAGGCGAAGGGTTACTGTCTCTATAACCCTGTTACCAAGAAGGTAATAGTAAGTCATGATGTGGTCTTCTCAGAACAGCATCAATTGGAGGAGGATGCTTCCTTCCCAGACAACCAAGACTAGGATATCCATCCACTACAACCACCAACAGCAGACGTAACTCCCCTAATGGGGTGCTTAGGAGGATTCAAGATAAAGAAGAGGAAGAAGAGCCTATAGAACCACAATGGCAACGACCATTCCCAAAGTGGGTAAAGCAACTTCTAGACAGCAGAGAACCTCCAGCCATTGAGGAGGAACCATCCGAACACCACCGATCCAAGAGATTAGAGGAGCAAAGAAGGGCGCAGGAACACTTGGTCAACTATGCTTTGATGACAGAGGTGATCTGTGCTAAAGAACCCAAGTGTCTTGAAGAGGCATAGGGTGATGATAGTTGGATGGAGGCTATGAAGTCAGAGTATGGCTCCATAATGAAGAACAACACTTGGGACCTTGTGGATCGACCACTAAAACACAAGGTAATGGGCACGAAGTGGGTGTACAAGATCAAGTACAAGTCTGACGGCATGTTGGATAAGTACAAGGCTCAGCTCATGGCAAAAGGATTCGCACAGGTACATGGTTTTGATTATTAGGATACTTTTGCTCCCATAGCTTGACTAACCACAATTCACAGTGTTTTGGCGGAAGTTGGCCCGTGTTTCAGATGGATGTAAAATCTGCCTTTTTGAATGGAGATCTCAAGGAGGAGGTATACCTGGAATAACCACCAGGTTTTGTGATCCCCGCTTCAATCCTTGGTTCAAAAGGTAAAGTCTGTAAACTGAAGAAGGCACTTTACGAGCTGAAACAGGCCCCACGAGTGTGATGCCAGTGGATTGATGCCTAATTTCTACAAAACAGGTTCAGGAGGAGCCCATCTAATGCAAATTTATATATCTTTAGAGAAGGAGGCAGGTGTATGATCGTGGTCCTTTATGTAGATGACCTTGTCATAACAGGGAACCATGAAGAGAAGATCTCGCAGACAAAGCATTTGCTAGGAAGAGAGGTTGAAATGACAGACCTCGGACTGATGCATTTCTGTTTGGGGATTGAAGTTTGGCAAGAGCCAAAACAGATCATCTCACAGCTAAAGTATGTTGGAGAGATACTGAAGGCATTTGGCATGGATGAGTGCAAAACAGTTGGCACCCCTATGGAGGTTGACATGAAGCTCTCAAACGAGGATTCATCACCTTGGTGGACGAAGCAAAGTATAGAAGGCTTGTGGGCAGTTTGATTTACTTGTGCAACACACAGCTAGACATCAGCTTTGTGACTGGTGTACTAAGCAGGTTTTCCAATAAGCCCCGGGAGAACCATTGGAGGGCAGGGATGTGGGTGCTGAAATACATCAAAGGCACACTTGATTATGGCATCACCTATACCACGGGCAACATCTTGACTGGATTCTGTTACTCGGATTGGGCAGGAGACGTGGACAGCAGGAGATCAGTGACAGGTTATTGTTTCTCACTTGGATCTGGAGCTGTGTCATGGGTCAGCAAGAAGCAACCTATAGTTGCTCTTTCTTCTACCAAGGTTGAGTACAAATCAACATGCTTTGCTTCTTGCGAGGTAGTGTGGTTGAGGAGGATTTTAGGGGACATGGGTGCAGTGCAGAACAAGCCTACGTAGTTATCATGTGACAATCAGAGTTGCATGGTGATTGCAAAGAACCCTGTGTTCCACGCTCGCACAAAACACATTGAGATTCAATATCACTTTGTACGTGAGCTCATCATGGATGGAGAGGTCAACTTGGTGTACTGTCCGACTACAAAGAATGCTGCAGACATCTTCATGAAGGCTCTTGGAAGAGACTTGCTAGAGAGGCATCTTCATTGACTTGGCATTGGGCCGAAAAAGTAAGTTCACTTGCGGGTGGACATTGAGGGGGGGTGTTAGATATCAATGCTCCACTCTCATGTAACTATGCGGGAACCAGGTAACTCTACTTGTAAGCGCCCCATATGAGGAGAAGGCATTTGAGTAGCTCGATTATCCGGTAGGTCATGGTTTGGACACCAGATGGGGGCCATGTGTGGCTTGATGGCTGGATGGAGTTGGCACACTGCGAACTAGGCTACATGCAAGTGCGAGAAGGCATCCCATGACTGACCGCATTGAGGGTAGATGGAGCATTTCCTGGGGCAGTGTACTCTCAGGTTACGGGGCCCGTTTGGAGCCCTAGATCCCGGATGGCTCTAGGCTAAATGGGAACCGTAGGTAAGTTGCTATATTTTGTGCCACAGTTCTATCGTGTGGTCGATGGCCTATTTCAAGACCGACCCCTAGTCGACCATTTTGGGCGGACTAGGTCGGTCACCCAATTGGGTTTAACTAACTACAACTGGTGGCTATATAAGAGCAAGCCCATGAAGCCCATTGAATCACTAGCTACAGCAACCCTGATTCCTTAGCATCCAGCCTCCGTCCTCTACTGTTTCTAGCTCACCATCGAAGCTTCTTTCACAGGAGTGCATGGCTAGGAGGCAGTGCCGTCTATTGTATTAGTTTTATAGTAATCAAATTTTTGATTCTCCATACTATCTGCTTTTTTCTCTTGCATACGAGATCCTGTTATCTGTTGAGCACAGATGTTGTATTGTTTTCTTACATGGGATTGAGGCTACTTGAAAGAAAGGGAAATGTTATACTTAGGAGCCAATGCAGGATAGTAAGGGAGATGTAGATTCTATTGTTATATTAGGCACAACACATCGTGAAAAGCTCATCAAGATGACAAAGATCCTAACTTGATGGGTTTGTTTCCCTCTCCCCCAGGCACACACTTGGTTCACAGACCTTACCAAGGTTGAAGGACCCACTACGAGCCCCTTCTCAAGCATGCCAAGCTGTCATGACCATTTTCCATCAAAGGGTCCATGAGACCATTATTGGCCTAGACTCACAGGAATTAAAAGATCACCTAGACTGGGGAAGATTACTGGCCTAAAAGATCACCTAGACTGGCCTGAAGTGCTTTATTCCCCAAGAGAATCTGCAATCTCGGCCCCAGCATAGTTTCTACAATATGGAGGGGTTGTCTTAGGATGAAATCAGGACAAAATCTTCTCGGATTTGATGATGACTTCAGTGATGAATACTAGAAAAAGCTCTTGCCCTACATATACAAATCCATTCTTCCCGCCTAGAGTTCTAGAAGCGAAGCTCATGGCACATGATAACAAAGTATGGGACCTTCATAATATGAATCTGTTGGCCCCATTCCACATTGACACTTGGCTGTTCCTCATAGATCTAATACAGTCCACCAAGAGCATCAAATAAGAAGCAAAATAGACAGCTCAAAATTTGGATATCCCTATTGTATATAGCCATGTGTTGGCTAGCTTTTTCCCCATGGCTATGTTTGCATTTGGCAGATGCCCATCCCTATAGGAGTTTTTGGCACATGCAAGACCAGGATTAATGAAGTGGAAAGGGGAACTCCCAAATATGTCAATGACATTTTTAACGTGGGCAGACTATATATTAAGTGCATATGCAATGAGGAAAGAATGGACTGCAAAGCCCAATTGCTCTAGTTTGACCATGCCATTTGGTTCATCGTGAATAACTTGGTTACCTTCTTTTTGGGCAAACCACTGAAAACATGAGAGAGCTGATGCTTATAGCAGTACAAAATTTGGAGAAGAGCCCTTCCTTGCCATTGCTCCCACACCTGTCCCCAGGGATATGTTCTTATGGAGAAAGAATTGTGAGAGGGCAGGATACCAATAGCCATAGAGCAGCCAACTCCTCAAAACGGGGTAGATTCCAATCGCGTGGTGGAATGGGCTACGGAGAGCCAAGAATTCACAACCAACCCAATCACATACCCCGAAGCAAATTGAATGGCAGAATAGTGCAAAGAGCTCAGTCCACTTGGACAGTCCACTTGGACATGGGAGAATCTCAGGTAAGACCTTCAAAGATTATGAGAGGCGGCAAGACAATGTCCTTTACACAAAATATCAATGTGAAATTACCAATGAGGCACCTCCTCTATGACGAGAAAGATTAATGTTTTGTAGGTATGCACCCTCCCCCCAAAGAGTTTTGTCCACCTCCCTCATGGTGAACTTACTTTAATCACTCGCCGCATGAATGTTAAAAAAGGGATTCATAACTTTGGAATTTGATAACCCCCTTCTTGATTATTTTCTGTAAAAAAGCTACTATCTGGATTCTATTTGGAGTACAATTCAATGGCTAGTGCATTCATAATGGATGCATCTTACATCTGGTCCTTTAAAAAAAACTTGGGAGCAAAAATGATGGAACCGTGGCTATATTTTAGGGATAAAGGGAACATATCTTGCCACTGCCATGAGGCTGACATGGCAGAGTTTATAAACAAGAATTGGAACCATGTAGTAACCCTGGAGGTAGGCCTAATTAAGAATGAATAGCTTTGCAATGAATTACAGAAAGTCTGAACTATATAGATCTCGTGGGAGAAGTGGAAGGCACACTACATACATTGATGCAAGCTTTGTCCCAAGTACTAGGTTGGGTTAGTAAAGAGAAAATGGATCACCTTCAAGGATTGACGAGACCCTTCAAAACATTTGCAAGGAACTTCTTAGAGCACTTCATTGTGTCTAAGTCACTTATAAGAGGGAAGACTTTACCCTTTTCTTACTCTAGGGAGGTACATATAGAGATAGACCGGATTGTATTCAAGGTCCTAGTTACCTCCACGGATAATTCAGCATCCACACCGACATTCATATGCATGGAGCTATCCTTCTACTTGGCATATGAGAGACTACACAGCTCAGACTTCATCCAAATCAAACATGAAGGCTCCCTTGACCGATTGGCAAAGGGCATCTTATCCTTCCAGATATGTCCACTTATTGAGAAACACTCATTACCCTACTTAATGTGCACATAAAAAGCACACAAAAGCTCCTTTAGGTGGATAACAAATGCCCATGCATGTGTCTTCTCCGAGATAGCTGGGTTTATATCATCATCACTGCAAGCATGTTTGGAACCCCTTATGGCTGCTAGTGCAAACTTGCATGAAGCAATCATGGATGACTTAGGCATCCCCTCAAAAGCCTTTTGGATTGTCAAATCGATATATGACACGAAGTTAAACTTGCCAATTTCCATAGCATGTGTATTCTTAGCTGATATTGGCAAGTGCTTCGAGAACATCCCCCTGCAGAGTGAGATGGGCCTCATCCAAGTGATGAGGTAGGTGATTTCACTTGCCTTCTCTTTTTCAGAGAAAGAGTTCACTATCCCCCTAAAACAAAAAGAAGCAGAGTGGTGGGACAAGAAACCATAGCATACCTCCGCTGCTTCGAATTAGGAACTGATTGAAATGAACACTTGGCTCCTATGCAATATGCAGCTCTCTCTAGGAGGGGTGACCTATAGGCACATCTCTGGCATCCCCATTGGTTTTTCTTATTCCCCCCTTTGGTTCAACCTTTACCTTTTCTGGTTTGAATACAATTTCACCAAGAGACTATGGTACCACGGACAAGGGGAAGCACTGAAAAATTTCAAGCATGCAATGAGATACATGGATGAGATCCTCTTGATTAATGTGCCAAACCCAAGGTGCTTCCTTGACCCATCAGAGAAGGACCCAGATAACCCATATTGGATTTACCCTTTGGATTTCATAGAGATCAAGGAAACCACTAAGGCATACTCCCCGAATACACAAGATGAATCTCGGGGGTCAAAGGTTTCCTTCTTGAACATGACCATTACCATAGTGCACTCAGAGAATGGGGTGGCAGTTACGAGCAGGTTTGATAAGCTCGAGGAGCTTAATTACAAGGTTTGCCAATACATTTGGTAGAAGGGAAATAGACCGAAATCCTTTGTGAAAAAAGTTATCTTATTACAAGTAATGCCCATACTCTACACGTAAAGTGTAAATTTTAATGCCTTCGTGTAGATTGAGAAGCTGATGAAGAAATTTGAAGGAAATGGGTTTGATAAGCAGAGGAGCCGAGGATTGATACTCGAATTCCTAAGGAGCGAAGTCCCGAGAAGTTCCTTGAACACTCGAGTGATAAGCCAATGGACGAGTAAGCACCTTTTACTCCAACTACCCCATAATGCATACACTATATTGAACCTAATGTGGGGTAGTGGTCCATCCCAATCTATTAGGATGGTTGGATGGCTACCGACACATGGACTGTGGTACTTAGATGGTTGTAGGAGTGCGGCTTGGTGGGACACACACACAGACACACACAGACACACAGACACACAGACACACAGACACACAGACACACAGACACACACACACACACACACACACACACACACACACACACACACACACACACACACACACACACACACACACACACACACACACACACACACACACACACACACACACACCCCTCTTGCTCTCGAGGAAGAAATAATAGAGTAACCCAGGGGACCCTTAGGTTGAAACCCAAATCTAATCTAGGACATGTAATACTCCAAATGAGAGGGTGTAGTATACAGCTCCTATATGCCTGAATAACAGACCGAATATAAGCCCTTAGAGGTGGACATATACATTATGATGAAGCCCTGCATGATTAGAAAGGATATTTGGATTCATAGGAAAAGGATGAATAAGGGATGATCCTCACACCACCAACCCTGCAAGACCATGGAAGGTGCCTAGGTCAGTAAAAAAGTGCATTTATGTCACTGCGCCCAGCATGAAGTGTGCCAATGGGTGACTCTCACCTCTCGTATTACATACTCCCATCTCTAATATGGAGCCCTAGTTCTATGAGGCCCTCAGTCGTGATACCATGTGACGGGGATGGCTGGATGGGAGCTACCTTGAGTGCTCAACGAAGCACAAGGAACCCCCTATAAGTGCATCAACCTGGTAGATGTTAGGAGGAATGATGCACTAAGCTCCTACTTGCAAAAGCTGAGGGCATAGATGAGCATAGGGAAGCCACACGTAGAAGCACATGTAGGAATCCCCTCTCGAAGCCCCTTGCCCAGAAGGTTTTCATGCATCGTCATTCAAAGCCCACTGTTCTCCTAGGCTTAGCTATTCGATTAGCATTATAGTAAGGGATGGGAACCCAAAGGTTCCTCGAGCTGTAGAACCAACTTACTAGCTCGTGGACTGCATGAATAATGCTGCTTTTCCTTACGATCATGGAGTAGGAACACTTCATCGGCCACAGGGCTCTACAACATCAATTTGTAGAGTGCTAACAGGCAAGAACGTGAACCCTCTCACTCATGGGTATTGAAGGTCCACCCACATATCGCGTGAGTCTGCATGCGAGCTTTTACATGTATGCGACACTACACTATTTGTTGTGAAGGATAACATGCATAGAATCCTCTGCGGAGCATGTACAGCCATCGGTGACTATGAGAAGACTAAAGCGCCATAGCCATGCACCCATGAAGTAGAAAGCCCTTGACCCCTCATGTATCACCGCTGCTTTTGCACCATCTGATACTCATGTATTGTTCTCGCTTTGCATTTTTTGCTAGTTTTTTGCTTAATATAGTAGATACGCGTGGATTTATGCCTACAAACATTGGAAACACTTGAGAGAACACTTTTAATGCTTATTATGGCACTGTATGACTAGGTATTTGCATTGTAGGAGAACTAGCTTGGCTGTATCCACTCTCGCATGATTGGGACTTAGTCCAAATTCGGTAGGAGATGTCTCCTTATTCCCAAGATGGCTATAGAGAAAGGGTGCTCTTAAAATGATTGGAAGTAGTGGAAAAACACTAATGTTTACATTGGAATTTTCTAAGCTCTTAGACAAACTATATGAATTTATTTACCATGAATACACGAAAGAAATGGTCTCTCATATAAATGATACACCTGTTGAATTCTCATGGTTTATTATTAGTAATGTACTCATGAGAAATGTTTCTAACTATGAACATTTTATGATAGCTTTACTTCTTAAAAGGATTTTTGAGGATTAATATTTCTAATGAGCTCACTACAACTCTGTTGGATTAGACTCATCTCGTGGTAGCATCATTTCTTGGCTATCATGTTGGTGACCCCTAGAAGTCATTATAATTAATTCATTCTTAATAGAAAATGCTGTGTTTGATAGCGATAACAACCATGGCTGGGCCTTGAAGCATGCAGTCCCACATTGCATTGTAGTCATGTCCTAACATGCGGTGCTTGTGGATGGATGCACATGAGTCTAGCTACCTATCTTAGCTTTTTGGTTTAAATGAAAGGAGGATAATGACATGCTTACCTACAAGATTGGTTCATTGTGTGATATTCCTGAAGGTAGGAATGGTTGTCATATAGAGTTGGCTATTTATTCCATTTTGACAACCCTTGATAATATTTTGGGAAGCCCCCTATTGGATGTACCTAGATGGGGTTTGGTCTATCTACTGTAATGCATGTAATACTCAAATAGGACAGGGATGTCAGATACCTTGATTTATACCACTTGACTAAGCAAATTAGCGGTTATATTTAAGAACTTAATACACAAATGTCAGAAATTTCATTTTGCAAAATTCTTTTGATAGCAGCTTGACAGTAACAATGTTAATATAATATAATAAGCTTGGATTGGAGAATGTCTTCAAGCATGTGTAGGTTTACTAATGTAAGCAGCAGCATTGGTTGCATTACTTGTGTGGGATTGAGGCTACTTGAAAGAAAGGGTATTGTTATACTTAGGAGCCAATGGATTGCAGTAAGGGAGATGTAGATTCTATTGTTATATTAGGCAACACGCACACACACACAGAGCTTTATAATTAATTTACTTTTTATTCCCTCAATTTATTTACTTATGTATATATTTCCCCCCATCTCCTTTATTAAATCTACCTTCCGGTTTATTATTCAAAAATAATTCGTCTTGGTTTTATAAAATGAGAGGCAACTTGAAAATCATTCTTCTTGGTTTCATAAAACAGTCGACCTTCTGGTTCTCTCATTGCATTTATGCCACCGCCCAACACGTCGCCATTTCTTAACGGCTTAGCCTTCGTTATATTCATTGTTCCTTGCTTCATGTTCCTTCTATTTATTCACAACCATGCCTTCATGTTCCTTCTATTTAGTGGCCATTCCTTCCTTCATGTCCCGTATCCTTACTACAAGTTTTGGCTTCACTAGTTACATAGGTAGCTTCTCACTTGGTTATCCTTTATGTTTTCTCACTACCTTTTCTTCGTTTTTTCATTCAAGGTCTTCTTGCCATGGCTGTATTGTTTTCCTCCATTCCCTACATCGCAAGGTAGCGGTAGTGCCTTATCTAGTGTGGACTTTCTTCCTCAGGCATGGAATACTCAGTTGTTGCATTGTCTAAACAACTCTTACTCCCCACCTTCACCGCCCTTTGCTGTCTTTTGTTCCTCTAATGCCCATCGCTCTTTTTGCTTGGCCGTAATATCTTGGAACCACCTCACTGTCATTATTCTTTATAAGTTAGTCACCTTTCATTCTGCTTGTGACTAGCATGTGTTTGTGATCATTTCTTAGCCATCTGATTCCCTTAGCTCAATATTGTTGGTTAGTTGTTCCATTGCGATCATCCCTAGTTTGTATATCCTCTTTCTTACTGTGATATTGGCATAGTTATGATGGACTTGCATGGCACAACCTTCTTATGGTTTCTCACTTTCTTTTTGGTTACTGGCTTGATGCTTGTAGATTGTGTTGAGGAGGCTTATGCTGTTGCCCAAAGCATTGTTACTCTTCACTTACAGTTCTTGCCTTGTGCTTGGTTGGTTGAGAGCTTCATGTTTGCCTTATTCTATTTACAGGTGGTTTGTTCCAAAATTGCATGCATAGGAATTCGGGCAGTCACCTTTGTGAATAACTGACCCTTCATAGCTCTTATCTTATAGTCTTGTGTACTTCTCCTAAGTTGCGCATTGCTTAGCTCCTTCTCGGTTGACCTTGTACTAATGTTAGCTACAACCACTTGTTGTGGCCTAGGACTTTGCCTCACAGTTTGCGTCTTATGTACTTACGTTGGAGTTGAAGTTGGCTAGATGGATGTTTACTGTTTGCTTTCAAAATCACGTTCCATCATCTCTGGGGTGCACTCTTTTCTTTGATTACGTCTACCACTGGTTGCTAAGAAGCATGACACACTTGATGCTTTTGTTCTCATTTGGCTACTCTACTTGGCCTTCATGACTCATTCTTTATGCTTAGCTTTGGCATCTCTATTCATTGCTTTTATGGTAGTTCTCTACACACTCGTTGTGCCCTTCTTTACTTCGGCCTGTTGTCATCTCGGTCACCCTTTTGTTAGCTTGATTGGATCCCATTGCCACCTCTTAGATTTACTTGCTTAGCTTAGATCTCCTTTTACACATTGTTGTTTGTAAAAAATTCATTGCTTTTTGCTAGCACAATTATTTAAATTAGTTGTATGCACAATATATTTTCACTTATTTAGATATTTAGGGCTTGTAGTTATTTTGTCGGGCTAGTACCATACAATTAATTCATAATCATTGGATAGTCTTTAACATGGTCAATTGTCTGTCATTTGAATTATTTTGTGTCTCTTTCCTTTGATTACTAATAATTACTTGTTATTTATAGAAACATTGGATCTAAAAACTTGATTATGCATCTACTATTGGCAGTATGCTTTATATCACTTTTTACAGTTATCATAGAGATTCGATTTTTTTGACATTTGCTATTAGGTGGGGAGTAAGTTCCACATGGTGGGCTTACTCCCCACCATGTGGTCTTACCTCTTGCTTGGGGTGGGCCACACACACACACACACACACACACACACACATTTTCCATTTCTCTTATATATATGCGCACTCATGACTGCACATACACACACCAACTTGTGCACACACACACACATCCCCAAACACACACACACACACACACACACACACACACACACACACACACACACACACACACTCTTCTTGTGTCGCAGATTTACTAACACTTTGTACTACACAACTTCCCTCTATTTTTTAAGGTTGAAATCATGGTGTGTGAGTGCACACACATAGACATACTTTAATTTTTGTCTTAATTAGTTAATTTTAATTCTTATTATAATTTTTTGTTATATTTATTAGCATAATATTCCTCGTTTTTTTGAATAAAAATCGATGTAGAGTTTAACCTTGTTATAAATTGTATCCTGTATTAACTTTGGTATAATTTCTTTTATAAGCGCCTACCCATCTTAAATATTAATCAATTGATGTTGTCTATGGCATACAGGCCCTTGGTGGGTAAATGTTGCCTATGGCAGTCTATACGGGTGACAAAATGGGAAACCTAGCATAGTAATTTCACACACAAACATAGACACATAGAGACAGACACAGACACAGACATAGACACAGACACAGACACAGACACAAACACAGATACAGACACACACACACACACACACACACACACACACCCCTTTATAATCAATTTACTTCTTATTAACTTAGCTTAAATTCCCCTCAATTTATCTACTTATATATATATTTCCCCCTCTCCCCTTTATTAAATCTACCTTCTAGTTAGTTATTCAAAAAGTATTCTTCTTAATTTCATAAAACAAGAGCCGACTTGCAAATTTATTTTTCTTGGTTTCATAAAACAATCGACCTTTCGGTTCTTTGATTGCATTTATGCCACTGCCAACACGTTGCCATTTCTTAATGGCTTAACTTTCTTTATATTCACCGTTCCTTGCTTCATGTTCCTTCTATTTATTCGCAACCATGCCTTCATGTTCCTTCTATTTAGTCGTCGTTCCTTCCTTCATGTCCCGTATCCTTATGACAAGTTTTGGCTTCACTATTACACAGGTAGCTACTCACTTGGTTATCCTTTATGTTTCCTTAATACCTTTTCTTTACCTTTTCGTTCAATGTCTTCTTGCCACGACTGGCTTGTTTTCCTCCATTCTGTGCATTGTGAGGTAGCGGCATCGCTTTATCTAGTGTGCACTTTCTTCCTTAGGTTTGGCATGCTCAGTTATCGCACTGTCTAAACAAGTCCTACTCCCCACCTTCACCACACTTCGCTCTCTTTCATTCCTCCAATGCCCATGACTCTTTTTGCTTGGCCATAAGGTCTTGGAACCACCTCACTGTTATTATTCTTTATAAGTTAGTCACCTTTCATTCTGCTTGTGACTAGCATGTGTTTGTGATCATTTCTTAGCCTCCTCTATATGCTTCTCAGAATCACTATTGAAAGTTGATACCTCCATCTCCTCGATTATTTGATCAACCTCCACAATTTGATTTGTCAAGTGATAAATAAGATCCTGGACACACAAAACAAAATTGAATCTCTCATAGTATTCAAAAGAAATTACTTAAACATAGAAAATTAGAAATTACTTATGGATAGTAACTAACCTTCCCTTCCTCTTTGATTTGTTTTAATTGTTCAGCTATAGTGGGGGCAGAGTAACAGCTTTCAAAGAGAACTTCTTTTCCATAACAGTACAAACAATAGGTTTCTTATTGTTATCAATCCCAAGCATTTCAACACTTTCCTCATTGGACTCACTTCTTGCAATATCTTTATTATTGGCTTAAAAACTGATCTTCCAGTGGGAAGTGTCTTTGGAAGCAACAAAGTCATCTCTTCCATATCAGTGTCAACTTTGATGGTCCATTTTGAATCAATGTTATTTTTTACTTCTGCTATGTCCCATAATTTTCAAATTTGCAAAACGAACCTTCATCAAATGGAGCAGGAACATCATAAATCTGTTGAAGCTGTTGCACCTCAAGATTTGGATCCTTGACACTTTTCTTTGGTTCCTTGGTGCCTTTCTTTTCCACCCTTATCTTTTGGATCCTAGTGGAAGCATCCTCCGATGTGGGCTTTCCAAAGACACGTATTTCTCCGAAAGTTTGTTTGTTCGATATGATACCTACAAAAGACATAAACCTATCAAAATATATTATGGTATCATGGAGAGAATATCTCAAGTTGAAAAAAACAAAAACTAGTACAACAAGCTTGATGGTTTCTAAAAAGACTTTGAGCTTCTAACATATACATTCTTCATGGAAAAAGATGTTGACATGCTTATTGTTGGAACATGATTTTGGACTAGAGAATAAAAAACAAAAAAGCATGAAAAGTAACAACACTACAATGGAAAAACTATAAAATTATGGCCAAAATGCCTCTCTCTCTTTCAAATTTAATGAAAAAACACTAAAAAACAACTCCATAATTCGAAGAGAAAAATCTACTTTTCAATACAAATCGACCAAAAAATTAAAAAAATTCATAAAAAAACCCTCTCCCTCTCTCCAACTCTCTCTCTCTCTCTCTCTCTCTCTCTCTCTCTCTCCCCCCCAAACCCTCTCTCTCTTTCTCTCCCCTCTCACTATCTCTCTCTCTCTCTCTCTCTCTCTCTCTTTCTCTTTCTCCCTATTTCTCTCTATCTCTCTCTCCCCCTATCACTATTTCTCTCTCTCTCTCTCTCTCTCTCTCTCTCTTTCTCTTCCTCCTTATTTCTCTCTATCTCTCTCTCTCCCCTCTCCCTCTCTCCCTAACTCTCTCTCTCCTCTCCCTCTCAACCTAACTCTCTCTCTCCTTCTCTCCCTAACTATCTCTCTCCCTATCTCTCCCTCTCCCTATCTCTCCCTCTCCCTCTCTCCCTAACTCTCTCTCTCATTCTCTCCCTCTCCCTCTCCCTATCTCTCCCTCTCCTCTTGCTAATTCTCTCTCCTCTCCATCAGCTAAAGCCTGTCAATGATATCATCGACTGGGTGCTTACCTGGTTGATAATATCATTGATGGGCTTGATATCATCGACTGGGCAAGTACTCGGTCAATGATATCATCGATGGGCTAGAAGCCCATTGATGATATCATCGACCAGGCAAGCACCTAGTTGATGATATCATCGACGGGCTACCAGCATGTTGATTAGGCAGCACATGAGAGGCTCGTGAGAGGGATGGTGAGGTGAATTAGCGAGGGAGTGCGTGGGGAAGAAGAAGATGGCGAGGCTGCCTTCAGTCCAAAAAAAATTAAACAAATGCATGAGGAGATGGAGAGCTTACCTGGCAAAGCTGGAGAGCTAAGAGGGGTAGATGGTAGAGGGAGAGAAGGAGAGGTTAGAGGATTAAACAAGAAGGTTTAAAGGGTACAATAAAGAGTGCTTTATTTTTAGAAATGTTTCTTGCTATTTTTAGTAAATAGGATCGACTAGTAATCAAAGCAATGTGTTTTCAAAAAAGCAAACATAAGTACTTTAAATCATATTCAAGCACACCACCCCCATTTTCAAAATACAGTAAATTATATTGAAGCATGCCATAAAATTTGATTTCATGATCGAATTAAAAATTAAAAACACTTAACCATAAGAAAATTGCACATACCTGGTGATTCTTTGAACTCTTGGGCATATTCTGGAAATAATGAGAAACAAATGTGGGAATCTCATGTTTATAGAGAAAAATTTTCTATTTTAAAAATGTCTCTATGCTCAAAACCCTAAACCTAACCTTGACTTTTATGGTCAAGCATATAATTTCCACCTTTCATTGTTGCATGGCACTTTTCGGGCATCCCCTTTGAAGCTTGCCAAAGTTTTGCATGGGAGGTTCATTCGACACCATGTCTATCTCAATTTCTTCTTCTTATAGTTCCAAGGGCGCTTCCTTTGCTACATTGGATGTATCTTGTACTAGTGGTGGAACCTCTTTTGCCAACTTGGATGTGTCTCCTACTCCTTCACCTAGGCATGATGGTGGACATAGAAGCCCAAGTACTCAAATCCATGGACCTAATATTCCCATTAAAGAGAATGAAATAATAGATATCACCATAAGCATGAGAGGTCAACAAGTGTTATCAGTATGTGGTCCATGTCTAAGTTTATTCAATCGCTCTCTTTGTTTTGTTTTTTGAGCTAGAAATTATTTCTTACAAGGGACATCTAATCTAGATGGATCTCAACAACTATATCGGGTATCACAAAAGGGGAAGCGGAATTCAATCGTGTCTATTGAGCAGAGACTAAAGGCAAGACCAATGAATGTGGACCTCAAAAAGTCTAGCTACACAAGAGGGAGACCTTGCATAATGCTAGACACCGCACATCTGAAAGAGACCTGCAATACTCTTTGTTGTAGCAAAATGTGCCTAGTCACTTTTGGGGTTGCAAAATTAAGGGTGTTACACCAAAATTATGTTGAAATGAATAAAGATGATCAAAATTTTTATTTAGCATGGTCTGTAAGACCTAGGGAAAACAATATTAACAAAATTGTGTTCGAGTACTCATTCAGTTTAAGGATTGTTTGTTGCAAAGCACATAGACTTGCACATTGTCTTGGCAAAGAAGGCTAAAGAGATTGCAGGCCCACCTCTATTTTAAAAAAAATTGTTTGCTTGCAACATTTAATCATTTTCTATATTTGCAGAAAAAGCAATCATAGAGTTGTAAATGCATCCAGAAATGCAAGCTCTAGAAAGGAAGAAGTTAGCAAAGCACCACAAGAAGAGCTACCAACAACCTAATAAGCACATAACCATCATCATTGATGGGATGGATCAAAAGAAGACCAATCTTCCACACTTCAAATGAGTGCCCAAGGATTTGAAAGAGGAGAACTTCATCACATATCACATGGTTGGATGCATGATCTACCCTGGTGAATTAATCCCCAAGGTTTATCTGATGACACCAAATGTAAGAAATGATCCTAATCTCACAGTTTTTGTTCCTAATGATGCATTGAGGAATCTTACACAACCTCTTCCAAAAGTGTTGTATGTCTAACTTGATAACACATCGAGAGAGAACAAGAATCAAGTTGTGTTGGCATACCTTTGCATGCTTGTGGAGAAAGGCATATTTCTTAAAGTGAAATTAGGATTCCTTGTGGTGGGTCACACATACAATCATATTGATCAAATGTTTAGCTAGTTCTCAGTAAAGCTGAGAAGGAAAGAAGCATGGGATGGGGATGCAATGATTGCATTTTACAGAATACATATGTGCCAGAACTGATAATTGCAAACATGGAAAAAAAAAAAGATTTCAGACGCTTTGTGTTTGGTGACAATGAGCGAATTGATCGATGTATTGAGAAGCTCAACGAGTTAATCTTTCGACACCAATTTTGAATGAAGAAAGATCAAGAAGGCATGACGTTGTTGTGGGGGAAGTTCTATTCCACATCACTGACTTGGGTTCCAATCAAAGGATTAAAGTTCTTGAAGTGTGTTCCAAAGCGGGAGTTGTATGTGGCGCCTTACAACCTTTAGAATCAGTGAGGGAGGTGCAACGAGCCATGAAGGAGGGGAGAGATGTAAACCCTATAAGTTCAGTCAATGAGATTAGAGAAACAATCCAACATGCTGCAACGTATTTTGAAGATGTGGTGTGGACATGGTGGAATCCATTCTTTACATCTCAAATACTTATCAATCACCAACTAAATGACCCCCAAGATGTGTCAGATTTTAGTTGGCCACAATGAATTGAACAAGATTTTGTAAATGCGCATATGAATGCTTCTTCAAGTGCGCATTTACATGCACCTTCAAAGAAAAACTATCTTGGGGAGGAGAGAGAAATGTACCTTGGAGCAAGAAAGTCCAAAAAAGCCAGGGAAAGGGTGCAAGGAATGTGGAGTGGTAGCATCAAGGACTTGGCAATGGTATGATGGTTGCTATGCTAGCAACAGATGATCCTAGTGGATTTCCTTTTTGGATTGATAAAGTTGTGAAAGTCGAAAAGGAAGGTTCAAAAACCAAGTCAATAGAGGTGCATTGGTTTTTCACCAAGTTCATGGATGCTTTCACGGGTCGATATAACACAGAGATGGTGGTAACAAGGAAGCGTGGCCAAAGAGGGAAGAGGGCGACAAAGAATTGTCCAAGAATTGATGCTCTACAATTGGATGAGGTAGATATTTTGGTATATGCATTTCAATTAACACAAGCTAGGCATTTGCCAAAGGAGACAATACATAATATCCCAAAAAATTCCAAAGACATTAATCGGAAGCCAAGACACGCCATGCAAAAAAGAGGGTGGTAGCAGTAGCTAAACTTGCCTAAGTTGACTCAGAGAATGTTCTAGTGGACAGCCTAGAGGAGGAAGGATCTTTAACTTCTATAGCACAAAGCTTAGGCTCTAGTGCTTTTGAAGGTGTAGGATCAGAGGATGAGTACTGTTCTTTTTAGGATCAGTGGCATGTATGTTTGTGCAACAATGTGATTTGTACCTTTTTTAGGATTTTGAAATGTGTTATGCTATGGTCCTTTTATGAGCATTGGATGCATAGGCCCTTATTGTATTGGTTTTAAAAAATTAATGTATTTTTTAAAATTTTGGTATTCTAAATGTAGATGTTTGTGCCCGTTTTCCAAAAAAACTTTGTCGGCAAAATTTCAAAAAAGCATGGTTTTTATGTATTTTTTCAAAAACTGTCATGCAAAAAGGCCATCTTTTTCAAATAAACGTAAAATTCACATGAAAAAGATGGAATCTTTCAAAGATTCCCCTGGAGTTCTTTTTGAGGTTACAGTTCTCCAATTAGATGTTACACTATTAAAACATCTTTCAATCCATGAGATGTGTTGATCAATCAAAGTGTGATGCTATAACTATTCTAAGAATTGTCAATTTTGTGAGTGGTGCAAAATTTTCTTCATAGTCTATGCCATATTCTCATGCATAACCTATGGCAATAAGTATGTCCTTGATCTTGCCAATAGTGCCATCTTGATTCTAAAACTATAAGATTCGATACAGACCCAAATTGTGATTCTTAATGAGGGCATCATTCTCATCATCTAACCATTAAGGTACTTGAATTTCTTGATTCATCTATTTTCATTACTTTTTGGAAGAAGCAAGAATGTGGTTGACACCACTTTTATTGGATGCTTGAAATTGTCAAGAATTGGTATCCTCAAGTTCCATAAATTTTAAGATGGGGATTTGATTAAGCTTTATTTTTATTTACGCTACTCTTGAAGATGGGTCAATCATCACATGAATAAAGGTGGGGTCCATCCAATCAACCTCTCACACTGGTTTCCCCTCGTTTAGGTCCTCTAAAATTTGATACTCAGACGAGTCAAATTATAGCACTACCGAGTGAGAAGCTTTGGGGATGGTATTTAATGTGCAAAAACTAAGGCACTATTTACTCGGTAAACACTTTGTATTTTATGTGGATCATCTAGCCTTGCTTTATCTTATCAATGAAACGATCATTCTAAGATGACTTGTTCATTGGATGCTTCTGTTGCAAGCATTTAACTTTAAAATTATTCATTAGGTCCTTTTAAATTAACCAGGTTCACTCAAAATAAATATGTCATCATTTTGCCACCATTAATTATGTGGCTAAGTGGGCAGAAGCTAAGTCACTTATAGACAACTCAACTCGGACAATAGCTAAGTTCATGTATGAGAATATCATCTGCTGATATGGATGCCCTTTGCATCTTATCAGTGGATCAAGGAACACATTTCCTTAATGATGTGATGCAATTACTCAAAAAGGAGTTCAAAATCCTGCATATAGTGTCCACTACTTATTATGCTCATGGTAATGGTGAAGCCAAGTCAACTAATAAGACATTCAAACTCATTCTCACTAAGAAAATATAGTCTGCTAAGGGTGAATTCGATGCCAAGCTACACTCTGCTTTATGGGCTTATTGCACTACCTACAAGGTAACTACAAATCTTACACCCTTCCATATGGCCTTCAACTTAGAGGCAATTGTTCCCTTAGAATTTGTTTTATCGGGCCTTCATGTTGCTATCAAGCATCATTTAGGTGAAATAGAGGCATCAGCTAAACCACTTGGATGAGTTATGCCTATAAGCTACTTGGTCACAGATGTTAATATGGAAGAGAAGGAAGGCCTAGCACAATCGGCATATTGTGCCTAAGCATTTGAAAAAGGGTATGCTTGTGTTACTCTATACTACTAAGTTGGGGCCTATCAAAACCAATTTTTAAGTTTGGTTGGAATGGACCCTACCACTTAGTCAAAGTTTTTGACAATGGGACAATGCAACTCGTAGATTTGGAAGGTAAAGTGTTTTTTAAGTGTACAATGGAAGCAAAGTAAAGCCAGACCCGAGCATCGAGTTCTTAAGACAAACATAACTCAAAAATCGATAACTTGATTCACAATGCCTTGGTAAAAATTTTAGAAGGAAACACATTAATTAGCTGTTTAATTATTGGTGGAACAAATGCATCATATTTTGCCAAATATATGATTAATGTTGAAGGCTTATTAATGCAAATTCACCATGTTCAAGCAAGGGAGTCTCATGCAACCATCGATTTGAAGGAACCGTAGTTGTAGATTTGAATCGACTACATTAGGTTAGGAACTCTACTGATCAACCTCATTTGTAGATTTAGTATACTTCGTCATTGATGTCTTCATCTTCAATAGCCTTCTCTGTGCTTCCACTTGCTATAGCTTTCACATTTTGGTCATCCTCTTTGAGCTCTCTATCTCTTTTATGCCAATCTATTCTCATCATCCAGCCTCTTCACCAGCCATCTTCATTCTCCGTTACTAGTTGCATTATCTTTGTTGTCATGGAGGGAGAGTGCTAAGTCCAACAAAAGAAGAAATGAAGCTCTCACATGTCGTCCCCACACCCGATTGAAGACTTCTCTAGCAATGTCCTTACGAGCATCCTAGAGGGCAACAGTTTTCTAAAGGTCGTACAGCTACTGTGGAAGGAGGTTTATGATGAGGAGCTAGTAAAGGAGAACCTTGACTCTTATAATGAGGATGACTACAGCCTCATTATCAACAAAATGCATGTCAAGATCACCTCAGAGTTGTTGAAGAAGGCCTTTTGGTTGAAGCAATGCTCCACTTTTGTGAAGTTGGCAGACGCCAAACGGTGTGATGCTTACTTTGAAGGAGGAAGCTACTCATTATCACAAGGATATTTGATCAACAAGGCCAAGGATGAGGGCTTGAACACCACCTACGGTATTTTGTCTGAATTCAATGGACTAAAGAAAAGCATACGGTATGTGTCTCAGCAATATGTGGCTCGAGTCATCATTGCTATGGAGGATCGGTTCACAATTTTTGAGAAGGAATTTGAGAACCACTTGCAATCGATGAAGAGAGGCCAAAGCCACTGCAATTTTGGCCCACATCTCCGTATGCTTTACCACTGGTTCATGTCAAGACGTGTGCCTTGGCCAATGGCCATGTGCACTACCTTCTTCAAGCGGAGCTAAGCCATCGGGAACTTAAGAACCTGGCAATTAGAAACAACATTAAGAACAAGGGATAGGTGAGTAGGAGCAAGAGCAGTAGCAGGAGTAGTAGTAGTAGGAAAAGGATGAGGAACATGAGCAAGATTAGAAGGAGCAGGAGTAGTAGTAGGACGAGTACCTCATTGGGCAGCAAGAGGGAGAAAAAAGGCTAGAGGGGAACAATGAGGATTACTAAAAAGCGAGCCATGGGAAGTGAGCCAAGCAATAAAAGCGAGCCACAAAGAACCTGAGCCAGTTAATTACAGCTTGAAATAATGCGATTCCCTTACCTCAATATTGTTGGTTAGTTGTTCCATTGTGATCGTCCCTAGTCTGTGTATCCTCCTTCTTACCTCGATATTGGCATAGTTACGATAGACTTGCATGGTGCAACCTTATTATAGTTTCTCGCTTTCTTTTTGGTTACTGGCTTGATGCCTGTAGATCGTGTTGAGGGGGCTTACATTGTTGCCCAAAGCATTGTTACTCTTTACTTGCAGTTCTTGCCTCATGCTTGGTTGGCCGAAAGCTTCATCTTTGCCTTAGTCTATTTACAGGTGGCTTGCTCCAAAACTGCATGTGTAGGAATTTGGGCAGTCACCTTCGTGAATAATCGACCCTTCATAGCTCTTATCTTGTAGTCTTGTGTAGTTCTCCTAAGTTGTGCGTTGCTTAGCTCCTTCTCAGTTGACCTTGTACTAATGTTTAGCTACAACCACTTGTTGTGGCCCAGGACTTTGCCTCGTAGTTCGCCTCTTATGTACTTACGTTGGAGTTGAAGTTGGCTGGACGGATGTTTACCGTTTGCTCTCAAAATCACATTCTATCATCTTTGGGGCGCACTCTTTTCTTTGGTTATGTCTATTATTGGTTGCTAAGAAGCATGACACACTTGATGCTTTTGTTCTTATGTTGCTGCTCTACTTCACCTT
This sequence comes from Dipteris shenzhenensis, assembly GCF_047967505.1. NCBI lineage: Eukaryota > Viridiplantae > Streptophyta > Polypodiopsida > Gleicheniales > Dipteridaceae > Dipteris > Dipteris shenzhenensis. The sequence goes on from NC_141596.1 coordinate 26,623,860, forward strand.
CATGACCCATTCTTTATGCTTAGCTTTGGCGTTTCTATTCATTGCTTTTACAATAGTTCTCTACACACTCATTGAGCCCTTCTTTGGTGGCTTTCTTTCTATTCTAGCTTGTTGTCATCTCGGTCACCTTTTTGTTAGCTTGATTAGATCTTGTTGCCTCCTCTTTGAATCCTGTTGTTGCCTCTTAAATTTACTTTGCTTAGCTTAGATCTCCTTTTACACAATGTTGTTTGTAAAAAATTCATTGCTTTTTGCTAGCACAATTGTTTAAATTAGTTGTATGCACAATATATTTTCACTTATTTAGATATTTAGGGCTTGTAGTTCTTTGTACTTCATTTTATTTATGTAACCTTTTTTTTAAAATATGTAGTTCCTTTTATTTTCTTACCTTTGTTTATATAAGGTTATATACATAGTTTAATCCTATTTATTTACTTTCAAAATTCTTTTTAATTGGGTTGTCCCCTTGCAAGCAAGTTATGTTAACTTTTTAATTGGTTCGATACTTTAAAGTGCAATATCTATCGTTACATAAATTTTCCTCTTTAATATACACTATTCACTTTATATTTTTTACTAGGTATCAACATATATGTATATATATATATATATATATATATATATATATGATCTGATTTCACACTTCTTTATCTCTCTCTCTCTCTCTCTCTGTCCCTCTCTCTCTCTCATTTACTTGTTTATATATTTTTATAACTTGAGTACTTTACTCCATTTTCTTTTTCCTTTATTAAAGTAAGAGCTTTTTTGTATATTAAATCAATTGATTTATTTAACTTTTTCTTCCTTCTTATATAATATTTACTGTAAGTAATTTCTTTATGTTGTTTTAATTGTCTTTTGTCTACCTTGGCCTAGTTTTTTCAAAAGCAATATTTGAATTTATTTCTTAATTATTGTTTAAAGTAATTTTTTTTCTATATAGCTCTTGTAGAAACAATTATGATATAATTTGAGTTGACTAATTCAAATTGATGTTTTCAAAGAGTCAACCTAATTGTTTTTCCTCATTTAATTCTTTGTCAAATTAGTTTATTCAGGTACTTGCTTGATTTAGAAAGTGAGTTAGGTTTTTTACAAGGGAGTGTTTTCCCCCCCTTCAATTTTTCCTTGATTTACTTAATGGTATTACTATTGTATTTTTTTGTTGGTGTGGGATCAACCCCCTTTGTTACCTTCACTTCTATTTATTAGCCTTTAGAACTATATTTTAAGTTCTATTTTAGCTTGGCTATTTTCTTGCTTAATTTCTTTTTATCATAGAATTTCAGAGAGCTTGTTTGAGTTCTTGAAGCGATAACAAGCCAGGGGATACAGGCATTACCTGTCTACCCAAATTCAAATTCATTGTTCTAACAATTGGTTGGTTTGGATGGTGGCAGGTAAGTAGACCTTGACCTCGGAGCTTGGACTACCTGATGGATTCGACACTGTTGTAGTAATTCTTTGCTTAAGTTTGTAAACTCAATATAAAGAAAAATTCTATTGCCATTTCTTTTGTTTTCCATACCAAACTTTTGCAATACAATTGTGTCAAAAGTTATTTCAATTTAGTTTTCTTAAAGAATTTCAATCCATTTCTCATATGCATCTTTTTATAATTATCCAAATGATAGAATTGAATTAACTGTATGGTTCATTTATTGTTGGGATTATTAATCTAAACACACACACACACACACACACACACACACACATTTTTAATTGATTTATTCTTTGATTAATTTACTCCTTTAAATAGAACTTTAGTCTTTTGGTACATTTCTTTTAAAATTGAGTTAATGCATTATTTATTAGTGCTTTCCTTTGTGAAATCATTATAACTTTATATGCTAGAATCTGGAGGGATGCTCTTGCTCCTAGGTAAAGCAATAACAAGCCAAGGGAAACATGCATTACCTATCTACCCAAATTAAGCTATACTGTTCTAACATATGGCTTATTTGGATGGTGGTTGTTGGTAAGTGGACCTTGACCTTCGAGCCTAGACTACGTGACAAATTCGACACTTATTTACTAATTTTTTGTAACCCTATCGGGGGTTGGTTATAATAATACATTTGAAATTAAAAGTATTTATTCTCCATATTTGAATTATTTCTAGTTAATGTTATTAAGCTATTCTATGACTGAATCGATTGTATGGTTCATTTATTAATCTACACACACACACACACACACACACACACACACACACACACACAAACAAGAATGGAAAAATAAAATGCAAGATGTGAAAATGATAATGTTAAAGTAAAGAACAATATATTTCTTGTGATGCATAAATATACATTACAACATGAAGGAAAGCAAGCTTTCATTGCAAGATTGAAGTTCATACAATTGGAGAGTGGTATGACCTCGTAGTGCCTACTAAAATGCATGTGGAGCCCCCCTCTCCAACACCCAATCCCCAACATACAATCTGTCAAGGTGCTCCAGGAGTCCATCATGCCTCCTCTGTCCAAAAGAAAAATGGAGGCTGTTGGGAGGAGGCCCACTCTGCGTGGGTGCCTGAGAACTCTTGGCCTCCTTTGCAATCATCGTGAGGTGTGTGGTAGGACCAGTAGCCACCGAAGCCTCTAAAGCTGCTATAACCTGCTGTTGTGCAGAGGTACCTGGGTGCTTGAAACCCCTTGCTTTGAGGGGATCTACTACACGAACGAAGGGCACACTCTCCAGCAACGGTGGGCTTCTTAAAGGGGGGCACCCTAACTGATCCTCTTGGGAGTGAGCGGTCGTTTGCGCTCTCTTCCTACTATGAGCATGTTGTCTACGGTTTTCCAAGGCCCACTTGCTTGGTTTCTTTTTCCCCACCTTAGTCCACTTTCTGGCTCCACTTAGGGGGTCTGGGACTCTTGCCACTGCCTGTGGGGCTGCTGGGTCCTATCTTTCTGAAGCTTCCTCTCCTGTCTCTGTCTACCCTGCAAGGGGGAGGGGCCCGACTCTGACATCTAGCGGTCCATCAGCTTGCAATCAAGACATTGGCTTAGTAACCCGGATATCTCCATTCTTTGTCGAACAGTTACCCTCTCAAGGGTTTGAAGGAGACTGATCTCCGGAAGGGACTCCGGGCTCTCTACGCCCAATTGGAGCCAAGGGACTTCATCATCTACCACAATTGAAGCTCCTGACTCTGTGGGAGACCGCAACACTATATCAAATGCCCGTCCGATGGAAGAAGTAATGGCTTGTACTCCCACGGGAACCCCGAGAATCATAGCATCACCAGAAGACAAGGGACGTGGTGGGTCCCCTTCTAGTGCTAAGCTTGCCTGAATCCAATCTCTCATGTGTCCCCTTGTGGACGTGAGGCCAACTATTCTGCCCACTACTACCTTGTCTCATAGTGACTCAACTGCTTGCTTCAACTGTTGCTCGTGAGTTGGAGAAAAAATAACCTTAATGACTGGGGGTTCGGGGGTGCTGCCATAGAGACCCTCTAGCCAGACCAAGGGTCACCACCAAGATGTTGGAATGGTCACCTCCCCATCTGTAAGCCCCCATATGAGGAGAGCATGGGGGAGGGAGACGTAGGGCAGAAGATGCCAAGAGGAGAGAGGGAGGGGGCTGCCACATGGGCAGCACCTCACAGCCAAGAGAGGAGGATCCCTTAAGGAACTGTACGGAACAGCAGCGTCTCTAAGTACAGGTGATGATGCGTGGTGGTACAGATCCTTGGAGGTGATGACATGGCGCTGACATCTGCAGGGTGTACGGATCTGTACAGCGCTGGAGAAGGGCCTGGTAGAGGCGCAACATTGCTGGGGTTTACCAGCAGCCTGGTCAGCAAGGTATAGGGCTGGTAGGACTGGTTCCAGCCAGCCTACCATGCCTAGAAAATGGCAGGGCAGAGGGGGGCTGGATCCTGTATATATAGGAGGGCATCAGCCCTTGAAGTGAGGGCCAAAAGCCCTAGTTGTGTGGGACAGGGGCCCTGGTTATGAGAGCCCTTTTAGGGCGGCTTTGCAGCAGCCTGGTCGGCCTGTTTGGGTTGGCCAGATTTAGGCTGCTGGCCAGATTGAGGTTGCAAGCAGGTCCTGGGCCTATAAAAGAGGGCCATTCAGTCCTCATTCCATATCTTCTAGAGCAGCAAACAACAAGCAGTCAGGAGCAGCAGGAGACCTACTCTTGGAGCCTATTCCCGGAGGACCAGGAGAGAAGGAAGAGCTGCAGACTGAGCTTGGTGGGCTGCCTACCTAGGCTGACATTCAGGGCAGCAAGGTTGAGGAGAACACTCTAGACAGAGAGTCTACATATGCATATGGTGGAGCACGCGGGTTCAGAGATCTAGGAGTGCTTGACATCTAGTAGGAGAACCTTTTGGTATCGTATCCTGTCCTAGTTTCTGGACGGACAGAAATATAAAGTGTTGCTTCTATATTTGTCTCTGAGCATTTATATTTACTTAGATGAATCCAGGAACATTCCCAAACTCATCCTCTAAAAACACAACATAGTGCAGTTTCAATCTCATGATAGTCACTCACAAGGTTGAAAACCATAACTCCATCATGCATAGTAGGGACTAGCTACTAATCCCCACTGACATCATCAGGGTCCAACAGTGGGTGTAGACCATAGTATAAAAATATGCTCTCACACATACAAATCCACACACCCACACATACTTGAGCATCCATTTATACAAAGTCTTTGTACTGAGTTTCTGTCGGCACTCCGGAGGTGAAGGGAAGACTCAGCCATGACGAAGGCTAGCACTAAAGGAGAAGGCTAATCAAAAGGTAGTCCAAAATCTCTTCATTCAAGCTACAACTGCTTGTGAAGTCTAAACGTTTTCATTTTAGTCTCTCCCCAACGAGCATCTAAATCTAAATCTAAATCTAAATCTGAGCATTGTCTATTTACTGGCTTGCACATCTATGCACATAAGTTTGAGACGTTTGTGATTCCACACCCCACACCACACTGTGTGAGCTCCTGGGCAATACTATCAGTCTTTCGCTGTGCGTATCCTCTGTTGGGTCATTTCTAACACAAGATTCTCTTCCTCCAAAACAAGCAAGAACGCTAGCCAAACACGGAGAGGAAGGGCGGTGGAAAATAAGGGAAAGAAAGGAAGGGGCTCTTAGCTAAGGACCGTTGCCATTAGAATTCGAACAAAAAGAAACTGTCCAGAAGGAGGTCTGGGACACAGGATGCCAGCAGCCCAATGCAAGCTCCTGGCTGTTTGCAACTAGCAGGAAGCTTGCCCAAGCAGTGCACAAAGGACCTCGAGCACCTGCTCCTTCAAAAATCTCACCCAAAGAGACCTGGGAACTAGCGAAACACACTCAGGTACATCTTTGGATACAACTTTTGGGCAGGCTCCTAATCCGTTTGGGCCAGCCCCTCTGCGTTTACAATTGTCACTATTCTCGAGAAAAAGTGATCAGCTTTATTTGCTTTACAATCATTGATATCCACAAGGCACAGCCCTTTCTGTCTGATTTATTAAAACAAATCATATAATGGCTTATGACAGAATCCTTTGAACTAATGGAAGACTCAAACTAGCAGAGCCGCACTTTTCAGGATTCGAACCATTGTTACACAGCAAGGACTCATCACAAATCTTGTCTAACACAATCCAACCTAGCCATCCGAGCTTATTCTGCAAAGACTTCTTGCATCTTGTTGCATCTCACTCTATTTGAAACCATGGGGTGAGCAATGGCATTCAATTCTCATGGGTCAAGAATACATGTGCTGTGTAAATTTACTCGTGTGGGGTCTGTGCTTCCAAGGCCTAGGGTATCCTAAAATATCCCATATACCTCATGGGATCAAAATCATTGTCCCTGAGCCACTCAACCACTTGGGCACTGTTTAAATGATCACATGAAAGTAGGCTGACGGGTAGCTACCAGGCCCCTTTAGGGGCACACCGTTAAGCAAGACATTTGGTGCCTTCTAGTGCCTTCACTTGGTATCAGAGCAGACCAACCTATCACCATCTGCTCCTGTCCTAAGGTGCAGTACTGACATGCATGACATGTGGCAATACTGTCGTAACTACAACAGGTGATGGCACGGATCCCAGATACAAAATCCCTAATGTGAGCATGTTTGTCTTGGATGCTGTGAGTCTGCCTGCAGGTTGCCCAAATGTGGATTGGTCATGGTGTTAGTCCATGGGGGTATTGGTGCCCATTCCTTGAAGGCCAAAAAATACATACAATGGGCAAACAAAGGGTGTTAAGGCCCTCAGATTCCCTGCGCAATCACCACGTCTGTGCAGAATCCTGAAATATCCCACAAAACAAGTGGGAGATCATGACCTTGAATATATGGGCTTGAGGCCCTAAGCCACTATATCCCCCCCTTGAAGCCTTTTTGTGATTGGGTAGTAGGTTGCCAGTGAGGTCTTTTTGCGGGGATGGGGTCTAAGCTCGGTAAGTGGCACCATCTTTCGTCATATTCCTGGCTGATGTAGCTTTGCTCAACAAGATGAGCATCAAATGTGCGAGCTAGGCGTTCAGCACTAAAAAAATGTGTTTTGAAGTTTGAACGTCCATACATTACTTTTCCCTGTGCTTAAGATGCACCAAACACTTCGCACTTCAAAACCGATTGTTTTAGACCACCAACTCAAGCAGTGAATTCAGTAAGACCAAGGGATGGGGGAAGAGTCCAACTTGAAATATATGTCGCAACGAACTATTTTATATCCAGCAATTTTTTCTATTCAGTCAGTCCATTTTTCCTATCAGATGCTATAAGAGCTCATTAATTCTGTGCATAAAGCTCCTTGTAATGAAGGTGTAATCTTCAACAAATTCATACATGTCATCATTGCCCTCACTAGAGCCACAGCCTGGCTGCTTCCTTAGACTGCTGTCTTCAATAATTGCATTAAGACTTTCTGCATCATCTGACCTACCAGCAGCATATATATTTGACAACAATATGTAAGGTCCAGCTTCCTGTGTCTTCAGATTGAAAATGCGGTCTGCAGCACGTTTTCCTCGGTCCAGATCAAGATGGAGTCTGCATCCACCAAGCAATGTTGTCCACAATGCAGCAGTAGGCCGTAAGGGCATGTTCTTAATTAATGCCTCCCCCTCATCTAGCCTTCCAGCTCTTCCAAGAAGATCAATCAGACAATTATAGTGCTCTAAAGTAGGCACAATGCCACTCTTTTTCATAAAGCCAAAATATTGGCAGCCTTCATCTACCAGTCCAGCATGGCTACATGCAGAGAGAATGCTGAGAAATGTAACTGCATTTGGCATCACACCTTCCTGCTCCATTTTTTGTGTAAATTCAAGAGCCTCCTTACCCAGTCCATGCTGAGCATATGAATCGATTATGGCCGTCCAAGTAATTACATTCCGATGGGACATACTGTCAAATAATGTATGTGCATCCTCCACACTCCCACACTTGCCATACATATTGACAAGCGCATTCCCTACAATGACATCCAACTCAAACCCCCTGGCTATAAGCTGAGCATGTAATTGCTTCCCTTCACTTAGAGCTGCCAGACCCGCACATGCATCAACGGTGCTTATGAACGTGACCTGATCTGGAAGCACACCTTTCTGTTGCATCTGTCGGAAAAAAATCAAGGCATTCTTGCCCTGGCTATGCTGGGCATATGCTGCAATCATGGCATTCCAGGAAACCACATTCGTTTCACACAGTCCATCAAACACTGTCTTTGCATGCTGTATGTTGTTGCACTTGCCATACATGTTGACAAGGGCGTTACCCACAAAAATATCAGATTCACAGCCACTGCTCGTGATGTGTACATGGATCCTTTTGCCCTTTGTTAAGGCTGTGTCATTGGCGCATGCAGCAAGAATGCTGGAATACGTAAACGCGTTTGGCATCAAACCCTCCATGTGCATTTGTTGAAAGAATTGGAATGCCTCATCACCTTGTCCATTCTGGGCATATGCCGTTATGACAGCAGTCCATAAAACCACATCCCGCTCAGACATCTCATCAAATACCCATCTTGCATGCTTCAAACTGCAGCATTTGCTGTACATAATGACCATGACCGTTCCGATAAAAATATCTACCCCCACTCCGCTGTTCACTATGCGGGTATGCATGCGTTTAGCCTCCCGAAGGGCCACTGGACTAGCACAGGCAGATAGACTGCTGATAAAAGTTGATTTCTCTGGCATTACGCTTTCAAAAAACATTTGATGAAAGAGTTGGAGGGAATTTAAACACTGCCCTTGTTGGGCATATGCTCCAATTATGTAACTCCATGACGAGGCATCCCGTTCATGCATTTTGGCAAACAGTGTATGTGCTTCCTCCAGATCTCCACATTTAGCATACATTTGTAGGAGCAGTTTCTCCAGAAACCTGTTCTTGCCATGTCCTTTCTTTACTATTTGATCATGGATGCGCTTTCCTTCTGATAGGGATTTTGTAATTCTGCAACGGCGTAACAGAAAAGCGTATCTGGCAGAATCACTCTGAACGGCGGGTCCGTCGATCCAATCCAAGGTTCCCTTCCCCCAATTGACAGCTTCATCCTGCCTGTTCTGTATACAAGGCGATTGTAGGAGCGCTTGGCGTGGGATTCCGAAGCACTGGCTGAAAATACGTTGATCGAGTGCTGGAGTCCCTACAGTCATACAGTTGTGGTGTTGGGTCACTATTGTTTTCAAGTAAAGGTGAAGCATCAGCTCTGAGGAAGCGAGCAGGCTTAAATTGAGGAATGGCCATTGTCATTTCCAGCAGCATGGACTGACAGGGCAGCAGAACATGACAATATTCAACCAAGGGATGAGGTTACAAAGTTGTCATTGTTTCTTTACGTCTTTCCGTCGACCTCAATCTTTCCAACCTGTGAATTGGTTGAAAGTTACTCGATGCCAGGTGCTAGAACGTCATTTTGATGGAGTACGGAATTGGCGTCGCGAGCCATTCCCGCGAGGAAACTAGGACACACTGGTGACTGGCCGGAGGCTGGTTGCCTCGGTTTTCCGACCGAAAATCGACGACTGATGTTCGGGAGGAAACCGGGCACACGGGCGACCAGCCGGAGGTCGGGAGCCGGTTGCCCCGTTTTTCTGACCAGAAATTGGCGACCGATGCTGATTTTCGGCTGTCAATGGAGGGGGGAGGCGGCGCCAACGAGACAAGTGTCTTTGTTTCAGTGGTCAAAATAGCGGCGCGATTTGGGACTCCGCGCAATTCCTACTGTAATCAGAGTAGTCTGTCCGTAATGGTGCAGGCGACGAGCGTTAGCTGGTAGTCCTAAAAATCAATCGGTGGATTTTGTCCTCCCCCATCATGACTATGAAGAGGCGAGGATCTGATGGTTCAGATCTCTGCTCCGCCAACCCCCACTGTTAACAGTATGCGAGGGAAAATGAGACTGCACTAGACTAGTACTAGTATAGGGAAAATGAGAGTGCACTAGATTAGAATGAGAGGGAGCACTAGTATAGACTAGTAATATCAGAATGAGAGGGAGCACTAGTATAGACTAGTAATATCATTTTGGCCCTAAGACTATCTTCACATGCCATCCCTTCTTCAAAATTATGTGCCCCAATTAGCACTCCCCTTTGGATTGCAAAAGCACATTTTGTCAGATTTACACTGTACTAGCACAGGCAGATAGACTGCTGATAAAAGTTGATTTCTCTGGCATTACGCTTTCAAAAAACATTTGATGAAAGAGTTGGAGGGAATTTATACACTGCCCTTGTTGGGCATATGCTCCAATTATGTAACTCCATGACGAGGCATCACGTTCATGCATTTTGGCAAACAGTGTATGTGCTTCCTCCAGATCTCCACATTTAGCATCCATTTGTAGGAGCAGTTTCTCCAGAAACCTGTTCTACCCATGTCCTTTCTTACTATTTGATCATGGATGCGCTTTCCTTCTGATAGGGATTTTGTAATTCTGCAACGGCGTAACAGAAAAGCGTATCTGGCAGAATCACTCTGAACGGCGGGTCCGTCGATCCAATCCAAGGTTCCCTTCCCCCAATCGACAGCTTCATCTTGCCTGTTCTATATCTGTATACAAGGCGATTGTAGGAGTGCTTGGCGTGGGATTCCGAAGCACTGGCTGAAAATACGTTGATCGAGTGCTGGAGTCCCTACAGTCATACAGTTGTGGTGTTGGGTCACTATTGTTTTCAAGTAAAGGTGAAGCATCAGCTCTGAGGAAGTGAGCAGGCTTAAATTGAGGAATGGCCATTGTCATTTCAGGCTATGAAGAGGCGAGGATCTGATGGTTCAGATCTCTGCTCCGCCAAGCCCCACCGTTGACAGTATGTGAGGGAAAATGAGACTGCACTAGACTAGTACTAGTATAGGGAAAATGAGAGTGCACTAGATTAGAATGAGAGGGAGCACTAGTATAGACTAGTAATATCAGAATGAGAGGGAGCACTAGTATAGACTAGTAATATCATTTTGGCCCCAAGACTATCTTCACATGCCATCCCTTCTTCAAAATTATGTGCCCCAATTAGCACTCCCCTTTGGATTGCAAAAGCACATTTTGTCAGATTTACGCTTGAGTCTCGATTCCTTGCATTTTTGAAATACAACCACAAATGCTCTATGTGATCTGATTTCTTTCTTGCTTTCTTTTTTACATTCTCATTCCACCTTTGTTGTGTAGAACTATCTTCATCCTCTTCTTCTGAGGTCTGATGCCTTCTTGTCGAATTTCTTCCAAACTATCTCAGGCTTTTTGAACAAAACTTGGTGCTTTTGTTAGATACTATTGCGCAATGTGTCGTCTACCTCAAATAGTGGCACAATAGAAGGATTTGCATGGAGGAATTCTTACTCCTCCTCGTTGATCCATTTTCCTCAACATATTCACACATTGCGCAATGAGGCGTCTGTTTTCCTTCTTCTTTAAGGCCACCCTTCGGGATTAGACCTTGTGATCTCCTGGTTGTGACTCATGTGTCATGGGGAAGTTCACCAATACACCGAGGGCACTCCCTCCTTGAGTCCCTTGATGAGGAACAATGCAAGGCTTGTCGTCCACTTGTGTCATGGAAGCAGCTTCCGAATTGTTGCAATGTGACTCCATGAGGGAGGAAGAGGGGAAGGGGAGAAGGGAGAAGAGAGCGGGTGGGGGAAGGCAAGAGGGGAGAGAGGAAGGAAAGAAAGGGGAGAGGGCCTAGCAATCACAAAGGCACTGTGATAGGAAACAAGAGAACTCAAGACAACTCATGGAAGAGAGGAGGAGAGCTTATACTCCAAATGTGTGCAAACAACAATGGAGACCAAAGTCAAACCTTTGGCTATTTAGACATTCCACCTTTTAAGGGAGGGCCAACTCTATTCTTTCTTACCTATCTGTCTCTCTCTTCCTTATTTTTACAAGGTAGTTGCACCCATACGGCTCCAAGGTGGATTAATACTACCTCCTTTCATCCTCTCCATGTTCTCCATGCTATCTTGAAAAATATGTCATTGTTAATTATGGCAGTTAACATGCCCCCATTCTTATTCACAATCTATCCATTGATCAGACTCTGTGCATGATGTCTAACTTGAAGGCATTGTTCATGATTCTGTGGTGGCAAATAGCCTTTGAGAGATGTGGCAAATGGATGAAGAGGCTACCAAAAGTGTGTGTCAAACATATCTTCGAAGGTCTAAATGTGGTGACCATGAAGATTGTGAACACCTAAGTACAGCCTCATAACCTGGGACAATTGGGTGCCGATGTTGAGGTCAAACACTATCTCTAAGTGAAGCCATTGAAGATTCTCCTTCATTGTGGGCTGATGTCCCATAACAAATAGTGAATAGGCAGACAAAATGCATTGTGTCCGTTATTGCTAAAATAGGGACTACCGCAAAAGTGTTGTTAAATTCCTCCATTTGCATAGCGAGAGCGAGGAGGTGCCCACCTTTGGAAAATTTAGTTGGGGGAAGTTGTAGACTATTTTGGGGTCCAACGCCTCCATTGCTTCAAATTCCTTCCACCCCTGACGACTTTGGAGAGGCAAGTAGTTGGGGTCGATTCTTCGGTCTTGCCTAGTTGAGCAACAAGTTCACCAAAATGCCTCATGCTTTAAAAATGCTAGCTGCCATTGAGGTTGGAGCCTTGCTTCATGATCTATTTTGGGCACCTTATTGATATTGAGATGGATGTATCTCCCACATGTCTATTCAGGGTGGTGCCTTTGCCACATGTAAAAACTTCTCTGGAGGAGCTTTGTCAGGGCACGGACTTCCATTACATCTTTGCACCTTAGTTGGAATCTTTGCAATTTTTCCTGCCATTTGTTGACGTCAGAAATATCTTCGATCACCTTAAAGGATGTGATTGCTTGGTACCAGGTGTTATGGTCAAGCAAGGGCTCTTACAATAGGGAATCCTCTTCTTCCAATGGATTTTGGTTGACCTCCTTGTTATCTTCTCCTTCATATGGACCCTCGACGATGTTAGAGAAGAGCATCGAATTTAATATTTTGTACCATGTCAAGGTGCCCAGTTCTTCTCGACCCTCTGGACAAATAGGCTCCTCAATGTGAGTGTGTGGTGGTGTGCAGTGATGTGGTGTGTTGTGATGTAGATGGTTGTGAGGAACCAGAGGCAGTAGTGGTGGTAGGAGTTGCATTGAAGGAGAGTGTGAGGCCTTGGGTAGCTGAGTTAGGGATAGGGCGGGACAAAATAAAAATGGCCCACACCATATCAACATCAACTTCTTGGAGGAAGTGAATCATCAAACTGGTTAAAGCCACTTTCAATCATTTTCTATAGGTCTTCCACAATATTATTGAAGAGTACAATAATTCCAATTGGTTGATATTGGGAACCATAATAAGAAGCAAGAGACCTAGAGATGTATTGAGCATTTTGCCGGCTATACTATTGCATAACCCAAGACCTTCGGTCAAGGAATGTGGATTGTAAGGTATGTCTTGCAAGTTGTTGGGCTTTACAAGTTCTAGTATAGGTCTATCAAGTGGAAAAAGGAAGGAGTCTCGGAGGCTTTGACACCAAGCCATAAAAGTGTAGATAATGGGGTGGAAGTCAAGGGTGAGGATATCTAAGTCATCTGCCAAAACAATATCTCATGGAAATAGGCCATAGCTATTACTGGGTGGGCATGGGCATTAATACAATAGCGGAGGATATTGACGAAGACAGAGGGTAGCGGGTTAGCAAAGTTAATGCGATGCTATATGGTGGAGGTGGTAATTGTGTGGAGGTAATAGTTGAAGGTATCTTCAACCGTGCATGGTGTAAATGCATGTGCAGTGGCACGTGTGGATGTTGACAAAAGTTGCTTGTGGAATTTGTAGAGGTCCTGTTTTGGAGGTGGAGGCAAGTAGCCAGCTTGTAGTTAATCCTGTAGCTGAAGAGCCCGCTCATTTTTTTGGCATAGGAGGGCATGGAGGTGCTCCATCTGGATGTCTTGCTGTACAAGTTGATCTTCTATGGCCACATTTCAAGCTTGTAGTGCCTCTTGTTGCTACTATCAATCAACAGTGGCTTGACATTAGAGTGCTTTCTGCCAAGGACTCCGCACATGATTTTTTCATGGCAAGGGCTAGCTTTCTTCCTATAGCTTCTCGTGAATTTGCTTGGCTCGCTCTATATGGCCTTGACTATTTCTCACTGCGTCCTTTCTTTGTCAAGATGCTTTTGTTTAGTATCTCTTCGGAGGTGTGCCACATGTGCGTGAAATGCCTATTGATCGGCATACTCCTACTTTTGTGTGAGGATAGTGCGGGGCATTTGAGTCATGGCTGCCAGGGCATCGATAAAGATGCACTCCATTTTTGGGGCATCCTTATTTGTCTTCATTAGGCGAGCATAACCGTCAGGAGAGGAGTAATCGGAGGAGGTGCATTGAGCTAGGGCTTCCATTTGAGCCCTCCACCTGTCCCTTGCCACTGTTCTTGATGGGCCTCTTTCCTTTGCTATCACTGTGCTTTTACGTTGCCCATGGTAGCAAGGAGCTGCTCAGTTGTAATATTGATCGCCCGGCCTTCAATTCCTATTCCGAAAGGATGGGGAGGAGAGCTAGGTTTATGATCATGGAAGAAGTTCACAAGAGGAGTTTTCTCAATTGTTGGTGTCTCTGTGGCCTTGATGGTGTCCTTCAATCCCTGCTCCCTTTCTTTGAGTTGGTAGGCCTCTTTGTATTTCCTTTTTGGAGTGCTTCATAGTTTGCCTCAACATCGGCTTGTGATTCTTGGAGCTGGTGGCTTGACTGTCCTTTTGCCTTTTGCTTTGGGGATGGTGTTGGCCTCGTAGGGGTTGGCCTTGTAGGTGCTGGGACTAATAGCAATGAGCTATCCTTTGCTGCAACACCATAGTTATTCGTGGTTAATGGGTCTTTGGGCAATTGATCCATAAAGGGCATAAACATCATCTGGTTGTTGATTTTGTATTGTGAGTGGCTGAACACTGCTAATAACTGCATGTACAAGTACTCGAGTGCCAACTCCCTTTAGTAAGAATACCTATGAAAATTTTGAGTATGAGATGAATTTAACAATATGCCATGAGTAAAAGTTAGTCAAATTAGCATGATTGTGTTCTACACTAAAAGAGCTTCAAATATGCCCTTACACCTTGAAGTTTTTGGTAGCACATGAGAAATTTACATAATTTGAAAGGAGTTGGGTTTTTATATTTTAGTGTTATTTTCTGTTTTAACCCCCCTCATCCAAAAGAACCCCCCTTGGGTCTCCATTATGCAAAATATATATAAATCTTAGATTCATTCATATTTTTGGAAGTATAAACCTTATGCTTTGTGGTAGGGAGGACTGGAGATTGTCATATTTAAAAATTTTGTCTAAAATTCATGCATATCATATATGGGCGATACCCAAGATTTTGAATGATGGTAGTAAAATAATACATATTGAGTTGGCACCACAGGTCGGGCGTGTGTAGGTAGGCCAACAGATTCTATTGGATCACATTGTGATGCTCCATATGAGAAACTTGACTAAGGAGATTCATTGCTTTGATGGCCTTGTAAATGGGGGGGTTTTTAGCCTGGTATTTGACGGTGTTGTGGTAGTACATTTGGAAGTCTTTAAGACCGCAATGGAATCGTGAATGCACCACCACTCCATTTGAAAGTAGCCAATTGGCACACCAAGGGGCATGAAGTGTGTAATTTGGACCCCATATTTGGTGTAGTTCTCAATCATTTTTGAATCCACGATGAGGCACTTCTTTATGGGGTGGGAGGTAGAGAGCTAAGCAGATTGCTCAGGCTTGGGATTAGGTGGCAGTTCAGTGGGATCCGTCTGAAAGGGGAGGGGGATGGAGATGGTGCAGGAGCTGGAGGGTGTGGTAGAAGGTGGGAAGAAGGAGGAAGCTTCGATACTCAGAATATCCCGTTCAAAATTAGAGATCAATTCATCGATGGAAAAGAGATCGTTGGTTTCCACGACACGTGTGGAATCTTTAGACATAGGTGGGGTGAGTGGGGAGGTAGTCTAAAAGGTAGTTGGAAGCTAGGGAATTTTTGTAAAAATTTTGGCAGCACTTCAGTACAACTGATAATACACTGACCAGAGAGTGGACTGGCTGCTTATATAGAAAATTTGCTAACTCATCGGGTGGGTGTTAAACATGATGCCCTTTCAAAATGAAATTCTAGGCTCAAATTTGAGGCCTAACAAAACTCACTGGAGGGTAGAATTTGATAATGGATTTGGTCTTGTTCCTTATAGCCTAGGACATTGAATAGTGATGGCACTTAGCCTAGGACCTTGAAGTGTGATGGCACTTTCACATAACAGCATGGGGCAAGTTACATGAAATTGAATTGTGATGGCAGTTAGCCTAGGGCATTGCATTGTGATGGAACTTGGCCTAGGACATTGAAGTGTGAAGGCACTTTCACATAAGAGCATGGGGCAAGTTACATGATTTTTTTATAGCTTGCTATGGACTTGGTTAGATGGCACCTAGCCAGGTGGTTTTAGGACATTTAATAGCAAGCTAGCTCAATCATCATTGATTCCTACAAGACACCCCATGATGTGCTAATGAGTGTCCATTTATTTTGAAGAGCATTTTACCCTTTTTTCCTCCAGGCACAACTTGCATTTGAACTTAATAGCCGTGATCAGACGAGAGTAAACAAACATCTGTTGCTTCTTATCTAAGAGTCTATATATGTGGCCTTTCTATAGGTAGGTCCCCAAAATGATCCTTAAATGCTTCCTTGTCTTTGTGTTGGGTTTGGTACATTGAAACACAAAATATGGGTTATCTTCATCATTCTCCTTAGAGTTGGAGACAATTGAAAAGTTATCCACCCCTGGGGCACCAACTCAATATGTACAATGTTACTCTCCTCGTCCAAAATCTAGGGTATGGGGGGACAAGGTCCATATATAATATACATGGATTTTCTTTAAAATTTTCAAATATGCAAGGGAAAAATATGAAAATGTAATGTCCCCCCTCCCACAAAACATAAGGTATATACTTTGAAAAATATGCAAGATTTTAAGATTTGTACATATTTTTCATAATATGTGAGGCCCAAGGGGGGGGTCTTTTGGATGAGGGGGACCAAAACAAAAAATACACTAAAATATGAAAACCCATCTCCTTTCAAATTAAGGTAACTTTTTCATGTGTTACTCGAATTTCAAGATGTAAAGACATATTTGAAGCTGTTTTAGTGTAGAAGACAACCGTGTTAATTTGAATAATTTCTACTCATGGCATATTGTCAAATTCATCTCATACTCAAGATTTTGATAGTTTTTCTGACTAGAGGGAGTTGGTGCCCCAGGTATCCACCTCTTCCAGTGCATCAATGAGTCATTGAATTCATCCCCAAACTATGGTCCACTATTTGTCTCTTCAACATAGTCATAATATAGAGGGTAAATCTTGCATAGCTTCCATTCTTTCATAGTTGCAATGTTGTCACAATTCTCAAAATCTCCCATGATGCATGCATTACAAAAACAAGAAAGCTGTCGTGTTTTGTAGCTGACAGTGACTCCATGTGTCATAAGGATCTTGGAGGAATGCTGATGGAGAATCCACTTTGAGCAACTCATTCGGAGAGATTTGCAAGCACGAGCCTAACACTTATGTCACTCAAGTGTCTATTGGATTGTGTCAGTGTGATTCCATGAGAGTGAAGAGGGAAGGGAAACAGAAGAAGGGAAGGAAAGAGGGGGGGAATGTGGAAGAGAAGGAGTGAAGGGGGGGGGGAGTGGCAATCACAAGGGAACACACAATGGAAAGCAAGAAGTCTCACTCAAGAAGATAGAGAGAATGAGAGAGCTTGTATTCCAAGAGTTGCAAGTATGCAATGAAGACATAAGTCAAACTTTTGGCCATTTATACATTTCTGCCTTTTGAAGGGAGGGCTAACCCTATACTCTCTTTCACCTCTCTCAATCTCTTTTACAAGCACTTGGGCCCATATGGCTGCAAGATGGATATCATATAGCCTACCTCACATCCTCTCCTACTTCTCTACTTTATCTTTATAGCCACCTAGTGCTTGCATGAACTTTTAACCATGGTGATTAACATGCTCCCGTTCCTGCTCACAATCCATCCCTGGATTGTGTCTTGTGCATGATGTCTAATTTGAGGGCGTTGTTCATGATTCAATGATGATGAAATAATATGTGGGAGATTCTACAAAATAAATGGAGTCTTTGAAAAATGTGTCTTGAACATGTCTTCAAAGGTCTAGATATAATGACCATGAAGATTTCGAACATGGATGTAGGGGCACATTACTTGGGAAAATGGCACTACCCCCATTTTAGAGGCAGGTTCTTGTGGTACTACTACTGTCTTGCTTGTAGATGATACCAATGGCTACTTGGTATCAACGGGGAATTTACAAGAAGCTAGATGCGACCATTGTTTATTAATATTGCGTTGCATTCCTACCAAGCGATTTGGCAGTTAAGTACCCAGCACCCACCAGGTTCTTCCAAGGATTACCTATTCATCCATGGCATTGTAGGCATCACATACATCGGCTACCTATGCTATGGTTATTTATTGATATGAGCAATTCCACACAACCTATAGCAGGCGAGGTCTGATTGTTGATTGTGTGTACCATGACAAAAGTAGGTTCAAGTATTACCTCAGATGTTCGGGTGCATGCCTCATAGGATATTAGGTTATGTCTTGGCCTGAGGTCCACAAAGGCTTTCATGGAGCAAATGGTCTCCCTACACAGTTGAAAATCCACCCGCACCTTGGCTGGTGCAATGGTTAGATCATCCATGGGGTTTAACCATTCCATGGATGGTTTGCAAATCGCTACAAGCCCTAAGTGTTTTGCCTTGGCTTGCCTAGCTCTCGCTTCCTCGATTTCTTATCATTTAATGCAAGCGACTTCTCTTTTCAGCTCTTTTTCTCAATGGAGGTCTTGCAATGTTTGAAGTGCTAAGGGACCATAATATCATTTGAGCTTACTACCATTGATGTAATCATCCATCTCAACTCCATCAAGGGTCGCGTGAGGGAACCATATTATGGATGTCAACTCCACCTTGAGGGAATGAATTGGCCAAGAAGTGTCTGATCTCCTGTGACCATTCTAGAATTAGGTTTATGAGGAATAGTAGGGAATTTCGAAGATCATCTTCCAGTCCTCTCCTGGCTTCATTGGGAATATGGGACAAGCGGTCACCCATAAAGTGGGTGTGATCCTTGCCTACAGCTACGATGAAATCAAATTCTAGAAGGATAAGCATCCACTGTGTGATGCATCTAGTCGTGCATTATTTATTAACCAAGTAGAGGAGGGCCTAATGTTTACAAAGAAGACAAACATGTATGCCAACAAGTAGTGCCTATAAGCTTCTTCATAGCATAAACCATTGTGAGTCCTTCCCTCTTAGTCATTGTATAATTCATTTCTATGCCATTAAGTTGGCAACGTGTAAAATATATCAGATAATCTAGATTATACTCACCTGGTTGCACCAACATGCACCTTATTGTGAGATTAGAAGCATCAATATGAACATGGAATACAAAATCCCTCACAAGATCAAGGTGAAATCTAAAACAAGTTTAAGAGTTTCATAGGAGGTTTGGCACTCCTCCATCCAATGAAAAATGATCAACAACTTATACAAAGGATGAGAAATCTTGGCATAATTGTAGATAAAATATGTGATAATAGCCCGTATGCCCAGTAAATCTCTATACACCCTTTGCATTAGTGGGGGGTGGTAGCTCTAGGATGAGTTTGATTTTATTATAGTTCGTGGAGATTCCATTCTTGGACAAAACATGTCCAAGTATAACCCCGTGTTTAACCCAAAAAGTGGTCATCCCAATTGGAATGAACAGACAAATCATCTAGAAAAACTTCTAGAAGTCCCTCAAATTGTGTTTAAAAGCCATGATCATTAGTCTTTGGAATGTTGCGGGAGCATTGGTGAGCCCAAAGAGCATCACCTTGGAAGCATAGACTCTCGATTCCATGGCAAATGCAATTTTGTGCTGATCCTCTGGTACTATAGTCACTTGATTATATCTAGAGAATGCATCTAGGAAGCTATAAGCCTCCTTTCTGGTGACTCTTTCTAGCACATGCTCTATTAAGGGCAACATGTAGTGGTCCTTTCGAGTCATGGCATTTACCTTTTTAAGATCTATGCATACTCAGATCTTATGCTTATCTTTTAGAACAATTATGATTGGGTAAAACCAATTTGTATGCTCGATCTCATATATGAATTCTACATTGATTAAGTTCTATATCTCTTCTCTTATAATCATATATTTTGGATTTATTGGGTAGGGTCTCTACCTCACCGGTCTAATATCATCCATCATAGGGATGGTATGCTGGATGACCTTGGGTGGCATGCCCTTCATATTGGTTTACTCATGTAGGAGGGAAATTAGAGCCTTTTCTTGCTCAAGGGTCAGGTCATCAACTTTGTAGACTAGTTTAGGGTCTTCGCCTTCTATGGCAAGGTCCACTTCCTTGACGTTAGCGCATTGACCTTAGCCGACGGACCATCATAACCATGTTGATTCCCTTCCTACTATGCCGATCTTTTAGCTTGCTCAAGAAGTATTTTGTGGTCCTAGACTCTATAAGCTTTAAAGTGCTTGGGGATCTGGCCTAAGTTAGCCTCCTCTTCTTTTTCACCCTACAAGGCTTTTGGGGGTAGGTTGCTCCTCCTTAGGAGAAGTCTTGGTATTTTTGGTCTTTGGGGTCTTGTCTTTCCATGGAGATTTAGCTTCCAATGGGGCCTTAGTCATGGCTAAAGAGGTTTCCTTAGCTTTAACAGATCCTAGGGGGCCTTAATCCTATCCAACCTGGCTCCCCAATTAAAAGAGATGTCATGGTGTGTCGTAATGTCAACCAGTGGAGATCCATCTTTACTTTTCATACCCCTTGGCCATCCTCTAGTGCCCTCAAGATATTGATCATATTTCAGGGGACTATAGCCGAGGAGGACTAGTTGAAGACCTATTGCATGCATGAAGGGTCTTCCTAGAATGACATCATAAACATCTAGTTGTCCATGGAAATCCATTATGATGAATCAAACATGGTAGGAAATCAAACATAAGTTATGAAATAGAATAGTTAAG
The DNA here is from genome assembly GCF_047967505.1 of Dipteris shenzhenensis. NCBI lineage: Eukaryota > Viridiplantae > Streptophyta > Polypodiopsida > Gleicheniales > Dipteridaceae > Dipteris > Dipteris shenzhenensis. The sequence goes on from NC_141596.1 coordinate 26,644,435, forward strand.
CAAGTCAAACTACATGGGGCAATCACTACCATATTTTCCATGCTTCATATATAGTTTGTGGTTCATAAGCATCCTAACAATGTGGGGAAATTCATAAAATAGAGTGAGTACAAATAGTATGCATTCATAAAATCGTATGCAAATTTCTCCATTCATAGAATAATATGCAATTCTTTATAATCAACTAAAAATAGAGCCAAGGTTTGCTATAATACTTGCTTGTGCTTGGAATGACATGCTTGAAAAATAGACTCCAATAGCTAAGGATTAGAAATAGAAAATGAAGATCTAAGAAGACCAAGTAAAAAAAGATATATGAAGACCAAGTAGAAAATGGAGATATAAGAAGACCAAGTACAAAATGGAGATGTGAAACTATAACACTAGAGCTAGATGAGCAAATGGTGGGGGGAAATGGCGAGGAGCTTGTTTATGTATTTGTAACATCTACTTTTTTTCCCAAGCCTGTTTGAGTCGTTTTAGACCCAAATAGCTAAAAAAAAGAGTCATTAAATGATCATTTAACGACTCATTTTTTAAAAACCATATTTTGAGTCTCTAAACTACTCAAAATTTTCCCTGGGCTTAGGTTCTTAAAATGACTCAATTTGAGTCATTACTGGTGTTGGGGGGTAGTGACTAGATGAGTACGACTTTGGTAACAATTCTAAATTTAAAAAAGATTTCTGTAGGTTTGTGCCACTTATGTAGTTATAGGTGGATTCTGTAGTCATGGAGGTGAAGTGAGGGTGAAGGTGGATGAAGTAGAAAGGAGAAACAAATATGATAGTAACACCATCAATGGGACACAAAATTTGCACAACATATGGGGCTTTTCAAACAACCATCTTTGCCTCAAAACACGTGTTAATTGCCATGGTTAATAGTTCATGCAAGTGCCAAGTAGCTGTAAAAATAAAGCAGAAATGCTCTCATATAACAATGTATACCATATTCCTTAGATGAGTAGGAAAAAGATATTGGAAGCCTCATACTTGAAGCCATTATAATCAATAATAAATTAATCTCTAATACATTATCAAATATGGGAAGGCAAGGGAGGGATTTTCAAAATATTCCCAATTCTCGAAACCTAAGTACTTTTAAGGAAATGTGGTCTCTATTGAACTCCTTCCTACCATAATATGAATTAGGGAGAAGTTGTAACTCTCATAAACATCTTGAAATTTTCAATTTTTCTCTTTTATACCTATAAAAAGCATAATTTTAAGCCTACCATTGCATAGATCATGAAATTTTGAACATTTTTCCTTTTTACAACTCCTCAATCTGAGCTAAGGAGCAAAAGTTATGACCCCTTCTATGTAGGCTCTCCAAGGGTATTCTGCCAACGGAATAGGGTTGGGGAAAGCTCTTCAAATAATATTCCTCTAGAAAAATGCACTTATAGGGTCTATTACAAAGGTATTATATATTTTGCTTAGCTCATTCTGAGGAACTGTAAAGAGGATATTTGCTCAAAATTTCATGATCCAACCAATGGTGAAAAGAAAAGAAAGGATTTTTGAAAGTCATAAAATTAGTCACGACTTGGACATTATATATGTATATTATATAAAGATATATTTATATCTATATCTATTTTTCAATATTTCATATTAACTTATATATCCCTTGAAATAATTTCGAATTTTTTGCTCCCCAAAAATGACGAGCCTATATATTTTGACCTCTCCCACCTTTTGTCAGCTCGTCGCTCGGCGGGTTTTGCTTGGAAAATGGAAACCCCATATCTTTTCCAACCATTACAAAAGCTATGAGAAATACTTTAATGAAAAAAAAATTAAAATGAGATTCTATTTGAGCATGCTAGTTTTACAAACCATATCTATGCAAAGTGAAAAAGAACACTTTAATGAATATATTTAGTAAATAGTAGTTTTAGTACCAACCATTGCACAAGCTAGGAAAAACACTTTAATGAATATAAAGTTCAAATGCAATTTGCTTGAGACCCTAGGTTTGCAAACCATTATCAAAGATAATAAAACTCTAGTTTATTGACAATGTGGTACTTGTATTCTATAATTAATGTCATCTTTAATTTCCTAATTGCACTAGTTCATGTGGATGTCTTATATGTAAAACACTCTTCTCTTGCATTTAGTATCCTAACAATTTTCAAGTTTCTATTATGATAGAATGCAGGAGAAAAGCATGTGTGGAAAAGCCCATGAGACCTTTGAGTGTATCAAAAGCTGCATGGAGTTTCTTTCGTAAAGAAATAAAAAACAAAAAGGTAACTTGTAACTCATCATATTAAATTTCATATATCACATATGCACCTTGAAATTCATTGTATTTACACACGTCATAAGTTCCATTCTTTTGAACACTTCATTTTACCTTTATGTAGACATGGACAACCAAAAGGGTGCAACAAGAAAAAGAATAAAAAAGGGGATAGTGCAATGATTGGTCAAAGGAGGAAAGCAAACCTTTCTTGCTTAATTTGTGAGTATAAGTATATTTTAAAAATATTCTTTAACTCAATAATCCATATTTATATGAAAATAACAATCTTCAATTTAATTTAGGCAAAGGATTATGGATGGGACCCTATAAAGTAGGAAATGGGAGAGGCTACCCCACTTGGATATCTTGCTCTTCGCAGGAGGCTACATGACATGGGTGTCATTCCTTTGCAGGCTAATATGTTTACTTCCTTTCATTGATGTTTACATCTATAACTTGGATTCAAATTTATGGGCTTTTAGTGTGAGGCTGAAAGTTTTCACCATAATATCCCTCAAAACCCCTACTGATTGGGCTATCGCTCCATCGACTAACTTGACAACCAAAATTTATGCTTTCAATTTTAGGTCTTGCCCACTTGGCCCAGCATTGGTTGGTGATAATGCTAACACCTAGGTGCCCCTCCATCCAAGATTGTTGTAGCGCTCTTATTTCGGTAGGTGATCGAGAGCATAGCATTTGTATCATCACTTTCGAAATACTGGCTTGCTTTGCCCTTGATTTCTATTGTTGCTTTATTTTCTTTGCATCCTTGTACTCTTTGACAGTGTCTACATATTTTTCTTGATGGGTCAGCTGTGTCAATGTCTCTGCATTGACATCCTCATGTCCCGGAGATAAATAAACTAGACGCACATGCAAAAAGTAGCATAAAGCATTGCCACCTGCCCTCATTTGCAATGTCATTTAAGAAATAGAAAAGCAAACATGTTTCCTATAGAAGCATGTACCATTTTTCGATAGGAAATCTGAGTATGAAATATGATGGTTCTAGGGACGTTGTTAATTCAGCAAGAGTGTTTGCAAATATTTCGTTGGTTTGAAGTGCTGCTACTCTTCTCTAGTCTCAAGTTGATTTATTCCTTGTTGATATAAGTGGAATTTGCAGACTCCACTCCACTTCAAATCTCACCTCTTTTGGCATCTGTTTGAAGTGCTTCTGCTCTGAGGCTATTTTTGAGAGATAGAATGCAAAGAAATAACCAGGAGCATAGAGAGAGAGAGAGAGAGAGAGAGAGAGAGAGAGAGAGAGAGAGAGAGAGAGAGAGAGGGAGGGAGGGAGGGAGGGAGGGAGGGAGGGAGGGAGGGAGGGAGGGAGGGAGGGAGAGAGAGAGAGAGAGAGAGAGAGAGAGAGAGAGAGAGAGAGAGATTCCAAGTTGCATATTCAAAGAGGGAGGTTTTAGAGACAGAGGTTTCAGAAAGAGGAGCGGGACTAGTAGTTACAGTATCTTTGTTAGTTATGCATCATGGACATGCGTGGTTTCATTTTTAAGTTTACACTCCTAACCAGTTTCACAATCTGTTTGAAAGATGCTTTTACAAGCATTGACAAAGCAATATCCATGGGCACTGCTTTTTAGTCCAGTCAATCTGCTACCACCCTCCCCTCCCCCTCCTTGCGGATGGGTGGGGAGGTGAGGGAAAATCCCCCCTCTCCACTCAACCCTTCTATATCCTAAATCCTACACCATAAGCTCAAAGCCCGATACCTTAAATCTAAATCATAATCTCAAACTATATACTTCGAACCTTTTAGCCATTACCCTAAACCCTTAAACCCTATATCTCAACCCTTAAGCCCTATACCATAAACCCTATACCCTAAACCCTATCTCCTAAATCCTAATTCCTAAGCTTTATACCATATACCCTAAACCCTAATTTCTATACAATATAGCCTTAACCTTATAACCTAAACTCTAAACCCTAAATACGCCTTTGTAAATTTCTATCCCAATGAAATTGAAATGAAAAGAAGAAAACTAATACAGAATTTGTAGTTTATTCAGTCGAGAGTAATAGTTTTTATAGTTTTTCTATAGCTCACAAAGGATATGGCGATAGAGTTTGTTTTTGGGATGGAGGTGATTTTATCTTGCAATAGAGAAGAAGTTACATTTTCTAGGATCCATGATAGTGATCCAACTTCCATTTTCCATTTTAGAAGACTTGGCAAAGGTAAGGTGGAAGTAAGAATAAATGTGGAGATATGGAAACACTTGGAGATATTATGCACTCTAATGCATCCAACAAAGATTTTGTCACATGGGACAATGATGAGACTTATCCAAAAGATGTCATTAGGAATACCAAACACATCTCTTTTGACTTTATAGTAGGATATTTTTTACAAATGAAGTCATTTGTAAATAAGGATGTAGCACAAGGAAAGTATTGGGATTTGAACGAGTGGAGCCATTGTCATTTGCAAAGATGAGAATCATTTATTCCTAGAGAATTGAGGAGTGGGAGACAAATGATGGAAAGCAATTTATATTATCACTACAAATACCATATTTTCCCTAATTAATCATATAATGAATGTGTAAACATTGCCAAGAATTCTTACAATATGATAGGCCCTTTGATGTGATTATTTGCGTCATGAAAATTACTGATTATGGTATGAATGATAACAAGAGCTTAATAGGATCTTCATGGATGATCCCTACTATAAGGTGATCTAGGTTATGACATGGAGCATTGCAAATTTTGGATATTAGAATGCCCTATTAGACGTGGATGATTTCTATGGTGAAACTTTTGTACTCAACTACTACAGAAGTGATATCTTATCATCAAGAGTGGATGAGCTCCTTCACATTGAGAAGTTGAAAGGTTTCAATATTGATCCCCGATGTAGAGTGGATGAATTAAAACACACTAAGAAAGGAAAATATTTCATTAGTGATGTTTTATAAGGGATGAGTTCATGGACATTAACAAACTTGGTAAAAGAAGATGCGGAGTCAAGACAACCATGCAAGGTGGAGTTGTGGCCCTTCTTGGAAGAAACACAATGTATTGGTAAACTGAAAAGACACATGAATTGATAGAATCCTTGAGAACATGTGAAAGAGAACATTGAGGAAAAATGCACTTTGTTTTGGACAGATGTTGGTAATGACTTGCCCTCTGGAATTTGGCAATGAATTTGAATCGCTACTTCCACATCCTTTTTATGGACCAAAAGAGAGTTCATGCTAGAAGTAGACCTAAAAGTCAAACTTTTTGTGGCAGTTTGGCTATCAGATGATGAATTCAGAATATGAGAATGTGAGGTTCTAGGTTGCAAGAGTATTGGACCTAAGGAAGGATGATCATGGGAGAGCAGTGACATCTATAGTGATATGGTATGAGCCAAGAGGCAAAACAAAGAATACATATAACAACACATTATATACTTATTATATAAAAAACGAATGGGTCCCAAACCATGAATAGGTTTCAGAGAAACACATAGAACAATCATGTTGTCTTGAAAGAAAAGACAAAGAAAACCAAGAAGCACTTGATAGAAGGAAAAATAAGAATACCAAAATCAAATATTTTGCTTATGCAAGAGTTTTTAAGGATGCTCACTTAGGAGCAATAGTGCAAATGTCATGGAGAATTTCATTATAATAGCTTCATGTTAGAGTCCATCATGTGGCAATACAATGAGGCAAGCAAGTGATTTAAGGATTAAAAGAAGCAACAAGCACAACAAACCCATCAATTTGTGTTGTCTGCCAACACTATTCAAGCAACAATGAAGACGATGATTGGCATTGGTTAAATGATAGTTAATGCAGATGGGGTGGGGGGTGAGAAATGGGGTAAAGAATAGAGAATGTGCGCCCCTCAAACAGTGGAGTTGATGTTGCAGTAAAAAGATCATCTTGCTCCATGCTATCATCCCTCCCTTGATGGACATATAAATCCCGCACCATATCATCAAACACCTCCTCCTCCATGGCTTCATGAGGTAATGGCGGAGGGCTACTATCACCATCACTCCATGCATCTGTAATGGTCCCTCCTAAAGATCCCACCTCATATCGCTGACGCTTCGCCTCCTCACGGTGAGCATAGCGCAACATATGTGGGTGTGGCACTGCATCCTGTATCAAATTAAAACGGGATCATAACTCAAACATATGAACACCCATAGGTATCTCAATCAACCTTAACTTACAAACCCTTACCCTGTTTATAGTCACATCCCATTCTCCATACTTTGAGATATGATTGAGTGTAATCCTGTGTGCACGATACATGTTTCCTCGACATCGATCACTACTACACATGGATCTTATTGCGATGTTTATGTACCGATGTTTAGTGCCCGCTTAGCGTTAATCGTTGGTATGAAAAGCGGGTTTCCTAAATTGTCGCTATATAGCGACTGTTATTAAAAGTCGCTATATAGCAACACTGATATACAAATTTATAGTGACGTTTTTACAAAGAGGTTTTTTTTTTTTAATAGGCCTTAAAAGTTAGTTTTTTCTAATGATAAATTTTTTTAAATCTTCATACATGTTTGAGCTCATAGAGAATAAAAAAATGAGAGCATGTACATCAAGCCTTTGAAGCTCATATATTCATGTCCAAGTTTGAGATGAGAAAAATCAAATAAGAGCATTTACATCAACTGTTTCATCTTGAGCCAAGTCTAAGGCACCAAGCAAGTCTATCTCCAACTCTATACCGAGTTGATCTCCTATATCATCATCGTACTCTAGCATCGTACGTTCACCTAAAAGTATTTGATCATCTTCTTCAATAAAGCTTAAGTGTGGTGATTGATCTTGATGATTGTTGTCTTCTTCATCAATATCGTGATCTCCATCCTCCTCCCGTGTGATGTCATTATGCGCATCTTCCTCTTGGCTCATATGGTGATCTAGATCTTCTTCACTAGATTCATCAATTGGATCCGGCATTGGTAGTGGCATCTCCATATCCACATCTCGATCTTCAAAAATTTGCTTACTTCATGGTGCAACTTGGATCACGTACCACCATCTTGGATCAGAATGATCCGGATGAAAAACCACCTATATTGAAGATGGGAGCCAAATGTCGTCAATTATATATATGAAATTATGCTCAAGTACATGTATCAATGGACTTTAAAAATGAAAGCTTCGACTAATTAAATCATTAGTATGCACCTGCTCACAGTGCTCGGGAAGAACAAAAGTATCACTTTCATCGGTCCAATGTTTGGTGGAGTCTATTGCAAAGAGACCACTACTATCTTTTCTCACTGTTGCATGGGGACCGTTGTAAGTAGTTCTAAACCATTTTACATCAAGAATGAAAATAGTAAATCGTCCGAAATTAATTTCATAGATGTCGCGTATGGTTCCACAATAATCCAACTGTGAGGAGAGAAGATTGGTATCTGAAGCACTTGCTCGGCTATCTTGTGTGAAGTTAGCCATGACTCCACAATCATACGTGACTCTCTTTGAATTGATGCATTCCACGTGAAAATGTCGTCCATATGACCATAATGCACTGTACTTTTTGTACTGTAAAAGAGCATCATTAAAACAATGAAGATGCATCTATTTTATAGCATATATTGCCACAAATAATTACTTAATTACGTCAAGAGGTAAGAAACTTACATGCACCATACATCCAAATGATAACTCTCACTCGCACTCGTTTCTTGTCTCTCCATCACATTCGGCTTTACGTAGAGCCAGTTGTAGCCAATCAAGTGACATGTGAGTAGGGAGAAGAGCCAGATCTCATGGATATGGTTGTGATCACCTGTACATTACTTTGAATCTCATCCTTGCATTTATTCTTTCTGCTTTGGCCACTTCATATCTCTCAATCCACTTCTGCATCTCAGGGCTATTGAGGATACAAAACTTATTGAATTTCTCCATTTGCTCTTCGCTCATCTTTCTTTCAATCCCTTTTCCTTGGGGAACCTCACCAACGACACGATCATCATCCTTGTTGTGCCAAGCTTGCGGCATATCAGGATCCATGGATGTAAGAAACTCTGTGATATATACTAATGACTCTTGCACAAGCCATCCCTCTACCATGCTTGCTTCTGGTCTTGCTCTTTGTCTTACAAACCCCTTTAAAGTTTTCATAAACCACTCGAGAAAAAACATCCATCGACTATGAACGGTACCTGCTATAGCCACCTCATCAACTATGTGCACAAGCAAGTGGACTTGAGTTGTCATAATGCTCGAGGGAAAGTGCTTCTCAAGCAAGCATATGGCTTCGATGGATTTCACCCTAGCCTTCTCGATGCTCGATATAGAGATCTCTTTTTGAGATATCCACCTATTTCACATGTCCATGCATATGTAAGATATTTGAGATATCCACCTATTTCACATGTCCATGAAGAAAATACATAATGCGATTTGATAGTAAGCATACCTCACAATACCACAGATCTTGAATATAGCATTTCTAACATCTTCTTGTAAGCACCCTTTTATTATAATTGGGAGGATGAACTATCAAAGCAACAATGAAGTCATGTCAATATTATAACATAATAATAATTATGCTAATGCATCACGATTATCGGTACACTAATTCTACTTAGAATACCTGTAAGACCTTGTGCCAATCATGGGACTTGAGGCCACTAAGCTTATTGTCCTTTGAAAATGCTCCTTTCAAGCAACGCATGTACCCTGTCGGTGTTTGAAAAGAGGCAATGTCTGCCTTGACCACTGCCTCCTCCCTCATAGAGAGGATCCACGTTGCTTTCGAGAGGACAACTTTTCCTGAAGCATGCACTTGGGGCCACAAACGAGACATCCTATTCATAGCACGCAAGTCTTCTCGCACTCCTCTCGAGTCCTTGGAACCAACCAAGTGTGCCCAAATAGTAGCCCCCACATTCTTGAAGATATGCATGGGATCCAAGAGATGATTGATTTGTAACTGACCCCAATAAGGAAGCTCGTGAAAGATCGATAGCCTCTTCATACCAGGAGGAGGTTCCTCTCCATTCGCCCTCCAAGCTTGAATCCAATCACTTGCCTTCAAATATGATGGTGGTGGATCAAGCTGACCTCCACGTGCGAGATGGTCGAGCGGAAGGTATCGAGCATGACCTTCATAAACATTTTTCCTCATATGTTTGGAGTAGAGTGCAAGCGATTTTAGAGCCGGTCCACAAACAAGACAAGCATGGTACCCACTTGTAACAAGTCTTGCATGCGTGCATGAATGTGTTAGTACAAGACATGCATGCAAAAGAGAGTAAAAAAAGCATAATCCCTCATTGTACATGTAAAGACACAACCACGTACCTGCGCACTCTCCATATCCTGGGTAGTCATGCATGGTCCACATCAAGATACCCCTAACCAAAATATCATTGGTATGTCTAAGAGCTCTGGAAATATCAAAGAACTGAAGTCCTCTCCATAATATCTGTAACTCCTCTATCAAAGGTGCCATGTACACGTCCATGTTTTTTGCCTTGTACTTTCCTGGCACAAGTAGTGCAAGCATGAGGTGTCCCTTTTTTATTGTTAGCCATGGTGGGATATTGTAATTCACCACAACTATAGGCCATGTCGACCAAGATGTCGAGCGTAACCTGAAAGGATTCATGCCGTCCATGGCTAGCCCAAGATGTAAGTTGCATGGCTCCCTCGCAAAGTCCGGCCATTGATTATCTATGTGCTTCCAAGCTACATAATCTGTGGGAATCCTCAATGTGTGATTAGTGGACCGATGAAATGCATGCCATGTCATCAACTCCGCTATGGATTTGCATCGGAACATGTGTTGTATTCTTGCAATGATGGGAAAGTGTCTCAAGACCTTTACCGATATCCGCTCACCCTGCAAGTCATCTCTATATCGTTGTTCCCCACACTTTGGACAACTAGCCAAATCTCCATGCTCATGATGAAAGAGAATACAATCATTACGGCAAGCATGGATGGTATCATAATCCATACCCACCATTGTTAGCATCTTTTTCGCTTCATCTCTTGATGCGGGCATGGTATTTGGTATAGGCAACATCTTCTGGAGCAACCTATGACAAAGACACTATCCAAATGATGATTCTCAAAACAAACAATATCCAAATAATGAGTCAAATTAATGCAAGGGCTAACCTCATTAAGGCCGAGACACTTCTATCCGACCACCCATACTGTACTTGTAGATTCAAGATTGAGAGACAAGCACGTAGTTTAGACATCCTAGCACCCTCGTACAATTGTGTTGATTGCAACTCTTGCATTTTGACCTTAGACTCTGACATCACGTGTATGTGGGATGTAGTGCCCCTAAAAATGGAATCCATCATGTCGACCATACCCTCGTCATCATCCGGGAGACTATAGTCTTGCTGAAAGTGAGAAGGTATATGTGTACCCTTGTCACCCTCCTCATCTTGTTTTAAGATTTCGTGTAAATATAAGATCTTCTATTTCCTGGTATACAATAAGATTGCGAACTTAAATAGCTTTGACTTACCGATGGTCCATCAACATGTGCAACACCAACGGGGGGTACTGGTTTCGGCTCCTCCCCATACATCCGCAAGTGGCGCATGATAATACGATGTTGATGTCGTACTTCTCGCTTGCAATGAGTGCAATGATAGTATAACCTCTCCGTAAGCCACTTCGTGCTCCCGGGCATTGGCGCATCATCGGACGAGCTTCCACTCGTCCCTTCCATCTACACTCATAAAATCACAACATAAGCATGAAGAAGAGATATTAATAGTTATAAAATAGCATGTTTGAGCTTTTTTTGATGCCACATCAAAAAAGTGCTGTAAGCGTCGCTATATAGTGACTTTTTCCTCTGTTCCGTCGCTATATGGTGATGAATAAGCGTCGCTATATAGCGATGCTGTGGGTTAAAACCCAAAACTCTAATCACGTGGCGTTTTCTTCATCCTATTCCCTAATCTCTTAAGCAAGCAAGCCAATATCTCCTCCCACCTATTTTCAATGACCTCCCACCTATTTCAAGCAACCTCCCACTCTATTTTCCACTCCTCACCCTTCTCCTACCTCTTGTACTCCCTCTCTGTCCTTTTCCCTCTATGGTTTCTTGAAAGGAAGTTCTTCAAGAGGTGAGTTTGTTTCAACAATGTAGGTTGTTTGTTTGTTAGCTTTAGTTTTGTGAGTGTTTCTTCTTGTATTGCTAAACCTGTAAACTAGTTTTCATGCTTGTTTTGAAAGGATTGCAACAAAAAATGAGATTTCAAGAAAGAAAGAAAACTCACCTCTTTTTTCTGTATTTCTCTTCCTTCTCTTTCTCCTTGTCTCCTCAATCTCCTCCTTTCCTTGTCTCCTCAATCTCCTCCCTTCAAGAAGTTGCTTTTGTAATCTCCTCCTTCCACTAACATCTTATTTGAAAAAATGGGTTGTTTTCTCTCTTTTTGTAGGTCCAGTCCACTACACCGAGCAGAACATACTATTTCAGGTAAGTGCTTCCTCTTTTTTCCATTTATTATTTTTGTTATTTGCATTGGCTTGCAGCTAGTGCCTTAAGCGCTAGCTGTAGTGATTGGCATAGGAACCCTCTCTTCCCCTCAAACTCTTTCCTTCTTCCCCCTTCTCTTATTCTCTTTTTTCCCCCTTCTCTTTTTTTCCCTCTTCTCTTATTCTCTCTTTCCCCCTTCTCTATTTCCCCGTTCTCTCTTTTCCCTTCTCTCTTTCCTTTCCCTCTTATTCTCTATTTCCACATTGCATGAGAGCATGAGCTTCTCTCTTTCCCTTCTCTATTTCCCCCTTCTCTCATTCTCTATTTCTGCATAAGCTTATGCTTATGCTTCTCTCATTCCCCCTTCTCTCTTTCCCCCTTCTCTATTTCCCCCTTCTCTCATTCGCATAAGCTCATGCTCATGCATGAGCATAAGCATGAGCTTATGCTTATGCTTATGCTCATGCATGAGCATGAGCTTATGCTAAACTCAAATTCATATAATTTTATACCTAAAGTAAAGGAAAGGGCATGCAAAATCTCATTAGGACCTGTTAAAATCATTCTAAAAATCCATTTGCATAAGCACTGGAGGGGGCAATAAGAAAGTGGGTGCCAAAATAAAGGCACGCAAACTTCCCAATAGGGACCCCCAGTTAACGTTTTCCCAATTAATTAATTTGTGGATTGCGGGCTAGGGGGAGTGATTGCTCGATTAACCTAACCGTGGGGCGAGGGGGGGCACAAAAAATATTACGTCGCGATTAACGTAAGGGGGGGAGGCTTCTTTGAGAAGCCTACACGCCGCTAGTATAAAAGGAGAGGAGGGTGGTGTTGTAGGCAAAGATGGGGGTTGTGAAAGCCTCTAAAGAAGGAGGAGGGAGAGAAGGGGAGGCAGGGGGAGAGAGGGGAGAGAGGCAAATAGGAGAAGCGAGGAGCGAGGAGAGTTGAGAGATGATGATGGGAGGGGAAGCGAGGGATGGAGGGGGAAGCGAGCGAGGGGGAGGCTAAGAGATGGCGAGGGAGGGAGAGGCTGGAGAGGAGCGAGGGAGGGAGAGGCTGAGAGATGGCGAGGGAGGGATACGAAAGAGGAGAGGTGGAAGAGAGCGAGCATGTGAGGCAGGCAAGCAGGAAATTAATCAATGTACCTTAGCTTCATTGGAGGGAGGCAAAGAGTGACATAAATTAAGCAATACGATTTGAAGGAGAAGCGAATAGGAGAAGCACATTCTACTGGCCTTGCTAGAATTTCATGCTGAGTAGTAAGGGATCTTTCAACGAAGACCTCATAGCAGTAAAAAACAATTATGTCACTCCATCAGAGGCAAGTTCCTTGCACATTCTTAGCCCCTCACAACCCCATTAACCCAAATCCAAATTCTTACTCTATGGCAAAATAATTGATCACACCATTGGTATAGTAACACGCATGTACACATGCACGTGCACACATGGATAATTTATGGTGAAAACTATAAAATGAGACCATTTCATACAATTTAGAGGGGAAAATAGACTCTGATGGTGATTTGTTCTTGCACCAATATTGATCCCAACATTTCTTTATTTGTTGCACATTTGTAACCCAACCAAACTTATTGGCCCACTCTAAACTATTTATTGGGGGAAATATGCTTAATGCAAAGTGAAACCTACAAAATCAAGCCATTTTGATAGAAATTAAGGTGAAAATAGATCCCCATAGTGATGGGTCCTTGCCACAACATTGATTACAACATGTCTTTGTGCCTTGCACATTGATGGCACTTATAGACCTCACCACACTCTAAATTGTTTTTCTTGAAAAGATGCATGATGTAATGTGGAAACTATGAAATGAGATGGTGTTGTAGGAATTAAAGGGCTAAATGGATTGTACTTGCACCAAACTTACTCCCATCATGTCTTGATGCCTTCTACATCCAAGGACTAATGGACCTCATTAACCCACTCTACACCAATCATTTGTTGAAAAAATGGCCTTTAGAGGAGGAAAAAACAAAATGGGACCATGATTGTGGGAAGAGGAAGATAAATTCCAATAAAATTTGTAGTCTACATCAATAACAACAAAGGGATTTACACATCCAAGACTCCATTGGACCCTATTAACTTACCTTGAATGGTTTCCTTATGGAGAAATGGCCAAATTTGTGTCAAAACTAAGAATTGGACCATTGTTATAGGGATTAGAGGGGGAAATTGAATCTTGTGCAGGTGGTGAGGCCTTGTAACAATCTTCACTCCATCAGATGCAAGTTCCTTGCACATTCTTGGCCCCTTCACAACCCCATTAACCTAACTCCAAATGCTTACTTTATGGAGAAAGAATTGATCACACCATTAGTATAGCAAGCACACATGCACACATGCACATGCGCACATGCCTAATTAAAGTTGAAGATTACAAAATGTTAAGCATAAGCATAAGCATAAGCTCATGCTTATGCTCATGCATGAGCATGAGCTTATGCTTAAGTTTCCCCCTTCTCTATTTCTCTATTTCCGCATAAGCTTATGCTTATGCATGAGCTTCGCATAAGCTTATGTTTATGCATGAGGTTATGCGGAAATAGAGAATGAGAGAAGCATAAGCTCATGCTTATGCTTCTCTCATTCTCTATTTCCGCATAAGCTCATTCTCTATTTCCGCATAAGCTTATGCGGAAATAGAGAATGAGAGAAGGGGGAAATAGAGAAGGGGGAAAGAGAGAAGCATGAGCTTATGCGGAAATAGAGAATGAGAGAAGCATAAGCTCATGCTTATGTGGAAATAGAGAATGAGAGAAGCATAAGCTCATGCTTCTCTCTTTCCCCCTTCTCTATTTCCCCCTTCTCTCATTCTCTATTTCTGCATAAGCTCATTCTCTATTTCTGCATAAGCTTATGCTTATGCTTCTCTCATTCCCCCTCATCTCTTTCCCCCTTCTCTATTTCCCCCTTCTCTCATTCGCATAAGCTCATGCTCATGCATGAGCATAAGCATGAGCATGAGCTTATGCTTAAGTTTCCCCCTTCTCTATTTCTCTATTTCCGCATAAGCTTATGCTTATGCAGAAATAGAGAATGAGAGAAGCATAAGCTCATGCCTCTCCTTCTCTCATTCCCCCTTCTCTATTTCTGCATAAGCTCATGCTTATGCTTCTCTCTTTCCCCCTTCTCTATTTCCCCCTTCTCTCATTCTCTATTTCTGCATAAGCTCATTCTCTATTTCCGCATAAGCTTATGCTTATGCTTCTCTCATTCCCCCTCATCTCTTTCCCTCTTCTCTATTTCCCCCTTCTCTCATTCGCATAAGCTCATGCTCATGCATGAGCATAAGCATGAGCTTATGCTTATGCTTATGCTTAAGCTCATTCTCTATTTCCGCATAAGCTTATGCTTATGCTTCTCTCATTCCCCCTTCTCTATTTCTGCATAAGCTCATGCTTATGCTTCTCTCATTCCCCCTTATCTCTTTCCCCCTTATGCTTCTCTCATTCTTATGCTTATGCTTCTCTTTCCCCCTTCTCTATTTCCCCCTTCTCTCATTCGCTATTTCTGCATAAGCATAAGCATGAGCTTATTCTCTCTAACTCTTATTCTCTATTTTCTTCTTCTTCCTCTTCTCTTTCCTTTCCCTCTTCTTTCCTTTCCCTCTTCTTTCCCTCTTTCCTTTCCCTCTTCTTTCCTTTCCCTCTTCTTTCTTCTTGCCTATGCCTATGCCTATGCCTATGCTTATGTTTGTTTTTTTGTTTTTTGTTTTCGTGTTTGTGTCTATGTTAGACATGGGATCACGTCGCTCATCCGATGAGTACGGACAGCCTCGCAGGAGAAGAGCTCATGATCTTTATGCTCCAGAGGACTTTGATTCCTCTCAAGCGACTACCCGAGGACTACCCCTAGTCCAACTCCTCTCGGACCTAGCACTACGACTACCCCTAGTCCGACTCCTCTTCCATGTAGCACTACGATTACCCCTCGGGGAACTCCTTTGCTAGCTGAGCATGGCTTTGTCGGAAGTCCCGACGAGTTTGTAGCATAGATGAGTGATGAGGAGGTAGCGAGATTCTTCTCTCTGCTATCTCGGAGGACCTCAGCAATTCCCTCCCCTACACCGACGGGTGGACATACTGCCCAGCCATCCCCTCGTGCCCCTTCGACCGCGGGATCATCACCTGTACATGCCTCTCGCAAGGGAAGGAAGAGTAGGATGGGCGGCTCATGTCAGCACACTCACACTCCTTTAGGTCTCCACTTGGTCCAGAGACACAGTATCAATCAGGTCCCTTTCCCTCTCCTACTCCCACTACTACTCCTCGCTCTGGAAGCGCTCGCATAACTTCCACTCCTTCTAACTCTGCTACTGTCAGTCCTCCTTACTCATCAGGGGATCTCTCCTATCAAATCACATCTGCCGGAGAGATAATAGAAGATAAAAAGGGCAAAGCATTGATGGCTACCATGAGGAGGTTGATGAGTCATCACTTCAAGAGCGGCATAAATACCGATTGGTGGTATCAAGATGCCCAAAAGAAGCAGGCGGTCATCGATGAGATAAAACAAAGATACCCTAATCTGCCAAATGTGGAGTTTAATGACGATTATATGCGAGAGTGCATGGGTTTGGTCTTGAAGCATCGTAGATCAACCTTGCGTACTTCCATCACAAAGGGGTTGGCTGCTGGGCAGACAAAGCTGATTGGAAGTACTTCAAGAAGCAACATAGGGACCATCCCGAAATGTTCGAGGGTCAGAGGAGGGCTGCAAAGAGACGGCTGGACATCGTAGGTACTTCGCACTTTGGTGCAGGCGGATGGTATGCATTCGAGGCAACCGTGGTAAGTCTACTTCTTCTCATTTAATGTATTGTTCTATTTGTTTTACTACATATTACATGCACTTTAGCTAACTCTAACTCTCGTAAATTGGATCCACAGCAAGTTGCGATGGGTCATCTTCCTACAGATGTAGAGACACGACGCGCATTTCGGATAGGAACAAAGCTGTGGTTCATTGAGCCAGAGGCAATGGGAGCGACGGTCGATTGGGCTGAGGTGGCTGCTCGCACGGTATAAGTTTACTCCTACTTGTAATCTCACTTTTTAATTTAAGTTCCAATCTAATTTTCGATTTATATGGTTCACTCTTAGGGTCAAAGCTCAAGCGTCCCATCATCAAAGGCGAGCGATCAACAGGGCCAAGGATCATATGCAGGTGGCGAGGACGAGGGAGAAGACACAGGTATCGAGGACCAAGGAATAGGCCAACAAGATGAGGATGATTCCGGATGAGTAGTAGTGGTAGTAGCATTTTGTATATCCGCTCGTTTGAGCAATTTTGTATCGCCCTTTTGAAAGGGTAATTTTGTTACAAACAATGTTGTATATGTCCGACATGTATATGCTTTTGTTGCTCATCATTTCACAAGAACGATTTTGTATCACCCTTTTCGCAAGGGAAAAATTGTTATAAAAAAACTTTGTTTTATAATTACAAAAAAAAAAAAGGATTAGTGGGGCTAAATAGGGCCAAAAGGAAGCCCTGTTTAGCCCCACTAACCCTGTTTTTTTACTTTTGTTAATCGTCACTATATAACGACATTTACCAGTGTTGCTATATAGTGACGATTAACAGTGTCGCTATATAGCGACGTTTGCCAGTGTCACTATATAACGACACTTTATAGTGACGGTCCTTTTCTAACGCTTTTAGCGACACTTATAGCGACGTTTGCGCCCGTGAAAAAAAAAGATTTTTAATGTAAAAAGCATCGGTATTTTCGTCGAAAAATGGCCTATGCTTTGTAGTGGATCACACAGACATTTGATTTTTTGCTCCAACCACATTTCGCGATGGTGGATACGGAGGGATTCATCCTCACTGGAGCTACTTGTTGAAGATGAAGACATCCTACAAACAACAACCTACCAAATTTGCTCTTCTTCAAATGTTTAATTTTAAACTCTGTGGCGCATCTAAAGGCGCGTCTAAAAGCACGTCTACAGTTGCATCTACAGGTGCGTCTAAAGGCACGTCTACTCTGTGTATTTAGACGCACCTATAGATGCACCATTAGATGCGATTATAGACGTGGCTTTTAAACCTGCTTTTAGCACGCTTGCTTTGCTTTTCTTCACATTACTTATACTTTGCGCGGCTTCCTTCCTTCCTTATTAGCAGATCCACAGTTTTGACGCTTAAGGGGAAGGCTCTCATACTTACTTCCAAGCTTACACTTAAGAGGAAGGCACCCACACTTACTTCTAAGCTTAAAGGAGAGGAGGATGAACAAGGAGGAGAAGCAACTTTGAAAAAGAAGAAGAACCTTCCATACCTCTATCCAAGTAAGTCCTTTTGCAGTTGATCTTGTTTGGAAGTTTGCTCTGTTTAGATTTGTACTTTCTCGTATCTAAGAAACGCATCATCTGGGTATCAGTCTCATATTTGTGTGCCGGGCACAATGTCCTTTTCTACTTTTTAGAAATTCCGTTTGTCGGAGTGCGTCTATAGGTGTGTCTCAGAGTGCGTCTAAAACCCGTCTATAGGTGCATCTAAACGTGCGTCTAGCTTGTTTGCAGACACAGACAGACATGTCTATAGACACGTTGTTAGTCGTGAAAATAGACGCGCTAATCAGATGCGTCTATAGACGCGCTCTGACAGTAAGCCTCTCTTCCCTTCCCCTTTCTTCTCAGCTCATCAGTAATAGATTTTTTTCCTTTTTTCCAGTTCAACATGTGTCCAGGAAGTGCTTCCAGCTCACCTGATCCCCGAGATTCTATTTGGAAGGACTTATATAACCTTTTAGGGCACCCTCCTAGTCTTGCGGAGTTATATGGGTATATGACGGGTACTCTAAACACTCCCCAGGAGTCGGCACTATAGACTCCAAACCATCCCACACTGCCTGAGATCACCCCAGTAGAGTCAGCATAGTCGTCTTATGCCCCTTCTTATGCCCGTTCCCCCATACCGTCTTATGCCCCTTCCCCCATGCCGTCTTATGCCCCTTCTGCCATCCCGTCTTATGCCCCTTTCCCCCATGCCATCAAGAGGTCCTTCTGTCTCGCAGAGCTATCGACGTACTCCTATGCTATCGAGATTCGGTTCTCCAGCTACGAGTGGTCAACGTAGTCCCACGCAATCTCCATCTACGAGTGCAGGCCAGCGTACGAGCTCGACACGACACAGTAGCAGGCATAGTAGTAGGGAGAGTGGTGGGGGATGCATGGCATAGTGCTTTTGGAGGGGTGATGGTGGGGACGATGATGATTCAGATGATTTAGACGTGCCTTCGGGTGATGGTACGATATTCTATGACATCACTCAGACAAGAGGCATCTTGATGGATGCGCAGGGGAAGGACATCATGGCCTTCATGCGCTCTATAATTGCTAACAATTACAGAGATTGCTTTATCCACTTCAAAGACTAGCCAAAGAGGTTGGCTGATGAGACCCTCGCTGCTGTTTGCTCTAGGTATCCTAACCCCCCCAATCACCAGTTCACAGATAAATGGGCCAAGTCAAAGATTGTTACGATACTTGGCAATAAAAGATCTTCGCTTAAGAGGCAGGCACTAGCGGAGCTTGCCAGGCTTAAGGGAGGTCAACCACCAAGGGGCCCGCCCCACACCGCTCACAAGCGTGAGTGGAAGAATTAAGCAATGAAGTCAGTGAGGGAGGACCCCAGTCTATAGCACGTGGAGGCACGGAGGATTCAGATGGAGGAATATGGAAGCGCGCATTTTGGAGCGGGGGTGTTGAATCATGGGAGGCCCAATTTGTAAGTATCGATCTCAAATTATATTGCTTATGTAGTTTATTAGGAGGTTGTTTCTTTGTACTAATCCCTCCGTAAAGTGTGTTGTCCTGCACCTTGAGATCATGGGCAGATACCCTACTCCTGTGGAGACAGCCTACCACCGCCACCATCGCAAAGGAGATACATGGAGGCACTTCTATGATGACGGGTTGATTACTGAGGAGCAGTATACCCGGGCTACTGGAGTGGCCCCCGAGGTATTTGAAAGTAATTAAATAATGCCAAAATTATAAGTAAAGATTTGATTTTTCATACATTGATATATGTTGTCCCTTGTTTACAGGCTCATGCACAAGACAATGAGGAAGACGAGGAAGGAGGTGCAGAAGGGAGCGGCATGCAAAAGGGAGCGTGGGAGGGAGCGAGGACCTGTAGAACATAGATTAGTCGTAGAAGTAGTGCTAGCTACTCTTTTTTGTACTTAAAGCCACTGGCTTGGCTTCATGCCTCTTGTATATACACTCCTCTTATTTTTTGTACTTGAAGCCACATGACGTGGCTTAGCTTCCTTATTTTTTGTACTTGAAGCCACATGGCGTGGCTTAGCTTCATGCTATATGTATATACAAGCACTTTTTGAGCTTTCAATTTTATAGCGTTTTGGAGTTGTAATGTTTTATTTGGAATTGTAATTAAAATGCAGTTGGCTGTAAGAATTGAATTACACAATGTGGATATGGGATTCTTTTTTTTTTTTTTTAAAGCACGTCTATCAGTGCGTCTATAAACGCATCTATATACGCGCTTGTCTGTTCGACAAGCATCTATTTTTGCATCTATAAATGCGTTTATAAGCGCATCTATTTCAACGCCTAAGTGCGCGTCTATACGTGCATGAGTTTGATATATAGAGGCACTGGTAGACGTGGGTGCAAAAATAGATGCGTAAATAGATGCGCCCGTAAGTTTTTTTTTAGTTCAGTAAATACGTCTGTGTGCACATCTATGGGTGCTTTGTCTTGTTGTGTATATGTGGGCTTGCAAAAAAGCATTGATGTTCTATTAAAATTATGTGCTTTGATAATCATGGGCAATGTTTGGAAAGCAATGATGTACACCAAAATCTCACTTTTTGTATTCTCTGGTTTGCGTCTATCTATACATCCAAATGCGCATCTAATTCTCAGTGTAAATGTGCAAATAAAGGTGTTAATACATGTGCAAATAGATGCGTGGATAAATGCGATGTTAGACGGGCCTATATTTTCTCAGATTAGATGCACAATTAAACGTGTTAATAGACACGCAAATAGACGAGTTGTTAGATGTGCTTGTAGACGCGCCCGTAATTCCTCTACTAAAGCAACGCCTATAGATGCACCTGCTATTTTGCGCATCTACCAAGCGCGTCTATAGTTGCTTTGTGTTGTTGTGATTATCAATGCAACATGATAGTGTTAGTAAATAAACTTTTTATTTAAAAAGGATAGTGCCAAAAACATAACTTTTGTTTTGGGAATGATTTTTGGGATCTGTTCAAAAATGAAAAAGAAGTCCAAAATTAACGAAATGGTTGCTTTAATAAGTAACGTCACATTGAAAGGCTAGGGATATGAAATAAAATAGTTCAATATGTATAACTCACTTTTTAAAAATTCATTCACAAGATGATTGAACAAAGCTATGCTTACACATTGACAAAGGAAATTTATTTTGTGTGGATTTGTTCCAAAACATTTTCCACTAGATGTTGACTAGTGATGACAATGTGCATCCATAAGCACTTGTAGGATATTTTTCAAAACAACCTTGTTGTTTGAGTGACAATTAAATAAAAGTAAATACAAATTTTATTAATATTATTTTCTACGTGGATGTCATGGGGGATGTGTGGCATCAAGAAGGAATAGTGTTGATAAGTGATATAGAAGCTAGATGGCTATGACCTTCTTAATGCTTTGACTAAATCTATAGTTAATCCTAATTCCCTTTCATCACCCGTAATCATTGCAATCTTTTTCCCTCACTTATCGCAACACAATATAATCCTCTATGTACTCAAGAAATTACATGACCCTATTGATGTTTGACCACTGAGATTCATGTTGCCATATGGGTAGAATATATTCTTTAATGTGACTTTGAGTTTGATGTTGGCAAAGGGTAGCATCTCTTTCTTCTTTTGATATACTAAGGCCCAAATTCCAATCACATGTCCATTGCCATTGTGGTACTTTGGTCCACATATCTACCCATCTCTCTGTTTAACTTATTAGTAGGATGGATATGTAGCTCCGGCTTGTAACTATAATGGAGCTGCATAGACTTATCTATATGTCAAATGTACATACACTAATGATAACACACTTGTCAATTTCTAGAATTTCCATTTGGTGATACAAAAATGTACCTCATGCATTTATAATGCAAGTTTATACATGCTTCTATAATTCCATGCTTAGCCTAGGTAGCAAAGCTAGATGTTAGCATCACTTGTTGGGAGAGGAGGTGCAATCGATTAAGTAGGCTGTCATGGTATAGCTCCATAGCATTCTTTTCTTCATGTAGCAATAATTGCTTAGTATTGCCTTGTTATGTTTACACTCTCCTCTAGATTGTCGTATCCTATTCTTTCTTGGCCTTCGTATCTATCATCCCTTTGCCTTATGTACCACTTGTGGCATGTTTTTACTTGTTGTCATTGTCCCCTCCCTCCTCTTTCTCCATCTTCACATGTATGACTTTATTAGGATTTTATTTTATCCCACATCTTTGTAATCTAACTATATTGTTTCTCTTGATTTTCCTTTGGCATACCTTCCCACTTCTTCCTCCTACATTTCCATTGTCCTTGAGTTGCATAGCCCTCAAAATGTACATGAAAAAGATTCCTCGCCTTTTTCATTGCCCGATGCATGCCCTTATGATTCATATGGCATCTTAAGAATGTCCTTTAAACCTCTAATTTGCACTCCCTTCCTCTGGTAGATATTTGGTCAAGTTGTGGATACAAAAATCAACTCATATATAAAAGGTATTAGTTTTTGACACATATGCTTATTTTGGTGCCAATATCTTGGAAACTATGGTGGATTTATAGTGTTTTGAAGAGTTTATTTGAAAATTAGAAGGTTTCTTGGAGCATGATACTATGGACTCATCTAGTAAGAGCATAAGGATGAATGCCCATCTATGAAAGGTTGAGTGACATAAGGATGGATGTGCATCCATTAAAGGTAAAGTGGATTTTAGAAAATATGTT
The DNA here is from genome assembly GCF_047967505.1 of Dipteris shenzhenensis. NCBI lineage: Eukaryota > Viridiplantae > Streptophyta > Polypodiopsida > Gleicheniales > Dipteridaceae > Dipteris > Dipteris shenzhenensis. The sequence goes on from NC_141596.1 coordinate 26,667,161, forward strand.
TCATTCTATTGGAAGTATATATTTCTTGAAAACCTTTCTTGCAAAGGAAATTCATGAGTGTCAACTTTGAGAATCATTTTCTAGAAAGAAGGCTCTTGGGGCTTGATTAATATGCCATTTTCTCTCATGACATATCAAGCTCTATTCTTCAAAAATTACTATGTTTCTTTAGGTGATTTTCTTCAATGGCTCCATTCAACCATTAGGTTTCCTTTTCTATAGATCAAGTTTTCAAGAATTTTTGAGACTTAAGGAAAAGTATGATGTGGTTGCAAAGTGTCTCTTAGAGACTACCCTTTCAAAGCATTAGGATGGTTGTTTTAAATTTAATGAAGACATTGAAGGGTTTCTTTTTTCTTAATGTGCTTTCATCTTATTGTTTGTCTTTTGAGTTGAATTCACCTCAAAAAATGTACTAAAGGATGTGCCCTTGCATCCCCTTGAGAATCCAATGGTGTGCGTTCAAAAAGGTGAAACTTTCATGTTAGAATTTGAAGGTTAAGGATGATATATTGTGTTATTCATGTGTTGCATCACCGATTTGCTCTCCATCACATCGCTTGGAATCGACATGACACTCCCATGAATGATGAATCAACTTTAATCTTGTCTCTTTTGGTCGACTTCATAGATCAAGATGTAAAAGACTAACAAGCTTGTGGCTTGAAATGATTGACAAAATCAATAGCGTAGCTAGCAAGTGAGCTTCAGTTTTCACTTTTGACAAGATGTAGTTTTAGGGATATATTAGGAATTTGTGTATTGGTCTTGGGTTCTGGAAAGATGGAATTGAAATTGGGATCTATTGTGTTTTGCTCTTGGTCCGTTTGACACTGCAAAGACATTGTGAATGATTGACCACTTCACTAGGTTGGCATGCTATAGATTAATCTTGCCAGTTCCGATTTCAATAGCCCTCCATGTCAAAATGGTCGCTATGTTTTGCACCTCGAAGAGGGAAAGGATAGTGTCAGAAAGTTAACTTTTGATTTTTGGGCTCTGTTCAAAAATAAAAAAGAAGTCCAAAATTAATGAAATGAGTGTTTTAATAAGAATGTCACATTGATTATTTTGTGTGGATTTGTTCCAATACATTTTCCACCTAGATGTTGATTAGTGAAGATAATGTTAAGCACTCATAGGGTACTTCTAAAAACAACCTTGTTGTTTGAGTGGTAGTCAAAATAAAAACAAATACAAATTTTGTTACTATTATTTCCTACATGGATGTCACTTAAGACATTTTCATCCTAAAGTAATATTGAATGTTTTATTTCTTGAATATTATTTTATTTAACATAACTTGAGTGGATGTCAATGAGGGATGTGTGGCATCAAGAAGCAATAGTGTTGATAAGTGATATCACAACAACACAAAGCAACTATAGATGCACTTGGTAGATGTGCAAAATAGCAGGCGCATCTATAGGCATTGCTTTAGTAGAGGAATTATGGGCGCGTCTAAATGCACGTCTAAAATCTCGTCTATTTGCGCGTAAATTATCGCGTCTACGTGCGTGTCTAACCTGAGAAAATACGAGCCCGTCCAACATCGCATTTATTAGCGTGTCTATTTGTGCATGTATTAGCGCGTTTATTTGCGTGTTTACACTGAGAATCAGACGCGCATTTAGACGCGTAGATAGACGCAAACCAGAGAATAAAAAAAGTGAGATTTTGGTGTACATCATTGCTTTCCAAACATTGCCCATGATTACCAAAGCACATAATTTTTTGCAAGCCCACATTTATAAGAATTAAGTGAGATGAGGAGAATGAGACAATATGTAAAATAGTTTTGCCAATATCAATTATGGGGCTACGGTTCAATCTCATCCTCAATGAGATCAACCCTTGCCAAAATATCTACTTCAAAATCCAAACAAGTGTTTAGATCTACAAATACATTCAACCCACTACTACTTGTGCCACTCATGTGCTCATCCAAATCAGCATCTCGAATGGTAGGCTCATCCTCATGGGTAATGGCCTCAATATCTGTATCTCCTATCTCATGATCATCCTCCTCTCTCGTATCACGGTCATCATCACGTCCATGGCCATGATCATCCTCCATACGCTCCATATTAGTAAATGTACTATACATCACTTTGGAACATGGCATAATAGGTATGACATGCCAGCATCTATTATTATCCACCATTGGTTGATAGACAACCTAATTCAAACACAAATACAATCATGTCACTTTTCTTGCATCAAATATTTAAAAGCGAGTATTTTTATATGTGTGCACAATACCTGTTCACATTGTTGCGGTAGTACTAGTGTGTCCTTCCTACTTTGCCAAAACTTTGTGGAGTCAATAGTTACAAAGCCACTTGCATGGCGTTTGATCGTTGCATTAGGGCCTCTTTCCACCACGTCCTTAAACCACTTTACATCCAAAACATACACAAAGAAGCGTTGAAGTCAAGCATAATAATATCTTGGATTATGCCACAATAATCATCCATGGCTCCATTGGCTCCCTCAAAGCTAGCAATGATGCCACAATCTTGTGTGTTTCTCTTATCATCAATCCTTTGTGTTTGAAAATGCTTGCCCTCACACCATATAGCATTGAACATAGTGCACTACACCAAGAAAAAATCAATTAAATAAGCAATCTAAATTATTGAAAGCTCCTAACTTATGCACTATATACTGACCTTGCTCATGCATCCCCTAGCATACTCCCATTCTTCCATTGTGATATGCATCCCCTCATCTTTCTCTACTTTCTCCATTTCATCAAGTAGCCAATCCACATGAATATCCTTTGGAAGTGCTCTTAGATATTGAGGGTATGGCACATGAGATCCCTGGTGTGTACGAAAGAGGGCCCTTTCTTCTTGTCTTCTTGCCTTTGCATCCTCGTATCTTGTCACCCATCTTTTCATCACATCACTATTAAGCACGCAAAAGAGGTTGATACTATTATGCAACTTCGTGTCTATTACTTTATTGCGTCCTTTCCCTTGAGGCACAATAGGTCATCCTTAGGTCTTCATCATCTCTCCATAGTCATGGGAGAGAGCTATCCACATGAACAAGAAACTCAGAAATATATACAAGTGACTCTTGTACCAACCAACCCTCGGCCATGCTACCTTCGGGTCTTGCATTTTGTCTCACGAAGCCCTTCAAGGTCTTCATGAAGCACTCTAGGAAGAACAACCATCGTGTATGTATAGTACCGCATATAGCAATCTCATCCACTAAATGCACTATGAGATGTAGTTGGCTTGTGAGAATAGAACGTGGAAATGTCTCCTCCACTGAACAAACCACCTCCACTGACATAACTCGAGCATTCTCAAGCGTGGTGGGATCTATTTCCTTTGAGCTCACATACCTCACAAGCTCGCCCATCTTGTAAATACAATCTTTCACGTCCTTCGATGCACTACGTGAAATGCTAGTAGGTATGAACTGAACCCGCGAGGAGGTGGTTGATTAGTTGCTTATAGCTATTCACTCACAAATTTGAAAGGAAAAAGATATTATGCACATAAAATACTTACTTGGAGCATCTTGTGCCAATCATGAGATTTCAAGCCATATAATTGCTCTACACCTCTTTTCTTGCTCTTTGTAAAGGCTCCCTTCAAACACCTCATGCATCCAGTGGGAGTACGAATTGTAGTAATAGCGCACTTCACCGTCACCATCTCTAGCTTTGATAACATCCACGGTGCACGAGGTAAAAAAACACGCCCATTTGGTCTCTCTTGAGGCCAAGCTTCACATATCCTCCCTGTGGTACGTAGATCCTCCCTTATGCCTATCGAATCTCGTGTCCTATTCAAATGCTCCCAAATGGTAGATGCCACATTCTTGAAGATATGCATGGGATCAAGCAGGTGATTGATCTTGAGGTGGGACCAATATGGTAAACGATAAAAGATGGAGTATCTAAACAAAATTAAGTGTTAGCGTGCAATCTTTACTTTCAGCCAATATAGCCAATCTTTACTTCCAGCCAATAGTTACAAACCCTTACCGGCTCATGCCAAGTGGTGGAGGAGTCGTGGAACCATCCCAAATTCTCATCCAATCTCCCGCGATGAGTGATTGTGGGAGGATTTCATTCCAAGGGGCAACATATCTAGGATGATCAGGTGGGAGAAATCGATGGTGATTCTCATAGATGATCTTATTCAATGCATCTGCCCATGAGGCAACTAGCGAAGGACCACAAACAAGACATGCATGGTAACCCGATGTAGTGAGACCTGAACAATAGATGCAATTAAGAGTGAAAGGTGGGTTTAGGGTGCCACATCCTTTGCCTATTCATAATTAAAAATGCAATGCTTACCTAAACACTCGCCATAGCCTGGGAAGTCATGCATCGTCCACATCAAGACTGCTTTGCAGTTGAAGTCTCGTGATGAGGGAGGCCTGCTCACATCATGCACCTCGATACCTCTCCAAAGTATCTCTAGCTCATCAATCAAAGGCTCCAAATAAACATCAGCGTTTTTGACTTTATGTTTCCCTGGAATTAGAAGGGACAGCATAACATGTCCTTTCTTAATAGCCATAGAGGGTGGAAGATTGTAATTCACCAATACCACTGGCCATACACTATAAGATGTGCTTTTGAGACCAAATGGGTTCACACCGTCCATACTCAATCCAAGTCTCAAGCTCCTAGGTTCTTCCTTGAAGCTTGGCCATGTGTCTTCAATATGCTTCCACGCAGGAGACTCCGCAGGAGTTCTCCACTTGCCATCGGTTGATCGATGGGAGGAATGCCATGACATGAGCTCTGCAATAGATTTGAACTTGAACATATGTTGGATGCGAGGGATTATGGGAAAATGTCGCAATACCTTACGAGGCACGTCCAAGGTTTTGAGATCTACTCTATATCTTGCCTCTCCACAAGTAGGACACTCTCTTGCATCCTTATGTAGTCCATGAAACAAAACGCAATCGTTGACACATGCATGGATGCGCTTGTAATCTAATCCTCCAAGAGAGGTCACATGTTGCCTTGCCATATCTCTTGAGGTCGGTAGTTTATTCTCCCTTGGAAGCATTTTACACAATAGCCTGCACGTGAAGACCATAAATGAGAAAAAGCATTCGAGTAATTGACCCACTAGCATAATTCACCATGTTTGCAAAATCGACTTTAAAGCTTACTTGAGTAATGCATTCAAACTTGCATTGCTCCATCCATAGATGGTTTGCAAGTTTATTAACTCAAGGGAGGCATGTAGAATAGAGAATGTGCACCCCTCAAACAGTGGAGTCGATGCTGTAGTAAAAAGATCATCCTGCTCCATGCTATTATCCCTCCCTTGATGGACATATAAATCCTGCACCATATCATCAAACACCTCCTCCTCCATGGCTTCATGAGGTAATGGAAGAGGGCTACTATCACCATTACTCCATGCATCCGTAACGGTCCCTCCTAAAGATCCCACCTCATATCGCCGACGCTTCGCCTCCTCACGGCGAGCATAGGGTAACATATGCGGGTGTGGCACTGCATCCTATATCAAATTAAAACGGGATCATAACTCAAACATATGAACATCCATAGGTATCTCAATCAACCTTAACTTACAAACCCTTACCCTGTTTACTATCACATCCCATTCTCCATACTTTGAGACATGATTGAGTGTAATTCTGCGTGCACGATACATGTTTTCTCGACATCGATCACACAGACATTTGATTTTTTGCTCCAACCACATTTCGCGATGGTGGATACGGAGGGATTCATCCTCACTGGAGCTACTTGTTAAAGATGAAGACATCCTACAAACAAACAACCCACCAAATTTGCTCTTCTTCAAATGTTTAATTTAAACTCTGTGGCGCGTCTAAGGGTGCATCTAAAAGCGTGTCTAAAATCGTGCCTAAAGGCGCATCTAAAAGCACATCTACTCTATGTATTTACATGCGCCTATAGATGCGCTATTAGATGCGATTATAGACGCAACTTTTAAACCTGCTTTTTAGCATGCCGCACGCTTTGCTTTTCTTCACATTACTTATACTTCGCGTGGCTTCCTTCCTTCCTTATTAGCAGATCCATAGTTTCGACGCTTAAGAGGAAGGCTCCCATACTTACTTCCAAGCTTACACTTAAGAGGAAGGCACCCACACTTACTTCTAAGCTTAAAGGAGAGGAGGACGAACAAGGAGGAGAAGCAACTTTGAAAAAGAAAGAAGAACCTTCCATACCTCTATCCAAGTAAGTCTTTTTGCAGTTGATCTTGTTTGGAAGTTTGCTCTCTTTAGATTTGAACTTTCTTGTATCCAAGAAGTGCATGATCTGGGTATCAGTGTCATGTTTGTGTGTCAGGCACAATGTCCTTTTCTACTTTTTAGAAATCCCGTCTGTCAGAGCGCGTCTATAGGCGCATCTCAGAGCGCGTCTAAAAGCGTGTCTATAGGCACGTCTAAACGTGCGTCTAGCCTGTTTGCAGACACAGACAAACGCGTCGATAGACGCTCTGTTAGATGCTATGTTAGACGCTCTGTTAAACGCTCTGTTAGACGCTCTGTTAGACATGTCTATAGGCGCGCAAATCAGACGCGTCTATAGACGTGCTCTGACAGTAAGCCTCTCTTTCCTTCCCCTTTCTTCTCAGCTCATCAGTAATAGATTTTTTTCCTTTTTTCCAATTCAACATGTGGCCAGGAAGCGCTTCCAGCTCACCTGATCCCCGGGAGTCTATTTGGAAGGACTTATATAACCTTTTAGGGCACCCTCCTAGTCCTGCGGAGTTATACGGGTATATGATGGGTACTCTAAACACTCTCCAGGAGTCGGCACTACAGACTCCAAGCCACCCCACACCGCCTGAGATCACCCCAGCGGAGTAAGCATAGCCGTCTTATGCCCCTTCTTATGCCCTTCCCCCTTACCATCTTATGTCCCTTCCCCCATGCCGTCTTATGTCCCTTCTGCCATCCCATCTTATGCCCTTCCCCCATGCCGTCAGGAGGTCCTTCTATCTCGCAGAGCCGTCGACGTACTCCTATGCCGTCGAGACTCGGTTCTCCAGCTACGAGTGGTCAGCGTAGTCCCGTGCAGTCTCCAGCTACGAGTGGCCAGCGTACGAGCTCGACACGATAGGGTAGCAGGCGTAGTAGCAAGGAGAGCGGTGGGGGATGCATGGCACAGTGCTTTGGGCCATGTGGCGATGGGGAGGATGATGATTCAGATGATTTAGACGTGCCTCTGGGTGATGGTACGATTTATTATGACATCACTCAGACAGGAGGCATCTTGATGGATGTGTGAGGGAAGGACATCATGGCCTTCATGCGCTCTGTAATTGCTAACAATTATAGAGATTGCTTTATCCACTACAAAGATCACCCAAAGAGGTTGGCTGATGAGACCCTCGCTACTGTTCGCTCTAGGTATCCTAACCCCCCCAATCGCCAGTTCACAGATAAATGGGCCAAGTTAAAGATTGTTATGATACTTGGCAATAAAAGATCTTCGCTTAAGAGGCAAGCACTAGCAGAGCTTGCCAGACTTGAGGCAGGTCAACCACCAAGGGGCCGACCCCACACCGCTCACAAGCGTGAGTGGAAGAAGGCAATGAAGTCAGCAAGGGAGGACCCCAGTCTGCAGCACGTGGAGGCACGGAGGATCTAGATGGAGAAATATGGAAGCGCGCATTTTGGAGCAGAGGGTGTTGAATCATGGGAGGCCTAATTTATAAGTATCGATCTCAAATTATATTGCTTATGTAGTTTATTAGGAGGTTGTTTCTTTGTACTAATCCCTCCACAAAGTGTGTCATCATGCAGCTTGAGATCATGGGCAAATACCCTACTCCTGTGGAGACAGCCTACCACCGCCACCATCGCAGAGGAGATACATGGAGGCACTTCTATGATGACGGGTTGATTACTGAGGAGCAGTATACCCGGGCTACTGGAGTGGCCCCCCAGGTATTTGAAAGTAATTAAAATTATAAGTAAAGATTTGATTTTTCATACATTGATATATGTTGTCCCTTGTTTATAGGCCCATGCACAAGATGATGAGGAAGAGGAGGAAGGAGGCGCAAAAGGGAGCGCAGAAGGGAGCGTGGAAGGGAGCGAGGACCTGGAGAACATAGATTAGTCGTACAAGTAGTGCTAGCTACTCTTTTTTGTACTTAAAGCCATTGGCTTGGCTTTGTGCCTCTTGTATATACACTCCTCTTATTTTTTGTACTTGAAGCCACATGACATGGCTTAGCTTCGTGCTATATGTATATACAAGTACGTTTTGAGCTTTTAATTTTATTGCGTTTCGGAGTTATAATGTTTTATTTGGAATTATAATTAAAATGCGGTTGGCTGTAGGAATCGAATTACACAATGTGGATATGGGATTCTTGTAACTATATAGCATACACAACATACACAGCATTCTATTTTTTTTTTTTTTTAAAGCACGTCTATCAGTGCGTTTAAAAACGTGTTTATATATGCGTCTGTCTATTCGACTTGCATCTATATTTGCGTCTATAAATGCGTTTATAAGCACGTCTATTTATGCATCTAAGTGCGTGTCTATAAGTGCGTGTGTCTGATATTTAGATGCGTAATTAGACGTGCAAATAGACGCGCCCGTAAGTTTTTTATTTAGTTCAGTAAACGCGTCTGTGCACGCGTCTATGGGTGCTTTGTCTTGTTGTGTATAGAAGCTGGACAACTATGCCCTTCTTAATTCTTGACTAGATCTATTTTCAATTGTGGTTACCTTTAAGCATTCGCAATCATTACAATCTTTTTCCTTCACTTGCCGGCATAATATAATTCTCTCTGCACTCAAGAAATTACATGCCCCTATTGATGTTTGACAACCTAGATTCCTCTAACCATATGGGTGTATTCTTTAATGTGAGGCCTTTTGGCTATTACTTTTTGACTTTGAAGTTGGCAATCAATCCAAAGGGTAGCATCTATTTCTTTTTTTTTGGGTAAGACTAAGAATCAAATTCTAAGGACATGTCCTTTGCGATAGTGGTACTTCACTCCACATATCTACCTATCTTTTTCTTACTAGGAAGATGGATATGAAGCTCTGTCTTGTAACTAAAATGATGCCACATAGACTTATCTATAATGCCAAAAGTGCATATGTTAATGATAACACACTTGTCAATTTTCAAAATTAATTCCCTTTGGTGATACAAAAAGTGTACCTCATGCATTAGTAATGGTAAAAATTTAGTAGAAAAAATCTCAACATTTTAAGCTTGTGGCCTTGACTACATTGGCAAATAGAATAAGGACACTATCTTCGATAAACATGAGTACATATGCAAGTTGACACATGCTTCTATAAGTCCATGCCTGGCCTAGTTAGTAAGGCTAGATGTTAGCATCACTTGTTAGGAGTGGGGGTGCAATCAGTTAAGTAGGGTGTCATGGTACAACTCTATAGCATCATTTTCTTCATGAAGCAATAATTCCTTAGTTTTGGCTTGTTATGCTTATGCTCTCCTCTAGATTGTATTATCCTATTCTTTCTTGGCCTACGTATCTGTGATCCCTTTGCCTAATGCGCCACTGGTGGCCTATTCCTGCTTCTCCCTTCTTCCTCTTTCTCCCTCGTCACATGTATAACTAGTCTTGACCTTTTACCAGGATTTTATTCCATCAGACATCTTTGTAATCTAAGTACATATATTTCTCTCTATTTTTTTTTGGCATACTTTCCAACTTCTTCCCCTTTTGTCTTACATCTCCATTGTCTTTGAGTTGCATAGCCCTCAAGGTGTACATGAAAAAGATTCCTAGCCTTTTTCCTTTCCTCTTGTACAGTGTTACAGTTTGTAAGGCATCTTAATACTATGTTTCTCACTTCTATTTCGCACTCCCTTCCTCTAGTCTATCTGGTCAAGTTGTGGATAGAAACATCAACTCGTAAAAGGTATTAGTTTTTGTCCATATGCTTATTTTGGTGCCAATGTTCTGAAAACTATGGTGGATTTAGAGTCTTTTGCAAGGGCATTGCCTAGTTTATTTGAAAATTAGAAGGTTAATGGAGCATGATCCTATGGACTCATCATAGTTGGAAGGCATAGTGTTTATAGAAAAATACAATCTACTAATAAGAGCATAAGGATGAATGCCCATACATGAAAGGTCTAGTGACATAAGGATGGATGTGCATCATGAAAGGTTAAGTGAATTTGCAAAAAAAAAATCTTATATTAGACCTTTCTTGCAAGTAGACTCAAAGTCAACTCTATTATTCATTATCTAGAGGGAAAGCTCTTGGGGCTTGATTTATATGTCCTTTTCACTCATGACATATCATGTTCTATTCTTCAAAAATTCCTATGGTCCTTTAGGTGATCGTCTTTCATGGCTCCATTCAACCATTAGATTTCCTTTTAGTTTTCAAGAACTTTTGAGACCGAAGGAAAAGTATGATGTGGTTGCAAAGGGTCTCTTAGATATTCTACAAGACTACCCTTTTAAAGCTTTGGGATGGTTGTTTTAAATTTAATGAAGGCATTGAAGGGCTCTTTTTTCTTAATCAGCTTTCATCTTATTGTTTGTCTTTCTAGTTGAATTCGCCTCGAGAAAAACAGTATTAGAGGATGCGCCTTGCATTTCCTTAGGAATCCAATGGTGTGCAAAAAGGTAAAAATTTCATGTTAGAATTCGTAGGCTGGGGACCATATATTGTGTTATTCATGCGTTGCATCACCGATTTGCTATCCATCGCATCGTTGGGAATTGACGTTATACTTTCATGAATCGACTTTAATAGCGTCTCTTTTAAAAGAATCCCGAGCTTGTTGCTTTAAATGATTGACAAAATCCACAGCGTGAGCTTCAGTTTTCACTTTTGACAAGATGTACCTTTAAGGGTATGCTTGGGATTCGTGTACTGGTCTTGGGTTCTGGAAAGAAAGAATCTTAATTGGGATATACTCTGAACTCGGGACTTGCCTTGGCTCCGTTCGACACTGCAAAGGCATTGCGAATGATCGACCACATCACTAGGCTCGCGTGCTGGAGATTAAGCTTGCAAGTTCCGATCTTAGCAGGCCTCCATGTCGAAATGGTCGCTATGTTTCGCACCTAGAAGAGGGATGGTATTTGAGGCTTTTGATTATACGAGGATGCCAAACGCAGTGCGATCTGCTTGCTAAACCTAAACGGTGCAAGCGTAGGTCATGGTCGGGCAGCGAGCTGCCAGTGCACTTGCGATAGCCCCAACGCATACGATTCCGAGTACATTTGGAGTCTTGACCACAATCATCCACAATTGGGAGTGAGCGAGGCCTGCAACCTGACATGTCCCTTAGCTTTTCGTTCGTCCTACACAGCACTCATGGGTGTTCTTGTTTTCTAGCTTCCTGGAAAGTATCGGCACGGGGCTTGTCTGGGCTTTCTATTCTATGTCACTAACGTGTTGAGCTGGTCACGAGAAAAAACGATGCTAGTAATAAGGTCTATATTGATCTAGCATGCCCTTCGGATTTTCCCACTGACGACGTTATACGGTGCAATATGTGGTAGTCACGAGAAGAAACAATCCCGACAGCGTTTTTGCATTTATCAGATCAAGCTTGCAGAAAAGATCTCAGCAGGAACAGTGATATCGGCTAACTGCTTTAGTTCTGACTCGACTGCGGCCCACGAGGGTATAACCGGAATCGATTGTCGAGCCGGCTCGCCGCTGGTCTCAAATGCGAGGGTTGAGAAACGCCAAGATGCCCATCATGTGAGCCTTGAGACACTCTGAGCTGATTCAGACCGAGCATGGAGTGCACGAGCGACGGCTTGGTTTAACAGCAGGCGCAGACTGCAGTATCGGCGCCTCCGCGACGGCCCGCGGCGAGCTCTGAGGGTTGGGAATCTTGACAGGACGGGGGGCAAGGACTGCGGGTGGAACATAGCAATCGAGATCCGTTTGATGGCGAGCCGCGAGTGAATGCGATGACGTTATTGAACTAGCTGCGCTTGCGTGAAAGGGAGAGACGGAGAACACTTTTCGTGCTTGTAACTCAGTCGTAAGTCGCGGGCACAAGCCTCTCCCGCAGCTACGAGCCGCACATCGCGAGAACCCTATCTTATAATATAAGCACGCTAAGGTCGGTGCTCTAGGAAGCAGCAGGGGTGATGACTACTTACGTGGAGTCGTGTACGTGCGACGTTGTGTTTAGGTGATTGGAGGTACCGACTACGTTTTCATAGTCTGATGATGGCTTTCTTTCATCCCCTACACATTCGAGGCCCTAGACTCTTGGAGATAGTTGTGTCTATTTTTCCCACGTGAAGAATTCAAGGGAGGCTCTGTAAGGGGGAAAAAAAGAGTGAAAAACACGTCTCCACTTGATTCGACGCATTCTCTTTGTCAAACCGGCTGGAGCACGGGGGGTAAGATTGAATCTAAGCCCATCGAGGCCAGTAAAAGGCGTTATAGGTCTAGCGACCATACAATTGAGCAAATTTGAGCTGATTAGTCTTTTTTGTCACAGCGATGGGGTTGGATCGTGGATGTGTGTGGGCAACTGGATGTGTGCGCGACTCTTGCTTGAGATGCAAGAACGGATTAGGTTAAACAACGGGTATAATAATAACTAATAACAGCAGGACAAGAGGGGAGAAAAGGAACGGAGAGATCTAAACAACGATGAGCAGGTAAACAAGTACGTGAAGGGACAGGAGCATCTAAATTAAGATAATCGTGGGGAGGGAAGCTACCAGAGGTATACGTGAACGACAGGAGGAAGGAGGAGGACGAGGAGGAGACAAGGGGAAGGACAAGAAAAGCTGGAGGAGAGAGAGATCAGAATGGAACGCGTGAAGGTTGTGCATGGGAAGAAGGGGATAGTGCATGGCGACGATACAAACGTCAAGGTACTTGGCAACAATCGCCTGCCGAGGCCGGCTCTGTGTGTGTATAACAGTGTAAGACTGAAGTCTCAAAGTATCACGGCCGTCAGGGTTTTACAATGACAGTGGAAGTTTAACCAGAAAAAGTGTCCCTAATTATATAAGCATTCGACGTAAGCTAAGAAAGCTGGTTGGTACTCTTTCTGCGCTCTCTCTCTCTCTCTCTCTCGCCTTCACCATCGTCTTCCCTGCTGCACTCCCTCGTCCCTCCAACTGCTGCTGCACTCCCTCCTCCTCCAACTGCTGCTCCTCCTCCTCTTCCCTCCCTCTCCTCTCCCTCCCTCCATCCCTTCCTTCCTCCCTCCCCCCCTCGTCCTCTCCCTTCAGCTCTTGATCTCCCCCCCTTCATCTCTGTTTCAATCTTCCTCCCCACCTCACTTCCACCCATCAGCTCCTCCTCCTCCCCTTCCACCCAGCTCGCCTCCCCCCTCACCCTCTCTTCGCTTCCTCTCCCCCCACCTGCTGCAGCTTCTTCTATTATTGTTATCCTCGTACCTCTGCCAATAACACATCCATTCCCCCACACGTGAAACGCGAACCATAGTTACGAGAGACGCCGTCCAGGACTCCACTGCAGCTGCATTGAATGTTTGGTCACAATACGACTGTCATTTGTTGTTGTAAAGACCGTGTTCGGCACTCCGTCCGTGCGATCGATTATCGGTGATCTGGTGAGAGATCGAGGACCTTTTTTGTCACGGACTCGAACAGACGTCTAACAATTGCCACAGATTTGTCTGCTGGAACTATTGAATTGGACCGGATTCAGGTCAATGGCCGCCAACGTTGCCATCCCTCCGAGACAAGAGCAGCGGCAACCAGCAACAGCTTCTACACGCACATGGCCGGCATGGACGACCGTGCAAGAGGCGCCCGGCGTTGTAGTAACGGAAGACGACTCCTGGGAAGCCAGAGCTTTCCTTGAGGATTCCAGCAGCCTCAGTGGTGGGACTTGGCCTCCTCGTTCCTACCCTTGCAACTTTTGTCGACGCGAATTTAGGTCTGCTCAAGCTCTAGGCGGTCACATGAACGTGCATCGTCGTGAGCGAGCTCGACTCCGACAATGCTCGCCTTCGGAAGAGTCACCCCCGACCGTAGATGTTCCTCTTTCGCTAGCGTATGATTCGCAGACTGGGGACTACACTCAAAGCATGTGCATCATGTATCCCGTGTCCGGTGATTTACAATCTGGCCTCGGTTCCCCTTCTCTTCAGCTATCCCCAAGCTCAACCGTCATTTCCACACCCTCGTTAGTCTGTCCTATACCCACATCTTTTCCGTTTTCCCATCACCTCTCCTCCAGTGATTTTCCCCCGACCGATACATCTTCGTGTTCGCATTGGCCACTCTCAGGCTCCGCACCTCCTCTTTCAGCCTTCCAATCTACGTCCCCGGAATCAAATTTCTCACCTATGTCTCTTCCTGGCCATGGGTGCATAGTAGTCTCTCAGCAGCGCTCAAATTCAGGATTCCCTGACAAAAACACACCGCAGGCCGAAGTTACGACGTCGCTGCTTCCCCTGAAGAGCGAGAGCTCCAGGAAAAAGTCCGCTTTAACTGGAGGTTTTCAGCCGTATCAGACTGTATTGTTCAAACATCCTGATACCATGCTTGTTGCTCGGCTGGATCCTAAAAAAGACATCGAGAACGAGTACGTTCCGGACGGGTTAGACTTGGAGTTAAGACTCGGCCAAAGGCCCTGAACTGTGCGAAGTATTCTGCGGGATTTAAACTAGTAAGAAACCAAAGCTCTGTTATTTCATTCAATTTAATAAATCGCAGCAATTAATCTATTTCAATTCTCTAAAATGTTGTTCAAGACAGTTTCCTGTGTTTTCCTTGGACGTATGTATCTTGTTAACATCAGCTTTCAAGTAGCTCTCTACGAAGCCATGAAAATGTTAGTAATGGCAAGGCTTCCTTCCCACTAATCCTACGTTCCGCTCTTCACGTAAGACCGCAATTGAGGACCAGAATGCAACCTCGTTGCATGGAGCGTACATTTAAACGACAACATTACCCTAACCACAGAAACGGGAGGGTATCACACCTATAGAACACAATGTTCTATTGCTGCCAGAGTTGCATTGAAGGTGTAGCCAAGAGCTTATGACCAGCTTGGATGTAAACGCTTGCGAGCTGTGATGATGGCAAATGCACGGAGCTTTGCAAGGGGCCGAACTCTTCAAAGGCGGACAGTAGAAAGGGGAGCATGTCTTAATCTTATCGTGAAGGGACGTTGGACGCCCATTTCTGCGAGACACAATGTATTCTTATGTATCATAGCTTTGCATCCAAGTAGACGCCCATGACTTGAACCAGACCCTGACGACTTATCCAAGCCCTTCGGCATGGATAACTCCTAGTTGATCATTAGTTACAACACTTGCAAGCGTGGTCTTAGTAGCCTCCACTAACCCACAGCTCGGCTCATACTAAGGTTTTGATATCGAGTTGACTCTTTTATCTTTAAACGTAAGGTAATGAGGCTAGGGAGACTTCTGCTCATTTCTTTTCAAAAAAATTAACACGGTTTACCTCTGTTTAGTTACTTCTTTCCATTGTCTTTGTATCATTTCCCTCATTATCATTGTTTCTTGTGCATTCATTTGTCCCACACGTATCCTACCTTCTGCTCCTAATAGTTTTTACTTTATGCTTCATAAGGAGTTTTATGATGGTGCCTTAGCTCTAATGGGTTTTGCCACATATTGTCTTTTCGTTTAATGATTGAGATGTAATTGCTTAACTATAATGGTGTTGTTTCATAGATCAAGGACTATGTATAGTTCTTGCATCATTGAACCGAATTTGAATTAAATTTAATATGGAAATTTCCAAGAAGAGATGAAGAAAGACGTGGTAGTGGGGATCACTCAAGAGCCAAGGATGGAGTGGGTTCGAATTCTGTCTCTTGAGACTATCCTTAGCCCGTTGAGGCATTAATGGATGTCCACTAAATGGTCAGTAACAACATCTTTATCTGGTGGTCACATGGTAAGGTATACGACCACTCCTTGTCAGTAACAACATCTTTATCTGGTGGTCACATGGTCAGTAACAACATTTTTATCTGGTGGTCACATGGTAAGGTATATGACCACTCCTTGTTAGGCCTACCTTATTATTAAGAACAAGCCAATGCATTTCAACCTAGTTGGCTAATGATTATCTAGTGAAGAAGTTTCAATCTTATAACTGTGATAGTCCTATGCTGGAACCCAAAATAATTTTCACTAACACATATACAAATATGAATTACAATTTACATCTTCATGATGGTTCATATATTATACATGATCTGAATGCTTCTCAAATGGTGTGTGGGCTTCATTCCATTATGGGGTATTTATACAAGTTGGAGAGCTTCTCTCTCACAAAGTTGTAGCAATCCAATAATCTTATTATTTGATTTTTTATGTACATGGTTAGTGTGTCCCACCTAGCTCGTCACATACAACCACCCTAGTTAGTTGGTTGATGGATGCCAAATATCCAATTCTTGACCAACTTACTAGTTATCCAACTAGATCATTGCCAGCCAACCACCTAGTGAGAGTCAGCTAGTTCAAACATGGAATTGGTTTGAACAACTAGGCAAGGTACTTGACTAGATTGGCCAAGCTGCAACATGCCCATCAAAATGGGTTAGCTAGGCTTGCTAAGGTTTGGGGCTTTGAACATGCTAGCTCAAACCTGGCATGGGTTTGAACAACTAGGCAAGGTACTTAACTAGATTGGCCAAGCAACATGCCCATCAAAATGGGTTAGCTAGGCTTGCTAAGGTTTGGGGCTTTGAACCAAAGCTACACTAAGATGTATAAATGAATTCAAATTCTATTTCATTCACATAGTAGGGTTGAATGAACTAATAAAATTCTATAAAATCAAGAAAATAGAGGTAATAGGATTAAGTTAATGTATTAGCATGTCATTGAGCAAGCAAGTGTATTGTTTCGGTATTATATGTTTGGCCATGGTCAGTACTCCACCGAGCAATATGTAAGATATCACGTGCATTCATTAGAAGGGGTTTGTAATTTAGACATCTCACAACTCTTAGGGATCCATTACTTATTGACACTTGCTTTTGGGTTGCCATAGGTCATGAGCTAATAGCTACCTCTGGAACCTCTTAAATGGGAATGCTCCTAGCTTATAATGGAATCTTCTTTGCTTCTCCTCTTCCCAAAGTGCAACGTGTTGTTGGGCCTCATTTTCCCAAAGAGACATGCACCACTCAAGTAGCACTGAGGGAAGTTGTCGTCCGAAAAAAGAGAAGGTTGCACAGGCTTCAAAGTATATGAAGGAGTATGGTAAAATATGTATGTAAGATAAGGATCTTTATATTTATCCAATGAAAGCACATGCTAGATTAGGATTTTTACATAGGGAATACTCGAGTGTTTTGCATACTCTTCTTGTTGTAAAGGTCCCTCTTGTTTGCCGGCATTCTTATGTCTTTATATGATATATTTTCAATATACTAATAAATTTCATTTTGCAAAGATCAAGAATTTAGGATTGATCAAACCAAAAAAAGGGCACCAAAATGGGGATAAAAAATGATTCTGGGAAAAAAATACATATTTGTATAGAAAAAGGGTACATTTCATTAATGGAAAAATCACAGATAAGGGATTTTACAAATAGGCCTTGAATGCATGTGATATAGAGGGTTTATACATAGTGACTCCCCTGAGCCCTTCAGGATCTATGAGACTGGTGCTCATTATCAACAAATAGTGAGCTTTCACATCAATGAAGTAAAATACTATAGACTTTCCATGTAGTTAGAACTTGATGCACTTGCTTATGTGCCAGCCAATGTATCCTATCCTATTGCAATGTTTCAAAACTTCTTTTAGATAAATCCCTAGGTTTGTAGTAGGTTGCTTTAACAAAATTTTTAGGTTGCCTCGATTGTCATCATATCTTTCTTTGACGTGAACATAGTCTTGGCATCTTAGGAGTACATGTTGCCCATTTTTCTCTGATTTTCTACCTCCAATGTGGGGGAGATATTACATATCCTTTCTTCTATTAGGACTTTAGGTCTTTCCCATCTTCCATTCTCCACTTCTAGATCCTATGAACTAGTTCTCATTTTTCATATTAGATGCCTTTTAAACATTGCAATGTCTCACCCTTGGAATTTTTGCATCTTGCAGCTGTCCACTAGATTAATTTCATATTTGTAAACTACATTTTGGACCTTGTGTACTTTTACCATAATTTGTTTAGCATCTTCTTAGTCACTAATTCCCTAATCTCACATGCATCCTCTAGTATATTGACAGTTGCTTTACCCTATCCTTCCATTCATTTTGTCCCATCTCAGCATGGTTTGTGTAGCTTCCAATGCCTTGTGAGGTATCCTACTACATCCACCATCTTCTCCACTTTGTTTGAGGTAGATCATGAATTGGCATATGGCCTTCCCTTTGGGAGGTATCATACTCATCTCAGCTAGTATGATCGGGTAGGGTATCTATGTCTTAACCCACAATTCCCCTATGATAAATCTTTTATGTAAAGTTTCTATTCTTTTCTATTGGGTCCTAGAGAGCCCAGAAGCCCATTATGAAAAAATGGAGCTCATTTTGGGGCCCTATAAGAAATTCATGATTTTCTTATTTCTTTGGCTACTAGAGTGAGAAGAATAACTTTACATGATCGAGCAATCAATCAAAGGTATAAATTAAGAAAGATATAAATTGACATCTTAAAGTTCCTACTCTTGCTTTTGAATTCTAGACGAGTCCATTATAAATGCTACATCCAAGGACCCAAATGGATTTCTACCACCTTGGTGTAGACTTTAGTATTCTTTTACATCATCATAGTCTCTAGATCATGCTAAAACCTCCAAAACAACATTTGAATCACTAATTTTGGACACTTGAAGGGGACAAAATGATTAAAATAGGCACCACAAAACACTGTGCTCAAGAAGCAATTAAGGCACCTAGAAAACCTCTTAAAAAACTTTTCAGTCACTAAGTTTAGATGCCCAAAGGGGTCAAAATTACCAAAATAGGTGCCACAAAGCACCGTTCTCATCAAGAAAGTGATTTGTGCACTTGGCTCCTAAGGCCCAAATTATTTTCTTGAGCATAGTGCTCTGTGGCACCTTAGGATCCAAGTGCCCAAATCGGTTTCTTGGGCACAATGCTCTATGGCACCTATTTTGGTCATTTTGACTACTCTAGGTATCCAAACTTAATAATCCAAAGTCATTTTGGGGGTTTTCTCCTGCTTTGGATAAAATGGTGATGTCATAAAAACCCTAAATTGTACACCAAAATAGTAAAAAGATTCGGGCAAGTAGCTGTATTGACGAAGGATATATTTTATTTGAATTTTGTTAGCTTATCATATAACCAAACACTTGTTTTTTGAAAATTGAATCTAGCACATAGAAATTTCAATTTGCCACATGGCACTTTGCATTTTGAACATAGTACTTTGCATATAGCACATGATCATACATTTGTGTAGGCCGAGAGGTGGCACAATTCCTCTCTAAAAAATTATAAGACCAAGGAACGTGCCTTTCCTTGGGTTCGTGTCGATTTGCACAATTTGCATAAAGCACGAGTATAGCACATAGTGGTTTGAATTTGGCACATAGCACTTTGCATCTTTTAGCACATAGCAATTTGAATTCGGCACATATCACTTTGCATTTGGCACATGGCACTTTGCATTTGGCACATAGTACACTGCATATATCACATAACCACACATTTATGTGGGGGGAGAGTTGGCACGCTTCCTCTCCAAAAATTATAAGACCAAGGAACGTGCCTTTCCGTGGGTTCATATCGATTTGCATTTAGCACACAAGAATTTGCATATAGCACATAGCAATTTGAGTTTGGCACATAGTACTTTGGATCTTATAGCACATAGCAATTTGAATTGGCATATAGCACTTTGAATTTGGCACATAGTACACTACATAACCACACATTTGTGTGGGGGGAGAGTTGGCATGCTTCCTCTCCAAAAATTATAAGACCAAGGAATGTGCCTTTCCTTGGGTTCATATCGATTTGCATTTAGCACATAGCGATTTGAATTTGGCACATAGTACTTTGGATCTTTTAGCACATAGCAATTTGAATTGGCACATAGCACTTTGCATTTGGCACATAGTACACTGCATATAGCACATAACCACACATTTGTGTGGGTGGAGAGTTGGCATGCTTCCTCTCCAAAAATTATAAGACCAAGGAACGTGCCTTTCCTTGGGTTCATATTGATTTGCATTTAGCACACATTAAATTTGCAAATAGCACATAGAAATTTGATTTTGGCAAATAGCACTTTGCATGTGGTACATATTGATGAATTACCATGATGATAAATTCCATTGCAATTCTTATTTGTTTTTCTGAATGCTATTAACAAAAACTAATTCTCTTTTTAGTAATTGACCCACACTGGTTTTACAAAACGTGGTGGGGAAGGATGGCTGACATGCACACACACACACACACACAAACCATGTGTCTCTTATATGTAGTTGTCCGTGTGTATCGTGTGTAGCACATGCCCATTCTTCTTTCTCTCAGAGATGGAACTTAGCATTTCTTGCTAATGCTCTAGCACTATTGTTCTTTTAAACTAGTGAGGCTTACATTTGAGAAATAAACAGGGAAAGGATTGCATAGGATGCTGTACATGATACAACTCGGATTGGTCCTTCATTCCCGTTATCCTTGCAATTATGGTCTCAAAGCTACAAATATGGTTTCAAAGCCGAGAAAGACAATGGCCCTATTTCAATATTGCAAAGAGTCCTAACTACCACTTTCTTGCAGCTTATTGCCTGTGTGTCACGATCTTCTGTTGTCAAGTACCTAATTTTCAAAGCTGCCACCTGAAAACTCTCGGGGTGGTGGACTCAGTAACTTCTGGTAGAATTCAAACAAAAAATCACCATGCTGCATGATGCTATGCGATAAGCTACCTACGGTGGACACACCATTCTAAATCATTCCAAGCCCTTTGCCCCTCAAAAGTGATCACATGAAAGTAGGTCGCTACCATATTCTTGAATTTAAAGGTTCCCTGACGATGGCTATTGAACGCTTCTTCTCTTAGACTTAGCCGCTTTTTGGAAAGTTGCAAAGCAATTCTTCTCACAAGGCATCACATTGGGATAACTGCCACGAAGAAAAAATCTTTTACACGATAGGTAGAAACGTCGATCAATTCTTTCTTCCTTCAAGTCTGATCTTTCAAGCAAGCTTTGCATTAATGCATTTGGTCAATCAATCCATGGATAACCAGATCTATACGTATGTGAGCTGTGGAAGCTACACAACCATTTCTTTATCTCATGTCAAGTCAAAAGCACTCGGCCTTGAAATTAATCGATTGAGTGAGCATCATGAAAATGTTGTTTGTTTGGAGAAAGGTCTTGCCGCTGTGATAATTTGTTTTGCCATTATATCTCTAACCTTACAAAAATTCTAACAAGAATAAAGGATGCTTACAAGCCCAGGGATTCATGATGCTTCTGTAGCACGAACGCCATGCTTATCATCAGAATACCAGCGACTTGCGAGGTGCAAAACAAAAGTTCGTAATTAGTTGCTGATACGCTATCTTGATGATGCAAGTTTACTGTGCAAAGCCAAAATCCACTATGTTTGCAAGCCTAGAGTGGCATACGATGTACAATGATTAAGACATTGAGGGATATATAAAACCAGTGCAAGGAGAGCCATGTTACAATTGTCGTTCGATTCTGGTTCCAAATCAAGGCACTTTTTTGCAAAATAGAGATGAGGAGGATGGCCAAGTAAGAAAGAGAAAAGCTTTCCATATCGTGTTGTTCGTGCATGAAAAAAGAGTATGTTGCATAACAACAACTTCTAACGATTATTAGTGCTTCGGCAACATCTCCACAATCCACTTGTCTAACTTCAAAAATGGGTTGGAGGACATTCTATTGCGGAGACATATCCAATGCATTGAGATAGCGTACAAGGTCCATGTGACAACAAAAGCGTAGCCTCCATAGGTGGGAGCAGCATCTATCACCATCTTAATGACTGCATCGACTTGATGAGAGAAGAATGGAAACTGTTTGGCTTGCTGAGACTGGTTACATTAGGCAATAAGTTCTTGCCCATCAAGCACGAAGAAAGGAGTGTTCTAGTAACAAAGATAGCAAATATCTATGAGGAAATTGTGCTCCTAAAGCATGAGCACAAAGCGTCTCTAGACAAGAGTTACTCGCATGGAAACGCATTGGGAACATTGCTTGAATGTGCTAAATACTCGTACTTGCATCATCGTGAGAGCATTCAATCTTTGTTTGCATCATCTTAGCATTTCTCTTGACAGGCTGTGCCATTCATTTCATATATCATCATGAGAGAATTCAATCTTTGTTCGCATCATCTTAGCATTTATCTCGACAGACTATGCCATTCATTTCATATTTGCATAGCAAGATGCATGGCAGCAAGGATGAAGTATGTAGGCATTGAGGGCTGATATCAGGAGAAGGCAAAGCAAGGTCAGCTATGCGAGGATGCAAAACCAGCATCAAATCTTGCAAAGATGGTTATTCTCCACGATGATGGAAGGAGCCAAGATGATGAACTCTGTGGGGGCTTGAGTTTGTAAATATGAAATTAATAAGTAAAGCTTAAGGTCCCTTTATGAGTTATTTATGGAGCATGACACATGGCTCAAGGAGAGGCCAGATTTTCATTTCATCTCACAATGCTACCTGCCTAAAAATCCACTTGGCTCTTTTGGACATAGCAATTATGACGCACTAAAAACTGAGAGCGGGAACTTCAAAATGTTAGTTGAAAGAAGAGCAAGAACTTACAATTTTGATGTAGCATTTATGACACACTAAAAAACAAGATCAAGAACTTCAAAATGTCAATTTGTCAGGTGTCTCTAGAGAGAGAGGGCATCTATTTTTTTGAAAAAAGAAAAGCATTTCCATAGTAACATTGGCCTCTCTCTCATTTGAGGATCTCTTTTTTTACCTAACCTAATTGAGCTCCGTTTTTTCCTAATGTCATGCTGGATAACCATAAAGGATCATTATTTGTACATTCTAACAACTTTCTTATTTCCTAATTCCAAAGTGTGTCCTCTTACACTTGTTTTGAAAGTTGTACAAAGTTTTTAGTCCTACTAGAATTATTCTTCCTACACATGCATTCCACTTGTAGTTGGTGGTAAATTCCAGCCCTACATATTTGTATAAGGCTCCTCTTGGAAGGTGACATTAATCTATTTATTAGGTTTCCCAATCACCATGACTTTTGTCTTTGGATATGTCAACTTGTATTCTTACATGTCTATAGAATTCTCCTAATGGATCCAAATGTGCTTGCATTTTTTTCTTTCTCTTTGTCAAGAATACTACATCATTTTCATAAATAAGAAATAGTAAAGGATACCCTACAATTTGGACACTTTCTTTGCTATGTATTTTGACCCAATTCTGAGCCAATTCTACACTCCATTAATTAAAAAACAAAAAGAGTTGGCAAGAGAGGGGAAAACTCTTCATGACCCCTATGTCACTAATGAAAATTTCACTTTGGAGCCCATCCAAAAGTCGTTGTGCTAGCTCGGCTAAAACTTTCTCATTTAAATTATACATAGCTTCTCGAATGTCATGAGACTAGACTTGAAGCTTTTCTAACCTTTCATGATAATTTTTTATGTGGAACTTCTTGAAATCCACAAATCAACAAAGGAACGCTTCTTTTTTGTGTTTATCTCCTTCCAATGCAACACTTATGCAACCAAACAGTCTATTGTTGAGTTTTGGGGTGAAACCCTGCTTGTATGGTGCCCTCACTCTCCCTGTCTCCCTTTTTTCTACTCAAGGATAGTGCTCTACAACTTGGCCCCATTAGGTTGCTCACCATGATAGTGCGATAGTCTTTTGTCACTTGTTGTCTCCTCCCTTGTGGACCAGCAAAATTTTTCCAAGTCGCCATTTTGAAGGACACCCTTTCTATGTGGCCATGTTCATAAGTTTAGTGAGCATTTTCTTTGTCTTCTCTACCTCCTATGCGAGCATCTCTACTTTTAGCCCTTGCATATCTAGAGCTTTTCCATTTGCTTTTTTTGTCAGCCCTTTCCTATGTCTTCCTTTGTTATGATGTTCTTTGATATAAAAGTCATGACTTTCCTTAGGGTGATCAGTATTTATAGCCCTATATATCATGTGCATTCAAGGTTTAGCTGTGAAATGCCTTATATATAAATTTATCATGAGTAAAACACACCATTTTTCTATTCGATGTATGAATAGTCCCTTTATATGATAACCTTATATGTGCGAAAATGTGTAAAATGCCTTATATATAAATTTATCATGAGTAAAACACAACATTTTTCTATTCAATCTATGAATAACCCCTTTATATGACAACCTTATATGTGTGAAAAATGTGTAAAAATGGGATTTATAGAATGGCTCTATTGAACCCACACGCTATGCTTAAATATTTGTGAGTGACCCCCACTTTCTCTTCTCCCTCCCTTTTGTAGAGCTCTTTGAAAAAATGTATTATGTCTTCCAATGCTACTTTCCTTGCCTAAGGTTTATTGCCATGCAGTATAATCTGAAGAAACATCATTGGGTTCATTTTATCTCCTTGAAAGCTTCAAGTTACTTGCTTTAAAGAAAAAATCTCTTTTTGTTTCTCACCACCTACTTGTATGCTTAGGCTTTGCCTTTTTTCTCTTTGAAGCCTTATTTGCATTTTAACAATCTTGGTCATACAAGTGATTGCATGGCATTCTAATGCTCCTTCCCTTGCTTTTAACAAATCATTCTTGGGCTGTTATCTGTAATAAAAATATTATTTATGTTTTCATTCCATCTCAAGTAGATGGCATTTGACCTTGTGATAGTACTATCTCTATTTCCCTCTCATAAATATGGACCTTTTTGTAATCGGTTCTTAGCCTTATTTGCACAACAATTCTCTATTTTTTAATAGAATTCTTTGTCCTTATGATGCCTAAGAACATTTCTCTATGATTGAATTCTAGAGTCTCTCCTTCAATCTTAAGGTATGGCGGGCGTGCACACACACACACACACACACACAAAGAGTTTCATGATGATATTTGGATCATAACCTTGCACTTTAATTGATGAAGCATCCATGAGAGAGAGAGAGAGAGAGAGAGAGAGAGTTTCATGATGAGATTTGGATCATAAGCTTGCACTTTTATTAATGAAGCATCTATGACCATATTATGTCTTTTTGTCCCTCCTATGCTTATTTTAAATTATGGAAAAAGTTGTTACTGTACTCAAAATGAGTGGAGGCCTTCTATTTCTATACATCAATCTAAATGATTGCAATTACATGCTAGATTTAATTCCTAATGATTACATTTTTTAAAATTAGAGTTATTGACTAGAGAATGTATTTACATTGGATATAGTGCCACCTAGTTCAAGATCCTCCACTCACTATTTCTTTGCAATATGTTGATTGCCTAAGTAAATGTCTAAGTTGCTTATTAAATGCAATGAGTACTCCCTTCAAGAGGTCCTTGTCCCAAACATGCATGATGTGATACATGCACTTAGGATAAGTCACTTATAATTTTGATGGAAGGGTGTCAAGTTGAGTAGAATACATGGAAGAATTCTTGACTTGGTTGCATGCCCACGATGACAATTAGGATAAGACCATGTGATCTATGGATGATATGTAGACATGCCTTTGAAGAATGAGTACTTAGTATCATTTTTTCAAACATGTGATGTGTTTTGTGAATTCTAAACAAATTTTTGTCAAGAGTGAGGCAATCATTTAATTTTGCAGAAGTTAAGGCAATTTTTTAAAATTTAAGGTAATAACTATTTTTGTAAATGTGGAAACAATCTTGGTGCAATTCTATGTTGTAAGCTTAAAAGTTTGCCCATGTCAATGCTCAAATTTAAAGAATTGAAGCTCATGTAAATATTTCAAAAAATTGGAGCTCAATTGATATTTCATGTCTTTTCCATTTCAATACTTAATTTTGAAGAATGAATATCAAATTTGTATAATTTGAGAGGTTCTCTACACATTCTAAGAACTCTAACTCCAATTTGGCATAGCTTTTTGTCCTACTCTAGATTTTTACATAATGCATGTTGATTTTTTTTCCTTGTTTGCATCAAGTTACATCTTATCATTATCTATCATTGCCTTGATGTCAAAAATTTTCCATGTCAATATTTAATTTTGAATAATCTGAGCTTGAATATCAAATTTGTATAATTTAAGAGGTGCTCTACACATTTCAAGAAGTCTTACTCGAATTGTGGCATAGATTTTTGTCTTACTCTAGATTTTCATATGATGCATGAAAAAAAAAATTCCTTGTTTGCATCCAGTTACATCGCATCATGATATATCATGGCCTTGATGTCCTACATTGCCTTGCTTATTTACTATAGATTGCATCTTATCTTTAGATTCAAGTTTTCATTTGCTTTAAGCTACATTACATTTAATTTCATGTCATCATCTACACAAGCTACACATGAGATGCAAGATGAGCCAACAAATTTCTAGAGTTGGTCAATCTACAGTCTTCTCCTTTAAACCATTTTGCCATAATCTGCTGATCATGTACTATGGCCTTTTCCAATGTATTTGCAATCATGTATAGACCACTTTTTATTGCACTCTATGATACTTGTTGTGTATGCTAGTTACTTGTATCTATAAGGAGTAGCTTTAATATTGTATTAGTTGTGTTGTGCTATGTGCCTACTATTTGGCATTGATTTATGTCTTGTAGTTGCCCATTGCTCTATTCTTATTGCATCCTTGATGCATGTAACTGTAAATTGCTAAAGTACTATAAAGTAATGCATCACATGGTTATAATTTGCATACTTCTAACCCCCTCATGAAGCTCCATTTGGGCTTTATTGATTACTTCTCCTCAGCTCTCAATGCGTTTCCTATCCCCACCTCTTCCTAGTCTCTCTTTTTACTCCTATTCACTTTTGAACCCCTTTGGATTCTTTAGTTTCTATTCATGATCATCCTAATGTCCTTCATTTATACCAGTATTACCTCCACCTTCACCTTTATAACCCCCTCATGGACCTCTTTGTGCTCTAGTGATGACTCCTTAGCTCACAATGAGTTTCCTATCGGGCCACATATCTCCTACTCTCCCTTTGTCCTCCTATTCACCTCAGAGTTTAAACCCCTTTAAAATTTTTAGTCTCTATTGAACATCCTCCTATCTTTCATGTGTAGTAATATTACCTCCATCATCACATTTAAAATATGCCTACTTGTCTTACCCCTTGTTGGACCTTCCACTCACCTAGGGCTATAGAAGCAACCATGCCTACATGTTCTTTTCTCACCTTCATTCTCTTACCCTCCTCAAACTCCCCCTCCACCCTTTGACTCTCCCTCCATCCCATGAGCACAATATATCTTTCCTTTTCCTCACTCATAGACTCTCCCTCAACCCATCCCAAGACATGCATGTCCCTCCACAGAGAAAGAAACAATTGTGTATGTATCACACACACACACACACACACACACATACACACGCACACACGCACGTGCACACACACACACAATCTCTCTCTCTCTCTCTCTCTCTATGTGTGTGTGTGTGTGTGTGTGCATGTGTGTGTTAATTAAATTGATGGACTTGGATTTATAGTGAGATAAGCACAAACTTACCTGCATGCTTATCTCTGTTTTGGGTTTGCTTAAGTTTAGGTTCACTTCTTCCCGAGTTTAGGTTCACTTCGTTTAGGTTTGGGTTCTAGGTTCCTTATTCTAATTTATACTTATTTTGAAGTCCTATTTCATGAGTTCACTACTTTGAGTTCACTTCTTTGTACATCCTCTTGGTTCTAGGTTCTTTTTTTCTTTGCTCTCATTTCTTCAAGTATTTGTGGGAGATTTGAAATTGGTCACTTTAAATTAATGATTTTAACATATTTTAAAAGTACAAAGTAGTAGTTTGAACTAATCCAGTTGTGATTTTTTATTGAGACTGGCTACACTCAAATAACACATGGTAATATACAAATACCACATAGTATTTTTATATTTATTGCATAATAATGTTTTATTAGAACGTGATGTTTCCAATATATTAGGTGGTATCATGGAATTACCACATGGTCAAAATTATTGTCAATTTATCCAAGATTCTAGTGCTCTCCAGTTGAACTTGTTGGAGTCTATTAACAAAGCTTCAAATAAAAAATTCCATTTTTATTCTATCCTTTCTAAAAGTATCATGTGTCAATTGTGTAGCTCACTTTTGCCGGCTTGGTCAACGCACATTAGATATAACATATTTTATTTTTAATATTTCTAGCTAGTATATTGTAGTGCTTGATTGTTTGTTAATTTATAGTTGCATATAATTTTATTTTTTTTAAGTTCTAGAGTCGGTAGTAGTATATTATTATTTAATTTAAATTATTTACAAAGTCAAAAATGTTACTTTTATGTTGGTAATGTTTAATTCATGTATTAAAAATTATACTAAAGTATTATTTGTAATAATTATTTAGTATTCTTTTAAGAAAAGATTCATGTGCCAATGGGAGGTTCACTTATGCTGACCTGTAACAACTCACTCATAGATGTAATGTACTATATTTGTAAAGTAAGGGATAATATTTGACTTTGAACTAGTTATGAAGCTTCCTTATGGTGGCCTATATCAACTCATTCATAGTCTAGTTAGTTCTATGGCCTATATATGTTGCCCTCTATTAACCCATAAATCATACGTGCTAAAAATCTCCATATTATTGGATGTATGAGCATTTATTACTATATCATATATGATGAGTAGGAGTAGACTTATACCGTGTGAGCAACCACCTCAACCCAATCGACCGTCACTCCCATTGCCTCTTGCTCAATAAACAACGGCTTTGCTCCTATGCGAAACGTGCATCTCGTCTTTGTGTATGTGGGAAGGCGACCCATCGCAACTTGCTATGGGCCCAA
Organism: Dipteris shenzhenensis; assembly: GCF_047967505.1. NCBI lineage: Eukaryota > Viridiplantae > Streptophyta > Polypodiopsida > Gleicheniales > Dipteridaceae > Dipteris > Dipteris shenzhenensis. The sequence continues at coordinate 26,696,083 of NC_141596.1, forward strand.
ATTACGAGAGTTAGATAAAGTGCATGCAATATGTAGTAAAATAAAATAGAACAATACATTAAATGAGAAGAAGTAGACTTACCACGATTGCCTTGAATGCCAACTGTCCGCCTACACCCAAGTGCGAAGTACCTACGGAGTCCAGCCGTCTCCTCACAGCCCTCCTCTAACCCTTGAACATGTCGGGATGGTCCTTGTTCTACTTCTTGAAAAACTTCCAATCAGCTTTGTCTACGTAGCTGGGTTTAGCTTTCCCCTTTGCGATGGAAGTACGTAAGGTTGACCTACAATGCTTCAAGACCAAACCCATGCACTCTCACATGTAATCCCAATTTGGGGGGTTAGGGTATTTTCTTTTCGATTCATCGATGACTGCTTGCTTCTTTTGGTCATCTTGGTACTGCCAGTCAGTAGCTATGCCGCTCTTGAAGTGGTGGTTGATCAATCGCCTCATGGTGGCCATCACTGCTGCGCCCTTTTTATCTTCTATTATCTCTTCAGCAACCATGATTTGATAGGACAGGTCCTCAACCGAGTTCATGGTAGTGGCAGAGTCAGAGCGAGTGGTGTTTGTGCGAGTACTTCCAGAGCGAGGAGTAGCAGTGGGAGTAGGAGAGGGCAAGGGACCTGACTGGTACTGGGACTCGAGAGCAATTGGAGACTATAGGGATGTGAGTGTGCTAACTTGTCTACATCTCCCGAGTCAGCACAACATAAGCGACCCCTCCTACTCTTCCTTCCCTTATGATGGGCACACCCAGGTGATGACCCCTCAGTCAAAGGGGCTAAAGGGGATAGCTGGACAGTAGATCGAGTTGTTGATGTAGGAGAGAGATTTGCTGAGGTCCTCTGGCATAGTGGAGAGAAGAATCTTGCTGCCTCCTCATCGGTCATTTGTGCAACAAACTCATCGGGACTCCCAACAAAGCCATGGGCTACTAGCAAAGGAGTTCCCCGAGGGGTAGTCACAATGCTATGCTAGAGAGGAGTCGAGCCAGGGGTAGTCATAGGAGTAGGCCCCTGAGGTGTCGCCTGAGTGGAATCAAAGTCCTCTGGAGAATAGAGATCATGATGTCTCCTCCTACGAGGGTTTCCATACTCGTCGGACGTGCGAAGTGATCCCATGTCTAATTTGGGGGGATTGAACAAGAGAAGGAGAAGCATAAGAGAAGGAGAGGGGAAAAGAATAGAAAGAAAAGGGGAAAAGAATTTGAAAGAGAGGAAAAGAACCAAATATGCATAAGAGAAAAAAGAGCGAAAGCATATGCATAAGAGAAAAAGAGAGAAAGCATATGCTTATGCTTATGCATAAGCATATGAGCATATGCTCATGCATAAGCATAAGCATAAGCATAAGCATAAGCATAGGCATAGGCATAGGCATAGGCATATGCTTATGAAAAGAAGAGAAAAAGAGAGGGAAAAAGAAGAGAAGGAAAGGAGAAGGAGACATTTGCTCATGCATAAGAATAAGTATAAGAGAAGAAAAAACATATGCTCATGAAAGAGGGGAAAAAGAAGAGGGCAAAAGAAGAGAAAGAAGAGGGGAAAAAGAAGAGGAGAAAAGAAGAGAAGGAAGAGGGGAAAAGACATTGAAAGAGGGGAAAAGAGCATAAGCATAAGAGAAGAAAGAGGGGAAAAGAGATTGAAAGAGGGGAAAGAGAAGAGGAAAAGAGCATATGCATAAGAGAAGGAAAAGGGAAAAAGAGCATAAGCATAAGAGAAAAAGAAAGAAAGCATATGCTTATGCTTATGCATGAGCATATGAGCATAAGAGAAAAAGAGAGAAAGCATAAGCTTGTGCTTATGCATGAGCATATGAGCATATGCGCATGCATAAGCATAAGCATAGGCAAATACATATGCTTATGAAAAGAGGAGAAAAAGAGAGGAAAAAAGAGAGTGAAAAATAAGAGAAGGAAGAGGAGAAAAGAGATTGAAAGAAGGGAAAAAGAAGAGGGGAAAAGAGCATAAGCATAAGAGAAGGAAAAACATATGCATAAGAGAAAAAGACAGAAATATTATGCTTATGCTTATGCATGAGCATATGAGGGAAAGAGGGGGGGAAAGAGAGAGGAAAAGAGGAAAAGAGGGAAAGAAGAGGGAATAAGAGAAGAGAGGGAAAGAGAGGGTTCCTACGCCCATCACTATAGCTAGCGCATAAGGCGCTAGCTGCAGGCTAATGCAAATAACGAAAATAACAAAAGGAAAAAAGAAAAAGCTCGGTGTTTCATGGAGTGGCCCTATAAAAGAGAGGAAACTTACCATTTTTCATATAACTAGTTAGAGGAAGGAGGAGTTTAGAGAAGCAACTTCTCAAAGGGATTGGATTGAGGAGACAAACATAAGCATACAAACAAGGAGAAAGAGGAGGAAGAGAAATACTAACAAGAGAGAAGGTGTCTTCTTTCTTTCACTAAATCTCGTTTTTTGTCCTTAACCTCTGAAAATCAAGCATGAAAATTAGCACATAGCCTTAGCAATATAAGGAGAAACATGCTTCAATACTCACAAAAATAAAATCTCACAAAAAATGAACCTACATTGCTTAAAGAGACTCACCTAGGTATGCTTACTATCGAATTGCATTGATTGCATTTTCTTCAATTTAATCTAAATAATCTGTAGACTGATTATGAATTTATCTTACATGGGCATGTAAGTTTCTTACTCTTGATGTAATTAAGTGATTATTTGTGGCAATATATGCTCTAAAATAGATGCATCTTCATTGTTTTAATGATGCTCTTTTGTAGTACAAAAAGTACAGTGCATTATGGTCATATGGACGACATTTTCACATGGAACGCATCAATTCAAAGAGAGTCACGTATGATTGTGGAGTCATGGCTAACTTCACACAAGATAGTCGAGCAAGTGCTTCGAATACCAATCTTCTTTCCTCACAGTTGGATTATTGTGGAACCATATGCGAAATCTATGAAATTGATTTTAGACGATTTAGTATTTTCATTTTTGATGTAAAATGGTTTAGAACTATTTACAATGGTCCCCATGCAACTGGAGAAAAGATAGTAACGGTTTCTTTGCAATAGACTCCACCAAACTTTGGACCGATGAAAGTGATACTTTTATTCTTCCCAAGCATTGTGAGCAGGTGCATACTAATGATTTAATTAATCGAAGCTTTCATTTTTAAAGATCCATTGATACATGTACTTAAGCATAATTTCATATATGTAATTGATGGCATTTGGCACCCATCTTCAATATAGGTGGTTTTTCATCCGGATCGTTCTGATCCAAGATGGTGGTACGTGATCCAAGTTGCACCACGAAGTAAGTAAATTTTTGAAGATAGAGATGTGGATATGGAGATGCCACTACCAATGTTAGATCCAATTTATCCAAATGGATCTAGCAAAGAAGATGAAGATCACAATATGAGCCAAGAGGAAGATGCGCATAATGACATCATATGGGAGGAAGATGGAGATCATGATATTGAAGAAGAAGATGACGATCATCAAGAATCACCACACTTTATTGAAGAATATAATTAAGTACTCTTAGGTGAACATACGATGCTAGAGTACGATGATGATATAGGAGATCAACTCGTTTTTAGAGTTAGAGATAAACTTGTTTAGCATGTTAGACTTGGCTCAAGATGAAGCCGTTGATGTAAATGCTCTTCATTGATTTTTTTCATCTCAAACTTGGACATGAATATATGAGCTTCAAAGGCTTGATGTACATGCTCTTGTACTTTTATTCTCTCAAAGGATCAAACATGTATGAAAAGGAAAAAAATTGTCATTGGAAAAAACTATCTTTTAAGGTCGGTATGAGAAAAAACACTCTCTATAAAACATCGCTATAGGAAACTATCTTAGTGTTGCTATATAGCGACCATTCACAAGTCTAATAAGTGTCGCTATAGCGACCATTTACAAGTCTAGTAAAGGTTGCTATATAGCGGCGCTCTTTAAATGTCACTATATAGTGACGTTTGCCTAAGGTCGTTATATAGTGACCCTTAATGAATCCCGCTTTGAATCCCGCTTTGGTTACCGATGATTAGCACCTCGCGCGCGCTAATCGTCGGTCCTTAAGCATCAGAATAGGACCCATGTGTAGTAGTGCGACCAAGAGGTAGTTCAGTAAGAAACCATGTACCTTTAGAGATTAAAGAATCATATTCAGCTTCCATGGCCTCTTGCCATTGAACCTTTTGTGCAAAAGAGATAGCTTCTGTATAAATAGTAGGGTCTTCATGAGCAACCATTGCATGATCAATGATGTCAAAGACATCAACATAATCATTAGGAGAACCATGTTCAAAATCAATAGGCAGATCAACATAAATATCAACACTATCATCAGAAGCCTGTGTGTGTGCAGGATGCAAATCAAGATTGTCAACACATTGCTTTATAGACACAAGAGTAGCAATGATGCCATTAGATAAAGGAGTAGTAATGACATCAGAAGTAGAATCATTATCAAATAGAAAAGGAAAGGTAGTAAGCAAGGACTCTGTATCCTCTGCATCCTCATTAGACCATGTCCCTCTCATTAATAGCTCATTGAATATGGCATCACGACTGATTATCACCTTCTTAGAGGGATCGTAGAATTTATAACCTTTAGAATTAAGAGAATATCCAATGAATATGACCTTTAAGCCACGAGGATCAAGCTTTTTCCGTGTCTCTTTTGGTACATGAATATAAGAAATGCAACCAAGAGTTCAAAAATGTGATACAGAAGAACTCTACCCTGTCCAAGCTATGATTGGTATCTTAGCAGAAGGTGCAGTCGTAGGAAGATAATTTTGCACAAAGATGGTTGTCATCAGAATTGCTTCTGTCCAAAAACTCTGAACTAATCTTGAATGAAGGAGCATACATCGCATAGCATCAAGAGAAGTGCGATTCTTATGCTTTGCAGCACCATTTTGTTGAGGAGAGTATCATAATAGTATATTCATGATGACTACCACACTCAATGCAATAATCATAAAAAAGATTAGAAATATATCTTCCACTGTTGTCACTACGAAGGGTCTTGATACAAAAACCAATATGAAGTTTACCATGTCCATAATTGGAGAAAGGACGCTTGTGAGCAATACAATTTATCTCTGAATCTACATCATCCGTTGTTATCATGACAGTTTCATGAGGGTCTTTATGATACTTGGGTCGTTGGGCATACTCAATCAAAGAAATACATGTTTGATCAAAATCAATCTCATTTTTGTTAGAAATGATGGTAACAATATTATCATGTAATGGATCCTGGACTGTGTTGAGAAGATAGGTTACCAATTGATTTCATGGAATAGGTGCACTAGGAGTAGCAAGTTGATTGATGATATTCTTTAATGACTCAATATGAGTTGTCATAGGAGTTCCAACTTTGTACGGATTGCTCAAAAGATTACAAAGATAAAGAATCTCTGTGATATGTTTCTTCTCAAAAGTAGCAACAAGATATTCCCATAAGAAATGAGAAGAAGGAAGGGCAAATACATCAAACATAAGAGAATCATGTAGAGCAAATAAAATATGCTGACAAGTTGCATTATCACGAGAACATCGATTGGCAGAGTCAGATTTCCATTTCTCAAAGAGAGGGCCCTTAGTCACAAGAGCATGATTCGTAGTTGCATCAACAGGTTGGGATGGACAAACAAGATCACCAAGAACAATATCAAAAAGATTATCACATTCGAGTATCAATAACATCTTTCTAGCCAAAAAAGCCTTGTCCTTGAAACAAAGGAACAGATCATTGGCCAGAAGGAAAGCCGTTGACGATTATAGACATTGCCATCATGCATCGGGAAAATAAGTATGTCAGAGCTCGTGACAATGAACGAGAACACAATTGTTGCTCGAATAATATAGAAGTTGAGATATGCCCAAAAAAGATAAGACGTGTGACAGGAGTATGCTAGAAATAGCATACACGCAAAGAAAAGCAATATGAGCTTGTTGATCATGAAACCAAGATATTTTTGGAGAAAAGCACTATGAGTGTGCCGATCACGAAACCAAGACCTTGATCACGAAACCAAGATATTCTTGGAGAAAAGCACTACGAGTGTGCCGATCACGAAACCAAGACAAGAGTAGTCGGCATGAAAGATGACGTAACTTTTTGTTTCGAAGTCCAATCGGGGCATGTGATAGCTCAAAACAAAGAGCACAACAAGAGATATGATCTACAAAGTGATCCTTGATCCCTCTTCCATCGATAACTTTCTCAAATTCCCACTAGAAGACCTTCAAAAAAACATATCAAGTTCGAGATGTCAAAATCGACAAGATAAAATAAGGGATGAGATATTGAAAGAGCTATGTAATGAAATCAACAAGTAGTACCTCCTATCTTTCTTTGTTAGAGTGAGCATATAATAGCAAGACCATTTTTACTCTAATACCATGTTGAGAGAGAAGAAGAAGAGATGATAGACACTGTAGGAACAAAGTGGAGACAGATTGTGAACACAAGTGAGCAAGAGTGCACACACAAGAGAGCTCCAATAGAAATGTTCAAATGAAACAATACAAGTACTTGGTATATATAGTACCCAAGTACTATTGGTCAACCATAGGGTTGACTTTATGCCTACAACACCATATCTTTGTAATCTCTTACAAATCCCCCTCAAAGATATGGCTGAAAGTACCCTAGAAACATCTCAGGTGTACCCTGTAGTACCTAAACTACCATGGTTGCACAAATTCATCCAGATGGATATGCAACCTATGGGAGTACATGAAAACAATGTCATTGTGAATCACTTCACAATCCACCTTGACATTGTGAGAATGTCTCTGATCCCCAAGCCATGTCGATGTCGTAAGAAAAGATCTGTTGATAGGGCTTTGGTGAAGATATCCACCACATTGTCCTCGGATGGACAATAGATGAGATCCATAAAGCCATCAAAAATGCAATCCCATACATAATGATAATGATTTTCAATGTGTTTCATGCGAGCATGAAAGACAGGATTGTTGGCTATGGCAATGCAACTCTGGCTGTCATAGAAGATAGAGTTTGCTTCGCCATCCTGTGCATGATGCAAGTCATGCAAAAGCTTCCTTAACCACATTAACTCCATAGTGGCTGAATTTGCAGCTTTGTACTCTACTTCACTAAAGGAAAGAGAGACTCACTCTTTCTTCTTACTGAGCCATGAGATACAGGATGAACCCAATGAGAAGCAATAGCCAGCAGTGGACCGTCTGTCGTCAATGTCCCCTGACCAATCTGAGTCGGTGAAACCACTCAGCTTTAGATCACAATCTGAAGCATAATGCAAGCCAAGAGAGAGAGAGTGCCATGGACATATCTGAGAACCCTCTTTGTTGCATTCCAATGTGTGATCATGGGACAATGCATGAACTGGCTCAAAAGCCCTGTGGCATAGGCAATATCAGGCCATGTGGAGCACAGATATATCAAACTGCCAACAACCAACTGCCTGTACAAAGTGCCATCAAACTTTTTAGCAGTATCATGCTTACTCAGCTTGAGTTCCTTTTCCAATGGAGTAGCCATAGGCTTACAGTTCTCCATTTTAATTTCTGCAACAACCCCTTCGAATACTTTGTCTATGACATAGAAATCCCATCATGGGTCTACCAAAACTCAATGCCAAGACAATAGTGCAATAGGCCCAAATCTGTCATGTCAAAGTTGTGACATAAAGCGGATTGCACTACTATAAGTTGGTGCAAATCACTACCAGTGAGTATGATGTCATCCACATATAGTGCCGACATGACCAATTTTGATTTTTGCTGCAGAACATATAGATTGGGCTCTGTATGAGTGTTTACGAAGCCTTGGGATAGTAAAAACTAATGTATCTTCTGATACCACACACAAGGTGCTTGCTTCAGCCCATATAGAGCCTTCTTGAGCTTGCATACCTTGTCCCTTCACCTCAAAACCTTGGGGCTAATGTACATAGACCTCCTCTTTAAGATCTCCATTGAGGAAAGCGGTCTTGACATCCATCTGATACACTGGCCAACCATAAAATGCAGTAAGAGAGATGACAGAACAAATGGTGGTCATCTTGGCCACTGGAACAAATGTCTCCTCATAATTTATCCCCTCCTCTTGTGCATACCCCTTGGCAACCAAACGGGCTTTGTATTTCTCAACTATGCCATCTAAATGGTATTTCACCTTATTAATCCATTTCGTGCCAACCACATTTTTCCCGATGGACACATCAACCAAGTCCCATGTGGCATTCTTCTCAATGGATTTAATCTCAGCTTCCATAGCTTTCTGCCATGTCAGATTATGCTGAGCATCCTTGAAGCTCTGAGGCTCATTTTTTGCTTCATTTGAATACAAATGAAGGTATGGTTATTATGGCATGATCATAGGGGTATGCTGCAAACAAATGCAGTTTGGTTCAAGACAATTAAATAGAATTGATAGGCTAAATGTTAGTCCCCAAACTAGATTATGAGGCACTAATTGATTAGAATTAGAATTGTTTGGAGGAGGGGGTTGTAAGGATGAAGTCCTAGAGGGATTTGTAGCTGTACAATTTGATTAGTGTGATATGTTTTAATTTTCAAATGTTTGGGTGGTTGGGAGGCTTATTTCTTATAGTTTTTAAAGGTGCCTATGATTGAGATCCTAGGGATTCTAGTTATAATTAGCGAGGTATTTGGGCAACTTAGTAAAATTTTTATTATTGAAGTTGTTAAGATATATGGTGAGAAATTGTGTGTGGTGGTTGAAACCTCACTACCTACACCTTCAATGACATTCTAGTAGTTGGAAGCTCATTAGAATGTGTTTATTGTAGTGTATAAAGAGACCTTTATTCGGTTCAAGGCACCTTGGCATTAAGATTGCTCTTGTGAAGTTTAAAAGTGATTAGCTAACTACATGATCAGCCTTTATTAACTTCAAATGCGAGTTAGTGAGAAGTAGATTATGGTTTTTCTATTCATGGATTCCTTTAGCGGCAATGCTCTGACTTGGTTAATGTAGTCTTAAGGTCTCAACAAAAGTGTAGTAGTCCATCAATATATATGAGGTAGACTCTCTAAATGAATTCCCCCCCCCCTTAATACTCACACACACAAGAAAGGGAGTAGGAAAAGCCTTGGAAACAATGTTTGGATAAGCTATTATCGAGGGGATTTGAATGTGGTTGGAGACCACCGACATGGAAGAGTTAGAACTTAGGTCCAATGCACACAAGGAGTAGAATGCGCATTTGGTGGCATCTTGCACAAAGATCAAGGTTGAAATGGAGCACCATTGATGCTCTAATTGGCACGGCACCATTGATGCTCTAATTGGCACCTCCATTCTGGAGGTTGTAAATTGGAGCATCTGTGTGCGATTTCTTCTCTGCAAGCAATCTGCCCTTACTATTTGGCTCTGAGCACAGCCTTCAATGTTCCCGTAGAAACCCAGAGCTGACAGCCTGCTTTGTCCAAGCAATGAAAGAAGACCAGCTACACTCTACAGCTCAAACTCAGAGCTCCCTGCAGCTCCTCTGATGATCCTATAACCTCACACGAGCTTCATCACATGGATTAAATGCAAGGCTCATTTCGTTCATGCTAGATAATTCGTTTCACCTTCGGAGTCGCACCAATGTCATGTGCACTAACCCTTAGTGCCCAAACCACCTGAGCTACCATCACTCCTGAGTGACTCTCGAGGTGATGGTGAATTTTGTGTCCTTTTCGTGGTATATTATCCCTTGACCTAGAGCTTACATTATTAATCATAATGATGAGGACATGTATGATGTGAACGTGACTTCACGCTTGTCAAATCAATTTAAAAGGTCTATGGGGATTGACTTTCATGTACTATAGGGAGTCACAGAAAGATCAGATTTGCCCTTCAAGCCGTGACGTCCGAATAAGATAGAGCTTCGCCTCATGATGGATCAACACTATGCGATTGGATGTTAGCCAGTACAATTTTCGCACTTCTCTCCTGTTCATTAGCACACCCAAATCACAATGAGCAGGAGACAAGTGCGAAATTTTTACTGTATAACAACCAATCGCACTACATGGGGAGTTGTTTCAACTTTCCCCTATTCAGAATACAGGAGCTACGACGAGAGACCCCCAGCTGCCTGCAGTAGATTTTACAATTTGAAAGCCTCGGCGAGACTCGAAGCCGAGGTTACGTCCCGTTTAATCCTCAGCGACATGAATCATGATCACGATTCACGTTTCCTTGTCTTGCCTTCCGTTGTAGTAGTTGTTATTATGATTGCATCAAAATCTCTCCTACAAGCCTAGCCTACTCAGACTCCAGAGTATCAGATCTGTAACATCTGTTCTCCATCTTCTCGCCCTACTTGTACCTCATCAATTTTTTCTCTCGCACTTTAAAATCAGCCATTATGTGTGACATGTCCTCTGTTCAACTAGGCAAATTGACTCTAGGCTCCTATGCGTTTGGCAGAATTTCCTAATCTGCTGAAAAGAGGCCGAAAAGATCTTTCTCCAGGCTGGGATGGGAACCTTTCCTATTGTTGTATGTATATAGTCGGAAAGCCCGGATGTCACCAGGGAAAAGGCAATGTTGTTTGGCGGAAGTGGATTCTGGCCTCAGCGAGGGTCCTGCCAACTTCTGCAGATAGCCAACGAAGCTGCTGGAGCCTGGAGGCGCTACCTTATTAATTTATGAACACCGCAGGACGTGCGCCGCGCGCGTGTGCATGCAGTCGGTGAGAGGCTGAAGCTCCTTAATCAAAACTGTAAAGCACAAATTAAAATATGGCCAAGTGCCGACTTTATAACTTATGTATACGACAGTGCGAACCTCCGAAGTTTTACTAGTAGAATTCTAGAAGTAGATCCACCTTTACCCACAGCTTTGGAAGTTCCCGGCATTATTCTGAAAGAATGCATTATGCACAGCTGTACGCCACGGGTTGACACGATACTGACATCGACCCTCGATGAAAGACAGCAATATTATTAGTTGTAACTTGTGACTCGTGAGAGATGGATGGACAGTGGACCGTGATCCGGGACGTCAGAGAAGCAACATGTGGCATGAGCATTCAGCATTGACGATAATTGGACATGCCAACTCCCGTGATTGGCGACGGGGCTCCAGAGCCCAGATTATCAGCCGGGGCCGGCGTCTCGGTGCTCAACCGTAGACGGTACGTTGATAATAATCCAGGGACGTTGTCGTTTTATCGCCTGAGCTCGTTGTCTTGTCCAATGACGTATATTTTCAAAAGCCTGTGTAGCATCATACGTCAACGCCAGTCACGAGTGAAACTTCACGATTCACGAATATAGTATATACATTGTCCATAAATGAAATATTCACTCCACACTCAGCCTCAGCACTGTTCACACAAAACACTTCTTTAACAAAACCTTCGAGTTGAGGATTTTATTGTCAATGAGATTTAGTAGGTCTTAACCAAGAACTTGGCTTAAATATGCCTTGCAAGTTTTAAAACCTGCTATTCCTAGGCTATTGCTAAATTTGAAGGTTTCTTTTTCCAAAATTGCCATTGACATAACACTACACATCAGTTTTTGGTGAACACTCGTTGAAAACAATGTAAATGGCATTCAAGTGGCCTGTTCTGTAGCAAGGAAAAGAGGGGGAGAGAGTGAGAGAGCGAGAATGAGAAAGAGATTACTTGGATCCACACCAACGAGAAGAGGGGGGGGGGGGAGAGAGAGAGTGTGTGTGTGTGTGTGCTTGCCTTGAAATAGAAAGAGAGAGAAAGAGGGAGGAAAGGTTGGAGATCACATGCCACGTATTTATTTTTAAAATTAAGAAAAGCAACTGTGGGCTTTTTCACTTCCTGGAGCGTCGCCTTTACTTAGTCCTCCCCTTGAGGCAGGCCAAAAAACACTTTAGGCAAACCGTCCCTTTGTTTATTTTTTTATTTAGCGCCCAAGTTTTAAAACCCTTTATTTTTAAATTTGAATGTTAATTTCCAAAATTTGCTAACCACCTGACCTTAAACCTCGGTTTTTTTAGAACATTGCTTCCATGATGTTTCACAACAATTAATTTCAACTTCACAAAAGTATTTTTATTGATCCCCAAAAATCTCAATTTTTTAAGATGTATTTCTCTTCCATCCCCCCCCCCCCAAAAAAAGGGCCAAACTTTGGTGGTTTTTAGGATCTCCCAACAAAAATGAGAGAAAAATGATAACCCATCTGCTTCATCTCACATTGAGCACTATTTGGAATTTTTCTTTGCTCCAGCCCTCTTTTCAAATTTCATGCTGGCTCTTGAGCGGGAAGCTTCTTTCTCTATTTTTCCTCTCATGGGATGGACTCTCACGCCATTATCTCGTCACTTCTCTTCTCTACCTGCATTTCCCTTCCATTTCACTCTCATTCTTTCAAAACATTCAAGATTTTTGAATGAGATTCAACCTACCTTCTTCTTTCTCTATTTTGGCCGCTTCTCCTTCAAATCTCGCCACTTCCTCTCTCATCTAAGATTCCCCCACGATCTAAAATCATTTCATTTAGAAAGACAAGGCAATCAATGTTTTGAGTGAGACATGAAAGGTGCAAGCTGTTTGGAGCTTAGAAGGAGCTATTGGATGAGATTCTTTGAGAAAGGATCAAAGAAGATTGACTTTCAGGCATTGCAGTTGCTGATGCATGAGAATCAATCTTTCTTTTGCCCATCTCTCAATACTAGTTACTTTCCCTATTGCAATCTCTAACGGTACATGATTTCGAATCATTTGTGAAGGTTTGGGATCCATCCAGATAGCTTTTATGGAGGTTCAGGTGAGATAATCTTTGGAACAATGCAACATAGTGATTATGACAAGATTTGTTTGTTAATGATATAACTTTGAAGAGACAATTAGTTTGTAGTTCATTTTGTGTAGTTGTGTTATTTTGTTTTATTTCATGGTTTGAAAACGTTGAAAATTTTGTTGTTTTGTAAGAAATTCCATGAGAAATGAGTCTTTTTCACTCTTACTATCAATGGTTTTCTACATAATATTGCTCGAAATAGATTTCAAGATGTTTGGGAGCATATAATTTGTTTTGAAGCAAGAACCATCAACTTCATCAATCCTGGAACACATTTGGGACCATTAAGAGGGACAAGTTTGATCACATTTTTCTTTCAAAGAACCTTGCTCCAAGAATCAGGTACTATTCATTCATGTAGTTTTAGAATGTTTTTAGTTTTCAACTCAAATCAAGGTCTATCAGAGCAACTTGCACATAGATTCAGGTGAGAAAACCTTTAGAACAATGCAAGACAATGAAAATAATGAGATTTTATGATGCAACTTTGAAGAAGCATTTAATTTGTAGTTTGTTTTGGTAAGTTTGTTGTTTTCTTTTAATACATGATTTAAAGAGGAAGAAATATTTTTTTGTTTTAAAAGATACACTCTTACTATTGAGTTTTTTTACAGAAGATGGTTTGAAATAGATTTTGAGTTGTTTGGAAGCATATAATTAGTATTGGAGAAAAATCCATCAACCTTAGCATCCTATTTTACAAGAGGGACCATTGAGGAGGACAAGTTTGATCACGTTTTTTCTTCAAAGATCCTTGTGAGGTATTGTTCATTCACATAGTTTAATAGTGTTTGATGATAAGTAAATGTTTTTTTGAATTTATAGATTTCAATCATTAGATTTTGCATGCAATTTGGGTTTTCATTTTTGCTTGGTTTGATACTTTTTTGAAACACGTCATGTTTGTATATTATTTGTTGATGTCAATGCTATATTATATTAGGTGAAAAGTGCATGAAATCATGCAAGCCGCTCGAAATTTAAAAAAGGTGGATATCTATTTTCAAATAGATGCAGAGAATGCACCATTTTTAAAGAAGAATGAATCCTCCTTAGCAAGTGAAAGTGATTTACTAGCTCTTTGAAATCTCTTTGAAATCAAGGAAAAGCACATACGGATTTGTGGTTAGAAGGGAAAATATATCCGGTAGATCCACAAACTTGTGAGACTCCTCAATTCCATGGATTGATCAACTTAATAAAGTTCCTATGTAAGGGTAAGAATGGTTTGTTAGGATATTGTCGAAGGTTGATTGGTCATGGAGCAAGTAGCCATCACAGCCAATATCAATCTTTGCTTAATGAAAGAGACAAAAGAATTGCAATGTTGGAGGCTTGGAATCAACATTTGGTATCATCTATGCAAGCTACAAGTGTTCAAATGTCTACATATGATGGCATAGAGAAGAAACGTCAAAAATTACAGGTAAAGGTTCAAACATTAGATGCTCAGTTGGGAGAGAGCACTATAAATGCAATTCATTTACAGATGCGAAACACAACTCTAAAGGATGAGATCAAGAAGTTGGAAAGAACATTATCATTCATGAATAATACTCCAATGGGTCCAAGACTACATAAGAGAAAATTGCATCCAATGGATGAAATATCCAAGAAAAGTGGTCACTGGAAGCATCGAGTGAGAGCTTGTAGGAGTGTTTCAGAACTCATGTCAATCCATGATGAACACTATGATGCTATGGGTGAAGTGTTTACAAAAAAAATATTGGAGTCTGTTAAATTGCATCCAATGGATGAAATATCCAAGAAAAGTGGTCACTGGAAGCATCGAGTGAGAGCTTGTAGGAGTGTTTCAGAACTCATGTCAATCCATGATGAACACTATGATGCTATGGGTGAAGTGTTTACAAAAAAAATATTAGAGTCTGTTACACAACAAGACAAAGCAACTATAGACACACTTGATAGACGCATAAAATAGCGGGCACATCTATAGGCATTGTTAGAATAGTGAAAATATGGGTGCGTCTAATAGTGTGTCTATTTGCACATCTAATAGTGCATCTGCACTGTGATTTAGATGCGGATTTAGATGCAAAACAGAGAATACAGACAGTGAGATTTTGGTGCAAGCTGATAAATGTACATCACTACTTTCCAAACATTGCCCATGATTACCAAAGCACATAATTTTAACAAAAATATTAATGCTTTTTTGCAAACCCACATATACAAAAATTAAGTGAGGGAGGAGAACGAGATAATATGTAAAATAGTTTTGCCATTATCAATGATGGGCTATGATTCAATCTCATCCTCAATGAGATTTATCTGCTTCAAAATCCAAACTAGTATTGAGATCTAAAAATACATTCAGCCCACTACTACTTGTGCTACTCATGTGTTCATCGAAATCAGCATCACCAATGGTAGGCTCGTCCTCACATGTAATGGCCTCAATATCTATATCTCCTATCTCATGATCATCCTCCTCTCTCATATCGTGGTCATAATCACCTCCATGGCCATGATCATCCTCCATACGCTCCATATTAGAAAATGTACTATACATCACTTTGGAACGTGGTGTAATAGGTATGACATGCCACCACCTATTATTATCCCCCACCATTGGTTGATAGACAACCTAATTCAAACACAAATACAACCATGTTATTTTCCTTGCATCAAAGATATCAAATATTTAAAAGTGAGTATTTTTATATGTGTGTGTACAATACCTGTTCACATTGTTGCGGTAGTACTAATGTGTCCTTCTTACTTTGCCAAAACTTTGTGGAGTCAATAGTTACAAAGCCGCTTGCATGGCGCTTGATTGTTGCATTAGGGCCTCTTTCCACCATGTCCTGAAACCACTTTACATCCAAAACATACACAAAGAAGCGTCAAAAGTCAAGCTTAATAATATCTTGGATTATGCCACAATAATCATCCATGTCTCCATTGGCTCCCTCAAAGCTAGCAATGATGCCACAATCTTGTGTGTTTGTATAATCATCAATCTGTTGTGTTCGAAATGCTTGCCCTCACACCATATAGCATTGAACATAGTATACTACACCAAGACAAAATCAATTAAATAAGCAATCTAAATTGTTGAAAGCTCCTAACTTATGCATGACATTCTATATACCAACCTTGCTCATGCATCCCCTAGCATACTCCCATTCTTCCATTGTGATATGCATCTTCTCATCTCTCTCTGCTCTCTCCATTTTGTCAAGTAGCCAATCCACATGAATATACTTTGGAAGTGCTCTTAGATGCTGAGGGTATGGCACATGAGATCCGTGGTGTGTATGAAAGAGGGCCCTTTCTCCTTGTCTTCTTGCCTTTGCATCCTCGTATCTTGTCACCCATCTTTTCATCACATCACTATTAAGCATGCAGTAAAGGTTGATATTATTAAGCAACTCAATGTCTATTACTTTGTTGCGTCCTTTCCCTTGAGGCACAATAGAGGTCATCTTTAGGTCTTCATCATTTCTCCATATTCGTGGGAGAGAGCTATCCACATCAACAAGAAACTCAAAAATATATACAAGTGACTCTTGTACCAACCAACCCTCGGCCATGGTACCTTCAGGTCTTGCATTTTGTCTCACAAAATTCTTCAAGGTCTTCATGAAGCGCTCAAGGAAGAATAACCATCGTGCATGTACAGTACCGCATATAGCAATCTCATCCACCAAATGCACTATGAGATGTAGTTGGCTTGTGAGAATAGGATGTGGAAATGTCTCCTCCACTAAACAAACCACCTCCACTGTGACATAACTCGAGCATTCTCAAGCGTGGTGGGATCTATTTCCTTTGAGCTCACATACCTAGAAAGGAAAAAGTACGCCATATTAGCAATATGAACAGCTTGCATGGAGCATTGATACGCTTCACATTTTGTATCCTGTAAAGTACCTCACAAGCTAGCCCATCTTTTAAATACAATCCTTCACATCCTTTGATGCACTACGAGAAATGCTAGTAGGCAGTATGCATTGAACACACAAGGAATGGTTGATTAGTTGCTTCTAATTCACTCACAAATTTGGAAGGAAAAAGATATTATGCACATAAAATACTTACTTGGAGCATCTTGTGCTAATCATGAGATTTTAAGCCATATAATTGCTCTACACCTCTTTTCTTACTCTTTGTGAAGGCCCCCTTCAAACACCTCATGCATCCAGTGGGAGTACGAATTGTAGTGATAGCTAGCTTCACCACCACCATCTCTAGCTTTGATAACCTCCACGGTGGACGAGGTAAAAAGACTTGGCCTCTCTTGTGGCCAAGCTTCATGCATCCTCCCTGTGCTATGTAGATCCTCCCTTATGCTTACGGAATCTCATGTCCCATTCAAATGTTCCCAAATGGTAGACACCACATTCTTGAAGATATGGATGGGATCAAGAAGGTGATTGATCTTGAGGTGGGATCAATATGATAAACGATAAAAGATGGAGTATCTAAACAAAATCTGGTGTTAGCGGGCAATCTTTATTTCCATTCAATATAGCACACAATAGTTACAAACCCTTACCGGCTCATGCCAAGTGGTGGAGTCATCATGGAACCATCCCAAATTCTCATCCAATCTCCTGCAGTGAGTGACTGTGGGGAGACTTCATTCCAAGGGGTGACATATCTAGGATGATCAAGTAGAAGAAATCGATGGTGATTCTCATAGATGACCTTATTCAATGCATCTGCCCGTGAGGCAACTAGCAAAGGACCACAAACAGGACATGCATGGTAACCCGATGTAGTGAGACCTAAACAATAGATGCAATTCAGAGTTGAAGGTGGGTTTAAGGTGCCACATCAATTGCCTACTCATTATTAAAAGTGCAATGCTTACCTGAACACTCGCCATAGCATGAGAAGTCATGCATCGTCGTCCACATCAAGACTGCTTTGCAGTTAAAGTCTCATGATGAGGGAGGCCTGCTCACCCTAACTGGCCATACACTATAAGAGGTGCTTTTGAGACCAAATGGGTTCACACCATCCATACCCAATCCAAGTCTCAAGCTCCTAGGTTCTTCCTTGAAGCTTGGCCATGTGTCTTTAATATGCTTCTACACAGGAGTGTTTGCGGGAGTTCTCCACTTGCCATCGGTTGATCAATGGGAGCAATGCTATGACATGAGCTCTGCAATGGATTTGCACTTGAATATATGTTGGATGCAAGGGATTATGGGAAAATGTCGTGGAACCTTACGAGGCACATCCAAAGTTTTGAGATCTGCTCTATATCTTGCCTCTCCACAAGTAGGACACTCTCTTGCATCCTTATGTGGTCCACGAAATAGAACACAATCGTTGACGCATGCATGGATACCCTTGTAATCTAATCCTCCAAGAGAGATCACATGTTGCCTTGCCATATCTCTTGAGGTCAGTAATTTATTCTCCCTTGAAAGCATTTAACACAATGGCATGCACGTGAAGACCATAAATGAGAAAAAGCATTCAAGTAATTGACCCACTAGCATAATGAGAGCATAATTTACCATGTTTGCAAAATAGACTTTAAAGCTTACTTGAGTAATGCATTCAAACTTGCATTGCTCCATCCATAGATGGTCTGCAAGTTTAGTAACTCAAGGGAGGCACATAGAACAAAGAATGTGCACCCCTCAAATAGTGGAGTCGATGCTATGGTAAAAAGATTGTCCTGCTCCATGCTATCATCCCTACCTGAGGATTGATGGACATATAAATCCTGCACCATATCATCAAACACCTCCTCCTCCATGGCCTCATGAGGTAATGCGGAGGGCTACTATCACCATCACTCCATGCATCGATAATGGTCTCTCCTGAAGATCCCATCTCATATCGCCAATGCTTCGCCTCCTCACGACGAGCATAGAACAACATATGCGAGTGTGGTACTACATCCTATATTAAATGAAAACGAGATCATAGCTCAAACACATGAACACCCATAGGTATCTCAATCAACCTTAACTCTTTAACACTTACCATGTTTACGGTCGCATCCCATTCTCCATACTTTGAGACGTGATTGAGTGTAATTCTGCATGCACGATACATGTTTCCTCAACATCGATCACACATACATTTGATTTTTTTCTCTAACCACATTTCGCGATGGTGGATATGGAGGGATTCATCCTCACTGAAGCTACTTGTTGAAGATGAAGACATCCTACAAATAAACAACCCAAAAAATTTATTCTTGCATGAGTTGTAAATGTCAAAACTTTGTGGAGTGTCTAACACTGCATCTGTACTATGGAACGCATCTATAGGCGCATCTAAAACATGGTGTAGACGTGTTGATACACACATGTTTAGATGCACTGCTAGATGCGCTGATAGATGCGCTTTTAGATGTGCACACTGCAAGCTTATTTTTGAACCTACTTTTAGCGCACTTGCTTTCCTTCACATACTTTTAGCATCACACGGCTTGCTTTCCTCTATTAATAAACATAGCTCCGGGCATCCACACTTATCTCCAAGCACCCACACTCATCTCCACACAAGAGAAGAGGGTAAACAAGGAAGAGAAGAAAGAGAAGTAGCTTTGAAGAAGGACAAGAAGCTTTCATACCTCTATCCAAGGTAAGTCTCTTGGCAGTTGATCTTCTTTGGAAGTTGCTCTCTTTGGATTCGTCCTTTGTCGTATGCAAGGACGGGATGTTTTTGCTACTAGTGTTGTTCTTTTTGTGATCGAGCGCATGTCCTTTTCAGTTTCTTTGAAAAAGGCGTTTGTCGGAGTACGTCTATAGACACGTCTAACAACGCATCTGACTTTTAGAAAAACAGATAGCCACGCCTATAGACGTGCTGTTAGATGCACTATGATGGTCTTTCTTATGTGTTCTTCCCCTTCCCCTTCCCCTTCCCCTTTCTTTTCCTTCTCTTTCCCTTCCCCTTCCCCTTCTAAGAAAGGGATTGCATGAATGATGGAAAGAGGTTGCATGAATGAAGAAAGGGATTGCATGAATGATGGAAAGGGATTGCATGAATGAAGAAAGGGATTGCATTCGTGTGAGGAAATAAGGGATTGCGTTCTCTTTTTCTCTCCTTTCTCCTCTTTTTCCTTCTCTTTTCTCCTCTCTTTTTCTCTCTTACCTCCTTTCTTTTTTCTCCTCTCTTTTCCTCTCTGTTCGTCTCTTTTCTCATCTCTTTCCTTCTCTTTTTTTGTTTCTTTTTCTCCTCTCTTTTCTCCTCTCTTTCCTTCTCTCTTTCTCTCTTTTTCTCCTCTCTTTTCTCTTCTCTTTCCTTCTCTATTTTTCTCTCTTTTGTCCCCACTTTTTCTCTTTTCACTTTCTCTCTTTTTCTCTCTAATCTTGTCTCTTTTTATTTCTTATCTCCTCTCTTTTTCTCTATTTTTTCTCCTCTCTTTTTCTCTCTTTCTCCTCTCTTTTCCTCTCCTTTCTCCTCTCTTTTCCTCTCCTTTCTCCTCTCTTTCCTTCTCTTTTCTCCCCTCTTTTTCTCTCTTATCTCCTTTCTTTTTTCTTCTCTCTTTTCCTCTCTTTTCTCATCTCTTTCCTTCTCTCTTTTATCCCCACTTTTTCTCTTTTCACTTTCTCTCTTTTTCTCTCTTATCTCATCTCTTTTTCTCTCTTATCTCCTCTCTTTTTCTCTATTTTTTCTCCTCTCTTTTTCTCTCTTTTTCTCCTCTCTTTTTCTCTCCTTTCTCCTCTCTTTCCTTCTCTTTTCTCCTCTCTTTTTCTCTCTTATTTCCTTTATTTTTTCTCCTCTCTTTTCATCTCTTTTTGTCTCTTTCCTTCTCTCTTTTTCCCCACGTGAAGCTTCAATAGCTTGACATTGAGCAAGTAGATATAGACTTCTGTCAGTCTAATTCAAAGAATGTAGGAGTCTGTAAATGCTTGCTCAATGTCAAGCTGTCACTCTACTTTTTCTTTTGCATCTCATGACAAGGGCATGCTCGATGGTAATCTTCTTCTTTCTTTTCTTCAGTTCATCATGTGACCAAGAAGCACTTTAGCCTCACCTAATCTTCAGGATGCCATCTTTCGAGAGTTATATAACATTTTGGGGCACCCTCCCACTCCTAGGGAGTTATACACATACATGATGGGTACTACAAACACCCCCCAGGAGTCAACAGTATAGACTCCAAACCACCCCAATCCCACACCAACTGAGATTACCCCAGTGGAGTCGAGACAACCCACCTAGCTACAGAGTCGAGCCCCTTCTCCCCCCCTATAGTCAAGAGGTCCTTCTGCCTCGCAGAGCCGTCGGCATACTCCCGTGCAGTCGAGAGTCGCTTCTCCAGCTACAAGTGGCCAATGTAGTCTCGTGTACTTGAGAGTTGCTTCTCTAGCTACGAGTGGTCAACGTACTAGCTCGACACGATAGGGCAGCAGGCATAGTAGCAACAGGAAGAGCAGTGGGGGATGCATGGCACATTGTTTTGGGGGGGGTAATGGTGGGGGCGGGGATGATTCAGATGATGCAGACATGCCAGAGGGTGATGGTATGATGTTCTATGACATCATTCAAACATGAGGCATCTTGATGGATGCACGGGGGAAGGACATCATGGCCTTCAGGTGCTCCATAATTGCTAACTACAGAGATTGCTTTATTCACTACAAAGACCATCTAAAAAAGTTGGCTAATGATACCCTTGCTGATGTTCGCTCTAGGTATCCCAATCCCCCCAATGTTCAATTCACAAATAAATGGGCCAAGTCAAAGATTGTTGGGATACTTGGCAATAAAAGATCTTCGCTTAAGAGGCAGGCACTAGCTGAGATTACCAGGAGAGAGGGAGTTTAACCACCAAGGAGCTAGCCCCACACCGCTCACAAGCATGAGTGGAAGAAAGCAATGAAGGCAACGAAGGTGGACCCTAGTCTGCAGCATGTGGAGGCACGAAGGATCCAAATGGAGCAATATGGAAACATGCATTTTGAAGCAAGGGGTGTTGAATCATGGGAGGCCCAATTTGTAAGTATCGATCTCAAATTATATTGTTTATGTGGTTTATTAGGAGGTTGTTTCTTTGTACTAACCCCTTTGCAAATTGTGTCATCTTGCAGCTTGATATCATGGGCAGGTACTCTACTCATGTCAAGACAGCCTACCATCGCCACCATCACAGAGGAGATACATGGAGGCACTTTTATGATGATGGGTTTATTACTAAGGAGTAGTATGTTCAGGCTACTGGAGCGCCCCCCCATGTATTTAAAAGTAATTAAATAATGTCAATATTGTAAATAACTGACCAAAATATCATTGGTATGTCTAGGAGCTCTGGAAATATCAAAGACCTGCACTCCTCTCCATAAGATCTGTAACTCCTCTATCAAAGGTGCCATGTACACATCCATATTTTTGGCCTTGTACTTCCCTGGCACAAGTACTGCAAGCATGAGGTGCCCCCTCTTTATTGTTAGCCATGGTGGGATATTGTAATTTACCAAGACTATGGGCCATGTCAACCAAGATGTCGAGCATAACCCGAAAGGATTCATGCCGTCCATGGTGAGCCCAAGATGTAAGTTGCGTGGCTCCCTCGCAAAGTCCAGACATTGATTGTCTATGTGCTTCCAAGCTACACAATATACAGGAATCCTTAATGTGTCATTAGTGGACCGATGAGATGCATGCCAAGTCATCAACTCCGTATGGATTTGCATCGAAACATGTGTTGTATTCTTGCAATGATGGGAAAGTGTCTCAAGACCTTTACCGATATCTACTCACCCTGCAAGTCATCTCTATATCATTGTTCACCACACTTCAGAAAACTAGCCAAATCTCCATGCTCACGACGAAAGAGAATACAGTCATTATAGCAAGCATGGATGGTATCATAATCCATACCCACCATTGTTAGAATCCTCTTTGCTTTATCTCTTGATGCGGGCATGGTATTTGGTGTAGGCAACATCTTCTCGAGCAACCTATCACAATTCAAACATACATAGGCTTCGAATAATGATGATTCTCAAAGAAACAATGAAGTCATGTCACTAATCCCACACCTTAGAATACCTGTAAGACATTGAGCAAGCTTAGAATCCTACAGCCTGACATTGAGCAAACATTTACAGACTCCTGCATTCTTTGAATTAGAGTGACAAAAGTCTATATTTGTTTGCTCAATGGTAGGCTATTGAAGCTTCACGTGGGAAAAAAGAGAAGGAAAGAGAGAGAAAAAGAGAGGAAAAGAGAGGAAAAGAGAAAAAGAGAGGAGAAAAAGGAGAAAAGAGAGAAAAAGACAGAAAAAGAGAGGAGATAAGAGAGAAAAAGAGAGAAAGTGAAAAGAGAAAACGTGGAGATAAAAGAGAGAAAAAAAGAGAAGGAAAGAGAGGAGAAAAGAGAGGAAAAGAGAGGAGAAAAAAGAGAGAAAAAGAGAGGAGATAAGAGAGAAAAAGAGAGGAGAAAAGAGAGAATGATAAAAGAGAGTCACAATTCAAACATACATAGGCTTCGAATAATGATGATTCTCAAAACAAACAATATCCAAATAATGAGTCAAATTAATGCGGGAGCTAACCTCATTAAGGCTGAGACACTTGTATCCGACCACCCATAGTTTGCTTGCAAATTCAAGATTGAGAAACAAGCCTGTAGTTTAGACATCCTAGCACCCTCGTACAACTGTGTTGATTACAACTCTTGCATATTGACCTCAAACTCTGACATCAAGTGTACATGGGATGTAGTGCCCGTGAAAATAGAATCCATCATGTCCACCATACCCTTGTCATCATCTAGCAGATCTGGGAGACTATATTCTTGCTCAAAGTGTGAAGGTATATGCGCACCCTCGCCACCCTCCTCATCCTATCTCAAGATTTCATGTAAATATAAGATCTTGTCTCAAGGTTTCGTGTCATAGTGATATCCAATATTAATCACAAACTCAAATAGCATTGATTTATCGGTGATCCATCGCCAGGTGCAACACCAACGGTGGGTACTGGTTCAGGCTCCTCCCCATACATCCGTAAGTGGCGCATGACAATACGACATTGATGTCATACTTCTTGCTTGCAATGAGTGCAATGACAATACAACCTCTCTGTAAGCTACTCTACACTCTCGAGCTTCCACTCGTCCCTTCCATCTGCACACTTCCAAAATCACAACATGAGCTGCTGGAAATCTATTAAGATATAAAAAATAGCCACCCATGAGCTCCTTTTCTCTCTTCTGATAATAAGTGCCCTGAACCGTCACTATATATCGACACTTTGCCCTATTCCGTTGCTATATAGTGACACTTTCTGGATATAAACATCGCTATATAATGACTGACCAGCATCACTATATAGCGACGCTAGGCGCTTAAACTTGAAACCCTGCATGACGCTTTCTTTCAAATCTCTATTGCCGGAAAAGCAAAAATCTCTCCTTCCACCTTAGATTTGATGACCTCACTTTCCTCCTCTCTATTCCCCACTCTTCATCCCTACCCAGCCCCTCTCCCAATACTTGTGCTCCCTCTCCACCCGATTTGATTTTTCATACACTGATACATGTTGTCCCTCGTTTACAGGGCCCTACGACTGATCAGGAGGAAGAAGATGAGGAAGAAGGGAGCAAAGAAGGGAGCGAGGATGCGAAGAACTTAGATTAGTCGTAGAAGTAGTGGTAGCTACTCTTTTTTGTACTTGAAGCCACTGGCTAGGCTTCGTGTCTCGCTTGTATATACACTCCTCTTATTTTTTGTAGAAGCCACAGGACGTGGCTTGGCTTCGTGCTATATGTACATACAAGCATTTTTTGAGCTATGAATTAATATACACTCCTTTTTTTTTTTTGGGCTTTTAATTTGCTTGTGCAACATTAATGAATGCCTTGTGAACTAAACGTTTTGGAGTTGTAATGTTTTATTTGAAATTGTAATCATCGGCTATAAACATGCTTGCAATTGTGCTAATTAAAATGCGGTTGGCTCTAAGAATTGAATTGCACAATGTGGAAATGGGATTCTTGTAACTACATAGCATACATAGCATTCTATTCAACCACACAAAATTTTGCTTTTATTAAAAAAAAGATTCTGTAGAGCATCTATAAGCACATCTATGTACGCGTCTTTCTATTTTTTAAAATTTCTAATAGAGCATCTAAAAGCGCGTCTATAGGTGCATCTATAAGCACGTCTGTCTATTATATAGACACCCCTATAGACAAGGGTCTATAGACGCACAAATAGATGCACCCTTAAGTTTTTTTTTAATTAAGGAAACGCGTCTGTGGGCGCTTTGTCTTATTATGTTATACAATATCCAAAATTCAAAAGTCTAAAATCAGAGATAACATCTGAGTCAATGAACAAAGTTTTAGAGCATTTCAATGCAACTAGTGCACAGGGAGTTTGTGATACTGCAGGGATAAGTACAAGGGCATATCGGCTCATATTTAAGAGCTTAAAAATAGCATGTCTTTCTATGGGAGCAAAAGTTAAAGCCCCGCTTCCTAAACCAACTGATGTTGATAAGGTAACCATGCACTCAATTTGGGCGTACTTGATTTAGTCGGTGAGCCCAGCATGTATGTAGTATACTAACTTTGAAAACAAAGGTTGGAGAGACTAAAGAATTGGAATTGACACTCAATAATAACTTTGTGATGGATGTTCAAAGAGTTTTGCAAGCCATGGTGAAGTTTTTTGATATGCCTATGGAAGAATGCAATGGTACTCTGAAGATTGTGCTAAAGCTTGATGAAAGTGAGATGGTCAAAGGTCAAAAATTACGAAGAGTTAGTTTGACAATAATGAATAGAATATTGGACCTTGAAGTTGAGCTTGATGATGTAAGACAATTCAGTGTGCAATCAGAACAAGAGATTTGGTGGTTGGCTACCTTTGAGGTATGATGGAAATTTGTATTTTAATGCAATAATGCAAAAAGACTTAGAATATTTTTAAATAACATGTGAGTTTTTTTTGTAGGTGCCGAAAGAGTCACATTCACAATAGGCCTCTGAACTTACAGAGATAGATCAAACTAAGGCACCAGATAGGGATGCTCAAGGGAATGATCCATCATGGAGCCCAATTCTTGAAATTCCTCTTGAGCGAGTACACATTTGTGCGCTTCATGCTATTGTGAGAATAAGTAAAAATTTGGTGCATCTGTACATCATTGATGCATATAACTTGAAGCCCCAACAAGAGAGTGAGAGGATGACTACGCTCTGGGCAAGTAAAGATTACAAAAGATGAGAAAAGATTTGGAAAAATAGGCAATGTTCTTTGTAAGCCAAGCTTTGGTGGTGTCAATGCTTTAAAATTCGTTTCTGCAAAGAAGAAGAATGATAAGCTCAAACGTGCTAATGAGTTTGATGTATGGAGGAAGTCACACAATGCATGTTGTGAACGAGGGGGGAAGGGACAAAAAAGACTGGAAAAGGCACAAGTGTGGTTAGCTCTTGATAGCTTGGTACCTTTACTACAAAAGAAAAGATTCGAAGAAGATGATGCACAGTGTTTCATCAATGTTGTGAATGACTTTAGTCAGAGTATGGAGATAGCTTGGGGAAAGAATCATTTCACACAATACATGGTAATCTCTAACTTGGACATTGAGATGTGCATATTGAATGGTCCTATATTTACTGATTTGTTTTTCTATTTGGCAGCACATTTTATATGCTCATGCACCATACGTGGCATGGAAGCATCGGAGTGTGGTCCACTCAGGGCATGGAAAGATTGCATTGGCAAGCATGTTGTGCATATAATAGAGTGACCCAACACGGGGGTGGTAGAACTAAGTCAAGCCCAATGGTTCAATTGGTTCAATGGTGGTACAGGCGTATCGAAATAAGAGCACCTGCAACACTAGCATTCAAAGAGTCCTTAGTGTCCCATGCAGTGCAAGATATTAATGCGGAACATCGAAGAAGAATATACAACTCATCGAATGCAAGATAGAATCATTCAAGGTGGTGTGCAACCCATCATAGACAAGGGTGCATATGGGTGGAGACAAATGAAAATGATGGTGTACACTCTTCCAATGTGAATGCCCATGCATAAGTTTCAAAATTTCTTTGTAATTTTGGTTATGTGATTTGCAGTAAAGCCAATGTATAATGGACATGAGTTGCAGTATAAATGAGAAATTTTGTGTTATTGGATGTTAATTATAAGTATTTAGCTCAAGGTTACACTAATTTTATTTTTTTAGGGTTTTTATTGAAACAAGTATTTTTAAAAATTAGGGTTTTTGTCCCTATATAAGAGAATGCGCCCTCATTTTCATTTCATTGTTTAAAGAGCTCTCCACTCCCACACCACCTCTCACTTGCCCCTAAAATTTCCACCCTATCTCTCACACCCTCACCCTTTCTCTTGCACATTCTCTCCATCCCCCATGGCTAGGCCCGAGATCAAGGCACATTAGGGGAGAATTGGGGTCTTCAAAGGGCCCCCAATTAGTGTTTCCTAATTTCAAGGGATTAGTGAGGTATTTGAGGTGTACCAATGGGAGTGCTCCTTTTTGTGGGGCAATGCCATGTTGAGGTGGAGGGTGTGGGCAGACCTGTAAACAACCCCTATTGGCTACTCCTCTTACTCTGAGGACCACTCAAACCATCCCCCCTCCCCCTCAACCCATGCTTGACCCTTCTCCCATATGCACCTCCTCCAAACAAACCTACAAGTCATTCAAGAGGCGGTGGGCCCTTCTGGGCAAATTTTTCCCCCCTCTCAGCTTGTTACAGGCCTGCCCCCTCCTTTTCTCTAGTCCAGCTCCATTCTCCCTCCATTTTTCAAATGTGGGAAGTCATTTGGCATCTTCTCTGCCCCCTCCTGCTCTGATCCACTGTGTTTCTCCCTCTCCAGCACCTCCTGTAGCAGCTGCTCACTCTCTCCATTCCTAGCTACAACACCTCCTACATCAGCAGCTGCTCATCGGGCCCTTTGCTCTTTCTCCCTCCATTCCTAGCTATAGTGCCTCTCGTAGTGGCTGCTCATCCCCCTCTGCTCTTTCTCCCTCCATTCCTAGCTACAACACCTCCTAGAGTAGCTGCTCATCCCCCTCTGCTCTTTCTCCCTCCATTCTTAGCTATAGCACCTCATGGAGCTTCTCTCAACCTTCAGTTGCACCCTCTATACCTTCTCCCTCTCTCTCCCTCTATTGGAGCTGCTCTCTCCCTCCAAGCTACACTTTCTAGTCCACTATTGTTGCTGTGACCTCTGTACAAGCATGGTGAGGAGACCATACATGTACTATGTGTCCCACAGGAGCAAAAATGCACTGGGTGGATGGGTGCCTTGCACCTACAGCTTGAATGATTGGATAGTCATGAGAGGATCTGCCAAGGGTCCACATAAGCTTCCCAAGAGCAAAAGAGGTGATCTTTTGCATGAATAGAAGGGCCGCATCATGAAGTTCAAGCTTAGGGATGGCTTGCAAAGGTGTAACACATCTACATGGGGAAGGATATGTGCCTTCCTTCATCAAGCAATCAATCGACAATACCATCGCATTTTAAATCTGCATTTTGTGTAAGATTTTGAAGTGTAATGAGTTAGTTTGAAATTGTATTTTAAAATAGAACCAGTGTAATGAGTCAGTTTGAACTTGTATTTTGAAATAGCACTTGTGCATAGCAGATGTATTTCCTTCAGACTTTGAGGAGTGGGAACCAGTCGAGTGCTTCTTAGGTAAGTTTACTGCCATTCATGAGGATTTAGGAAGGCAAACGCATGCTGGAGATAAGTCCTCTGCTTTGAAATAGAGAAATATCAATTGGTATAATGCCAAGTACATTACTCCAAGGATGGCATCAGGCTATGGCCATCTTCAATGCATTGCAACACCACAACTTGAAGATGTGGATTGCAGCATGGCGGACACAAGAACAATGCAATCATACAAGGAAAAGATTGCAAAGGATGTGGGCATGGCCATGAAGTTTACAGTTGGCTCTAAATGGGTAAGGTTGTCTTGGTTTATGCCTTTGCACATTTTTTCTTCTTGTTTTCAGAATATCCAGATGCACAAAACAAAAACCATGTGGTCATGCAAGTGCCTACATGAGAATGCCCTTGAGGAATTGCTTGGGGTGAATTGGGGAAGCAGGTCAGGTGAACAAAAGGGTGATTAGTTTCAATGCCATGTATGTAAGGACAATGTGATTATCAAGTACCACATCTCCCACTAAATGTTATATTTTGCTTTCCAATATAGGTGCTGGAAGAAAAAATGTGGCAATTGGCTCCCCCTTGACTCTAACAATGATGATAATACAGGGGTAAGTTTATGTATTGGTTCTCATTGAGGAGATGTCAAGATTGTGGCTATCATGTCACAGTGGACTCTCATAGACGTGCGGGAACACCTATTGGTCATGGAGGATGGCATGTCTAAGTCCCTTCACTTTACCTTAAATGGTGAAAAGGTAGGAAAGCGTGCAGAGAAGCTCGTGCATAGTGCCACTTTTATCCCTCCTACAATATTGAAGATTGTAAGCAATGTGGGGTGGAACAATTATGGATTTTAACATTTTCCAAATAATAGTGGTGCAATTAATTTTGATATTTTGAATGGTTTTGTTTCATGTCAATGTCAATATTTTTCCAAAAATTTTATAATTCTATTTATTTTTTATATTTAGAACATTTGGGTATATATAGGTTATAAAGTTACTTTAGTTTCAAAGTTTCGCTATCATAGCCATAGTTCTCCTAGCTACCAAACTACCATGGATTTTTTTAGGTCTGCCTTCCACGATTTCATCTCTTGCACTCCATTAGTTCATAGAGAGGAGGAGTTATTTCCAGTGTTTGATAAGAGCATAGATGTCCTAGGCACCTACTTGGGAGCTCGAGATGATTTTGAAGACTCATCAAGTACATGCAAGACTACATCGTGAGTTTTGCATATCAACTTGATGAGTCTACAAAAAGATGGGACCCAATTGATTATTTGAAGTACTTGTTCAATCAAGAACCTAGGTTCATCAAGCATTTAGATCACCTAGCTCACACCCCTAGGGTTTAGAGAGGTGGACACTGATGACCTCCTAGCATGTGGAGTTGTCCAAAACACAGGAAATATGTTCCTATCCTGGGAAATGACCTTTATTTTTCTTCTCCAGGAGGGACAAATGGAAGAGCAGGCCTTGACCTCAAGCCCAGACCGTACACCTACCCTTTATGATCCTCTTATTTCTATAGATGAGCCCAACATCTACAATGAAGAGCCCATGGATGAAGAAGCTGAGGAGCGGGAAGCTGCATTGGCCCTGGAAGTGCTCCAACAATCTCCTGAACCCCATTCTACTTCTCAAATTCCATCCACCCTAGGCACACCTTTGTTGACCCCGCAACAATGATATGGTTTCTTGCTCCCCTTCTTATCGATGGAGAACAATACCTCTTTCTCCATGACATAGAGGTTATGTTTGGTCTCCGAGAGGATGAAGCTCTTGGTGTCCTGTGTGGATATGAGGTGGATATGACTATGCAAGAAGCTGGGTTTTTGGGAGCAGATGATTCAATAGAAGAGGTTCTTGCTTTAACACTGGCCCAAATCAAAGATCCAAAGACATCAATCTACTCTAACCTACCTGATGTTCCAGAAGAAGCCTCCACATCTCACTCCAGATAGGAGGAGGCCTCTGGATCCATCCTCATTGACAAAGAGGAAGGGATTGAGCATGATGACTCCATAGTGGTAAGAAACTACGAGCTTTGAATTTCTTCTCTCTTGGTATACTTTTGCTTAAATGGAATTCTAATGTAATGTTGGACTGTTGCAGGAGGCATTTGAGGTCGACCTATTCTCATCTCGACAACGCCTTGTTCGCAGTAGCTTCGACCGAGATCACTCACTGGCACATTAACTTGGCCAAGCAAAAGGGTGCTTTGTGGTTACCCACAAAAAGTTGGCACTAATGACCTCCTGAAGTGCAAGGCCTTGTCACGAGTGATTGGTCATGCTGACATCAATTGCAATGCTGACAAGGTCATTTTGGTGAACCGCATGGCTGCCCTCAATGCCTTTGGAACCAATTTTCAAGGTATGGCATTGATGGCAGCAACCATGTCCCTGGCCAGCAATGGCAATAGCGTTGACTCTCTATCGACTAGGTTTAGAGCTAGGAATGCATTTGGGAATCCAAAGCTTGATGTTCTCAGTGTTTTAGAGAAGAAAGAAAGGCTTTGAAGCCTTATTATATAGAAATTTTATTTTATATGAATACATATATACTTTTTATACAGTGTCCCATTTTGTATTCTTTTACAAAATTTATTTTATACTGTCATTGTATTTTGTGACTTTAATTGTTGTTGGCATTAATATTTTCATTCACTATTATGTTCAAAAGCACGCTATCATATAAATATTTGCGCTATAATGGTCATTTCTGAGCAATCCAGTAAGAATCTCACCATGCGACAGAAGGCAAATCTATTCGGCATCGTGCGAGGAGCCCAAAAAAGCAAAAACCCGCTATGGCGCATATGGGGCCTGTTTGACCAAGTCAAACAGGCCCCATATGCCTTGGTCAAACAGGCCCCATACACGCTATAGCAGGTTTTTGCTTTTCTGGGCTCCCTGTGTGATGCCGAACACATTTGCCTTCTGTGCCACAATGAAAAAACATCATTTGGCCACTCAAATTCACACTGAACTTGCATAAACTGATGGAAAGCATCACGTAACATGTATAATAACATGGGAATAATAATAGAACATAAAAATATATTTTATTCATTGGCCTCAAAGGGTAGAGATTCACAAAATGATTCAAGTTACACTAAATGAACCTAAACAACATCTAGGGCCTAAGGGAGGGATCGGAGCAGATGCGCTTGGCGAGGGTAAGATCCTTGTCCATCACTGTTACTCTTTTGGCATGGATAGCACATATATTTGTGTCTTCAAAAAGACCTACTCTCATCTGCTCCGTTGCCTCCTAAATTGCTCCCATAACGCCTGAAGTGAAACCCACATCATCCTTGTAATGTTGTGCTATTTCACGTACAACACGCTCACGGGGAATGAGATTGTCCATAGTGGTTTGGAACTTGTGGATCTCCTGAAGGGCCTTCACGCCTGATTTTTTGTGTCTCTTAATCTTTGGGGGACCTTGCATTGACCTCTGGACATGGCTCCATGGCCGCTTGTCCGCTTTGAACTTCTTTCGCCTCTCCTCCCTTGCAACCACCTCTTCAGACTCCTCTTCCTGTGTCTAGTGGGTCCTTCGAGGTGGCTTGTTGTGCCTAGGGGTTTGCTTTGTCCTTGATCTCTTTTCCTTTTCATGAGGCTGAGGCTCTTGCTTAGCTCGTACTAGAGGCTCCTCATATCTGATAATTTCGAGGCATTGAGGGTTGATGGTGCTCTTCCGTGCGGTCTGCTTGGTTGGAGGATTAGGGCCACAAGGTTCACTATATCTGCGAGCCCACCAAATACTTCCTCTTGTTATGGCTCCTATAATCTCTCCATCTTCTCTCTTTGCCTTTCTTGCTCCCCTTGTTGCTCTAGATGCTCCCATTCCAGGACCCCACGGAGGAGGGAGGGGCAGTTGATTAGGATTGATTGGACTATTTTTCCCCTCTTGGGAGACCTCTCTATTTCCATGTTTAGTTGTGTGGAAAGACTGAGAGGACCCCTGATCGTGCTTGGATCCTTCCTCATGCTGGGATTCCTCATGGTGCTGAGATCCCTGGGATCCCCCATGAGAGTCGAATGGTGGGGACTCGCATTGCTTGGACTCCTGATGATGAGAACCGCCTTCACATCCCTCTTGATCATTGCCCTCTTGGCCATTGGTGCTTGCAGTGTGTTCGGAGGCCATGGAGTTGTGAGGAGGACAATAGGTAGCGTCCAGCAGTTTGTTTAACTCATGCCATGGAAATGAGGGATTTTAGGGTATTGAATTGCTTTATATAGTCTTTTTTAAAGCACTTTAGGGTTTTTCTTTTGAATTAGGGTTTTTTGAGTACACCCCCTCCCCCCCTATTCTTTTGTCGTCGCCAGTTTAGTAATACTTAATCTTCACCACCCTCCCTCCCAACCCACTCACTTCTCCGCCCTGCCATGTCGCACATGCAATTCTACAATTTCCAAACAAATTTGTGAATTTTGGAATCTATAATTGACTCAAAATAGTGTTAACTTTATTCATCAAACATTTTACATTTGGGGCTCTCTTAGGACCCAACGCCTCCCCTGTCTGACTCTATGTTGCAACCAAAGCGCAACCCCTTGGCTCCCTATTGAGGACTTCCAAGCAGCACATCTCCTTGTCTTCTTGACATGTTGAACCGCTTTTGCGAGACTTGAGACATCTAGATTACAGGTAGAGGATGGATATGCACGAGTCGGATATGAAGATAAGATGACCTCACTTTCAACTTGCTCCTCTATGAGGCTAATAGTATGCTCCTCAAGTTCCAAGTCTAGGTTTAGGTCATCTCCTCCACCATTTGTTGATGGACCTGCTCCACCACTTGTGGATGCAGGACCCTCGGACTACTCACCAACATCCTCATCAAACTTACTAGTCGCAAGGAGAATGGTAAGGGCTACATCTCTCTCGATCAAATGAATTGGGGAAGATGAATCATCCCTGATGGGAATAGCATACTCACGGAGAGAGATAGGGACATTATCCATGGCCCTACCTAGTGTCTTCTTAAAGTTAGCACTCTGGTAAACTCAAAATATCCAATGAAACCCATTGGTGAGGGGAGTTAGCAATCACGACAAATTGCCCATGGATAATAAGTCTTTCAAAAAATTAAAGGGAGGGATTATCAGCAAGAAGGAGAGCTCTCAAGTGTGACTCAAGATTGGAATGCCTTGCAAAAGATAGAATAAACCTAATCTGCACATGCATGGGAATCAGTGGATGAAATCCATTGGTCAAAAGCCTCTCTAGGGGAAGCCATGAGTGTAGGAGGATGCTCGGGAAACGAAAGAGGAGGCTGTGGAATGCAAGGTTACTCAAGAGTGGGAAACTGAAAATGTGAAAATGAACTTAGAAGTGTACTTTATAAATGGGCATAAATGGGCATTGCCCTTAAAAATGCTCTTAATTACAATATTTTTATATTTATTATTTTTTCTTTGGAAAGTCTCTCTCTCTCTCTCTCTCTCTCTCTCTCTCTCTCTCTCGTTGCCCTTAGCTATCTCCCTCTCTCTGTCTCTCTCTCATAGACCCACAAGGTCTTCCGAGGATGTTAATATATCTTTCTTTCTTTCCCTTCCTTTGTGTCCCTCATTGCTCTCTCTCTCTCTCTCTCTCTCTCTCTCTCTCTCTCTTTATCTATCTATCTCTTTCTCTCCCTTTGTGTCCCTATTTGCTCTCTCTCTCTCTCTCTCTCTCACACACACACACCCCCGATGATCATCTTGTTGCCATATTGCCCTGAACTATCTATGTCATGGACATTGATTTTACATATACAGTTTTTGTATTTTGTTAACGGCTCCACCCTTTGGATCAATTGTATCTAGGTTTTTTTTCAATCTCATAGTCTCTCAAAGACCTTAATTAACTTTCTTATTTTTCTCTTTCTCAACTTAGAGGTGCAAAAGAATAAATGCAATCTTAACTCTCTCTCTCTTCCCATTCTCTACCTCTCTCTCTCTCTATCCCACTCTCCATCTCCCTCTTTCTGTCCTCGTCTCCATTGTCATGGACATTGATTTTACGTATACACTTTTTGTATTTTGTTGGCGAATCCACCCTTTGGATCAGTTGTATCTAGGTTTTTTTTCAATCTCATAGTCTCTCAAAGACCTTAATTAACTTTCCTATTTTTCTCTTTCTCAACTTAGAGGTGCAAATGAATAAATGCAACCTTAACTCTCTATGTCTCCCTTTGTGTCCGTCCCCCTCCCTCTGTCTCTTTCCCTCCCTTTGTGTCTGTGACTGCTCTCTCTCTCTCTCTCTCTCTCTCTCTCTCTCTCTCTCGCTTACACGCTCTAATTGCTATCTATCTCTCTCACACACTCTCTCTCTTGCACAATACAGATATACAAATACTTACACAAATTTAGAATTACAAATATTTATCGCTTTATCATTCATAGACCATAGAGAGCCATCAATCTAGAGGTACATACTTAATTTAAAAAATCTTAACAATAAATGAAACAACACTTTGTATTATATATGATTTTTGTCATACATGTAACAATGTCTCATTGCCAAGTGCATTGTTGAAGCACTAAGGATCGAAGAAATTGGATATCATATGAAATACCTACCATCATGTCTCTACTATTTCTAGAGTATGGGGGGGGCAACTATTCTTACCAAGGATACTTGTCTCATCCCTATATCTAGCTTTGCGATTATCAAGTCTAAAATAATAGTCTTAGGGAGGGCTTACTGTTGCCAACTGCAATTCTTCCTTGATAAATTGCATGGTCCACTCCTCTTCCAATTCTAATATTAGATTAGGATGTCCTTGCCGATAAATTGATACCTCGACAATAGGACTATAAGTCCCATCGCACAGATCATCATCTATTGCTTCCCATTGAAGGTTCTTCCATCTAAACCTTCTATATGTGAAAGTCATGCAGAGATTTTACCTTCCAATGAAATACCTGTAAAATTTGGGATCTATTAATACATAACATCCTGATCATTTTTTATACAAACAAGAATTGTAAGGTTTGCTCACGAAAATGTCACATCTGAAGTATTCAATCGACATTGTACTAAATCTTTGGCATGACATGTTCTTGTTGTCCATCCATTGTCAAATAGCTCAAACAGCCAGTCCATTTCTAAGCTCTTGCAAGTGTAATTAATGTTTGTTTTCCTTAATTACCTACAACTTGCAAAGAAATCAACAAAGCATGAAAATGGAAGAAACCAACTCAACCTAGAATTTCTTCTACTAGTAGTTGGCTTCATAGCATTTCTCACATCATTAAACATTATATTTCTATATGATTCATGTATCTCCATGCTTGGAAGCGGCCATTCTAGACTATCAAAAGAGGGCAAGGGAAGAGATCTTAGTCTACCATACTATCCTTCTTCATCTAGCACAATGAACATTGAGTCATAGAAGAAGATCCTGTCCTTTTTTTAATTCTGATGGTGCGACCTTCATACTGAAGACTCCCGATCTCAACATGGAGAACATGTAACACCCCAGTTACACATGCTGCAAGCTCCCACTCTTTGTAAGTAGATGGATATAAGTTTGTAAAACAAATACAAGGCATAAGACAGTAGTATCAACGTCCCCAAATAAATGCAAATACTCTAAAAAGCAAATGAAGTACTAGTACACTTTGAAAAACTTACAATTGGGCCTACGATATGGAAGTCCTACATTCGGATGCACATATATGTTTGCATGGGTAAAGACATGCTGAATATATACCTGTGCCACTATACTGCCAGGAGAAATTTTAAAATCTAAGATCCTTCCCTTCCAATGTTTGGAGATATCCATTGCATCCTTCTGACCCACTTTGTAGCACCCACAATTAGTGGGTTGCATTGTGATCCAAGGAATATTTCCTGTAGAGCTGAGGAATCCATTCCCCATGCTCACCCTTAACATTCTTCAATATAACAGACTGTAAACTACTTCTATATCTATTATTTTCTACTTCCATAGTTTCTGCCCCTGTACCATATGATTAAAATTAGCTCTTTCTACTTCCAAAGACCCTCCAAATTTATGTCTTCTATTCTCTCTTTCTCTATGCCTCTCTTTCTCTTTCTTTGCAACTCTCTCTCTCTCTCTCTCTCTCTCTCCCTCCTTCCCTCTCTCCTTTAACTAAATCTCTCACAAAAACAAATAAAATATTATTACAAAAAACATAGAATACTTCTCTCTCTCAGTCTGTCTTCCAAGGTACCCCTCACACAAACATCAATTTTTTTTGAAATACTTAACTACGATATGCTCTCTTCCCACTCTGTTTCAAACAAAGAAACAATATCAATATCATATCACTCTCTCTCCCTCCCAAAACTCTTTGACTAGAATCTCTTTTTCTTCCTTCTTTCTCAAATACTTCTAAAACCTAGCAATTTGAAACACAATCTCTATCTCTCTCCCTCAATCATCCCCTCAACAGAAGAAAACATAGCAGTTCAAAATATAATCTCTGACTCTCTTTTCCCTTCCTCTATCTACCCCTCCTATACTAGCAAATTAAAAAACTACTATTTTCTATCTCTCTCCCTCAGTCCTCCCCTAAAACAGATAAGAAAACATAGCAGTTTCAAATATAATCTCTCTCTCTCTCTCTCTCTCTCCCTCTCTCCCTTCCTATATCTATTCCTTCTATACTAATGAAGAAAAAAATGAATATTTTATGTCTCTCTCTCCCTCACTCATCCCCTCAAATAAAAAATAACATAGCAGTTCGAAATACTCTCTCTCTCTCTCTCTCTCTCTCTCTCTCTCTCTCTCTCTTTCCCTTCCTCTATCTATCCCTCCTATACCAGTGAAGAAAAAAATGTCAAAAATCGTCTTGTAGTTTTATATATCATCTACCTCAATCTCATATATACCTTTGTAAGACTAGAATAAGTCCAATCATACAAATTTAGAATTTAGAATTTATCATCTACCTCAATCTCACCCTCTTCCTTATCTCTTGTCACAAACATATAGACAAAATGTGATACAAAAACGTATCTACTTAATACAAACAAAACTTTCAAGGCAAAATCACTCCATTACCTGGAAAGTATGTATTCCTTCTTCTGGAGTTCTCTATATACTCCAAGAAGATAGAGAAAGAGCTGAAAATGATAGAACACCCGCTTTTCTCACTCCTTCGAAGTAGATTTAGGTCACAACTTCAAGAGGTGACTCTCTATACTCCAAAAAGATGAGCAAAGAATTAAAAATGAGAGAACACCCGTTTTTCTTACTCCTTCCAAGTAGATTTAGGTCGTAACTTTGGTTTCTAATAAAGAGTGAAATAAGTAGAGAATGAATGAAAGAGAAGAGGGATGAACAGAGCTTGGACAGAAGTTTCTCTGATAGATTTTCAAATGTGGAAGAAAAACGTGAGCAAAGAGGAGAGAGAATGACTAAGCAAGAGTGGAAATAATATATTTTAAAACCAGCTCCTAGAAAGTAGGGGAAATGAATGATTGAAACGTTTTGGAAGAGAGAGAATAGGGGGAGAGCTAGTTAGGAAGTCAAAATTTGGGCCAAATGGTTGAACCAAATGGAAAACGTGAGCATAGTTCTAGCTAGGGGATAGTTTACCTTGGGAGGAAAATAAGGAGGCCTGACATGGTCAAGGTAGGCTTGTCAAAGATAATTTTTTATTGTGAACCACCAATGACGTTTTTTTGGGTATTTTGAGAAAAATACTAAAATTTTCCCTAGTTTTGGGGAGCCTTTGTTACAGAGATGTCCACATGGCATAATTCCTTCATGAATACCATATTCCCTTATCCAAGCCTCTAATATTTTAATAATTCTCCGAAGGGCCCCTTTTTTAGTTGAAATTTTTTGTAATGACATTGTCTAAAAGATTTAGCATATAATATTTAAGCAAGGTGATTGGAATATGAAGGGAGAGAAAAAGATGGGCATGCAGAGAACTAGAGAAATTAAAATATATGTTGATTTGAAGTTTCAACTAGATGAAATGTCTGCAACATAAAGCTTAAATCAATAAAGATGGTAACCATTCATTTTCAATAATTAATAAATATGGGAACCATTCCTTTTCAAATACATAGTTACATGGGACTACAATCTTTTCAAGATGTGGGGATATAGATACATACAAGGAGCTAAATTTAAACCATAATACAATCCATGAATGCATGAACTCTGAAACGTGAGTACATCATAACATTTTAGTGAGTAGTTAGTTATGTGAATCGTTAAATGAATCTTTTGGATGATCCTCTAATAACACATCAATTAGATCCGGTCCCACATCTACATCTAAATGTTGATCCAAAGAGAGCTTAAATCATCAATATCTTATGGAGGTCATATAACCATTGGCTCATGACATAGAAGAGGAGTCCTAGAGGGGTGTTCTAGTGGTTGCTCCCATGCCATCTACTTTTGCATATTCTCTTTGTTGACGTCCTCATCTTAGAAGACATGTTGCTCCTTTAGTGCAACTTGAATCACATACCACCATTGTGCATCTAGGTCCATCAACAATGGCAAAATTGATCGTCCAAATTATCCAATAAGAATAGTATAAAAATGTATGTACCTCTCCATAATGATGAAATAGCACAAATGTTTGTACTTGTTCACAAAGACAAGATTGCACAAAAATATATACATCTAGATAACGCGAATGTATCTGTATGGTCATCCCAAATTTTGGTTGTTAATGGGCAAAAAACCACTCAAATCTTTTCTCACAATTGCTTCAGCCCTCCTTGATTCCCTTTATGCATAATATTTTGCCAATTTAGATCTAATATAGCCCCTTTATATATAAGTTTTTGCCAATTAAAATATAATATAGACATGTTGAATTCTCCAAAGCTCAAACTTATGATAGCTAGTATTGTTCTAACATAATCTAGCTCACTTTCCATTGTTTGGGTATCCTTTGCACTGAGTTCAACTCTTTGGGGAGAGGTTTGCCAAAAGCAAATTTGTGGAAACTTACATTTAGCTCCAATGGGTGGTGGTAACAAACTTCACAAGAATAACACTATGTGCTTATGCCTAGTTAGAGAGAGAGAGAGAGAGAGAGAGAGAGAGAGAGAGACCCTTTGGTCGTTCTGCAGCCTTATGGGACTCTTCTCTCACCCCTGCTTAGATCCCATGGGCTGAGGAATCTCTTCTATCCTCAGCCAACTGGCGGAGATGGTCCCCTAGACAGCATACATAGGTTTCGTCACTCCGAGCGTCAGCTAAGCGGTTGGCCCACTATCAGGGATCTCCCTCCTTTTTTGGCGTTTTGGTTTTCTTACAAACAATCATTTGTGGACTCTTTAAAAGACAGCGTGCTGTACTCTATTGATATTCTTGGCTCAGATATCAACCTTGGGTCTGGATGCTCGCTTTATGGCCCCAGCCCTTAGCTTTTATTGTATCTGGTTTTCCTTCAGCCTTGTAGACCCTTTGATCTTTTGAGGGCATCTCTCTCTCTCTCTCTCTCTCTCTCTCTCTCTATAGAAGATATGAACAGGGCAGGGCAAGGGGCAGGGAGTTGCTGTAATGGGGGGCACAGAGTACTGTAGGGAGGGTACTGTTCTTTTACATGAATGTATACCTGCCATAGGTCCTCCTGTATGATCTGATGAGTCTCTTGCTATGTCAGATGCAAAAAGAAGACATCGAGTGCATACAAGTACGGTGGTAAATGATCGATAGACATGCCTGTCCCCCTCCAAATTCATTCAAATACTCCAAATGGCAGTTACATTTTCAACAAAAACATGGAGACATGCCTGTAAATGAATCCAGGATATTTTCCAAGCTAACTGCTTAGCGCAAAAGGTGTAGACAAATCAAATATCATGCTGGTAGGAAAATAAGAGACCAAAGGTCTCTCATCCAAGAGATCCAAGAGTCAGCTTGGATAAGTACTTTGCCCAGTTGTGTATGATGTCTCAACATGCTTGTCTTCACAGTCGCTCCAACAAGTTAGAAAATGGGACACCAAATACAAGCAAAACATCAACCACATCCCAGCTGTAACACTATCTCAAATAAATTGTCCGTTCTCTGCATATATAACAGTAAGCTTTGTATATGATTTGATCAACTAGTTCAAATTAGCCATTTTGGTGGTAGTATCAAGATCAATTTGAACCCTTGATTAGGATGGCATTTAGTCAAATACATGATAAAGATAGTCTATGAGGTGAATTTCAGAGATATATCTAAATTCAACATATCAGAGAATGGAACAACAATCCTTCCCATCATGCCCAATGAATCTACATTCAACTATTTTGAAACAAGAAAAATAATAAGGAAGACTAGAAAGACGATAGCCTAGAATACGAGCAAACTAAAAGGAAAACAAGGTCCCAGAATGAAATGGCTTATTCAGGCACTAAAAACACTATATTCAGAGATTTCACCAGATCTATCCTAGTAAGAAAGACCTAACAATATTAGGGGGAAACCATACTTGGACAGCCAAGTGGCACCTTCACTGTCTCAGTTATCTACATATTCTTGCATGCTGCCAGAATGCATGTAAAACCTTTTAATAAAAACTGACAGATCAGGTCATACAAACTTACAGGATAGTTTTCCAATATCTATCTACAAAGAATATGGATCTCATATTAATGTTAACTATAACAGTGTCTGCATCCCACTATTTTTCTGGAATGCCTTTGTCCTGCTTGCATTGTCTGCTTTTCCACCGAATTCTAATGAAAATCCTGTACGAAATCGCCTCATCAAATGTATGTCTCATACAACCACGAGTGAATAAACTATCATCTTCACTTTATATACAGAATAAAACACTTGCAAGTGTAAATTTTCAAAGAATAAAGAACAAGAATCCTTGTTGTGAGACAACTGAGTATACTGCCAAATGAGACTGACTCCCGCTCCAGAATTGGAAGCAGGAAATGAAGGCTCCATACTAACACGATAGTCGCCAGAAAACATTCAATAAACAGAAAAGCTGTATGTCTCAGTGTCACCTTTATGAGAGATTTTAGATATGCAAGGGATTCATGCATGATGAATGTTTGTTTCATATGTACATGAGAGTCCTCTACCTTAGTGATAGGATCTTGAACCTATGTGCAGGGGGTCATGGGTTCAATCCCCAAGTGCAGGTGCAATTGAGGTGAAATTTTTGATAGCCGATCACGTCTGCTCTCTCAGGATTTCTGAGTTTCGAGTTTTGAGTACTAGCTCGAGTTTCTTAGTATAGCAAGCACCCTAAGTGAGCCCTTTGCCTCAGCCCACAGAGGCTTGTATGAGTCACTCTTTTATTGTACCTTGTCTCATAGGCCCGTGAGGCCTCCTTAATCTCTCTCTCTCTCTCTCTCTCTCTCTCTCTCTCTCTCTCTGTATCTATCTATGTATCTATCTATCTACACACACTTTTTTTTAAAGTGAAATCCAGGTATCTTTATATTACAACTTACAAGAGGATGTGGAAATAGTAGAACATGGAAGAAGTAGGCTCTATAAAGACTCTATGGTTCCTGTGTGCCCAATACAGTGCCCATGTGGAAAAAAGATCAAATTCTGCCCTCCGTGGATGAATGCCAAAGATCCAAAAAAGCTTGCCAAAACAAGAAGTTGGAAATAGGGCCTCAAGGCGCTGCTGAGGAAGTCACGGGTAATAGGATGAGCAAGTATCACATGTGACATACAGCGTGCGCGAGCGCACACACGTGCGTGCGTGCGTGTGTCCTAGTTTCCTCAAATGTGGTATATTTATATGGAGCCTAGTTCCCTCAAATGTGATTATATCTATATAGAGCCTAATCAATGTGGTAATTAATGATTTAATGTCATTTACTGTGGATCCCTCTCTTGTTATATATATATATAGAGAGAGAGAGAGAAAGAAAGTTTATTAAAGTCTTTGGAAGACTGATGGGTCTATGAGACTGTGAAAATCCTGGTACGAACAAGCTATGAGGGTGGAGCTACAAAACGAGCATCCACACCAATGCAGAATGCAAAAAATGCAAAATGATAATACTTAAGTACAACATAGCCATGTCAGTGGTCGACTACATATCAATATTATCACCATCATCATCATCATCAGTACATCAAGATGAATGAGGCAATGGAGGCATAAAATCCGCGATAGAGTGGACAAGGCATTGGAAGCTATGAGAAAAACCCCCTTCTCTACGAGGAAAGCCCCCACTAGCTAGGATTAGAGGGGCGATCTGCAGGCATCCCAGCCTTGCAGGCGTCCTGTAACGGAGGTGCCCTGCGAACCCAACAGGCCCAATCTGCTCTCCCGTCACGCCCATGCCGTGAGCCAGGTCTACAAATTGAAAAGGATATCTGATGGCGGCATAGATCGGTTCAAAGCCCGCCTTGTTGCAAAAGGATATGCTCAAAAACAAGACATTGATTTTGAGGAGACCTTTGCTCCCACTCCCAGGATTACCACCATCAAATGTGTCATTGCCATCGCAGCCCACAGGCATTGGCAGCTGCATCAGCTTGACATCAAAACTGCCTTTCTTCATGGGGATTTACAAGAAGAGGTATATGTGTCACAACCTCCTGGCTTTGAGGTTGTTGGATTTTTAAAAAAAAGTATGCCTTTTTTCTCATGCTTGACATGATGTACTCACGCACTTGAGCTTGCTCTGCGGTTATTATTCATACTTAATGAAGTACTTTTCTTGAAAAAAAAAAAACAAGGTATGCCGGCTGCGAAAAGCCCTTTATGGATTGAAGCAAGCACCCAAGGCATGGTATGGTAAAATTCATGCACACTTACTGTCCCTTGGTTTTCAGAACAGTTCTACAGAGCCCACTCTTTATGCCCGTGGAAGTGGTCCTGATTTTTTGGTGCTGATTTTGTATGTGGATGACATGCTGATTACTGGCCCCGATACTCAGCATATTTCAGATTTTAAGGCTGATTTGCAGCAGTCATTTAAAATGTCAGATTTGGGACAGATGCACTATTACTTGGGCATTCAGTTTGCTCATGTTGAGGTGGCTATTATGATGACTCAGTCCAAGTACATTGGACAGCTCCTTGAACATTTCCTCTTTGAGGATTGCAAGCCAATCTCTACTCCAATGGAACCTGGCTTCAAATTCTCTGCTCCTGACGGAGTCCACCATGTGATGTCACCCTCTACCAGGAGGCTGTTGGATGTCTCATTTACTTGTGCCACACCCGTCCTAATTTACAGTATGCTGTATCCCACCTCAACCAGTTCACGCATATGCCTAGTTCACAGCATTGGCAGGCAGTGGAGAGTCTTCAGATATCTTAGAGGTACTCACGATTTAGGTCTCTTCTATGCTGATCAGGGTTCACTTGTCATGCACGCTTACACGGATAGTGATTGGGCAGGTTGTTCTGACACTAGTGTCCCACATTGGTAACTGTTTTTTGCTTGGTAACTCATGCATCTCTTGGCTCAGCAAAAGGCTACCTACAGTTGCCACTTCCAGCTGTGAGGCTGAGTACAAGGCAGCCTTCACTGCTACAGTTGAGTGTGTCTGGCTTCGACAATTACTTTCAGATCTTGATATATGTCAGCCATCCTCCACTACTCTCGACATTAACAACCAGAGTGCTTTGGCCATTGCGCGTAATCCAATCTTTTATGCGCGTACCAAGCACATTGAGGTTCCATGCTAGTCGCCTAAAAGAGACATTAGGCAAGGCAGATAACTTGGTTTCAGCAGAGGATCTTGCCCGAATTACAAGATCTGTCGAAGTATATCCCTCATGAACCAAAAGCAGTTCTCGATTATAGAGAAAGATCCCTCAAAAGTAGCATGGTCCCAGAACTTCTTATCAAATGCAAGGACAAATCTAATGATGACAACTCTTGCGAGTGTTGCA
The DNA here is from genome assembly GCF_047967505.1 of Dipteris shenzhenensis. Lineage (NCBI taxonomy): Eukaryota > Viridiplantae > Streptophyta > Polypodiopsida > Gleicheniales > Dipteridaceae > Dipteris > Dipteris shenzhenensis. The sequence goes on from NC_141596.1 coordinate 26,740,322, forward strand.
ACCTTAGACATATTGATGTCATTTTGTCCAACTCATACAAACCCTGATTCAAAGTGCCTATAATGACTATTGATTGTCTTTTATATTGCGCTTATCATCTTCAAAAACGACAACCAAGCCTCTCTGTTTCAAAAGAGGACATAGAAAGTAAATTCTTCTTTATCCCTAGTGCATACAAGACATCTAGAAGGCTTGAGATCAGTCTCACTAACCGATGATAGCAAAGTCCTTCCAATTCCATTCATGATATGAAGAATTGTTGGCACAAGACACTCTCTTGCCAACAAGAGCAGGCAGCAAAACTACAAGTAAATTCTTCCTGGAAGTAATCAAATTACCATACAACATCTGAGGCATCACTCACACTGAGTCAGGCAACCTCATGGTCACTGGTCGGCATCACATATGCCATCATAACTGCAAAACCAAAAAAGAACACTCTTTTGTAACAAGGTTTATTGAAGAACTACCCTCGTTTACATCTTACGCATTTCAATCTGAACCTATCATTCCATCTTCTTTTTCCTTTCTTTCTCCAACCTTTTCCTGCAATCATTGATGTGATCTCCAAGCTTCTTGACTTGGGCCGATTGAACCAGTCTTGGACTAAGAGCCACCGAAATGAGGCTTATATTTGCCTTTAGCCAACAAGAGTCGATCATGCACATGATCACACATAGTTTCCTTGTATGTTCTTTTAGTAGCAACAACCCCACAAGTTCCTGAAAAGTAAGTGGAACTAATTGCCCCACATGCACAAATTCGAAGAGCTATCAAAAGTCAAGTAAGTATCTTGCACAAAATTCAAAGTTGTAGATATAAGCTGATTATCATGTATAACGTCATCAATGTTCAGCAATTGCTCTCTAAGATTCTTGATCTTAGTCAAATGATCTAACAACGAGTCACCTTTCAGCATTTTGGCATTATCAAGCTCTTTTTTCAAGAAAGAGACCCTGGCCACATTCCTTGCCTTATACATATTCTCCAACGTATACCAAGCTCACTTGGAAGTCCTAGAGGAGCGGATATGAGGTATGAGGAACCTCTTCACAGACAAGGCAATGAGTGACAAAGCCTGGCATCCCATCTCCTTTGATCCTGAGTAGGGGCAACAAGTGCAACTGGTAAAACATACCTTACTTCTACCTATTGTCTATTACAAGGATTACCTCCTTGATAATGTGTACCAAGAGCAATGGCTACATCTAACTGCATAGGCATCTTCATGTGTGACAAAACTGCATGGACTCTTTGCAACAAAAAGATTCTTTCACATAAAGCTCCACAGGGAGTAATTGGTGCCATCCAATTTATCATTCTGGGCTGAATCTCCTAAAACATTCGAGTTGATTTGACTGCTGTTTTGCTCAAAAACGACATGCAGCTGAGTGCTTTTTCACTGAAACTGGCCGGGGTAGCAAGATAGCCTCCCCCGACATGGGAAAAGTCGAAACAGGTCTGAAAACCACCTAAAAGTGAGGCGACAAGTCAAAACGCGTACGTGGCCTGTTCTGAACAGCAACATCAGATCTGGTACAGTTCAAAATTATGACTGTAGCAACCATAAAATGCACTCTGGAGACTCCTTCTGTAGGGGGCCAGTGCAAAAACAGGTGCAGTAGGTCCCGAACAGCAAAAATGCCTCACAAAATAGCTCAACCAGCACTGTTTTGGCTCCAGATGAAGGCACCTGATTCAAAACTCCTCAAGGAGTGAGGCAACTCCTTCAAGACAGAAAATCGGTACTGATACTGATCGAAACAGGTCAAACGGTAACGGCTCTCCCTGTTTTTTGGGCGCCCAGTAGGAGAACAGCTGCAAGAGTACGTACACTCTGCACCAAAATTGACCTTGAATTCACCGAAAAACAGGGTGGCTGATCAACAACGGGCTGGAGCAGCAACTTCCTCGTAAGAAATTCAAGTTCTTCTCAACAAAAATTGTCCCCAAGGGCACAAGAGTTGAGGGGAGGTGCATGGGAGCAAGGGGCAGCTTGCTCTAATACCAAATCTAAGGTATTGGACATGGAGAAGAAGTTGCAAGAATGAGATACAAGAGGGATATCAATATGATAAGACCCTAAAACCCTAGCATGAATTAAAACTCACTCAATTGCCAGCTCAACCATAAAGTATGGTTAGGGGGAAACCCCTACAAGGAAAAAGTGCCCCTAACCCTCCTAATTAATAAATACATTGGCCACTAGTGGCCTTAAATATAACAATATTTCCAACAATAAGGATTCTCACGATATTGAGAACACTATCTTTGAGAGTAAGGTTAGAAATCACTATACAATCCGAAATGGCTCGTTGTTTCATAGGTGAAAAAGTACGTATGCGTGATAGGGATGACATACAGAAAAAGATTTCTTATGAACATCATGACAACCATAGTACAGATCATCTTGGTGTACAAAGGACTTACGATTTCGTCAAAAGGAACTTTTGTTGGATAAAAATGAGAATGTATGTACAGGACTATGTGTGAAAATGTCAACAATGCCAAATTAATAGGGTAGAAGGCTCTAAGATTGGAGGCATGTTGTATCCTTTGCACATTCTCAATGCTTATGGGAAGGTCTATCTATGGATTTTGTAAGGGTTATCCCGACAAATAAAGGACATGATGCATTGAGTCATAGCTTACCGACACACCATGGGCTATCCATAGATGCCACTTATACCTTGGTATGAGCCTTGTAGGCCTAGTTATAGCCAGTTAGGACTATTGGTACAGTTAGTTTATGTACCATCTTGGTACAGTTAGTTTATGTACCATCTAGGTCAGTTAGGACACTTAGTCTAGTTAGGGTAGTTAGCCCTAGGGTTTTGTTATGCTGGCTCTCCCTTGAGCCTCCACAACTCAGTTTTGCAGCAATCTATTACAGCATCTCGTTTTTCTTCATTGTGCTTCCATTTTTGAGCTTCCATTGCTTCCAACACCCAACTGTGGTATCAGAGCAAGTCGGGAATCCATTCCCTCATCCATTGACAGCTTTCTCAAGCTGTTTGGCAGCCTTTTGAGCTCTCATTCTTGCTGATTTGCTCAGTTTTTTGAGGTTTCCTACACATCTATGAGGACCTGTGACCTCCTCGAGCATTTCTGTCGCGGGAACTTCACTCTTGGCACAGGAAATCAGTGTTTTGGAGCTTTTTCTGCTGAAATCGGTGCATTTACTGCACATTTATTGCTCGCAACATCTATACGGAATTCTGTACGCCCTATATGGACTGTATGGATTTCGCACGTCTGAATTCCGTACACCTGTACGGACCTGTCAGACTATGTATGGACCTGTCAGACTGCTGTACGATTTCTGTACGGCCCTATCAGACATCATTTAATGCTGTGCGAAATCTGTACGGACCTTTTTGCTTGCATTTAAGGCTGTACGGACTGTGTACGGACCTGTCAGCAACATTTATTGCAGTACGGACTGCGTCAGCAAGCATTTACTGCAATACGGAGCTGCCTCACGGTGCGTGCCAGTTATATTGAAGGTTTCTCAGCATTTTCGAGCTGCCTCGTGCTGCGTGCCGACATTTATGAATTCACCCGGAGACTTCTCTTTGAGCCCTTCCCTCCTCATTTGGCATCCCTTTGCCTCGGGCTGCGAGTTTGTCTCCATTGGATCTCTTTCTCTCCATTTCTAAGTGCTCTCCTTTTCGTGGGAGCACTTCTTTTGTTGCAATTCTCATTTCCAACCCTCAGTTGCTCGCTTTCAGAGCCTGTCACTGCTGTACATCATTGGGTAAGCCGTTGTTGCATTGGCTTTTTCCAATATCTGCTTCATTTGCATTTTGGAAACGCCTTGTGTTGCCTTGGAAGGCCTCGTGTTGCCTTTGGGAATTTTTCTTGCAACAGGTACACCTTGGGACAGCAGAGTCTTTTGCAGACATAAGCTTTGAAGCTTGGGCAGATTTTCAGCACTTGATTCTGAGAGGTTGCCTTTCTCTCATTTGCTTTGCCAGTTGGTGCATTTGCCTTGTATTTCATCACCATGTCTAGTGGCAAAAATGATTTGTTTGGGCTGATTGGGACTGATGACAAGCTTGATGGCACCAATTACCCCATGTGGTCATACATGATGGGACATGTTTTGGTTGCCAAGAATCTATGAGATATTGTTTTAGGTTCTGAGGCTAGGCCTACACGCACTGTCTCCGCAGGCGAGGGTTGCCTATCTCCGCAAGCAGTTGATAGATTTAAATCTTAATGAGGGTGGTAACATGGATGCCTATCTCACTAATGTGAAGGATTTGAAAGAGCATTTGGCCAACATTGATGAGATTACGCTTGATTCTCAGCTGGTTTCTAATACCCTTGATGGGTTGCCTGATTCATATCAAGGCTTTGCCACTAAATTGAGGTTGGTTGCAGGGGGTGATGCCAATCATTTCTCATTTAACCAGCTTGTTGCTCTTCCTCTTCAGGAGGAGCAAAGCCGTGTGAATCGCAATGCTACTATGGCTAGTGATCAAGCATTTGCTGCCCATCACAACCAAAGAGATAAAGGCAAGGTTTCAGCTGGAAAGCCCTCTCATTTACTCGCATCCTGCTTTTTTGGGGGAGGGCAAGGCCCATACCTCGTTATAGACCTCCCTACCATTAGATAGGGACGAATGAAAATGACCAAACCATGTCCACGGAATGCAGGGCATTCCCATGCTGATCATTCACATGGTGCCTCAGGGGATAACAAAAAGAAGAAGAGATGTCATTATTGCAGGAAACCTGGGCATGATATTTCTGAATGCAGGAAGCGCATAGCATCTGAAAAGAAAAAGAAAGAGACTGGTCTTGCAGTATCTAGTTCTTCTAGTGCACACGATCGACATGAGTCCGCTAATTTCGCACAAGACCACCATTGGGCTTTCTTGGTTACATGTCAGTATAATCCTGATGTTCATGATGCTTATATGGCAATTTCAAATGTTCATGATGCCTGGTTCTTTCATAGTGGTGCTAGCAAGCACATCACTTCCTCTAGGAAGTTATTCAGCTCATTGGAGCTTACAACTAAGGGGGGCAGTGTCACATGTGACAATAATGCATCGTATACCGAGAAAGGTATTGGGAAAGTTGCTCTTTTGTCTCTGGTGGTATTGTCACTCTAGAGCATGTGCTTTATGTTCCAAGCATTCGTTTTCAGCCATTGCTACATGTGGCTTTCAGGTTATTTTTTATGGTGTGAGGTGTGCAGTGTATGATGTTACACATGCCTTTACCCTGGTTTTTACTGGCACATTGTCTAGCGGTCTTTACAGACTTGATGCTTATGACAGATTTTCAGATGATGATGCTGCACTTGCCAATGCACATGCCTCTACTATTGATTCTACATGGCAGATACTCATTTGTGGCATGAGAGGTTTGGGCACCTCAATTTTGGAGTCTTGGTGAAGTTATAAAAGGAAGATATGGTTGTGGATCTTCCCAAAATGCATATACCTATCAAACATGTTTGTGAACCATGCTTACTTGGTAAGATACACCGTGCTGCGTTTCCCAAGGATGGGAGAGTTGGTGCTTCACGCAAGCTTTACCTGGTTCATAGTGATGTTTGTGGACCCACGAGGGTTGCAGTGCTTGGGGGATTCTACTATTTTGTTACTTTTATTGATGATTTCACCAGGTACACTTGGATTTTCGCATTGAAATCCAAGTCTGATGTTTCTTCATGCTTCAAGCACTTTATTGCCTTGGCTGAGAATGAGAGTGGGCTGCACATTGCTGACATTAACACAGACAGGGGGGGTGAATACATGTCGAACAGAGTTTGCTGTTCTTTTGGCTTCCCGTGGCATTAATCATCGATGCACGGTGCCTTATACTCCTCAACAGAATCCCGTGGCTGAGCGGAAGAATAGATCAGTGATGGAAATGGCCATATGCATGTTGAAAGGCAAACATTTGCCTAATAAGTTGTGGTTGGATGCGGTCATGTGTGCAAATTACATCTTGAATAGACGTCCTACAAAGGCATTGCAGACTATCACTCACACCTTATGAGGCTTGGACGGGTCATAAGCCTCGCATTTCCCACACGAGGACTTTTGGATGCTTAGATTATGCTCATGTGCCTTCACAGAGACCCACTAAGTTGGATGATAAAGCTGTTAAATGCATTTTTCTTGGGTATAGTTCAAAGAGCAGGGGCTATAAGCTATATCAGCCCCGCACGGGCAAGTGTTTTGTTAGTCGGGATGTTGTGTTTTATGAATCTTCCACTATGCCTTTGTTGTGTTAGAAATGACCCAACAAAGGGTACACACAGCGGAAGACTTATAGTAATGCCAAGGAGCTCACACAATGTGGTGTAGGGTGTGGAATCACAAACTTCTTTACTTAATGTGCGTCACATAGATTTGCAGACTCATCAATAGACAATGAACCAGCCACATAGAGAAACCACCAAAATATATTTCCGTCCAAAACTATGGACACAATACAAAAGATATAGATCCAGAGTCCCACCAATGGTGTGGTTCTCTGATCTTACCACAAGGTCCTCCTATCAGCCAGTTATCTCTAGACTCGAGCTCGCGTGCTCCACCTCGAGCTTCTGTAGACTTTCCGTCCAGTGTGTTCTTCTCCACCTTACTGCCTATGAATTAGCCTAGGTGGGCAGCCCCTGCCAAGCTTTGTCTACAGCACACAGGTCCCTATTCCACTGCTGACCTATATCCAAGAGGTGAGAGGGTGCTTGAAGGGCTGCAGACCTAGCCAGGAAGGGGCTGGACCTTGGCTGCAGCACACAGGTCCCTATTCCACTGCTCCAACCTGCTTGTGAATGGCTGCTCCAGAAGGTATGATGATCTTAGCACCTTGCTGCCCTAGAAGACAGCCAAGGTCCAGCCCCTTCCTGGCTAAGTCTGCAGCCCTTCAAGCACCCTCTCACCTCCTGGATATAGGTCCAGAGGGTGGCTTCCTGCTGCTCCTTTCTGCCTCCTGCCTTCAAAGGTACCCCGTTGGCTCCTTTACACATTAAAAGACAGCAAACAAGACACTCCTCTTGTTACGCTCAAGTTGAGGCAACATGACCTCGGAAGGGTCAGTCGACATTTTCCTTTGTAAAGGATCAATGTTTGTATTATATCTATTTGGGCTTCATGCAAATGGTCAAAGGGGTTAATGTCAAGGTCCTTGATGAGGGTGATAAGGCACTGACTAGATGGGTCTAAGGCTATGGATCTTAAATGCATTAAGTGGGAAATGTGCATAGGGGCAAGTGAATAAATTGATATCCCAAGAGAGGGGTAGTAAATATGCATTTAAGAGGTACCCTAGAATGAAGACATGTGGCATACTAGATCCATCTAGGGAATTGGGGCTTGGTGAAATTTGCAAGCTGGAGCCTTCACATTGTTGGCTATTCTGAGGTTTTGCTACCACCGAGGTTGGCTGGGAGGAAATTTTGAGTGCCTGCCCCGTGATTGATCGTTGAACAGATGAAATGACCCGAGTTCAAGTATAGTGATCGTTATATTTTGGTATCAGAGCGGGTGATTGGAAAAGGGGGATTGAAGGTGTGGACGAACGATTGAAGGAGTGGACGAACGATTGGCGAAGCATCAGGCTGTGCCCAATTCTGGTAGATCGTTCGCGTCGTGTGGTTCATGCCATCCGATAGTTCGTCAGTGTTGGGTGTGCGTTGGGGTGTGCGTTGGACATCAGAGTGGCGCACGTGCAGGTTCACGGCTTGTTGCCTTCAGGGCTCCTTGGCATCGCGGGAGCTAGCTATTGCACATGAGGTGCACTCCACGAGATGAAGCACACAGCCTAGTTAGCTGGCGTCATGACTGGTTGGCGAAACTTTGGTTAACACCAAAGGCTGGAGCTGAACATCATATGGTTGTGAGAGGTTGTTGGAACACAGTTGGCGTTCGAATCGTGGGTCAATTGCTCTGCAAAGTTCATGCGTTACGATAGTACAAATGGCTTTGCTAGCGTGGGCTCGGCTATTGGGCCTAGTAGCCCACAGAGCTACGTGCATTTGCTGTGAACTTTTTTTGGGGGAGCTTGGTTGCACTTAGTCGCTAAACATAGATCAAGATTGCGCCCACAAAGACCTGCCTGGTCAACGGAAGACAATTCGACGACACAGTTTAAATTGGAGAAGAGGCTAAGTCTCACAGGCCTGCTCACATTTGGTTGGTCCAGGAATGTAACTAGGTTTTGCAGAGGCACTGCGGTTAGATAGGACAAAGAGAAGAGGAAGAGGAAGGAATATGCAAAAAGTAAAGTCCACCTGGATCAAAGACTAGTCAATCAAAAGATGAGTGCGCAAATAACAACATGTATGGATGTGTGCTGAACATGTCATAAGTCATCGTGGACTATGCAGTTGCTCTGTAAAAAGGCATCCAAATGTGAAGCTAGTCGATGTAGCTATAAAAATGTGATCCAGTAGGTTGTGACATACAAGAGAATCACCAAGCCAAAAGAACTAACAGCAATGTCGGAGGTATGATGTAATAGAACTTTAATCTCTATCAAATGATGCAAGGTCAAAGAAGACTGCATAGTCGATGTGAACAAAGTGATCCAGGGACTACAGGTTGCATGTGTGATATCACCAATGGTGGTTAAAAGTCACCAAGAATAGGGCAAGGTAGCGATGAAAGTCCTGGTGTTGCCTGGTGAGGGATGTCATAGAGGATGCATGCATATGAGTTCCAAGTGACTAGGTCATTGAGGAAGGAGGACGACCTTTGCTCGAGAAACTTTCACCAAAAGTTCCTACAACAAACCAATCTTGTTTGGGCTTGATTAACGCAAGGCCTTACACTCACCATCATTCCAACAATCGAAGTGCTTTTTTTTGTTGGTGCGTGAGCTCGTGGGAAGGGGTAGACATTCCTGCATGTTCCTAGTCACAACGCAGGTCATAAATACGTACTGGAGTGGCTTGCACGGACAAATTGATCTCTCCATGCAGCATGAATGACCAGGGAGTTTTCTATGCTTTTTAAAATCACTTTTGGTATATGTTAATTCATTTTTCCTTAGGATTTGAGCTTTCTGATATTGCAGGAGATTCCCTAGCATAAGAAAAAGCAGTTTTGGTTTGCAGTTTGATCTATGTCTGGTTAGCTGTATATTTGGGAGTTTGACTTTCGATTGTAGAAACAATTCAGGTGTGTTTTTTTTTTTTCACACACTCATCGATCTAAATGGAAGTAGAAGAAGAGGCTTCTAGGGTGGACCCTGTAGAGTCGGGAGTCCAGCCGACCCCGCAGGTGTCGTGCCTAGAAGGCCATACACTATCTGATAGAATTGCATTATTGAAGGATGCCTTGCAACAAATTAGCACAACAGTTACAAGCAAATGTAGGGCAATCCGAGCTCAGGAAAATGGTTCATAGTATGTCTACTAGACCATCTCGTGAAGAGAAAGGTAAATCTCCAATGGAGCCTAAAACCACTGTTCATACGGTCGAGCCTAGGAGGGCTAAGGTGCCTAATATTGCCAATTATAGGCCAGAAAAGTATTCTGGTTGGATGTCTGACTGTAGTTCCGATATCATAGAGACCTGGTTACACAAATGGGACGAGGCCTTCGCCATGTGTGAAATCAAGAATGATATGAAGAAAATCCGCGAGGCCACCCATATGTTTAATGAGGCAGTGGATAGGTGGTGGATAAAACGGCAAAAAGATGGAGTGGCATCCACTACTTGGGAGGGGTTTTAAAAAACACTTCTGACGAAGCATTCCGAGCTTGGGATCATTATCGAAACCTTCGTCAGAGAAATTTATCAGTGGCGAAATACATTGATAAGTGTACTGAAAGTTTATGAACCTCTACCTCAGTCAATCCAGGTAAAAGATTTTATCTTTGGACTGAATGATCGAATCAAGATGGAAGTTCACGCTAAGTATGCGAACACGCTAGATAAAGCAATTGCCATAGCCCTGAACTATGAGGATGCCAAAGGGAACAGACAAGGTGGGTTTGTGCAGGTTGGGACTCGGTATGAGTACTCGAAGAAAACTGGGTTTAAGAAGAAGTGGATTAGCAAAGGGAGTGCCTCACAACCTAGTGGTCAAGCCAAGCAGGCGAAGCCAGTTCAGACTCCTAAACCAAGTACCACCATTGGAATGAAAAGAAAAGTAACACCAATGGCAGCCCGGGCTTCGTCAAAGTCTTCTTTGAACTCAGAGCAAAGAGAAAAAGCAAGGAGAGAAGACTTGTGTTTTGGATGCCTTCAGCCTCATTAGTGGAAAGATTGTCCACGAAACAACAATCGTCGGATGGCTGAGATGGTGATCTCAAAATGCGATGTGGAAATAGAGGAAAGTCCCGAAGCAGAACCAATGCAGATTCAGCTAACGGGATCTTCTCAAAGGTCAGTACATGTCTTATTATGTCTGTATATTGCTAAGCTAGTAACTAATGCACCTGATAATGTCCTATCAAAGCCCACAGCAACGCGATATACAGTCTTTAACGATACGGAGTTAATTAAGATGAAGGAGCAAGTAGCTGATCATGACGTCATTGTGTTGTTTGACTCTACATCAACACACAATGTAATTAACTCCAAGCTTGTAAAGAGGCTAGCCCATCTGACTATGCATATACAGTCAAAATGGCAGACGGAAGTTCAACTGAAGTATGGGACCAAAGGGTTACCCACTTGGAACTTCGAATTCAGGACTATGCTGAGAAGCTTGATTTTGAAATGACAAAGCTTGCTCATGCACACATAACCTTGGTTAAGGCTTGGCATTCTAGGAAGAATCCAGCCATAGATTGTTGTATGTGTTACGAGGTGAAAAAGATATAACTCAAGGACCGTTGGTTTACGTAATAGAAGTTCGAAAAGCTCAAGAAGAGTTTTTGTTTCTTTGTACAGCATCGGTAGAGCCGATTGATGGTCCTTCGGCTAGCACTGATGTTACCCAAAATGGAGAGATGGTTAAGTTCGCTGATCAAATAGCAGAGGAGTTCTTTTATTGTTTTAGGGATGAGTTACCTTATGGGTTACCTCCAGAGTAGAATGTTCAGCATAAGATTGAACTAATCCCGGGGACAAAACCTGTAGATAGACCTCCCTACAGGTTAAGTTTTACAAAAGAAGCGGAGGTACAAAGACAACTGGAAGAATACCTCAAGCTGGGGCAGATTCAACCCAGTTTCTCACCTTTTGCTTCGCCAGTGATACTTTTATAAAAAAAAGATGATACTTTTCGCCTCTGTATAGATTACAGAAAGAAAGAAAGAAAGAAAGTTTATTAAAGTCTTCGGAAGACCGATGGGTCTATGAGACTGTGAAAATCCTGATACAACGAGCTGTGGTAGTGAAGCTACTAAACGAGCATCCATACCAATGCAAAATGCAAAAAATGCAAAAATGCAGAATGGCAGTACTAAGTCTTAAGTACAACATAGTCATGTCGATGGTTGACTATATATCAATCTCAGCATCATCATCAATATCATCATCATCCCCAGCAACAGCAAGATATCAGGATGGATGAGGCAGTGGAGGCATGAAGTCGGCAATAGAGTGTTATCAGCCACTTAGAGGTGCGGTCCTAGCACGTCTCTTGATCGTAGCTCTACGTCTAACCAGGGCTACTGTGACCCCCATCAGTCAAGCTCCAACTCTAAACAAGGAGGGGATGTCTCCAAGTGTGATATGTCGACCCTCTCTGAGCTGTCAGGTCACGCGCTCCGGGTCACGATCATGTCGAGGCCTCGTCTCGATGGGGTCCATGTGATCTAGCTGAAAGAACTCCGTGATAGAGCTCTGAGAGGGATCAACCGAGGAAGAAGTCTACTCCTATCTCCGTGCTCGGAGTATCCTCTCCTGGTGTCTAAGTGCCTCATGAATGAAACCTGCCAAACACCGCTGGTCTGGGTGGGAGAGGAAACGGGCTAAAACCCCATAACTATCCCGGAGGAAGTGGAAACGTCCTCGAATCTCATAGTACACAGGACACCTAAAGATGAAATGCTCCTCTGTCTCAACCTCCTGTATGTCACACAGTGTGCATATGCGCCGCTCCCTGGGTACTCACTCAACTCTGCCGCTCTCGATGCGAAGTCTGTGAGAAGAGACCCAGAACTGTCCAAGAGAGATCCTCAGCGAGTGGGGTAGGTGAATCTGTGTGTATCATGGTGGGTCAATGAAACCCTCCGCTATGATATGTAAGAAGTGATCTCTGTAGAAGCTAAGCTTCACTGGGAGTTCACTCGGTTCCAACCAGGTCCGAAAAGTGTGTAGCTGTAGTAGATCCTCATGGATAACTTGGTTGACCTCGTGTGATAAGAGAGGAGAGAACGGAGCATCCATGCTATACTGGAAGGGAGGTGGTCTATCCATGTGAAGCCCCAGTCGCTCAAACCATCTCTCTGTACATGCATACCAGCACCTCTAATCTCCTCCTGCTGCAAGTGCCATAGAAGAGGAAAGAGCTATCCATGGTAGCCTACTACGCCCCGAGGTATAATCCCCATATTCCCTAACTCGGTACAGATATGTGATGACCTGAAATGCAGCATCTAGCTGTAAAGGGAGTGACCCAAACTCAACCTGAATGATCTGGTGAGGAACGGGTGACTACCACGAATCATCCGTGATAACATGAGAACCTGTAGGCGCTCCACACGGGCCCACTCTGTATCCAACAAGTCTGGCCCCCAACAAGGGCTGCCGTACATCCCCGCTGGGCGAGCTAAGGAGTCAAAAAGCAACCCCTTGGTGCGTGGATCCTGAAAGTGCGAGCGGAAGCACTGCCTCTCTAGCGTAGCCAATGAGGCATACCCTCTACTCAAGCGTGCCTGCATCGCGGGTCTCATAGTGAAGCTCAGTCCGGAGAAGATAACCCCAAGATAAGTGTATGATGAAACTATCTCAACAGATGACCTTGTGGGAAGGGAGAGAGGGAGCACACCGACACACACAAGCAGGATAAACACAAGAGTGTGGGGATAAAACATATGTGTGTACCTCCCCTAGCACACAGTCAACCTTTTATATGAAAGGATAAGGTTACAACACTAAGTACGGTGTACTTAGTGTACTAACTGTACTTAAGTGTACTAACTGTACTTGGGTGGCCATAGTGCCTTTACCCCAACAACCTCCCACTTAAAGGCAATATGCCCTCAAGTAAAAATAAATGAGGCTCAACCTATACCCATCAACTGTCGGCAATGTGCAAACCGCTCTGCAGGCAAGCCTTTTGTCAACAGATCTGCTGGATTATCATCTGTGTGAATCTTGACAAGCTGAATCAGCTTATCATCTATTACCTCCCTGATGAAGTGATACTTCACATCAATGTGCTTTGTCTTTGCATGAAAGACAGGATTGTGTGCCAACTGAATAGCACTCTGACTGTCACAATGCAACAATGGAATATCACTTGTAATGCCCAAGTCTCCCACTAGCCGAGATAACCATAAGGCCTCCTTGCATGCCTCTGTGGCTGCAATATATTCAGCTTCCGTGGTAGACAAGGCTATGCACTGCTGCATCCTTAACATCCATGACACTGCACCTCCAGTGAATGTATAAACATAACCGGTAGTAGACTTCCGGTTATCTGGATGACCGGCAAAATCTGAATCCACATAACCATGCACCTTTGCATCTCGCTTGCCAAAGCATATGCACAACTCCTGTGTGCCCTTCAGGTATCTCATGATACCTTTCACTGCATTCCAATGCTTCTTGCCTGGATTTGCCATATACCTGCTAACCACTCCCACTGCAAACGCAATATCAGCTCTGGTAGCAACCATGGCATACATGAGACTGCCACAAGCTGAAGCATACGGAATCTTGGCCATTTCAGCCCTATCAGCATCTGAGTGTGGGCTGTCCATTGCACTGAGTTTCACATATGGAGGCAATGGAGAACTAAGGGTCTTGCCCCCCTCCATATGAAACCTGTACAATACTTTGCCAATATATTCAGTCTGAGACAAATACAACAAGCGCTGTCCCCAGTCTCTCCGTATCCGCATTCCCAGTATGTGATTTGCATCACCAAGGTCCTTCATATCCAAGGCCTCATGCAATCTTTTCTTAAGGTCATCAAGCTCCTTACGAGCTTTACCAGCAATAAGCATGTCATCCACATATAAATTGAGAATGATTAAGCTGCCATTTGCAGCCCTTTTGGTATATAAGCAGTGATCGTCATCACTTCTCCTGAAACCTTGGGACTTCATGAAGGTATCAAATTTCTTATACCATTCCCTTGGTGCCTGTTTCAGCCCGTAAAGGCTCTTTTTAAGCTTGCATACAAGTGACTCCTTGCCCTTGACTGCAAATCCTTCTGGCTGCTGCATGTAGATCTCCTCATGAAGATCACCGTGAAGAAAGGCTGTCTTCACATCCATTTGGCATAATTCCAAATTCTCACATGCAACCAAAGCAAGTACAATCCTGAGTGTGGTCATCTTAACCACTGGAGAAAAGATCTCATCAAAATCGACACCATACTCCTGCTTAAAGCCCTTGGCAACCAACCTGGCTTTATACCTTGGCTTAGCTCCAAGTGTGACTTTCAATCTATACACCCACTTGCATGGCAGTAATTTCATGCCCTCAGGCAACTGCACCAATTCCCAAGTACCATTTTTATGGAGACTGTCCATTTCAGACTTCATGGCTAGTTCCCATAGCCTTTTATCATGCATTTGCACGGCTTCCTTGTAACAGGAAGGTTCTCCACAATCTGTAAGCATAATAAAATCTGCTCCTGGAACAAATCTGTCTGGCGGTTTCATTTGTCGAGTGGACCTTCGAACCCATTGGTCTTGCTGTCCAACTTGCTGCTCACCTAAAACAGGTGGCTGTTCCAGTAGATCAGGCTGCAGAATTATGCCTGGGAGGTCTTCCAAAGGTGGCATGTCCCGTAGTACATCTTCCGCCACTGCGGGCTGTCCATTTGGACCTGCTGCAGCATCATGCATTGGCTGATTACGCTGCTGTTGTGGCTGATTCGCAGCCTGCCTGAATTGTACAGGATGTCCCGAGTCATCAATGTCAACCTCTGAAGCATCAGAAGGCTTATCTGCTGCCTTAAACATACATGACTCATCAAATAAGACATCATTGCTGCGTATTAGCTTCTTATTCACAGGATCCCATAGGCGGTAACCCATCTCACCACTGTCACCATATCCAAGAAAAATGCATTTAAGAGACTTAGGATCAAGCTTGCTGCGATCTTCTCTGCGTATATGCACGTACGCAGTGCAGCCAAAGACCCTCAAGTGCTTATAGGAAGAAGGTTTTCCTGTCCAAAGCTCCTCTGGCACTCTGCCATCTAGTCTTTTATTTGGTAACCTATTGATGAGGTGTACTGCTGTTTTTACAGCTTCAGCCCAAAATCCATGAGGTAAAGCAGCATGTGACATCATAGAGCGAGACTTTTCTCGTATGGTTCTATTCATATGCTTTGCAGTGCCATTTTGCGCTGGACTGTAAGGAGTAGTGAGTCCTCTTTTAATACCTCTAGCATCACAAAATGCATTGAATGCATTAGACATATACTCCCCACCGTTATCTGACCGCAAAGCCTTCAGGTTCTGCCTGTTTGGTTCTCAACCATAGCAAGCCATTTCTGGAACACTGGAAAGACATCACTCTTCAATCGAAGAGGATACACCCACACCTTCCTTGTGGAATCATCTATAAATGTGACAAAGTACCGTGCACCTCCAAGTGAAGGACTAGGCATCTCACACACGTCTGTATGCACAAGCTCAAGTTGAGCATCTTTATGTCCTAATCTCCTTTTATGAGGACACTGTAACTGTCTACCATATATGCAGTGCTCACAAAACTTTAAATCAGAAAATTTAAGAGACGGTAAGTAGCCAAGGCGAGCCAATTGCTCCATTCCACTTATGCTCATATGTCCCATCCGGCTATGCCACATAGAAATATTCGGCAGCTCAGTGGCATGAATATCAGCATGATTACCTACTTTAGCATGAAGAGTATACATTGTGTCAACCTTAGAGCCTCTGGCAACAACCAGGGCACCTTTGGTGACCTTCCAGAAACCATGACCAAAGCTGGTCACAAAACCTTCGTCATCCAACATACCAGTAGAAATCAGATTTTTCTTGACTTCGGGTACATGCCTAACATTGTGAAGCATAAGCTGAGTACCATCAGCAAATACAAGCCTGACATCTCCAACACCGACAATACTGCATGCATGATTATCCCCTAGAAAAACGACTCCATTACTGCCTGCTGCATATCTTACAAACAATTCTTTGTAAGGTGTAACATGGAATGAGGCACCTGAGTCAATGATCCAAGAGTGCATGTCTGCAAAATCTCCTGCATGGAGAGAATGAGCATCCAAAGTAGAGAGAAATAGAACCTCTCCCTCACTGTCATAACCGTGTGTAGAATGAAGCTCTTCAATCTTCACACTGCTCTTGCCATGCTTACTGGTACAATTGCTTTTGCATCTGATGCATCAGTGTTTTTGGCTTTGTCTCTCTTATCATTTTTCAGTTTAAAGCACTGCTTTTTGGTATGTCCCTTTTTGCCACAGTAGTAGCACTCAACATCTTTGTTGAAGCGGGACTTGCTCCTCCCTTTTCCCCTTTCCTGAGATTTGCCTCTTTGCTGACTTCTCCCCCTTGCATTTAAGGCATTGTTAGGCTTTACTGTATCTGAGCTTTCAGCTTCTGCTCTTCTTGCAAAATCAGCCCTGTGATATCTGAAAAACTTATGAAAGTGTTTGCATTTGTTACAGCTGTGGTGAATGTATCCCAACTTTCAGGAAGAGAGATCAAGAGTGCCATACCCTTGGTTTCCTCATCCACCACATATTTTTGATTTGCAAG
Source organism: Dipteris shenzhenensis (assembly GCF_047967505.1). Lineage (NCBI taxonomy): Eukaryota > Viridiplantae > Streptophyta > Polypodiopsida > Gleicheniales > Dipteridaceae > Dipteris > Dipteris shenzhenensis. The sequence goes on from NC_141596.1 coordinate 26,757,165, forward strand.
TTGAGTGACAATTGAATTAAACTCATTGAGATGTGCATCCATGGAGGTCCCTTCCTTCATCTTCAGATTGAAGAACTTGCGCAACCAATATATCTTTGTGGCTACACTTTGCTGCTCATATGTGTCCTGTAGCTTTTTCCACACACCCCAGGCTGTTTTTTCACCATCCACATTCCAAACAACACTCTCATGGAGTGACAATTCAATTATGGACTTTGCTGACAGATCAGCTAGTGCCCAAGCATCATCAGTTGTGCCAGTGGGCTTCACACCTTTGTGTATAATAGGAGCATGAAACTGCCTGAGAATTAGCACATTCAGGACCATCTTTTTCCACATTGGGTAGTTAGCAGCACCCTGCAACTTTTTAATATTGAGAAGAGAAGATTCCGAGGATGAAGCCATTACAATCAGCAAGAAATATAACCCACACTTGAGTGCCTGACTCCCTGCAAACTAAGTGCACAGATGCACTTGTAGTTGTGCTCAAAAGTTAATTCCTGCAATGGAACACAGGACCTGCAACTTTCTCCCACTTAACAGTAAATACTGTCTGTTTCCTGCCTGCTGCAGATCCAGAACAGCAATACTTAATGCATTAATTGATGCTCTGTAGTACAGTACAGCAGTACCTTTATTTGACACAATGTATGTCCCTGCTGTAACAGTGAAAACAGCACTATTTTATGCACTTTAAACTTCAGTAAAGTGACTGTTTACAGTCCAAAAGTTGACTCCGGACAGTACCTGACTGTACTTTCTAGTACAGCAACAGAAATTGACTGTATAACTGTCCAAAACTGTCAGAATTAGACTTTCTCTTGCCTCTATAACTGTGTTACACAGTTTAGAACTTGAATGAGGCAAAAGCCCCTTGACTGGAAGCCGATTTTTGAAGATTTTAGTGCATACACCGCTTTCCCAAAGCTCCACTGATCACATAAAGCATCTAGGTGTTTCCCCCAACACTGATATGCATAACAATGTCAAAAGCCCCAATTCATATGCATCTGCCACTGTCCCGTAAGTCATAAAATGCATCAAATCCTTGCACAAATCAACTCCAATCAGGAGGATATACGCAAACAAGTGCGTGTATAAGCCAATGCTTGGTTGTGGCTACAAAAGCCCCTTGATTCTGTACCTTGTGACTTGAAATTCTCAATACCGACTAGGTACTCACGGGAGTGTAGTCTGCATCATTTTGTAAGCCAAAGCTCTCCAAAGATTTTAAGGAATACCAAAGGCATTAATCAACAGTTTGTCCCGAAATCAGGGCGAGGACGCTTGGCGGGAGGCGGGGAAAGAAGCGATACTTACTTAAGTGTACTAACTGTACTTGGGTGGCCATAGTGCCTTTACCCCAACAGACCCCACAAATGTAAACTGCTCCTGACACATGATAGCTCGAGATGTATTGAAGATCATGACCTTCGTTTACCTAGGTTGACCTTCAAATCATGAGACTCAAAAAATGACTGTAGTGCGTCTAGGTGTCTCTGAAGCCCCTCTGCTGAGGAAGACAAGAGAGCCACGTCATATGCATTGAACAAAATCTGGATCAGCGTGCCCGCAAGAGAGCAACCTACACCCCCTGTGTCTGCATCACTATCTCAAGCTCGGCAATGTAGAGGCCAAACAAGGTAGGCGACAAAGGACACCCTTGTTTGACCTCGATGGTAGATGGTACTCATGATCTCGTCTGTCCACCCGGATCCTACCGGAACTTTGCCAGAAGCTCTCTCGTAAAGTGCCATGACAGCCCAAATGATCTCCTAGTCATAACCCAAGTCATGTAGGCGCCGTATGAGGCGGGCTCTTGGGACCATGTCAAATGCCTTGCGGAAATCCACAAAGCAACAATAAACCCTCTGCTTCCGTGATCTCGCCTCCCCGATGATACATCTGAGCGTGAGAATGTGGTCCATGGTTCCATGATCACGCCGGAATCCGGCCTGTCCTACTGCTCTAAGTCCTCAACACTCTGCAAGTCTACTAACCTCGGAGTCAAGTACTGATCCATAAATCCTGGACATGACATGTCCAATCATAATGGTCCTGTAGTTCTCCGGGCTCATGGGATCCCCTGCCTTGTGGATGGGTGAGATAGTGTTAATGGTCCAAGTGTGTGGAAATCCCAAATAAACCACTTCATTAAAAAGCTTTGCTAAGATCGGGGCTAGGAGGTTAATCCCATATGCAATGAACTCAGTGCATAGCCCCTCATGGTCCTTCACTCGGCCATTATGAAGTTTCATTACGGCATCCTTTACCCCTCCTCTAGTAAAGAGGATGCAGGATGTGGGACGAGGCATGTGTGAGAGGTTAGGGACTGGCTAATTTGGGATGTCATAAAGTGTGCGTGCATAATCAAACCAGATCTGGGTGTCAATGAGTGGCGAAGGGGACCGTCCTTCTAGAAATCTCCCCCAGAAGTCCTTAGAGTTGTTACTAAACGAAATGTTCAGTAGCTCCTCCTCGTTTCGACGAACGAAGTCTAGTTTCTTCCTCTGTACCAGTCTACGGTATTCACGTAGCATATCTGGTGCGCTTGGGAGACTGTTTTTGGTTTCAAATCTGAGTTGACAGCGTAAGGCCTTACACTTATCATCATACCAACTCAACAACCGGCGCCATGGGCATGAGTATGTCACTGATCGTAGATGTAGAAGGAGCTGAGACTGGAACTAGAGCTGGGCCTGAAGCGGGGACTGAAGTCTAAGTAGAGATAGAGATAGAGGGAGCTGAGGCTAGAGCTGAAAACGAAACTGACACTGTAGCGGGAGTTGAGGTTGAGGTAGAGATAGAGACTGAAGAAGCTGACGCGGGTCCTACTTTTGCCTTGCTGTCTACCCCGAGTCCACTTCAATTGTAACGTGTGTTCACATTCTCCAATTTCAGTTGTGTCGTTTGCTTTTTTTTGTTGTTGTTATTATTGTCATCTTTCTTAGCTTTGTCTCCCATTTCTCTTGGGGTGCGGGTGCAGATCTTACTGTTTGACCGGGACCGGGAGCACCGGTTCCCCCCCCATAATGGGAGGCACATCTAGTGCGAGGTGTGGAGAGGCAAGGCAGAAGCCTGAGGTGGAGAGGCAGCCAAGAGGTGGAGAAGAAGGAAGGGCTAAGATGACGAGGAACTTTTCTTTTTTTTTTAATGGTGGTTTTTTTTTTTTTTTGAAGTTCCAAAAAAAAAAAAGAAGCGAAGGTAGCAAGGGGAGCAGAGAAGGGGGGGTCGGTGGATGAGCAGAAAAGGAGGGAGGGAGGTGGCTGAGTGAGGGGGTAGCGGGGAGCGAGGGATGGCTGAGGAGAGCGAGGGGCTGAGCGGGGGCCAAGGCTAAGCGGGGAGCAGGGCTGGCTGAGTGGGGGAGCAAAGAGCGAGGGAGCAGGGAGCGGGAGAGCGAGGGAGCTGAGTGGGGAGTGGGAAAGCGAGGGAGCGGGCAGCAAGGGGTGGCTGAGTGAGGGAGCGAGCTAGCAGGGAGCGAGGGGTGGCTGAGGGGAGCGAGGGTCTAAGAGCTGCGAGCGAGAGGGCAGTGTCGCATGAGCGGAGAGCGTGAGCATAGGGAGCATAGCGTGAGCGTAGGGTCAGTGTGAGCGTGAGCGTAGGCTGAGCATGAGCGTAGACTGAGCGTGAGTGTTGTGAGCGTTGCGTGAGCGTGAGCGTAGGCTGAGCGTGAACATCGGGGCATTGAATAATATCACTATTAAGCACAGGTATCCGATGGCTCGGATCGATAATTTTCAGTAGATAGATCTTAAATGTGGCTACCATCAGATCCGTATCAAAGCCGAAGATGTGCATAAAACCACTTTTAGAAGCAGGTTTGGACATTATGAGTTTTTGGTAATGCCGTTTGGACTTACCAATGCTCCAGCTATATTCGTCATGCTTATGAACGATTTACTACGTCCGTATATCAGATAGTTTGTAGTACATTTTATTGACGATATTCTTGTGTTCAGCAAAAGTATTGCTAAGCATCATGAACACTTAAGAATAGTGTTCAATACTTTGAGAAAAGCCAGTCTTTATGTAGGCAAGACTTGAATATTTAGGATTTATTATTACTCATGAGGGGTTAGAAATGGTTCCAAAGAAAGTGGCTGCGATACTGACTTAGCCTATCCCTCAGAGTTTGACCGCTTTGCGATCATTCTTGGGATTTGTCCAATTTTATCGAAGGCATATCAAAGGATATTCCGAAATAGTATCGCCATTTACTTATCTGACCTCAGATAAAGTACCTTTTATATGGGGACAGAATCAACATGGAAGTTTTAACACCATAAAACAAGCTGTGGTCTTAGAACCGGTGTTAAAAATAGTTAATCCCCAAAAACCGCTTTTCCTTGAAACGGATGCAAGTGGCATTGCGGTAGGAGCAGTTCTCCTCCAAGAGGGAAGGCCAGTAGCCTTTGAAAGCAAGAAGCTTACTCCCTCTCAACGAAATTGGCCAACTCATGAATTAGATTTGTATGCTCTTCTCCATGCTCTAAAAACATGGAGACATTATTTGTATGGGTCAAAGTTTTATGTTGATGTTGATCATGATACTCTGAAACATTTTTATAAACAACCTGACTTGAGAGGCCGCCAAGTGAATAAATTAATATCCCAAGAGAGGGGTAGTAAATATGCATTTAAGAGATACCCTAGAATGAAGACATGTGGCATACTAGATCCATCTAGGGAATTGGCGCTTGGTGGAATTTGCAAGCTGGAGCCTTCACGTTGTTGGCTATTCTGAGGTTTTGCTACCACCGAGGTTGGCTAGGAGGAAATTTTGAGTGCCTGCCACGTGATTGATCGTTGAACAGATGAAATGAAGCGAGTTCAAGTATAGTGATCATTATACCTCTACCAGCCCATACAAGAGCAGCTATCCGGAAAGAGCATGCTAGTGTTACTGGTACATCACTCCAAAAAATACTGAAACAATAATCCAACTCATATTGCCCCTGGTGCAAGGTCTACTTCCCTATATGGGCACATGTATCTCAGAGCTATACAACCCCTCTCAGGTCCAAACTAGTACACTGACACTAGATCAGTGAACCTTAGTGCTCCAATGACAATGGGTTTATAGACCCAGTTCAGAGTAAGGGGGGGTGACGAGTGATGGTTTGCCCTTGCCGGTCGCAAGCGGACTCAGAAGTCACTATCACACGGGAGGTGTTGGATAGTTGGACTTGCTCTTTCCAATATTGCGGTGGAGGGGGGATCAGTCTACTCTTTGCGTGTTGGGTCTCACACTCTTTGCTCTGAAGGGCGGTTTTGGAAATATCATAGTCAAAGAGTGTGTTGGTGTGTAGTACTAGGTGATCTAGTATGACTTGTGTGGGTGCCACGTGTCATCATGGGATATGCACTAGGTGCTAGTGCGTGAGTGAGTAGCCTATATAAGGCTTGTACTTCACTTGTCTTGACATACTTGATGAATGCATGAAAGCCTTTGTCATGTCTTCATTTGAGCATCATTTCCTCACACCCTAACCTCTCTCTCTCTCTCTCTCTCTCTCTCTCCACCATGTTTCTAGCAATGTCCACCCCTCGAACACTTATTATTGGCATTTCCTCGGTATCGCTATCAGCATCTTTCTTCTTTTCCTTGCTCTTTAAGCCTTCACTCTTTTCCAGAGCAACAACTTGGTTTCGCAACTCTCATAAGTCTTAGTCGGGTTGACTGACTCCAGCTTATGCAAATCTACTTGAGTTCACCCTGTGATTAGCCACACTCGCATAGACTTATCATCTGGTACATTACTCAACTGATTGATAAGAGGTCGCATCCTAAGCACAAAGTCTGACTCTTCTTATTTTGCTTTAGCTCACTCAGCTTTGTGCAAAGACTTCTTCATTGATCTCCTGCCTATACCTTCGCAGGAATGCTTCAGACATTGTAGACGTATTCTTTGTGCACCTCGTAGCTAGTAAGAATATATTTCATCCTTCTAATGTGAGAATTAGCCTATGTATATGTGTTCAACATAGTAGGTCGGATGCATGGACATGGTGTTTCTGCCTTATGCCAGTGTTCAAGCCACAATTGACTTGAAGATTGCATAAGGTGCTGTTCAAAGTGTTCAGTCCCTGTTGAAACAAAACTAAGCGTAAGGTGCTTCCGTCAGGCACCATTTAAAATATCCCTAAAAATTTGACGCCACCATTGCAACTCCTCCCCCAAGGATTTCAGCGTCTCCTTCTACCTCAAACCTCTCTCAACACTCACACCTCTCTCCTACTACCCCCTCCGCTGATGTGCTCAGCCCCCCCGCTCACCCCCTCGCACCCCTCCTCTCACCTCTCCACTCAGCCCCCGCAGCCCCTCGCTCAACCCCCCCGCTCACCCCTCCTGCTACCTCTGCTACCCCCCCGCTACCCCTCTCGCTACCTCTGCTACCCCCTCCCACAGTCCACTAGCTCTGCTACCCCCTCGCTAACCCCCTCCGCTACCCCTGCTACCCCCCCGCTACCTCTGGTACCCCCTCGCTACCCCCCCCTTTTTTTTCTCACCCAAAAAAAAAACACTCCTCAGCTTCGATCTTTTTTTTTTTTTTAAAAGAAAAAAAAGAAAAAAAAAGAGAAGCAGCTTCGACCTCCTGTAATCCCTTCTTTGCCCACTGTTGTTTCCCCCATAATGAAGGAAACAGGGGGATGAGGACAGGAGACTAGGCGGGAGACCCTTCGATCCAAATTTGCATACGCGTGGAGATGGGGAAGCGGAACGGTGACAAGGCGAAAACACAAAAGCAACCCAGTCTGGAGGACTTCAACAAACGCAGCAACCGGAGCTGTTTGACAGTGGATAGCACCGCGGTCCAGAAGAAAGGAGCCCACCCAAAGCCCATGCCGCTCACCACATCCTCGACCTCTATGGTTACCACCACTATTTCACCACCATCATCCGCCTCATCATCTACGCCACCTCTCTCCTCCCCCTCTCCTGCATCATCATCACAAGTCTACTCTCCAGTAGCCTCACCACTGGCGCCACTAGCCACGGCTCCACAGTACTTTCTCCTCGTATCACCTCTACCTCTCAATCAGCCACCCTTCATCACCTCGTCCGACCTCGCTACTCCTACATATCACTCCACCACCCAGATCATGTTGTCCCTACCCTCAGTACAACCTCAGCAGCCCACCTTCATTCCAACCCCTCTCGAGATCCAGTTCCCACCTGGACCAGGACATCTTAGGCCCCCGCCAAATGCTTGGGACTCCCTATTGACTGAGATACACAGCATCCGGGCCTGTGAGGCAGAGCAGGCCCGATACACCCAGGAGTAGGCCCGATACACCCAGGAGCAGGCCCGCATTATACATGAGCAGGGCACCCTTATCCAGGGACTCAGACACGACATCACACAGCTTCGAGAGGAGCTCGGGACCCTCAGAGCAGTGCCTGGAGCGACCCCAGTCACAGAGATGGAGGCACAGATAGCCACGATACAGTCGGCTATAGCAAAGACGACTAGATGGGTGGACGTGGCGAAACGAGAGCCCGCAAAGGCAACCGTTTCAGTCGCCATACAGGAGCAGCAGCAGAGGGCTTCGAAGGCCCTCAACATCCGGGTACGAGGGATCACGTGAGACAGCACCAGCACCACTACGATGCCCATGGAGGAGGCGATCACCTTTGTGACCACCACCATGGGAGTCCCCGACCATGGCATAATCCCTATCCCTAGACCTAATGACTCTCCACTGCTATGATTTTGGATAGTTTTTTCTTAAAGTGACCACAATTATGGACTCCATTTGTATATTATATGCATCCTCCTTCATCTTAGGTCATAATCATGTAACCATTTGTTGATGCTCTTTTTTTGTCATGCCTCAGTTGACTAGTGTACCCGGTATGAGAGTTAACATGTCTATATAGGTTCATGCATATAGTAGCATGAAAGAATCTATGTTAATATGGATACAAACTAATCAAGTGCATGTGCATGAAGATGTTTATTGAGAAGTGATAGACATGAAGGTTAATGAAGTTGATTGTGCAAATAATTATTTGGAGCAATGCGATAACGGAGCAACAATGCAAGAAGCAGCATGCATAAAATAACATATGTTCAATCTATATCATTTTGGATATAAAGACTCTAGCTAAGAGCAACGTCTCTCAATGTAATCATATAATAACTAGTATTGAGTAGTGGTTCTAGGCTAGGTTATCCTCATTGCTCTAATTGATAGACTAGTGCCTCAAGCCAAGGTGATATCATCTTTATGATGTCCCACACCAGCCCACTCCAAATCTCATACACACACCTTGCCCCACCACTTGCACGTTGTTCACCAGAGGGGGAGTCAAGGACGCGACATTGAAACTGCACAATGGCCGAGCAAAGGATCACGAGGGGCTATGCACTGAGTTTATCGCATATGGGATTAACACGTTAGCCCCGATCCTAGCAAAGCTATTCAATGACGCTGTTTGCCTTGGCTTCCCCCGCACCTGGACACTCAACACCATCACCCCCATCCACAAGGCAGGGGATCCCATGGATCCGAGTAACTACAGGACTATCATGATTGGACATGTGATGTCCAAGATCTATGCAGCTGTATTGGATGCATCGGTCAGCCTATTCACAGAGATGAGAGGGCTCAGAGCAGAGGGTCAGGCCGGTTTCAGACGAGACCATGGGACTATGGATCACATACTCACACTCAAAAGTGTCATTGAGGAGGCCAGATCTCGGAAGGAGAGGGTATATTGTTGCTTTGTGGATTTTCGCAAAGCCTTTGACACTGTACCTCGAGCTCGTCTCATCACACGCCTACAAAGACTGGGATTTGATCAGGAGATCATCTGGGCAGTCATGGCACTGTATGAGAGTCTTAGGCCGAGTTCGGACAGGCGCAGGTTGGACAGATGAGATCCTGAGTACCATAGGGGTCAAACAGGGTTGTCCCTTATCACCGACCCTGTTTGGCCTCTACATCGATGAGCTTGAGACTTTCATGGGGGCGTTCGGAGGGACCGGTTGCTCACTTTCCAAGATCATCATCAAGATTCTTCTTTATGCAGATGTTGTGGCACTCATGTCGTCCACACCTGAGGGGCTCCAGCGACACCTAGATGCACTGCAGGCTTTTTGTTTATCCCATGATTTGGAGGTCAACCTTGGCAAGACCAAGGTCATGACCTTTAACACCTGTCGAGCAAACATGCAACGGAAGCAGGTTACTTTTACTTTCGGTGGGTCACCAATTGAGATCATATCCTCATACACTTACTTGGGGGTCATCTTCTCCGGCTCGATCTTCACGATGAGACAGCGATGCAGGCCAGACAGAGCAAGGGATACGCCTCACTGGCTCGGCTAGAGAGACAATGCTTTCACTCCCACTTCCAGGACCCTCGAACCAAGGCTCTTCTCTTCGACTCCTTGGTCCGACCAGCCGGTATGTATGGCAGCCCTTGTTGGGGGCCTGACATGTCAGAGATAGAGCGGACACGGGTGGAGCACGTGCAGATCCTCATGCTCTCATGGATGATCTGGGGGAAACCGTCTGTACCACATCACATCATTCAGGCCGAGTTTGGTGCTTCTCCACTCCAGCTAGATGCATCCTCTCAGACCATCACATATCTACACCGGGTTAGATCATATGGGGACTGCACATCAGGGAGACACAGGTTGCCATGGTTGGCTCTCGATTCCTCCATGAGGTTGGCAACACCGGGAGACGAGCGATGCTAGTATGCACGGACTCACAGATGGTTTGTGAGACTAGGGTTCCACATCAATAGGATACCTCCTTTTCAGTACAGTTTAGATGCCCCTCCGGTACTCCCACCCACCATCCCGATTAGGCCACACACCAACCAAGTCATTCGAGAGGATCTCCTGCAGCTACACACCTTTAGGACCTAGTTGGAGCCGAGGGAGCTCCCAGTGAAGCTGAGTTTCTACAGAGATTACTATCTTCGTATTTCGGAGGAGGGATTCATCACACCACCGGGGTACACTGAGCTTTATATGCCTCACTCACTACAGATCTCCATCGGACAGTTTTGGGTATCATCACACCGGCAGAGCAGAGGGGATTCCTAGGGAGCATCGCTTATGCATATTGTGCGACTGTCAGGAGGTTGAGTCGGAGGAGCATTTTATTTTCAGGTGCCCAGTGTACTACAAGATTCGAGGTCGTTACCACTGCCTCTTCAGAGACGACTCCGGGCTCCTTTTCAGATTCCTCGCCTACCCAGATCAGAGATGCCTCGCGGCCTTCATTCACGAGGGGGTCCGACACAGAGAGTACTTACTCAGGCAACGAGGCTTGGCCACATCATCAGACACCTCTCAGAGCAGGATCGCAGAGTTCTTCCCATCGAGTAACATTGATCGTCCAGTCTCTAGCCGCAGACATGACAGAGACCCCGACCCGACAACTGCACCACGACACACGAGACATCGAGGGGGGACACAGATCACTCTGGGGGACCCCCCGTCATTGTTTAGACCCAGGATACGTCCCATGGGAGTCACGGTGGCTCTGGCCTTGTGTCGAGCCTCGTCCAGGAGACCGAGTGACATTGATCGTCCAGTCTCTAGCCGCAGACATGACAGAGACCCCGACCCGACAACTGCAGCACACACACAAGACATCGAGGGGGGACACAGATCACTCTGGGGGACCCCCCGTCATTGTTTAGACCCGGGATACGTCCCATGGGAGTCACGGTGGCTCTGGCCTTGTGTCGAGCCTCGTCCAGGAGACCGAGACGCACGGCACCCCTTAACGGGCGCCAACGTCCCATCACCGGCTATGCACCAGCCAGGGCAACATGACATACAGAGGATTCCGCTCCACTCCAGTCCTTTTCTTTTCTTTTCATTGTTACATCCAGATGTATTTGATTATGTATGATCAGACTTAGGGTTCAGCACGGGTGATGATGCTCGTTTCAGTAGCTCCACCCTTACTGTGATTTGTATCAGGTTTTCTTTCAGTCTCATAGACGCATCGGCCTTCCGAAGACTAATAAAATTTCTTTCTTTCTTTCATGCCCCTCTCTTTACCACCTTGCCTTCTCAGCCCTCTCTGCACGCATGTCCTGTTAACCATCTCTCAACACCTCGCCCGCTTTCAGCCCTCTCTCACCCTTTGCCACTCTCAGCATTCTCAATCTCTCAGCCCCCTCTCAGTGTCCTTTAACTCCGCCCTTCATTCTCAGCCCCCCATTAAAAGATCCTGGAGGACCTCAACACACGGTTCATGACATCCAAATGTCTACTGAACGTGCAGACTTTAAATATGTCCTGATGTTACAGACCTTTCTTGTCACTCTAAGCTTCTTTTTTACTCATTTTCTTCGTTCGTAGCTCCAACTACAATTTGTATATATTGTTGCCAAGCCTTCATGCCTTTCTCATAGCTGTTGATTTCCTTTATTAGCTATCATACAAGCAAAGACTGAAACACAGATGTTTATATGTATAGTGCAGGTGGCCGTACAAGCTAAAACTTTTCTGGTAACTTCCACCAAAAGAATCTCAAGATAGCCACCTTACCCAAAAAGTTTCTATCAGCTCACTGTGTCTGCACTGCTGATGCGGCACACCCCCCGTAAAATAGAACTTTATGCACATCAGATAAGTGTGTGCACATACGCATGCCCATGTGTGTGTGCACCTAGACCCAAACACATACATACACTGGGTGTGTGCGTGCTCACACATACACAAGCGTACGTGCACAGTGCACACGTGTTTATCCACTGGTCAGTGTTATGAGTGTGTACAAGTGGATGTGCGCACATTTGTGTGTGTGTTTGCATGCACACACACCAACATATATTACACTCCTAAGACTTGCCAAAAGATACTCAGATCATAGCATGCACACACACTCATATGCATTACACTCCTCAGACTCGCTGGTGGATACTAAGATAACAGCACTACCATGATAACACAGCCCTTGAAATGGCAACCTTTATCTTGCTAGAGCAATATTCAAAGGACTGATTAATAGCAACCCTGGATGTTTTGTAAATACCCATTTATATGTTTTTGTCTTGGGGAAGCGAGCACCATCATTAATTCTTGTTTTTATAATATATTTATTCCTATTTCCCCAATGCTCCCACTTTTCATCCACGTTGATAACAACATTCATGGTCGTGATAACTCCTTTGGTCTGTAGACAAAAGTGACAACAATTTCTCCTCCCCCCCCCCCCCCCCGGGCCCCTGAATTTTCACATCACTTCACATCTCTCAGCATGGGGGTGGGGTGTGATGCAGGGTCGTACCTTTATGCATACATATATAAAATGAGAATCTTTATCCTCCAAGGAAAAATCACTTGCATAACTACCATCATCATGTACCAATACCGGATCTAAGTCTGAGCTTGAGCAACCCTCTAAAGCCTTTTTGGAGCCTGGTTGAGCTGTGCAATAAAGAAGACTTCTCAAGTCAGAAGCTTGAAAAAAGATCAAATGCTTAATTGCAACAGAAGAGTTGAGAAAGCATTGTCCTCTGGTTAAATATAAACCATACTACAACTAGACTCATTCAAACCCCAACCACTCCCCCTTTTTCAAGGACAACAGAGGCTGCACAACCCCATAAGAATCAAGCGTGATTGACTACACGATTAATAAATCCACAAGTCATTGTGAAGTATCTGGTGAGACATTGGAGTCCAACCACACGGCCAGACATACGACCAGCTGTTAAAAAACAGAAATCCACAGCGACCCCCTAGGCTCACATATATGAGCAGGAAATAAAAAGGTAATATCCCAGTGCAGGTTGGCCCATGCCTGTTAGGAGATGAACAAATGCATGACAGAAAGCATGGCCCACAAATGCTTTACAAAGAGCAAACGAAGAAGCAAAGGAATGCCTCGTGATAGCTGGTATGATGAGGGCTTTTTTTAAAAGCCAACAAATCAAGGAAAACAATAAACACATAGGAAAAGAAAAAAGGGAAAGAGCATACAAGCAGCTAAGAAGAGAAGGTTCTTAAGAGAAAAACGATTCGATCATTTGAGGAACTTTACAAAAATCCCAGAAACTTCTTCCAAAAGCTACACAAAAACAAATCATGGGTGGGGAAGCGGCGTGAAAAGACATGATAAAGTTTGTTAAGAACCTCTACCAGAGAGTAGGGGAAGAAAAGGCCCACCCACATTTCTCCACGAGGCCACAGATGATATTATTATAGAAAAGGATGTGGAGAGGGGGCTGAAGAAATTTGCAAATGGGAAGGCTCTGGACTTGCAAGGCCTAATAGCAGAGATGCTGAAAAGAGGAGGAGGCAAAACAAAAGATACTAACATGCTAATAAATAACGCTTTCAAAGAGAACTTCCCATGAAGTAGCAACTCAATAGAATTGCACCAATCCACAAAGGAGGAGACAATAGGACAGCAAGCGATTACAAAACAATCATGGTAAGCAGTTACTGGCAAACCTGTATGGTACTATACTTGATTAGAAAGTCACGATTGGGCAGAAGAGCAAGAAAAAAGAGCAACATCTTAAGCGAGTTTCAAGCCCAAGCATTTAACAATAGAACACCTGGTCACAATGGGAACTGCAATAGAGGGAGTCAAGGACAGAGGAAAGCAACTTACTGCTGTTCTGTGGACTCCAAGAAAGCCTTTCAGTCAGTACCCCACAAAAAACTATTTGAACAGCTGCAAATACCTCAAGAACTTAGGGAAGCCATGCTCAGACAAAGGTCCTAACAGAATTAGCAGAGTCACTAGTAGATGGGTCAAACTCTAAGGAAGTAATGACATAGGGGTGAAACAAGGCTGTCACCCTCTTGCCAACTCTATTCAGTTTATTCATAGATGACTTAGAAGTTTGGATGAAAGCACGCAGTATAGAGGGGGTACAATTTGCAGGGCATGCCTTACTCCTTGTTATCTATGCGGATGACATAGTTTTCTTTGCAAAAGACAAAAGGACATGCAAACACACTTGGATGCATTAGGTAAATTCTACCAACACTTACGGATGAAAGTCAAAATTTCAAAGACAAAGGTCATTCTTAAGTTTGCAAACAACTACAAGTGGAATGCATGTCCAGAAAGAAGAGCCATGGGAGGGTTGAAGCCTTATACATCTTCCAAAACAAATGCAAGGAAGCACACCTATGGAGCTGGGAAATGAGGAAGTTCCTGTACACAAGATACTTGATCTAGGGTGTAGTCAAGACATCATATGGGCATCCGGTCACTATATCAGCGGATCAGGCAGAGTCAAGACATTGACTGGGTAGACAGAGGAGATCATGAACATGATTGGGGTCAAACAAGGTTGTCCTTTACCATCAGCCTTCTTTGGCCTATACATTCATGAGATCAAGTCCTTCATCATAGCATTAGTAGGAGCAGGTTTACCCATAGCTGGTTCCCTGATCCTGATTCTACTATACATAGATGATGTGGTTCTTAGCCGAGGGTCTCCACTGATACTTGGATACACTTCAAACTTCATGTGAGACAGGTCAACCTTGGTAAACCCAAGGTCATGATCTTCAGCACTTCTTCAGCAGCCGCACATCCAGAGCAGTTTAACTTTGACGAGTCCTATATGTACCTAGGGGTCCTTTTCTCAGGCCCAACTTCACGATGAAACCAGCTCTGCAGGCCCATTTCAGCAAAGGGTATGCCACAGTTGCCAGACTCAAGCATCAATGCTTTTACTCCCATTTCCAAGACCCCATAACCTCTCTTATTTTTTACTCACTTGTTTGTCCAGTAGGGATGTATAGCAGTCCCTTTTGAGGGACAGATCTGCCTGAGACAAGCCATTCCCACGTAGAGGGACTAAAGATTCTACTTCTTTCTTTAGATGATCTGTAGCAAGGCATCAGTCCCTCATCACACTAGGTTAGCAGAGTTCGGTCCTAGCCCTCTACCTGATGCAGCCTTTCAAGTGGTCACTTATCTTCATTGAGTCAAGGACTTTGACACCACAACATCCGGACAACACATTGTTGACCTCATCTATGGCACTAGAGGCAGGAGGATGAGAGGATTTGGTATGCTTGGACACACACTTGGATACTACCACCATTTCAGTATAGCCTTGAGGCTGCATCCACCCCACTCACCTATGATTAGATGACCCACGTCATCAAAGAGGATCTATTACAGCTCCACACTTATAGGACTTGGCTACACCTCATGAGCTTTGGTAAATTTCAGCTTCTACAAAGATCGCTATCTATGGATTTCAAAGAAAGATTTCGCCACCATTTCAGTATACTATGGATACTACCACCATTTCAATATAGCCTTGAGGCTCCATCTCCACTCACCTATCATAAGATGAACCACGTCATCAAAGAGGATCTATTACAACTCCACACTTATAGGACTTGGCTACACCTCATGAGCTTTGGTAAAATTCATCTCTATAGAGATCACTATCTTGCACTTCAAAGCAAGATTTCATTGAACCACCAGCCGGCGGCTACCATCTTTCACATGAAATGAGGATCTCTTATTGGATAATTCCGAGTGTCTTCTCATCAGCTACATAATGATACATGATGGGTAAAGGACACTTCACATGAGCGACGGACTTGCACTTTATGTGATATGCAAGAGATCAAGATAGAGGAGCACTTTATATTCAGATGCCATATGTCCTATGAGATCTATGGACGGCACACTATCTATTCAGGAACAATTTTGGCCCTCTTAGAGAATTTCTTGGTCCATCTGATTGGCGATGCATGGCATTTTTCCTCCTCAAGGCCCAACGACATAGATCAACTCATTTGAGCATAGAGGAGAGCACAGCATACTAGAGGGCCCATTAGAGCCCAGTTCATGGACTTCTTCGATGACTAGAGCCAGGGACAGCAAGGGACGCGGCGTAGTAGAGACCTAGAGAACATGACTCGATAGACTCGACCTTAGGTAGACTCGGAGACAAATGACTAGAGTGACTGTAGTGCTTGTCGTGTGTGTGTGTGTGTGTGTGTGTGTGTGGTGTGGTGTGTGTATGTGAGAGAGATCCCGTGCTAGCCCTCGTGCTCCCACGCTGCAGCTGCTTGTTTCTCCCTCAGTTTGACGCCCTCGAGGTTCCGTTTGACGCCCGTTTTTTGTCCGTATGCTCTATCAAAATTTCGTACGATTTTGTATGTACAGCCACGAAAAATCCATACAGTTTTGTCCGTACAGTCCGTACAGTTTTTGTCCGTACAGTCGGGAAAATCGGTACAGTTTTGTTGTCCGGGGGGGATTCCCGTACTATCAAAAATCCGTACGATTGTGTCCATACAGCCACGAAAAGTACGTATAGTTTTGTACCTGCTGTGCTTTCCTCCTTGTAAAGCGTTGCTACTTCCAAGCCTTTTCCTTAACTCGAATGGCGGATTATTCCTATGAGAAAACCTTTCACAAAGACAAGTCGGTTTCCAACAAGAAACAAAAACAGGTGATGGATTCAGATGATTCCCTTCATGACTCTGCTGAGGCTCAGCTTGTTTATGAGGTTATGCATGAAGGGTTTGAAGACACCCGCAAAGGTTGGAAAGATCCACTTCCCACCACTGGCATTATGGTGGAAGTGGATGATATATTTGATCCAGTTAAGGAGTATGCAAAGCATGCCATTATAATTTTCTTCCCAGGATGGATGCCTGCTGCAGTAGATGTTGGGAATTGGTTGACTCGAACCCTGTGTGGTTCTTATGTCAAAAAGGTTCATTATGTAGCGAGGAGCCTTTTTTAGATCATCATGGCTGATGAGGAGCACCGTCAGGTTTTGCTGGAGCACTCTCCTCTCTTATATGACCAGCAGATGGTCCATGTCCTGCCCTGGTCTCCCACCCGGGATTATCAGGCATTGATTCGGCAACGTTGCCCTATTTGGGTAGAAGTTGTGGATTTTCCTCAATGCTTGTCTTCTCTTCTACCTAAAATTGCAGCTTCCCTCGGTAAGGTGGCATGTCCACCGCGACCCAATGGAAATTCGAATCGCTTTTGCATTTTGTGGGATACGGATCATCCCACTCCAGCTTCATATTCAGTTATTGTGAATAATGTTCCATGGGGAGTGCCTTTTACAAGCTCAAGTGGGGGCTGTTTGCAGGTGCTTGCTTTGAATGCAAGCAATTTGGGCACATGGCTTCACAATGCCCTTCCCGAGCTCCATGGATGCCATTGTAAGCTGAAATGGTTCAGCCTTTGGATAAGAATGCAAATGCCTCTTCTGTGGTCAAAAACAAAGGGATCAAACAGTTTTTCTCTGTTCAAAACAAAGGCAAAGCCCCGGCTGTCTCAAATGGTAATGCTTCTTTTCCTATGCCTTTGTCCTCTCCACCTCACGGGAAGGGGGAAAATTTTTTGACTGATGGATGGCAAACTCCTTGCAAAGTGATCTCCCCCAAGCGACCTTTGCCTTCTCGGACTTGGAGTGGTGCATCCTCTCATGGGAAAACACCTGCTGAAAACTCTGGTGTTGGCTTGACCTGGGCTACTATGACTGCAAATCGGACCTTGTTTCTTGAAGAAGAAGTTGCTGCACTTTTGTCCTCGCCTCAAGCTGATGCTTCATCCCATGGCAGAGGCCTGGACATTGAGGTGGAAATGCAGACGTAGACAACCCGTTAGTTGCTGTACATACATGTCCCATAACTGTAAATATGCTTGATCATCTGAAGTGTGTTACTCTCAATGTATAGGGAATGTGTGATGGTCACAAATGAAAACTGGTCTGGATGTATATCAGGCAATTGCAGCCTGATATAGTTGCTTTGCAAGAGCAAAATCAGCATATGTATGCTAGTCAGATAGGCCATTTTGCTGGTTATGATATCTTCTATGCTGGAGAGCGTCCTTTTCTAATGTGGCTTTTTTGGTAAAGCACGACCTTCAACCTGTTGTGGATCTCAATGATCGCCATGGTAAATGAATTATTGTTCAATGCCTTGTTCAAGTGGAAATTTTTGAATTTGCATCGGTTTATGTCCCCCAATCTTCTCATGATAGAGCTTTGATCTGGGCTGCCATGCATACTTATCCATGGTGACAACATGCCTTCATTTGTGGTGACTTTAATAATGCCCCTCAATCGAGTGACAATACCTCAGGCCACACTCATATGTTGGCTTCTGAAACACAGGCATGGTCTGATTTTTTGCTTCAGTTGCGCCTGGTTGATCTCTGGAAGGAATTACAACCCATGCTTCCGGGCTATACCTTTCAGCATAATGCTCAATCTTCTTATCGGGCACGCTTGGACGGATGGTAACAGATTGATCCACAGCATTGTGATGCCTTTACTTGTCAAATTTGGGTTGATCATGCTTTCACACATTCGGATCATGCTCCTCTTTGGTTGAGGCTTTCCTTACATGAATTTCCCACTGACAGATTGCCTTGCCAAAGACTTTAAATAGTTATCTGGAGCATGCTAACTTTAAAGCCTTGGTCTCTGATGCTATTCAGCCTCTCTCTCATCAGATACACATTGGTTTAGATTATGCCTGGTAGGTTTTTGTTACTTGGATGCAAGCAGTTATTCGAGATTATGGCAAATCCTATATGCAAGCCACAAGGGAGACTGTAGCACATGCCAAATTTACTTGTCAGAGTTTGACTGAGCTTGCTCATCTTCACCCTTTGTCTTCAAAGGAAAGCATGCTCTTATGTTAGGCTCAATTCTCTCTTCAATCCAATGATCGCAGAAAGCTTGCTAAATGGGAAACTCAATACAGACAACGAGCATTTTTGGATAAAGGCTGCTCTTCCAAGCAATTTTTAAAGAGTTTACACTACAAAAGACAGGCCGCCAATATCTGTCGAATCTGGATGCCTGATGGCTCTTGGTCAACATCTCGTTCAAAGCTTGCTGATTTATATGTGCAGCACTTCTCCACTCATTTTGGGCATGTGGATACTCTTTCTCCTCGGGTCGTATCTGCACGTCAGCTTCTTTTGCAGCATATTCATCAAATTCTGTCTGCTCAAACTTTAGAACTTGAACATCCCTTCACTGAAAGGGAATTGTCTGATGCACTGAGATCCTGTGGCACATGGAAATCTCCAGGATGGGATGGTCTCACTGTTGAAATTTTTCTTGCATTCTGGGATCTTCTTAAATTCACCTTGCTGCAAATGGTAGATACAGCATGGCAAAATCAGCAAATGCCTGTGTCATGGAAAAAGGGTCTTCTCAAGCTGATTCCAAAAAAGCAGCTATGTGATTCACTTGGTGATTGGAGGCCAATCACGCTCATGCCAGTCATTTATAAGATCATTGCCAAAATGGTGGTTGATCGGATTAAAGGTTATTTGCATGATAGGTTGCATCCCTCCCAATATGGCTTTGTTCCACGTCGCCATAACACAGATAACATTGCCAATGCTTATATTAAGATTGAATATGGCAAATACACGCAGCAGGATGTTCTACTCTTGCATGTAGATATTGTAAAATCCTTTGACACAATTCAATGGGATTTCATCTTGCGAACTATGCGAACTTTGGGGTTTGGACCAAAAATGCAGCAGGTTATATACTGGCTTTACGGAGATAGCAATGCGGCCTGCATTCTTTCTGGGGATATCTTTGAAGAGTGGACTCTTCGTTGTTCAGTCCGCCAGGGATGCCCTCTCAGTGCTTTACTGTATGCCATTGCTACTCATCCTATGCTGCAATATATTGATCATCTTGTGGCTATAGGATCACTTCATGGCTTGGAATTGGATGCTAATCGCAGCATGGTTACTCAAGCTTATGCTGATGATTCTTTCTTTACCCCAAAGAATATGCCCCATGATCTTGGTGCCTTGATGCAGGCCCTCTCTGTTTATGGTTTGGCAGCTGGTCTTCATGTTAATTTTCAGAAGTCTAAGCTGCTCCCTTTGCATTCCAAAGACTGGCATAGTCTATTATGGCCCGAGGATATCATTCCACCCACTCAGTTTGTTCGTCATCTTGGTTACCCTTTGGGGTGGGAACTCACTCGCCGACAACAAACTGATTGGGTTTTGGCTAAGCTTCGAAAAAAGCTTGAGTATTGGAAACTGGCAACCTGGCCTTTGCACGTTCACTTCGAATAGTGCAGTCCATCCTTGTGGCATATATTCAATTTTACTTGCCATTGATCATGTTCACTAAGGCAGATCTTACATCTTTCATGTCTGTCTTTATGGAAATCTCCTGGCGATCCAAACATGGCACAAAAAGTCTCAGGCTGCTTTCGATGCATCACATTCGTTCTCCCAAGATGCATGGTGAATTGAACATCACAGATATTCATGTGCATATTCTTGCCCATAGGGGTAAAATGTTGCTGCAATTTCTGCAAGGTGTCAGCCTTGGGCTCTTATGATTAGGACTCTGGTCACTCATATTAGTATTTCTGCGTTTGGTCATTGGCAACTCGGGCTTTCTTTTTTGGCTGCACTGATGGCACTTTGCCTGGCTGCCCTTTTGTCTCCCGCTTGCTTCTTAACTAAAAGCATGTTCTTTCTCATCTAAGATGGAATGGACGGCGGGATTTCTTGGAGAGCTGAAAGCATTCACTGATCGAAAGTCTTTCAGCCTCCCTTGGCTTTATACGAACCTCGACGTTCACACTCTGTCTTGTTTAAAGGCATCATCTCGGTTGCTAATGTTATAGACGATGCTAGTACTGTGCTCCCCTTTTCTCTAGTAGCCACTACATATGGATTGGGCTCTCATTATCGTCCTTTGTGGCGACAAATTACTTCTATGCTTTCGCCTTTTGTTCTGATTCCTCCTTTGGAACTCCAGGACCAGCTAGAAGATTGGACTTTGACTTCTCCAGGGTCCTCTTCTCATCCTTTGAGGCTATCTCAGATTACTGTACCTGCATTGTATAAAATCCTTTTGCCTCAACCTTAGGTTTCAGAGAGGTGATTCTGTTTGGCGAATGCATCGCCCAGCCAAGTGGTGGAGGATAAGATTACAGCAACTTTGGGTCTATAAAGTACCGCTTCGGCAACAAATTTTCTTTTGGCGAGTTCTTTTGGGAGTGTTTCCATCTCGACAGCTATTAGCTCATCGACACATTGCTCCTGCACTTTGCCACAGATGTTCTGCTTCTTCGGAGACTGTGCCTCACCTGGAAGCGGCAACAGGTTTTCTTTTGGCGAGTTCTTTTGGGAGTGTTTCCATCTGGACAGCTATTAGCTCATCGACACATTGCTCCTGCACTTTGCCACAGATGTTCTGCTTCTTCGGAGACTGTGCCTCACCTGGAAGCGGCAATAGGTTTTCTTTTGGCGAGTTCTTTTGGGAGTGTTTCCATCTGGACAGCTATTAGCTCATCGACACATTGCTCCTGCACTTCGCCACAGATGTTCTGCTTCTTCGGAGACTGTGCCTCACTTGTTTTTGCATTGTCCGTGCTCTCGTGAGTTTTTTGATCTGCTTTGACAGCGCCTACGAGCGAGATTCCCATCTGTTCCTTTTGGGAAGTTCTTGTGGCTATTTGGGTTTCATCCATCCAGAGACCGGAGTTTCATCTTTTCTTCGCTTGGGTTCGCTACTGGGCACTATGGACTTTATGGACATATAGGAATTGTAAAGTCTTTGGTGATCCTACTTTCTCTCTGTTTGGCTTTTTTAGGCGTTCTCTGCAGCAATCTTTCTTTGATTGCTTGCAGACCCGCTGCATAGATCATGAGGTCTTTTTGGCACATGCTGAAATTTTCAGTTGATATAATTGTAGCACCTTATTTTGAGGTTGCTACTCATATAATATAATCAAAGATTTGGGTGATTTCACCCAAATCTTTCTTTGATTGCTTTAATCGTGACCCATCCCCCTGCCACCTCCGTGCTTCACGGCCCATCCCAGCCCCTCCTTGTTGTCTCCCCGCTGGTTGCAACCCTCCCAACCCACGACCCCTCCTTGCATCCTCCCAACACCCTAGCACCCTCCCTATTTCTCCCCCAACCATCGCGCCATTCATGCCCTCTCCCCCCCTGCAACCTGCCATCTCTCTACCCTCCCCCTGCATCGCATCATCCTCTCAGCCCATCTCCTCCCGATTGTTGCGCCTCTGGTCTCTCCTCCCCGACTGCACATCTCCTGCTGCCTCCCTCCAAACTTCTACACTGCGCCTACTACCAACCCCCCTTCATTGTGCTTGCTGCTGCATCCTCCCTATCCAACCTTCATTTCTCTACTCATATTATCTACCCACACCAATCTGAATTCTGCTACTGCATTTGGTCCCTATCCTATTGGCCCCATCGAAACTAAAAGATGGTGAGCTCATTTCTAGGCACATATAGATGGACATCTTCCTATCCACTATATCCCCTTGATTTAGCCTCTCTCACATGGCTTGAAAGATGGTGAGCTAATTTCTAGACACATATAGATGGATATCTTCCTATCCACTATATCCCTTGATTTAGCCTCTCTCACATGGCTTGAGATGTAGGTGAAGACAAGGAAAAGGAGAAGCCAAAAGACAAGAACAAGGAAGACAAATAGAAGGAAAAGTGTACGAGTATGGAATATGAGATTTACCCAAAAGTGGGAGCCAAGCACACAATACTGCCATATACCGTGATGGCTCCACCTCAGCCCACATGCCTCTTGGCAACTCATTCGTCCCTGAAGCCCCTCCAATTGTCCCTCCAAGATCCCCCCGGCCTCCGGCTTGCTGCTGCATCCTCCCTATCCAACCTTCATTTCTCTACTCATATTATCTACCCACACCAATCTGAATTCTGCTACTGCATTTGCTCCCTATCCTATTGCCCCCATCGAAACTGAAAGATGGTGAGCTAATTTCTAGACACATATAGATGGACATCTTCCTCGCCACTATATCCCTTGATTCAGCCTCTCTCACATGGCTTGAGATGTAGGTAAAGACAAGGAAAAGGAGAAGCCAAAAGATAAGAACGAGGAAGACAAATAGAAGGAAAAGTGTACGAGTATGGAATAAGAGGTTTACCCAAAAGTGGGAACCAAGCACACAATACTGCCATATACCGTGATGGCTCCACCTCAGCCCACATGCCTCTTGGCGACTCTTTCGTCCCTGAAGCCCCTCCAATTGTCCCTCTAGGATCCCCCGGCCTCCGCCTCAATCCTCTACCTCTCCTCTCATATCATCTCTCCCACTCACACAAAGTATTCGCTCTCCCCCCAAGTCCCACATCCCCCTGCTCCCCCAAATACCCATGCCATGCCAGACCCTCGCTGGTTTCCCCAGCTCACACTCTACCCTCCACCTCCATTCTATATGCTTACCCACCACAGAACCCATTGTCTCTCCTGATGTCATGCATTGAACATACCACCTCCACCTCTTTCGATGCCACTACCTTTTACCACCACCTTCAGATACCCGAGTATAGCATTGAGGTGGCATGGCAAGTCGGATGGGATCTCACCATAGAGCAGCCTCTAGTGATATGCTTCGGAGACACCTAAGCTAGACTGGTGGCATTGCCCAAGTCTAGCCCTCCGAGACTAGCCACAGGTTCACATGGTTCCTGCGAGTCCCCATACAGCAGTAGGATGCCATCTGTAGAGAGGGAAAGGCGACAATGGTACGTGAGGGACGGCTCCTCACTGGCCTACACAAGGACCTTGGACATCCCGTCGTATATGAGACTCATAGGGTCAAGCCCTTGACCTGCACCATTTGGAACCATAATGGAAACTTATGGTCAGAGCTAGGGAACATCTTGGAGTCGAATAGAGGATGAGATGTTGTCTTCTACACAAAGACACCTTGGAGTCTAGAGCATCCACTACCTTCTATCTGTGGGTATACAAGGGAGTTAGCCTTTTGGGACAAGACCAGAGACACAAGAGGAGTATGACGATCACGCAATGTTGCTCTTCTATATCACTCATCTATCACTAGGATGAGCAGTGTGAAGCGACACGATCCACACGCCAGATTCCTTTTAATCCGAATCACGAGCACATCATTGCGGGATATTTTCATCGCGGGTTGCTACTATCCATAGGAGATCTCACACTTTGCAAGGGAGCTCCGAGAGGAGGGAGAGGCATCTCCCTATGCTGCCTTGGTGAACTTCTCGAGCCACGGCGAAGTTCTTTTAGTTGGAGACCAAAGCCAAGACTGCTGACCACCAAGTATCGATTATTGATTTTCAGCATGACTCACTTGCTTACATCGATGATATCCCCCTACTAGAGAATAGTGATGGAAATGGAAACGAGAAAACTAGAGAGAATGGAGTTAAAGGAAGCTGAACTAAAACTGCAGCAACAAGAATAAACTACAAAACTAGGGCAGTCATAGAAACAAAACCCTAGCTGAGGTTAGAGGGAAAAAGTGCCCCTAACCCTTAATACATTGGCCATTGCCTTAAGAAATATAAATATGTCTAATCCCCCCTACAAACGACAATGTCACAATGTACAATGTAAATATCATCGTCAAACAGATATAAGTTCAAAGCCTTGCACAAAGCCTCAAGCTTTGGATGAGGTAATGCTTTGGTGAAAGATCCACCATATTTTGTTGTATGGGGCAAAAGACCAAGCTAATATCCCGTGCATGTAGCTGCATCATGAATTTCAATGTGTTTCATACGAGCATGAAACACAAGATTCCATGCCACGCCAATGGCAGTCTCGGTGTCAGTGAGAATCGAAGTAGGCTCCTTCAATGATGCATGAAGATCGGCCAACAAACACCTCAACCCAACACACTTGACTATGGTCGTGAAAGCATAGCTGTACTAAGCTTCACAGGATGAGCTCAACCAAAAATGCATGAGTGTCAGAGAAAGAAACAATTGCCACTGGTTGATTGCCTAGTATCAAACTCACCAATCCAATCCAAATCGTTGTCTTCCCCTAGGAAATCGCAAACCAAGAGACCAAGTATCTTGCAAGTACCAAAACACATGCTTCACAGCCTGCCAATGTGAAGTATTAGGTCTATGCATAAATATGCTCAGCTAGAACACTGCATACCAAATATAAGGCGACGTTTTACACAAGTAATTGAGGCATTCCACAGCCTGGGTGGAAATAGTGGTATAAAATGGTCACTAGCATCATGAATAGACAGCTTAAGCCATGGCTCCATAGAAGTTGGAACGGACTTGCAATTCTGAAATCTGAACCATTCCAACAGCCCCCCAATATATTTGGACTGCAATAAACCAATGCCTCTATCATCTTGCATATATTGAATGCCTAGATAATAATGGAGCACCCCTAATCAGACATTTCAAATGTCCGCTGCAAGTCAGCCTTTGAAATCTGCAATTTTTGCAAGATCTATACCGGTGAGCAGCATGTCATCAATGTATAGGACAACAGTGAGCTAATCCCCCATCTTCTTTCCTTGACATAGAGGGTGCTCTCATGCAAACCATTCTGCATTCCCTAGCTGATCAAAAAGGCATCAATTTTGGCATACCAAGCTCTAGGAGCCTGCATACAAAGAAAATAAATAAGAAAATGAA
Organism: Dipteris shenzhenensis; assembly: GCF_047967505.1. NCBI lineage: Eukaryota > Viridiplantae > Streptophyta > Polypodiopsida > Gleicheniales > Dipteridaceae > Dipteris > Dipteris shenzhenensis. The sequence goes on from NC_141596.1 coordinate 26,782,606, forward strand.
AGAGAAGAAAAATGAGGCAACAAATGACTTTCTTGGTATGCTAACTCAAGAGGATAAGTTGGATGGCACCAACTATTCTCTTTGAAGCTCTATGCTTTTGTAGGCCATCTTCTCCCGGTCAAAATGATGCCCTATGGGCCCTGGTATGTGCCTTGTAAGCATAGTTATAGGCACTTCAGTGTTTTAGTGCCTTTTATGCCACATAGGACATTTAGTCCTATGTGACACCTAGGAGACACCTAGGACACTTAGTCCTAGGGTCTATCTTTATGTACCTTGTACTTTCGTTTCTTCTATCTAGTTGACGTGATAGCATTTCAGCCTCGACTCTTGTGCTTGCTCCCACACTCACCGCACCTACAATGGTATCAGAGCTCCCAGGACCTGCTCCCCTGCCGCCGGACCTGCATTGCTCCCAGCTACCAACAGCTTGCTTTGTCCGCTATCCGTACAGTCCATACGACTGTACAAACGACCACACAAGTAACGTACAAATCACGTGCCCTGCCGTACAGCTTCGTTCTTTGCTGCTCTACCCGTCACACCTGCTCTGTACAATAGCACCTATGTTGTACAATGGTACGTGCGCCGTACAATGATACATGCGTCGTACAACCGTACCTGCACAACAACTCCTCCGTACAAGGTACCTACGTCGTACATATTCCATACAGGCGTGCTTGCACCGTACTCGCTCCGTACAGGTTCATCTGCTCCGTGCCTGTTTCGTACGATCTTCCGTACAGGTATACCAACCAAATACTGGGAAGATTACAAGGCAATCAAATGCATATTTATTGGTTACAGCCAGGAGAGCAAAGGGTATCGGTTATACCAACCAAATACTGGGAAGATTATTGTCAGTAGAGATGTAATCTTTGCTGAACATTCAGCTTCTCCTCTTGTGGACTGCAAAGTTAAGCCAGAAGTTGACATGTTTGATGCCTTTGACTCTCGGTTACCTCTGCTTCCCTCAGAGGGAGACTTTGGCCAGCAACATGAGCCTCCTGCAGGCCCTCCAACAAGCAATGATCAACCAATACCCCATGCTGATTTGCAGGTTTCTCTTCCAGCACAAAATGATCCCAATATTCATGATGCAATGATTTAAGAAAGAGCTGTCAATAGACAACAAATGCAAGTCACAGATGGCTTCTTGACACATTGAGGGACAGCAAGCAAGATCAGCCTCTTGCTGCCCGAACAAGATCAGGGAATAGACAGATGGATGGTCACTTTCTTGAGTTTGCCCTCCTTGCTACAGCTTGCAATGAAGAGCCTTTGTGCCATAAAGATGCTTTTGACAGCAAAGAGTGGATGGATGCAATGAGAGCTGAGCTACAATCTATTGCCAAAAACGACACATGGGAATTAGTAGATCTTCCTCCCGGCAAGCATGCCATTGGTACCCGGTGGGTCTACAAGTTAAAAAGGAAATCTGATGGCAGCATACATCGACACAAACCCGTCTTGTTGCAAAAGGGTATGCCCAACAACAAGGCATTGACTTTAAGGAGACCTTTGCTCCCACTTCCAGGATTGCCACTATTAGATGTGTTATTGCCATTGCAGCCCATCACATTGGCAAGTGCACCAGCTTGACATCAAGACTTCCTTTCTTCATGGGGATCTGCAGGAAGAAGTTTATGTGACACAACCTCCTGGCTTTGAGCTTGTTGGTTCTAAAAACAAGGTATGCCGGCTGAGAAAAGCCCTTTATGGTTTGAAGCAGGCACCCAAGGCATGGTATGCCAAAATTCATGCACACTTACTGTCCCCTGGTTTTCAAAATAGCCCCACAGAGCCCACTCTTTATGCCCGTGGGAGTGGATCTGATTTTTTAGTGCTGATTTTATATGTGGATGACATGCTGATCACGGGCCCTGATACTCAGCATATTGCAGCTTTCAAGGCTGATTTGCAGCACACTTTTGAAATGTCAAACACGGGACAGCTGCACTATTATTTGGGCATTCAGTTTGCTCATGTTGAGGGGGGTATCATGATGTCAAAGTCCAAGTATATTGGACAACTCCTTGATCGTTTTCAGTTTGAAGATTACAAGCCAATCTCTACTCCAGTGGACCCTAGCTTCAAATTTTCAGCTCATGATGGGAGCCCACCATGTGATATCACTCTTTACCAGCAGGCTGTTGGATGTCTCATTTACTTATGCCACACCAGACCTCACTTACAGTATGCAGTATCCCAACTCAGCAAGTTCACGCACATGCCCAGTTTACAACATTGGCAAGCAGTGAAGAGAGTCTTCAAATCTCTCAGAGGCACTCAAGATTTAGCCCTCTTCTATGGTGATCAGGGTTCACTTACCATGCATGCTTACACGAATAGTGGCTGGGCAGGTTGTTCCGACACCAGAGTGTTACATACCGGCAATTGTTTTTTGCTTGGCAGTTCATGTATTTCTTGGCTCAGCAAGAAGCAACCAACAGTTGCCACATCCAGCTGTGAGGCTGAGTACAAGGCAACCTTCACCGCTACAGTAGAGTGTGTCTGGCTTCGACAGTTAATTACAGATCTTGGTATTTGCCAGACATCCTCCACTATGGTCTACATTGACAGCCAGAGTGCTTTGGCCATTGCGCGTAATCCAATGTTTCATGCGTGTACCAAGCACAATGTTTCATGCTGAACTTCAATGTTTCATGAGCGGTTGTCAACAGGAGACATAGAGTTGTCCTATCTTCCCACAGAGGACAACATAGCAGATATGTTTACAAAGGCACTTCCTCCTCCCAAGTTCGAAGTCTTCCGACAGGCTTTACACTTGGTTCGCTTTGTTACATGATCTGACATACCTTGTACATTCATAGGTGGCTATATCCTTTTGAATGAACATGTGCCACCATGACCAAAAAATACAAGCTATTCTGAGACGTTTCCAAAATACTTCAGCCCATACCATGGAGGGGGGTTCGTAGGCCATCTTCTCCCGGTCGTAGTGATGCCCTATGGTCCCTGGTATGTGCCTTGTACGCATAGTTATAGGCACTTTAGTGTTTTAGTGCCTTTTATGCCACATAGGACATTTAGTCCTATGTGACACCTAGGACACTTAGTCCTAGGGTCTATCTTTATGTACATTGTACTTTCGTTTCTTCTATCTAGTTGACGTGACAGCTTTTCAGCCTGAACTCTTGTGCATGCTCCCACACTCACCGCACCTACAGCTTTGTAATTTTTTGGTTGCCAAGAGCCTTTGGGATTAGACATCTAAAATAGACAGCAAAATTCAGGAAAACATCAAATAGAGAAAACAGAACCCCACAAGGTTGTACAGCCCAAAAACAGCAGAAAAGTCCTGCAAAGGACCTCGAAATATGGGCAGCAGATGAAAAACAGCAGCCCCATGCCTTGAAACACGTGCTAGAGCAAGAAAAACACGTCAAAATAGGTCGACCAGCTCTGTCAGCAATTCCAGAGGCTCTCAAGAAGAGACTAGTGCCTGCAAATGGACTAGTGCCTGCAAATGTGACAAACCAAAGCTAGAAGGGACAAGCAGCAGCTCTTTACTCTAAAAGACTGCTTCGAAATGTACCACCCATCTCCAGAATTTGTCCAGAAGATGGCCCCCCCCTTCAGTGCATGCCGAAACCCCCGCCCCCCCCCCCCTTCCCCCCTTCCCCCTACACGCATAAGCCCACCCCACCCCCCTAACCCGCTTGCTTCCATGCGAAAAACTCAATACGAACACTTTATGACTTCAGAAAAACGGCTTCAAAACTGCCAAAATAATAATCGCCTACTTGAAAATCTGCTCCAAAACACTGCAGCTAGGCTGGAAATCAAAGCCGACTAAATCGTGCCTACTCTGGGACAGCAAAATCAGGTTCAAATTTGGCAAAAACCAGTCAACCAGCACAAAAATGAGCACCAGGGAATCCAAATCAGTTCAAGAATCAGTTGCCTATGCTAGGAGCATCTCCTGGAGCTCTTATAAGTTTAAAACTGCCGGCTGACATAAAAAACAAATTGATTTCAGACTTTCTTCACGACGAAAAACAGAGGGTTTTCACGACAAAAATGATTCACGAGTGCACGAGAGGTGCTAGGAAGCAAGCGCAGCTTGCTCTAAACCAAATCTTGGAAATGGAAGTGAGAGAACAACAGAGAATGGAGTGAAGAAAGCTGAACTGAAATTGCAGCAACAAGAATGAACTACAAAGCTAGGGTAGTCATAGAGACAAAATCCTAGGATGGACCCTAACTAGGGTCAAAACATGTGCAGTGACTAACTCGCCCACAAACTCAACCTCTAACTGATATGTCTCTGGCTTCGACAGTTACTTGCAGATCTTGATATATGTCAGCCATCCTCCACTACTCTCCACACTGACAGCCAGAGTGCTTTGGCCATTGCGCGTAATCCAGTCTTTCATGCGCATACCAAGCACATTGAGGTTCACTATCATTATGTTCGAGAGCGCTTGAAAGCGGGAGACATAGAGTTGTCCTACATTCCGACTGAGGACAACTTAGCATATCTATTTACAAAGGCACTTCCTTGCCCCAAGTTTGAAGTTTTTCACCAGGATTTACACTTGGTTCCCTTTGTTACATGATCATAGGTCGCTATATCCCTTGGGATGAACATGTGGCACCATGACCAGAAAATACCTGGTATTCTGCGACATTTCCAGGTTCAAATAGACATCTAAAATAGCCTTTGGGATTAGACATCTAAAATAGACAGCAAAATTAAGGAAAACAGCAAATAGAGAAAACAGACCCCCACAGGGTTGTACAGCCCAAAAACAGCAGAAAAGTCCTGCAAAGGACCTCGAAATATGTGCAGCAGATGAAAAACAGCAGCGCCATGCCTTGAAACACGTGCTAGAGCAGGAAAAACACGTCAAAATAGGTCGACCAGCTCTGTCAGCAATTCCAGAGGCTCTCAAGAAGAGACTAGTGGCTGCAAATGTGACAAACCAAAGCTCAAAGGGACAAGCAGCAGCTCTTTACTCTGAAAGACTGCTTCAAAATGTACCACCAATCTCCAGAATTTGTCCAAAAGCTGCCCCCCCCCCCCTTCCGTGCATGCGGAAACCTCCCCCCCCCCCCCCCTCCCCCTACATGGAGGGGGGTTCGTAGGCCATCTTCTCCCGGTCGTAGTGATGCCCTATGGTCCCTGGTATGTGCCTTGTACGCATAGTTATAGGCACTTTAGTGTTTTAGTGCCTTTTATGCCACATAGGACATTTAGTCCTATGTGACACCTAGGACACTTAGTCCTAGGGTCTATCTTTATGTACATTGTACTTTCGTTTCTTCTATCTAGTTGACGTGACAGCTTTTCAGCCTGAACTCTTGTGCATGCTCCCACACTCACCGCACCTACAGCTTTGTAATTTTTTGGTTGCCAAGAGCCTTTGGGATTAGACATCTAAAATAGACAGCAAAATTCAGGAAAACATCAAATAGAGAAAACAGAACCCCACAAGGTTGTACAGCCCAAAAACAGCAGAAAAGTCCTGCAAAGGACCTCAAAATATGGGCAGCAGATGAAAAACAGCAGCCCCATGCCTTGAAACACGTGCTAGAGCAAGAAAAACACGTCAAAATAGGTCGACCAGCTCTGTCAGCAATTCCAAAGGCTCTCAAGAAGAGACTAGTGCCTGCAAATGTGACAAACCAAAGCTACAAGGGACAAGCAGCAGCTCTTTACTCTAAAAGACTGCTTCGAAATGTACCACCCGTCTCCAGAATTTGTCCAGAAGATGGCCCCCCCCTTCAGTGCATGCCGAAGCCCCCGCCCCCCCCCCCCCTTCCCCCCTTCCCCCTACACGCATGAACCCACCCCACCCCCCTAACCCGCTTGCTTCCATGCGAAAAACTCAATACGAACACTTTGAGACTTCAGAAAAACGGCTTCAAAACTGCCAAAATAATAATCGCCTACTTGAAAATCTGCTCCAAAACACTGCAGCTAGGCTGGAAATCAAAGCCGCCTAAATCGTGCCTACTCTGGGACAGCAAAATCAGGTTCAAATTTGGCAAAAACCAGTCAACCAGCACAAAAATGAGCACCAGGGAATCCAAATCAGTTCAAGAATCAGTTGCCTATGCTAGGAGCATCTCCTGGAGCTCTTATAAGTTTAAAAATGCCGGCTGACATAAAAAACAAATTGATTTCAGACTTTTTTCACGACGAAAAACAGAGGGTTTTCACGACAAAAATGATTCACGAGTGCACGAGAGGTGCTAGGAAGCAAGCGCAGCCTGCTCTAAACCAAATCTTGGAAATGGAAGTGAGAGAACAACAGAGAATGGAGTGAAGAAAGCTGAACTGAAATTGCAGCAACAAGAATGAACTACAAAGCTAGGGTAGTCATAGAGACAAAATCCTAGGATGGACCCTAACTAGGGTCAAAACATGTGCAGTGACTAACTCGCCCACAAACTCAACCTCTAACTGATATGTCTCTGGCTTCGACAGTTACTTGCAGATCTTGATATATGTCAGCCATCCTCCACTACTCTCCACACTGACAGCCAGAGTGCTTTGGCCATTGCGCGTAATCCAGTCTTTCATACGCGTACCAAGCACATTGAGGTTCACTATCATTATGTTCGAGAGCGCTTGAAAGCGGGAGACATAGAGTTGTCCTACATTCCGACTGAGGACAACTTAGCATATCTGTTTACAAAGGCACTTCCTTGCCCCAAGTTTGAAGTTTTTCACCAGGATTTACACTTGGTTCCCTTTGTTACATGATCATAGGTGGCTATATCCCTTGGGATGAACATGTGGCACCATGACCAGAAAATACCTGGTATTCTGCGACATTTCCAGGTTCAAATAGACATCTAAAATAGCCTTTGGGATTAGACATCTAAAATAGACAGCAAAATTAAGGAAAACAGCAAATAGAGAAAACAGACCCCCACGGGGTTCTACAGCCTCAAAACAGCAGAAAAGTCCTGCAAAGGACCTCGAAATATGGGCAGCAGATGAAAAACAGCAGCGCCATGCCTTGAAACACGTGCTAGAGCAGGAAAAACACGTCAAAATAGGTCGACCAGCTCTGTCAGCAATTCCAAAGGCTCTCAAGAAGAGACTAGTGGCTGCAAATGTGACAAACCAAAGCTCAAAGGGACAAGCAGCAGCTCTTTACTCTGAAAGACTGCTTCAAAATGTACCACCCATCTCCAGAATTTGTCCAAAAGATGCCCCCCCCCATTGCGTGCATGCAGAAACCTCCCCCTCCCCCTGCACGCGTGCACCCACCCCACCCCCCTACCCGCTTGCTTGCATGCGAAAAACTCAATAAGAACAGTTTGAGACTTCAGAAAAACGGCTTCAAAACTGCCAAAATAATAATCGCCTACTTGAAAATCTGCTCCAAAACACTGCAGCTAGGCTGGAATGATTTCAGACTTTCTTCACGACGAAAACGGAGGGTTTTCACAACAAAAAAGCTCCACGAGTGCGCGGGAGATGCTAGGAATCAAGGGAAGCCTGCTCTAAACCAAATCTTGGAAATGGAAGTTAGAGAACAACAGAGAATGCAGTGAAGAAAGCTGAACTGAAATTGCAGCAACAAGAATGAACTACAAAGCTAGGGTAGTCATAGAGACAAAATCCTAGGATGGACCCTAACTAGGATCAAAACATGTGCAGTGACTAACTCGCCCACAAACTCAACCTCTAATTGAGGTTAGGAGGAAAAAACCTTATAAAGGGAAAAATCGCCCCTAACCCTTAATACATTGGCCACTGCCTTAGGAACTACAAATATTTTTATTTGCTAGAGCCACTCTGTCATGAAGGGGGAAAATGGGCTAATTTAGAGGCCCTTTAGGGGGATTTTAGGTGGGACATGTGGTGGGACTATATAAGTCTCCATCCACCACTTATTGTAGCACTTTTTGATGTGACATCTAATCCTATATACTACCTCCTCCTTCCTCCTACGTTCTGCCTACTCTCTCTCCCAATCTCTCTCTCTATCTCTATCTCTATCTCTTCCTCTCCCTCTACCCCTTCCTCTCCTTCTTCCCCTTCCTCTCCTTCTCCCCTTTCATCTCACTCTCCCTTTCCCTCTCCCCTCTCCTCTTTTCCCCCTTCTCCTGCCATCTCTGGCGCTTCACCAATTCAGCCCCGGCCCCCTTCAATGCATCGGTACCAGAGCATGACTGGCACCTTGGTTTCCATTCAGAATTCCAACAGGTTGCCAACGCAGGACAGGTAGTGTGCAACGTCAAATACTGGCGCCAACTGTGATCTAGCGCCACCCACCAAGCAACATGCGGTGACCAACGCAACTGGCAGAGGAAACTCCAACGCCAACAGGTCGCCAATGAGGAAAACCCCCTTCTTTACGAGGAAAGCCCCCACTAGCTAGGATTAGAAGGGCGATCTGCAAGCATCCCAACCTTGCAAGCATCCCGTAACGAAGCTGCCCTGCAAACCCAGCAGGCCCAATCTACTCTCCCGTCACGCCCATGCCATGAGCCCATCCGTTCCACCCGTTTTTTTCTAGACATTCCGTCCATTTACCCATTCCTTTCCGTCGAGCCTCGCTTGCTACATGATCTCCCCGTCTGTTGCCCACTTCGTGATCTCCTCGTCCTACTCCTGCTGCACGCTACCCCGTCCAGTACCCGCTGCCCACTGCGTAATCACCCCCGTCTGCCCCCGTGCGCCGCCCTACGCGACGTCCTCGCCACCTTGTAAACCTTAGCCTCTAAGGTTAGCTGTGCTATACTAACATTGGGTTTGTTGGTTGGTTAGTTACTTGGTTTGGGTTGGGTTAGTTTGGTTAGGTTTAGTTAGGTTGGTCGGGTTAGTCAATTAGGTCTGATGAGCTAGGTTGGGTTAGTTAGTCAGTTAGTTAACCTAACTACGGTTCAATTAGTAGGTTAGGTTAGGTTAGACTAAGTCTTGTCTTAACTCTCTTTACCAGTCCTAGGTGACTTAGGGACCCCCCCACACACAAAAAAATTAAAGAATAAAAATAAAAAAGAGAGGCAAAACTAAGAATCTTCCAACCTCTTTTAAGGGCTTTCCATAGCCCTATTTTGGCTAATTCGGGCCACATTTTGAAGCTTCTTCGACGACCTTTCTTCTAAGCCTCTCCATCGACCTTTTCGTGTTTCCACACACTATCTCATGTGCTCATAGCCCTATTTTGGCTAATTCGGGCCCCGTTTCGAAGCTTCTTCAACAACCTTTCTTCTGAGCCTCTCCATCGACCTTTTCGTGTTTCCACACACTATCTCACGTGCTCATTACAACAGGGATTTGCTATCCATTTCTCTTTGCCTACATTCGAGCTCCTCTCTCCAGGGCCAGTCACCATGCTACCGAAGCATGCCCCTCGTGATATATTGCACGAGAGTGATGAGGCTGCTCAGTATGAGCAAGTGCCTCCCACAGTGGCTGCATCCACTCATGGTACAGAGGTTCCTTCCACTTAGCCTCTCTCTCCTGCATCCCGGGAAGCGCAAGCAACACAGACAATCTTTGGATGCCCTCTCCTCTATGCTCCAAGGTGCTTTCCGCCAGATAGGATAGGAGTTCAGCCAACGGCTTACCATATGCAAGATACCGCTCTTGCCCAGATGGGACAGCAGATTGGTCAACAGATCACATCTGCCATTGCTATGCAGGATAAGGGTAAGCAGCCGCACCCCAGCAAGGGAACCACTCAGACAGTCAGGATGTTTTGTCTGCTCCACGTAGGGGTTTTATGGCAAATACCCACCGTGCCTATGGCCATCAGTCTTCTGGACCATTGCATGTACCCCAGCATGGGGATTATCTGTACTTAGATGATGCATTTTCTCTAAACTGAGCACCTTCTTGCAGAATGTCAAGCCATCTTTTCGCTCACAGCTTTCTACATCTATGCAGGCTGAGCCGTCTCTTTTGGGCCGACCCGTTGGTGTGCATCCAGTTAGTGCTCCTTTCACCGCACCATCAAGTATGCCTGGAGTGGTTCATGCACCTATCGCTCCACCAGCGAGCACATATAGCCAGATGCAACCAGAGCATCAGATGGCAGCAGCTACTACGCAGCAAGGGGTTGGTGGTGGGCAGCAAGCCACTTTTGATGACATGCTGGCAGATTCTTTGCGTTCATATGGCCATCAAACTTGAAATCATAGTTAGGTCCGCACGCGTGCGGACATTTTCACCATACTCCATCCGTACGTCCGTACATACGGCCTTCCATACGAGGTTTTTCTTTTTTTCTTTTTTTCTTTTTTTTTTCTCCTTTTGAAGAGGGAGGCATGGATCGATTTTGTGCCTGGCCAAAACCTTGGAAACGAGTACAATGATCAACATCAACATAAAACTCTGACCCATACAAATAATGTCTCCATGTTTTCAAAGCATGGACAACAGCATACAAGTCTAATTCATGAGTTGGCGAATTTCATTGAGAGAGAGAAAGCTGCTTGCTTTCAAAGGCTACTGGCCTTCCCTCTTGAAGAAGAACAGCTCCTACCGCAATGCCACTTGCATCGGTTTCAAGGAAAAACGGTTTCTCGGGATCAAGTATTTTTAACACCGGTCCTGAGACCACAGCTTGTTTTATGGTGTTAAAACTATTCTGTTGATTCTGTCCCCATATAAAAGGTACTTTATCTGAGGTCAGATCAGTCAATGGTGATACTATTTCGGAATATCCTTTGATATGCCTTCGATAAAATTGGACAAATCCCAAGAATGATTGCAAAGCGGTCAAACTCTGAGGGATTGGCCAAGTCAGTATCGCAGCCACTTTCTTTGGATCCATTTCTACCCGCTCATGAGTAATTATGAATCCTAAATATTCAAGTCTTACCATACACAGTATAGTTTTTTTTTTATTTACATAAAGACTGGCTTTCCTCAAAGTATTGAACACTATTCTTAAGTGTTCGTAATGCTCAGCAATACTTTTGCTGAATATAAGAATATCGTTAATAAAGTGTACTACAAACTTTCCGATATACGGACGTAGTAAATCGTTCATAAGCATGACGAATGTAGCTGGAGCATTGGTAAGTCCAAAGGGCATTACTAAAAACTCATAATGTCCAAACCTGCTTCTAAAAGCGGTTTTATGCACCTCCTCGGCTCCAATACGGATCTGATGGTAGCCACATTTAAGATCTATCTTACTAAAAATTACGGCCCTATGTAATGCATCTAGCAAATCATCTATCCGAGTCATCGGATACCTGTGCTTAGTAGTGATATTATTCAATGCTCTGTAATCTATACAGAGGCGAAAAGTATCATCTTTCTTCTTCTTTAATATCATTGGCGAAGCAAAAGGTGAGAAACTGGGTTGAATCTACCCCAGCTTGAGGTATTCTTCCAGTTGTCTTCGTACCTCCGCTTCTTCGGTAAAACTCAACCTATAGGGAGGTCTATTTACAGGTTCTGCTCCCGGGATTTCAATCTTATGCTGAACATTCCGCTCTGGAGGTAACCCATAAGGTAACTCATCCCTAAAACAATCAGAGAACTCCTCTACTGTTTGATCAGCCAGCTTGGCCATATCTCCATTTTGGGCAACATCAGTGCTAGCCGAAGAATCATCAATTGGCTCTACCGATACTGTACAAAGAAACAAAAACTCTTCTTGATCTTTTCGAATTTCCATTACGAAAACCAACGGTCCTTGAGGTATATCTTTTTCACCTCGTAAGACATACAGCACATCATTCATCTTAAATAGATAAATGTGCTTTTTCAAATCTATGGCTGGATTCTTCCTAGAATGCCAAGTCTTACCCAGGGCTATGTCTGCATGAGCAAGCTTTGTCATTTCAAAATCAAGCTTCTCAGCATAGTCCTAAATTCGAAGTTCCAACTGGGTAACCCTTTGGTCCCATACTTCAGTTGAACTTCCGTCTGCCATTCTGACTGTATATGCATAGTCAGATGGGCTAGTCTTTAGTTTCAGCCTCTTTACAAGCTTGGAGTTAATTACATTGTGCGTTGACGCTGAGTCAAACAACACAATGACATCATGATTAGCTACTTGCCCCTTCATCTTAATTAACTCCGTATCATTAAAGGCTGTATACCCCGTTGTCGCGAGCTTTGACAGGACATTATCAAGTGCACTAGTTACTAACTTAGCAATAGACACACATAACAAAACAGGTACTGACCTTTGAGAAGATCCCGCTAGCTGAATCTGCATTTGCTTGCTCTGGGACTTCCCTCCATTTCCACATCGCATTCTGAGATCACCATCTCAGCCATCCGACGATCCTTGTTTCGTGGACAATCTTTCCACTGATGAGGCTGAAGGCATCCAAAACACAAGCCTTCTCTCCTCGCTTTTTCTCTTTGCTCTGAGTTCAAAGAAGACTTCGACTAAGCCCGGGCTGCCATTGGTGTTACTTTCCTTTTCATTCAAATGGTGGTACTTGATTTACGAGTCTCAACTGGTTTCGCCTGCTTGGCTCAACCACTATGCTGTGAGGCACTCCCTTTGCTAATCAACTTCTTCTTAAACCCAGTTTTCTTCGTGTACTCATACCGAGTCCCAACTTGCACAAACCCACTTGGTATGTTCCCTTTTGCATCCTCATAGTTCAAGGCTATGGCAATTGCTTCATCTAGCGTGTTCGCATACTTAGCCTGAACTTCCATCTTGATCCGATCATTCAATCCAAAGATAAAATATTTTACCTGGATTGACTGAGATAGAGGTTCATAAACTTTCATTACACTTTCTCTGAGCTTATTAGTGTATTCTGCCACTGATAAATTTCTCTGATGAAGGTTTCAATACTGATCCCAAGCTCAAGATGCTTCGTCAGGAGGTAAGAAGTGTTTTCTAAATTCTTTTTTAAACCCCTCCCAAGTAGTGGATGCCAATCCATCTTTCTGCTATTTTATCCACCACCTATCCGCTGCCTCATTAAACATATGGGTGGCCTTGCAGATTTTCTTCATATCATTCCTGATTTCATAAATGGTGAAGGCCTCGTCCCATTTGTGTAACCAGGTTTCTATGATATCGGAACTATGGTCAGATATCCAACCAGAATACTTTTCTGGCCTATACTTGGCAATATTAGGCACCTTAGTCCTCTTAGGCTCGAACATATGAACACTGGTTTCAAGCTCCATTGGAGATTTACCTTTCTCTTCTCGAGATGGTCTAGCAGACATACTATGAACCATTTTCCTGAGCTCGGATTACCCTACATTTGCTTGTAATTGTTGCGCTAAAATTTGTTGCAAGGCATCTTCTAACATTGCAATTCTGCCAGATAGTGTATGGCCTGCTAGGCGCAACACCTACGGGGTTGGCCAGACTCCCGACTCTACGAGATCCACCCTAGAAGCTTCTTCTTCTACTTACATTTAGGTCGATAGGTTTTTTTTTTTTAATAAATAAATATAACAAATAAAACACCGCCTAAAACTGTATTTACAAACGGCTTTTCAATCTCCTAACCCCAAAAGGTGTCCAACCAGGCGTAACCATCAACTGAAAGTAATTGAGAACCAAACCGAATATATTTTCCCTATACTAGGGAAATATCTGCAATGAGAAATAACTCAAACGCCAAGGCAAATAAACGAGCGTATACTCTTCAAACTTAGAAGGCATAGAGAGCTCCCTGGTCATATTTCTGCTGCATGAAGAGATCAACTAGTCCCTGTAAGCCACTCCAAATCTGCATTTATAATCTGACCTGAATGGATGATGTGGCTCTCTTTTTCTTCTTCACCAAATCTCTGTGAGCATCTAATCTGGACGCTACATCATTGTAAAATAACCATGTCGTAAATAGTAAACGTCACCTTAAAATCCACCGGATACCATCGTAACCTTAGCCCCAAGCCATTTATTTTGTCATAACGCTTGAACCTTGCGAGGTAATTGACCAACAACCTCTGTTACGCTCCAACCTTTGAGGTTAGCATCGTACGTAACTCTACTGGCTACCGAATCCATGACTTGCAAAATCCACAGCACTACGTTTTTTTTTTCTCACCCAACATCGATAACGTTGAAGAACCTCCACGTAACACAAATATCAAAAGCCAGACTTCTTTTAAGTGGTTCGTCGTGGATATCTAGATCAGTTCCATGGCCCTAAGCTAGCTGCAGGTTGACGAACGGAAGGAATCACAATAATCATAAAACTAGCCCATGCTCACAGGCTCCTGTAATCCCGTCTTCCACATCTTCATTCAACAACGAAAGATACCGAAATATTACGGTCAACTAGTACTAAAGGTAATAACCCGTAAACCAGCGTGTGCGCCACTCTTAGCCTTTTCCCTGATCACGTAAGATAAGCTTCCCGCTCCTCTATTGGCTTCCCGGTGGTAGCACGCTAAGGCTTAACGAAGATTCGGATCAATAGCCCGACGTTTTGCCACGCTCTGCCTGCTGAATATCAAAGCCCAAGACAATGCCTAAATCATACTCTGAGCAAAGCGTCGCTCCAAACTCCTACAGCTTGATGCAATCCTGAAGGCTTTCGAAGAGTTGATATTTGCCGTCCATCTACAAATGAATAAGAAACCAAGCAACGATCCTGTCGACTAGAGTGCAATCTTACACCCAACCAGTCTAGGGCCTCTCTCAATCCCCCTGTTCCCAATCGCCTGCAACTCTGATACCAAATGAAACGTCCAAAACTGTTGACGCCTAAATTTTCACATCAATCACAGGCATAGGCACACAAATTATCCTCCCAGCCAACCTCGATGGTAGCAAGCTCTCAAGATGATTACGTTATGTGAAAGCTCCTGCTTGCCAAATCCCAACGAGCCCCAATTCCCAAGATGGATCTAGTATGCCACATGTCTTCATTCTAAGGTACCTCCTAAATGCATCATTTACCCCTCTCTTGGGATATCATTGAATCATTTGCCCCTTGGCACATTTAATGCATTTAGACCCTTTAGCCTTAGATCCACCTAGTCTAGTGCCATATCACCCTCACCAAGGACCTTGACTTTAATCCCTTTCTGATCAGTTACCTAAAGCCCAACAAATATAATACAAACATTGATCCTTTAAAGGAAAATGTCAACCGACCCTTCC
Organism: Dipteris shenzhenensis; assembly: GCF_047967505.1. Classification (NCBI taxonomy): domain Eukaryota; kingdom Viridiplantae; phylum Streptophyta; class Polypodiopsida; order Gleicheniales; family Dipteridaceae; genus Dipteris; species Dipteris shenzhenensis. Next base: position 26,797,647 of record NC_141596.1, read on the forward strand.
GAGGTCATGTTACCTCAACTTGAGCGTAACAATATGCATTATCGAGACCCCCTTCTGGGGACACATAAATAGAGAGCTGGCTGGCCCAGCCTGGCCACGTGGCAGGCTGCCATTGAAATAGGCCTGTCCAGCCCTAACCCAACTTCCTTCCAGGCCTATTTGGCCCCCAAACCTGCTGTAAACAGTGCGCCTGTCAGCCCTGCTGATTCTGCCTCCTGCAAGACCTCTGCCAGCCTCCAGATCTGCAACACTCCGTACATGCTGACATGGACAGCCATCCAGGTGCTGATGTCAATGCTGATGTCATCGCCTGTTTCTTTGCTAGATTCCCTGTACAGTGCCCTTCCATCTAGAGGCAGCCACGTGGCAGTGTTACACATTTGTTGTCCCCCATGTAGGCTTTCATCTGCCAGGTACTTGCTCCCTTATGCTGCCCACATGACAGCCTGTTTGCTGCCCATGTGGCAGCCCCAAACCTCTCTCTCTTTTCCTATGGTCCACCGCCCCAATGCACTCCTTATTTGGGGACTCACAAATCGGGAAGTGACCTCTACTTTTCCAACACTCCGCACACCCACCAAGATGAAGTCTACGAGGTCATATGATTGCAAAAAAGACTCCATCATAACCCGCCATAGACCGCAATCAATCCCATCCAATTGACGGTTACGAAGAAGGTGGGTATTACAGGAATCTTCAACTTATTATCAGCCATTTCCGACAAGGAAGCCATATCAGGAAGAAGAGTAGAAGGGAAAAAGGGAGGGTGGGTGGGAAGAAAAGAGAAAGGGGATCGAAGGAAGAAGAGAGGAAAGGGCTGGCAAAAGACGATGAAGAAGCTTGCAGCCAAAGTTCAAGTATATGAAGTCCGGCCCTGGAAACACCTCCTCTCCGATCTGAAAACACCCTTCAAACAAGTCGCCCTTTGTTGTACCCAAACAGTCCACAGGTCCTCACACTTCTCTTCAAACAGCTCCGAACAGCAGCCCAAAATACCTCGCGGTTCGCTGGCTCCAAGCACCCTCCATGACTCAGGTCTTTAGCCAACCTTTGGCTCTGATACCATGTGAGAGTGCAGCCTAATCTGGACAGCAAAAGAGAGCACACACAATGCGAACTCAAATGCGAGAAAGAGAGAAAGTAAGTCTGCACAAGAGATCTGAAAAAATACCTCAATTGCTAGGCCAAAACCTTGTACAATTGATGGTACAACAAGGGGGGAGGAGCCCTATTTATAGGGTCCCCCTCACCAGCCAACCTGGCTGACCTAGGACCCAAGGTCCAGTGACCAACCTCGTTCTGATTGGCCCCCCAACCACAGCACCACCTAGACACCTACATAGCAGCCTGTGTGCAGCCTTGAAGAGAGCCCAGGGACGGGTATATACAGCCCCACACCCCCCTGCCCTGTCCACGGCCAATATGCCTTCAAGGCAGCCTGCAAGGAAGGCTGAATCCACCGGCTCCTACCTCACACGGGCGAGCACAACCACAACAAAGGCCCGAACTCTATGATACAGGAGATGCAACTCTAACAGTGGGATGCCTGATACCCATCCTGTCTCAACCCATAGCTTTGTGAAGATACCTGGAACTGTCCAATTGAGATCCTCAGTGCATGTGGGAGAAGAAACTAGGTGTAGCCCAATGGTTCGGCACACCCTCTTCCGAGGAATATTGTGCCACGGAGGTAGATCTGAGGGCATATGCAGGGCTGCCATGTGGGCAGCATGCACGCTGCCATGTGGGAAAAGAATGCTAGTGAGTCAGCGCCAGCCTGGAGCAGAGGACACACTACAGGACAGCAAGGTTGGACTGTCAGGGCCATGTCAGATGGCTGGAGCATGACTGAAAACACCACATGTCTGCACAGGACAAATGTGCACCAGACAGTCTTGGGCTGAGCCTTCAGCCATGCTCTCATCAAATAGTCAGTGTAATTAGATTATGCTACAATAAAGCTCAGTTTGGTGTTGTGTCTTCATCGCCACCTTGGCAAACCTATGTGTTTGCCTCTATTTCCAATGACTCTAACCCGTCCCTGGCAACTTGAAGGTCCTCTCTCATATCTATTTCCAACAACTGTAACCCTCCTTGGCAAAGGGCTTCGCTTAATTACCCATAAAGCCTACCAACATAAAATACACAAGTTGGGAGCTTACGTATTACATATAGAGTGATGGTCCAGTTGTGATCCTTTCTGCTCAAATGAGGCATTCTAACCCGCGGGTCACCATAGGTGATCTGCACTTGAATGCCAACAAACCAACCAAGAAGAGAAAATAAGCACCAGATGAACAAGATTGTAGGATAGCGAACAAATGTAAAACAAAAGCACAGTCATACCAGCATATAAACACCGCCTGGCTTCAAGACCCTGAAACACATTATAGAGAGGACGCAATACTTCTAAGCCAGAAATAGATGCTTACGCTCAGCACAAATCTTGCACTGAAAAAGACAATAAACTAATTATCTACTCTTACAAAGATTGCTGATATTTGTTCTTCGATAAAGAAGAGGCTTGCTTCTACCAACAGGATGCTCAATGTGCACACTGCGAAACAAAAAGTCGTTTCAGAGAAAACAAGACCTGCTAACTTCCCCTAGCATGCTTGCTGCACTAAATGGCGCATTGGCTCCACACTGTCCAGCATATTCAATATACAAGTTACATGACTGTATTCTGACAAACTGTGTATAGCTTTCAAAATTAGGAAACTCAGAAAGTCAGTGATGAAACCTTTAAAAATAACAATAAAGAACCAATTTTCTCCATAATTGAAAACTTCAAGATTTTGTTAGAATCCAAACCACCATGGAGCATTGAAGGTGCGTATAACAGGACATATTTATAAAACAAAGCTCAAGGACATACCATTAGTGAGTCCAGAGTACCTGCCCCAAAATATTCATCAAAGCCTAGCATTACAATCAAATCCCTTTACATAGCTCAAAACTCACTGCTGTTGACTGTCCATTGCAGCATTAATTCTAAGTTCCACTTGAAACATCCACATCTTAACACCAAACTTGAAAAGGGCATGAAAATTACACAGGCTCTCTCCAACCAAATTTAGACAGGTCATGCAGACATGAGTGCACACATGTAATCACATACCTTTGTCAATAACAGAGTCAAAAGTGCAATCATCAAAGAAAGATAAATCTCGAACATCCATAGTCATATCTGCAGTAAGAAATTAAGGGATCTTTTTCGCTTGACTCTTCAAGCACATGTTCTGAAAAGTACCTTATGCTTTCTTTGCACAACAATCGCATCTGTGTATGAAAGTAAAATTCTTCAACTAGATTACTGCTTCTACTTTCCAATGAAACTTTTCTTGGATGGGAGAGATGGGGGGTCGGGAGGAGGGCAAAAAAATGCAGACATCTTGATTAGCAGCTCCCCTCCCTCCTTCCCCCGGCCCCAAACACCCCAAAGCAAGAAAAACAAGAATCAGAACAGAAAGTGGATCCCACCCAAAGTTTCAACTTTGGTGGATACATTTCAGCTGAGGCACATTCCAGTACTTCTTCTGCATTGCCTCAATTACCACCGGTGAGATATCAATGTTGATAATTTCTTGGTACCCATCTTTCACCATATCTTCTGACATTACTGCAAATATAGAATGACAATGGGAGTACAATCAAACAAACAGCCTCAGTTTAGACAAAATGAGTTTCAATTCAGAACTGGCGAGACGAAAACAGTACCATTAGTTCAGAAGTAGACATATTTTCAGAACCTAGCATAAGTAATACATTCTAAAACAAAACCAAGAATTCTACCACCTGAGCAGTGGTGTACATTGCTGGTTGCCACCTTATGACTATTCTACCATTGAGACTGAACTATGCAAACCATTCATGAAAACTTCTTGATACTCAGGCAAGTGCCCTTCTACACTCATAGCATAGAATGATGCATAAAGATCCTTGATTCGAAGGTAAGCAAAAGAGAAACGACAATGGTTTACAGTATGTCCATACATCCCATTACCCGGAATTCTGTTTCCAAACTTCAGATTTACAGCAAGAACTTCACAGAAGCCAAGGCAAACATTTAGTCCAGGCAGGCATCACCTGTTTGTCCCCAAATAAGGAGTGCAATGAGGCATGATACCTATAGCAATATCGGTGAGCATGGTGCCATTTGGGCACGGGAAGAGGAGTGGGAGAGACTGCCACATGGGCAACAGACAAGCTACCAGGTGTTAATCCAAGAAAGAGTCCGTTTATATGGCAGCCAATGAGTCACCCTGTCAACAGATATGACTGACAGTACCACCAATGCATAGTTAGGGGAAACAGAAACGGGGAAACGGGGAATGGAAACGGAAACGGAAACATTTTGGGATTTTTGGGAAGGCTGAAACGAGGAAACGCCACGTCAGCAAGGGGGTTTTAGAAAAAGGGGTTTTGAGATGAGAACACACACATTTAGAATGCTATAGCCTACAGCTTGAAAGAGAGCCAAGGGTTGAAAGAGAGGGCTAAAACTTGAAAGTGGGGCCTGAAAGAGGAGGGAACAGAAGGCTGAAAGACAGGGCTGAAGGAGGGGGCTGAAGGAGGGGGCTGGAGGGGAGCAGATGATGATGGAGGGCTAAAGCAGCTTGCAGGAGAGAAAGGAGAGGAAAGGAGTGAATGGGGCTCAAGGAGGGCTGGAAAACCTTGAGGATGGAGAGAGTATGAGGCTGAAGGAGTGGAAGGAGGCCAAAATCGAAAGCAAAAAGACCAAAAACGGGGCTGGCGGCGGATTTCGCCTCATTTTGGAGACCTAGCAGCCTGTGTTGTCTGAAACGGCCCGTTTCAGGGCTTTGAAACGCGTTTCAGACTGGCTGAAACGTTTCAGCCAGCCGTTTCAGGATCCTGAAACATTTCAGACTCTGAAACGCGTTTCAGGAAACGAGGCTTCTTTGAAACGGCGTTTCAGGCTTGGCTAGACTCTGAAACGCGTTTCAGCATAACTGTGCACCAATGTCTGGGCTGGTTGTGCGGCTCTATATAACCCAGCCAAGTATCCAGTGGGCTGCGATGGCAGATGAAACTGTCAATCAACCCTCAAACAAATTCCAGATCTTTTCAAAACATCAAAGGTGGTGGCATTATGGTTTTCCACCCAGCCATTTTTCTAGCAGCCAAAAACTCACATCATATATCCCATCGATTTCTTTTCCATTTCCAGGTGCAAGGCCCCAAATACATAGATGGACCTGAATGCCACATGTCATGTTTATAACGCCTACCCTCTGATGCACCACTTGAGGATCCAAGTTTATTTCACTTGCCCCCATGCCTGTTTGCACAATTTGTGCACCAAGGCCTTTGGCCTTAGATCCATTTAGTCTGTGCCATTTACCTCACCGATGACCTTGGCATTAAAACCTTTTGACCATATACATAAAGCACAACACAATACCAACTGACCCTTACGAGGTCATGCTATCTCAACCTGAGCATAACATTCCTTACCTCTTCAAGCATCAGCGTCCTTGATGATGGAGCCTAGAAATGCTCTCTGCATCTGGTACACAGACTCGTAATTCCCTTCCAATAGAGGTAAACCATGCCATGCAACTAACACTGGGGGTATCTTCCGATTGCGTACTTGCATTGTTCCTAGGTCCAAGATTCTTGTTGGTTTGCCCTTTGCATTGTCATGAAAAGGGAAATTGATTATTCTATTAATTAACAAACATTAGAACATTATTACATTATGAACCAATTTGATGGTGTGACATATAATGGACACCGGCCGAGATTGTTATGGCGGTACATCATCTAAATGATAGGGCCTGTTGAGCTGAAGCCGTTGCTTCAAACAGCATCAAATTTGTACAAGTAACGCTTATTTTATCAATGAAATAAAAAGTGTCATGCATTAGGCACCTAAATGGAGGTAGACACATTCGAGTGCTGTTGCTGGGGATGATGATGATATTGATGATGATGCTGAGATTGATATATAGTCAACCATCAACATGACTATGTTGTACTTAGGACTTAGTATTGCCATTCTGCATTTTTGCATTTTTTGCATTTTGCATTTTGCATTGGTATGGATGCTCGTTTAGTAGCTCCACTACCACAGCTCGTTGTATCAAGATTTTCACAGTCTCATAGACCCATCGGTCTTCCAAAGACTTTAATAAACTTTCTTTCTTTCTTTCTTTCTATCCCTACACTCTTGGTTGCTATAATTCAAGAAAAATGAAGAAATCTGAAGCATTCACGAAAGAGAGCGCATTTTGCATGTCACTTGGTATCAGAGCAGCAATGAGCCATTGAAAAGGACGGAAGCAAAGGAGGCTGGTCGCTGATAGAGCTATTGGATGAAGGGAGATGAAGGGAGCAACGGAAGGGGAACGGAAGGAAGATCGAATGCAAGGACGAGACAATAAGCTGAAGGAACTGAAGTGTACTTGCACATGGATCATGGGAACATAGGACAACTTTACACCTTTAGCTGGCAGTCTCAATGTGCTTGGTACGCTAGCTGACATCAACATCTGCAAGTAACTTGCAAAGCCAAACACACTCTACAGTAGCTGTGAACACTGCCCTGTACTTAGCTTCACAACTCAAAGTAGCAACTGTAGAAATGCATTAAGAGCCAAGCATGAAACAGTTACCACTGTGAGACACACGGGTGTCATAACAACCACTCAGTCATTGTCCGTGAAAGAATGCATACCAATGAAGACTCATCATCATATAATAGTCCCAAGGTTGCGTGCCTTTTAAGTATCAGAAGACGTGTTTCACTGCTGTGTAGTTGGCTTGTGCATAAACTTGCTTAACTGAGACACTGTATATTGCAAATCAGGCCTGCTGTGACATAGACAGATAAGGCAGCCCACAGACTATTGGTAAAGGGTAGAATCAAATGGGTCATTCCCATCCTCAAAGGAGAACTAGAAGCCAAGCTTCAATGGTGTGGAAACTGGCTTACAATCCTTGAGTTGGAAGCAGTGTAAGAGCTGTCCAATGTACTTGGATTGGATCATAATTATACCCCCATCAAAAGTAGCAAATTGAATGCCAATATAGTAATGTAACTTGATTTGTGCAAATCAGCTTGAAAGCTGCAATTTGCTGTGTATCTGGACCAATAATAAGCATGCCATCCACTATAGAATTAAAATCAAAAAATGTGGTTCACTCTTCCAGACACGAAGAGTAACCTCTGTGGGGCTGTTCTGAAATCCAATGCAACAAATGTGAATGTATTTTTGCATATCATGCCCAGGTTGCCTGCTGTAATCCATAGAGGTCCTTTTCCGGCGGGCATACCTTATTTTCAGAACCTACAAACTCAAATCCTCAAGGTTGGCTGACATAGAAGTAGATCACCATGAAGGAAAGTTGTCTTTATGTCAAGCTGATGAGCATCCCAATGCTTATGTGATGCAATGGCAATGATACACAGAATGGTCGTAATGTGTGAAGTGGGAGCAAAGGTCTCCTCAAAGTCAATGCCATGTTGATGTGCATAGCCTTTCACAACAAGACAAGCTTAGTAGTGGTCTACACTACCATCAGCTTTCCACTTCACCTTGTAAGACCCTCTTACTATCGATGGCATGCTTGCCTGCTGGCAAGTCACATAACTCCCATGTGCCATTTGCATGAATGGAATCAAGTTCAGCTCCTATGGCATCCATCCAGTCCCTGCTAACAAATGCATCCTTATGGCATAAGGGTTCTTCATTGCAAACTGTGACAATCAATGCAACATCAAGAAAATTGCCATGTATCTGTTTCTAACCACCTCTGGTGCAGGTAGCCAAGGGCTCAGCTTGCTCGCTGTACCTGAGAGTCTCCAAAAGCCACCTTGGGACTATTTTTGGCTGTCCAATGACAGCCCTCTCCTCTACAACTACCTGTTTAATAGCATGATCGGGCTGAACATTGGCATCATGAGGAGGTTGTGAATTGCTAGAAGCATTGCGATTTGTATCAAATCTGATCTGAATCTGTGTTTGAATCATTCTCAGCAAAAACGAGCTGTTGTTTCCAGCAAATAGAGCTATGCAAATGTGAGGCAAGCACCAGTCGCAAGAGCTGACAAGCAGGTGGAAGATCTAAATAGCAGGTCGTGTGCCCTATTATAGCAAAGGCAACTATGGGTCGATGCTCTAGGCTGGCTTTTGAGCTGCTGTTTTGTTAAAACTTCCAACCCCAGACTAGGGTCCTGTTACAGCAAAGGCGACTATGGGTCAATGCTCTGGGCTGGCTTTTGAGCCACTGTTTTGCTAAAACTCCCAACTGCAAACGATGCTCTAGGCTGGCTTTTGAGCTGCTATTTTGCTAAAACTCCCAACCCCAAACTAGAGCCCTGTTACAGCAAAGGCAACTATGTGTCCATCCTCTAAGCTGGCCTTTGAGCTACTATTTTGCTAAAACTCCCAACCCCGGACTAGGGCCCTATTCCAGCAAACAAGACTATGGGTTGATGATCTCAGCTGGCCTTTGAGGTGCTATTCATATAAAACTGCCAACCCCTAACTACGGCCCTGTTACAGCAACGGCGACTATGGGTCGATGAACCCTACAAACAGAAGCCACTCCCACACTCAATTCATCGTGCATCGGGTCACCTCCCATCTTCACCCGTGGCATTCAATTGCTTGAGTCTTACCTGGGTTGAGCAATGAGCATGAGGGAGACAAGAAGAAGCAAAAGATCTTGCTCTAATACCATTGTTGGATGCGAAGAGCAATAGAAGGACGCTGGAATGCAAGGAGGAGACAACAAGCAAAACGAACTGAAGTGTACTTGCAAATGGATAGTGTGAAAGTACAAGAGATGGCCAATATAAGACCCAAAGTCAACCAAAGTCTACTTAGGACTAAAATGTCCTAAGTGTACTAGATGTCCCAATAGGACTTGTGTCCTAGGACTAAGCGTCCTAACTAACCTACAAGGCCATACCAGGGCTAAGTGTCAAAAAGAGCGACAGCAAAGAAGAGGCAGAAACATGCATGGGAGCGACAAGCAAGCTAGGCCAGAAGCGGGCAAGGTTTCATGGAATCACGTGCACAGGAAGGCCGAGGAAATAGTTGGATATGCAATAGGGACCAAAGAGTGGTGAAAAGGCCTGGAAGGCGGAATCTATCCTAAAATAGGGTAAAAGGCCAGCTGCACAGAACAGCAAAATCCAAGTATCCTAGAGAAGGCCTTCAATTTGGAATTTTCGAGCACCCTAAGGAAGGCCTTCTGCCTAAAATTTCCATCCGCTATGTTTGTGCTTGAACAGTGAACGGTCGTCCTAATGGGGTGATCCCCCATGTGAATGTGCCCTTGAACTCCTTCAATCGTCAAGAGATGAAAACCCCAAGCCCTTGTTACCACAACGGAAAGTTGGATCAGAACAATATATTAAAAGGGTGATCCACCCATCATATACCCCCTGTAACGGCATCAAGACCTTCGATTCACCCAACTTAAGCAATCTAAACTCCGTGCACCATTTATTGCAAAAGACAAGGGAAAAGAGCTTATTTCAGCTTGTTTTTCGACATAGACGAAGCGGGAGATGGATTAGTACCATTAACTCTACAAGATTTGAGTTTTGTTGTAGAATAACCTCTGTTTTGAAATTACAATAAGTCAATTTCTAGTTACTAGTAAAAAGAAAGAACGGAAGGGGAAGGGATGTGTAGCAAAAGTGGTATTTTTGTAGCCTTTTTATTAGCCTTGTACTTTGTACTTTGTACTTTAGGCTCTAGATTGATACCATGTGGCAGTGTGGGGTTACCATCCCATAAATAAAGTTGTAATTTGGCATGCCCTACTTCCTCTAAGAGGCATGCCCCCCCGCCAAAATGGAATTCTACCAGGGCTTCTAAGCTCAAGCTGAATTCTAAGATGAAATTAACCATCTTCTGTCCTTGTGCAGCCCCTCACAAGACCTGTTGTAAGTCCAGCCCCTGACTTACTCTCTCAACCTCTCTTACTCTGCTCTAAAAGGTACTTCTATGCTTCCTTCAACATTGTACTTTCTGCAATGTACATTCCAGCAAGTGTATTTCAGATTCTAAGGAATGGATCTACCCTATTTCCTTTCCCAAGCTATTCTAAAGGTGATTAGGCTAGCCTAGAGCTGTCATTTGAGTTAAATAGGCTGAGAAATAGCTCTATTTAGTAGCAACCTTGTTTCAGTGGCATCAGAGCACCTTTTTGGGAATTTTATGGGTAAATTCTTGTCCAATCATTCTGAAAATTGGAGCATGAAATCTTGAGACGTGGGCCTACCTCTCTGCAAAATTCCATCGCCGTGAGTTTTTCAATCATTCTCTGCCACGTGTCAGGCTGTTAGAGAGCCAAAAATTCAAATTTTTCAGAATTGCAAATTTTCTACATATTCCTGAGTGCAATGACCTCCTGAATGCTATCTGGACATTTTCTGCACCAAATCTGGATTTTTCTGCATAATCAATTTTGCTTCAGCAGATTACAGCACTGTACTAAGTTTCATTGGGATTTGAGGTCATTTGCCCTAATTTCTACCTCGAAATTGGTTCCAGCAGAAGCTTTTCTGAAAAATCAGCAGTTATAGACTATAGTCTCCCTAAAATTTGGGGCTTTCATGTTTTTCCCGCATATATGGAGTCACCCCAGCTGATTACAGTCCTGTACCAAGTTTGGTACTGATCAGATGCCATTTGCCCCTACTTCTGCCTTGAAATTGGTTCCAGCAGGTGCATTTTGTATTGTCAGAAGTTACAATTTCTCTAAAATTTGGGGCTTTTGAGTTTTTCCAGCTAATCTGACCTCTTCTATTCCATTATACCTAATCTGAACATCTGGTTGGGAATTGAGCTCCAAATTGGGTCAAACTGTGAATCTGCTGTGTCAGCAGTGAATCTACTGCTAGCATTGGCATTATATTCTGCATACTGTTATTTGATACCCAAAATAGTGTATCTGTACTACACAATGACATTGACACTTATCAATACATTTTCAGTGGTTTGGGATACTAAAATGCCTAACAAGAGGACTGGAAGTCAAGGCAGGAAGCATCCTGTGGGTGATCCTGATCCTAACACTGATACTGAAGCTGAGCGTGATGCTATAAGGTCTGGAGGAATGGCCATTCTTGACGTTGGCCACATTGATGGTGATCAGGGTGAAGGAGCTGATTTCAATGATGCTCATGATGATACACAGGGGGTCTTGGAAACCTCTCCTCGTGTGCAAATGCTTTTCAGTCAGGAGCAGGTTATAAAAAGCTGTATGGCCCCTATGCTGCAGATATTCAAAGACTTGACTAACGAAATCAGGATGAACAACCAAAGGCTGGACCAGAGATTCCAGAACTTATCTTCAACCATGAATAAAGGGTTTGACCAACTCAAAAGGAGCCAAATTCAAGAGGGAAAGAGACCTATGGAGGCTACTCTTGAAACAAGTCCTGATTCTGATGATGAATTTAAGCATATGACCAAGGTGAAGGATTTATGGCATCAGCTAGAAGAGCTTACCATAGGAATGATGGGGTTGCATCCAAAGCAAAGGACCTTCCACAAGGGACAGCTCAGAAAAGTCAAGCCCTGAAACTGAAGCTTTACACCAGAGATTTAATGAATATAGGAGTCTCCCTGCTGACCTCAGGTCAATTCTCAGATTCCAGCGATATGTGCAAAACTGTGAGACCCTCAGAAACCAAAGGGGGATTACTACAGAGCAGTGAGGTTAAGGATAAGACTAGCATTTCCAAGTTTAAAGGGGAGACAGGTTCACCCAATGAATTGGAAGAATTGATCAGTAAATTGGAAGACTATTTTATATTATATCCTGAAGGGGATCAGGGTAAAGCAAGATTTGTTGTGCTTCATCTTGAGGATTATGCCCACACATGGTGGAGGCATACCTAAAAGACCGGCGGCTTGAGAGCATAGGAAGTATCCCATGGCCTCTGCCATAAAGATGAAAAGGAAGAGGGCAAGAGGTCAGCCCTATCAGACCGAACGCATGCCTCTCTCAAAATCCAAGAGAAGGATAGAGAGAGGTTGAGACTCCTCTCCGGTCCAATCCACTGCCTCACAGAAGGTAAAAATGTTATCCAGGATGCTACGCTCTTGGAAAAAACCAGTCTGTGTGTCGTGGATGATATCCGGAAGGTGAGGTCTCAACCACAAACTCAAGACCTTGGCCAAGATCTTGTATGCGGTATCCATTAGTGTGATCAGCCTCCACTGCCGAATGTCCGTCCTGTCCCCCTCTTTCGGGAACAAGCATCCAGCCGCAGCCTAGGGACTGTGGAAGAGAGCGTGTGTCAAAAATCTCCTGGCACGTCTGAAAGAATGCAGTGCGGACATGCTTCCAGAAGAAATGAAAGAAAGTCGCTCAAGCTTGGGGAGACCACTGCTGGAACCTGCTCCCACACTGCCTCTCTGGCCACAAGAGAAACAGGGGTCTCCGCCTCTGTCTGGAACAACTGCCTGTAGAAGTCCGTGGTCATCTCTAGAATCTCCTGGGGGTCCATATGCATCTGACCATGTGCGTCCCTCAGTCGCTACAGCTGCGTACCTTCTGAGCGTGGCTCGGTGGCCTAGAAGAACTGCCGAGTCATCATGTCCCCCTGCTCCACCCATATGGCACAGGAAGAGTAGTATGAGAAATCAGCCCTCCGCACCTCCATATCCTGCTAGATCAATCATGTGGCCTCATATCTCCTGCTGAGCCACTGTGAGCCAGGCTCCTGCTCTCTAAGGCACTCTTTGGAAGCCAAATCCCGCAAGGCTCTCCCTCTCCTACAGGGCAAGCCTCCTCCTGAGCGCCTGGGACTGAAGCTCTGCGTATTCCTATGGACCGCCTTTGCGACCAAGCTGCCCAGCCCGCACGGGTCCTCCCTCTGGCCACTACCAGATCACTGCAATGGAGTGATGGACCTGTGCCTCCTGAAGCATGCTTTCTGGGATGTGAATCCCCTTCTCGGGGAGATATGGGCGGGGTTGCTCTAGGTGAAGTATGATCGGAGAGTGATCCAACATCGTGGTGCCTGCTAAGATGCCAATAGCCCAATCCCCAACATAAAAATGGTCCAAGCGCTCCAGCAAGCCATCATGTCTCCCTTGCCAAAAAGAAAAATGTAGGCTGCCTGGAGTCCTCGTGAACTGTGCCTCTATCCAAGGGTCTCTGTCGCTATTCGCAAAAACAAACTGCTCCTAGGTACTCGTCTCTACTGCTGGCATCTCTGAGAATGAGGTCCCCCCATGTTTATCCTCCACCGGTGCTGTCTACATGCTGGTGCATACACGTTTAGGATCCCTATCCTAAGGCCTCCACAATGAAGGCCCATCCACACTGCCCTGCCTGCGATCAGTTCACCCTGGTTGAAGACCTCAAAAGCCACTGCCTGCGAGTCCGAGATACAAACCCCATCGCTCCTACCAATTGTTGGGGACCAAACCTCGGACCCCCTTCCTGGGAGGAGGTGGTGGCTGTGAACACTCCCTGGATCAAGAGGAGGTCCATTGACCTCGCTGCAACTCCTGCGAAGAATCAAGTACTAAGGCTGACTATTGTTAGAAATGACCCAACAAAGGGTACGCACAGTGGAAGACTGATAGTAATGCCCAGAAGCTCACACAGTGTGGTGTGGGGTGTGGAATCACAAACTTCTTCAACTTATGTGCATAGAATAGATGTGCAGACTCATCAATAGACAATGAACCAACCAGATAGAGAAACCACCAAAATAATATATTTCCGTTCAAAGCTATGGACAATACAAAAGAGATCGATCCAAAGTCCCACCAATGGTGTGGTCCTCTTCTCTTACCACAACGTCCATAAAGGCTTAAATGCAAAATATCAAGTACATACCAGACTGTTGTACTGTCTGTGTGTTTGCTCTGAAAGCAAACCATGTACCTCATCGAGGCACCTACCAAGAGCCTGTGTAATCCTGGACTGTCCCCTCCTGACCATGAGACCCCAGGGCCTCCATGGAATCCACCCTCGTGTTAGTGTCAACAACCATGCACCTGGAAGGTACCAAGCGCTCCATGCTGTCCTTCACCTTCACAAAGGCATCTGACTCCTCGTCGACCCACATCTCTATGTCAGACATCCTCACTGTGGTTTCTTGGTCAACATATATGACCTCGGTAACACTCGGTGATGTCACCAGGAACAACTCTTTGATTACCACATTTGCTTTGGCCTCTCCCTCTGAATCTGAGTCTGACTCCTATTTGTTTTTTCAATCCACCTTTTTCTTTTTGCAGACTGCAATCCTTTGCAAAATGTCCTCGCGTATCACAGTAGAAGCACTTCTTCTGCTTCCTCTTCGAAGTCTCCTCGTCGTCAGAGTCGTCTTTCTTGGACTTGCCACCATTAGACTTGCCCTTTCCTTTGCCGACATAATCCTTCGCCAGCATCACCTTGTCGTCTTTGTCGTCGTCATAGAGCTTCTCCCAAGCTTCCTCCTATAGCAGTAATGGACCCAAGTCCTCAAACATTAGAGGTTTGGTCCTCTGTCCTGCTGTCACGGTCGTAACAAAGCTCTTGAGACTCCGAGGTAGTCTCCTCAGTACCATCAAGGCCAAATGGCATGAGTCTGTCTTCTCCGAACCAAACTCAATTTTTAGTAGGCCAAAACTCTGAACGCAGCTGACTGAACCTAAGTCACCCTCCTCGCAAGAGCACAATCCTCCAGTCGTGGACGTCAATTCCCAAGAGCATATGAATCAGGGTCGTCCTTTAGCAAGGTCCCTGCCTTTACGCTCCCACACCTGTGAGCCTCCTACTTGGGCTCTGATACCATGTTAGAAATGACCCAACAGAGGGTACGCACAACGGAAGACTGATAGTAATGCCCAGGAGCTCACACAGTTTGGTGTGGGGTGTGGAATCACAAACTTCTTCAACTTATGTGCATAGAATAGATGTGCAAACTCATCAATAGACAATGAACCAACCAGATAGAGAAACCTCCAAAATAATATATTTCCGTCCAAAGCTATGGACACAATACAAAAGAGATCGATCCATAGTCCCACCAATGGTGTGGTCCTCTTCTCTTACCACAAGATCCTTCTCCTATCTGCCAATTATCTCTAGACTCAAGCCCGCATGCTCCACCTCGAGCGTCTATAGACTTTCCATCTAGAATGATCTTCTCAACCTTGCTGCCTTGAGTGTCAGCCTAGGTAGGCAGCCCTCTGTGAGCTAAGTCTGCAGCTCCTCAGCCCAGTTCACCTCCTGATCATAGGCCCAACTGGTGCTGCTCTGCTGCTCCTTCCTGCTCCCTGAAGTGCTGCTCTAGAAGATGAGATATGAGAGCACAAAGGCCCTCCTTATATAGGGCACAAGGCCCTCCAGAATCAACCGACCAGCCAGCCCTAATTGGGCCGACTGGCTGGTCTGTAGCAGCCCTAACCAACCGACCAGATGGTTGGCTGGTTGGCTGCCTATCCAGCCCTATTTAGAGTCCTTTGCCAGCCCTTTGTTCCATGCAGGGCCCAGCCCCTTTGGACTGCTTACCCTGCCAGCCCTGTTTGCAGGTCATAGACCTGCCCAATACCTGCTGCAACAGTGCAACTCCATGTTGCTACTGATCCGCCTCTGCTCAGCCCTTGTCTGGACCCTGGCGCACCCTGCACACCTTCCGTACACTGCCCGCAGCAGCCCGTACTGATCTGTACAGTGGCTGTACCCTTGCTGAAGTCATCCGCCATGTGCAGGGCCTGTTTGTACCATCTGTCGCCCTCTCTCTGGGCATACCTTGCCCTAGGTCTCCCTCCCCCATGCTCTCCTCATTTGGGGGCTTACAGATGGGGAGGTGACCTTTCCAACAACTATGTGCACGCTCGTGGAATATGTGCACGCTCCAACTCACCATTGTCCAGCTCATGAGGAATATGTCAAAGAGAACAAAGCTTGCCTATGGGTGGGAGCTTGTTCTAGGAAACTTCTGCAATTTTGAAGGGGGTTTGGAGGGAGAGTAGTCTGTGTACGTGCGCCTACAGATCAAATTAGCCACCGGCTCTACTCCCACCTTCCAAGCCCACTGCATCATAAAGGAAAAATCTGCCCCTAACTCCTCTGCACACTGCTGTAGCATCCAGTGCTGCTGGGTCTGCTGGCAGACAGATCACTCCTACTGCCAAACCTGAGCCTGGCGTGAAACCAAGATGGAAGAAGGCCGACGAGCCATAGGCAAGCCACAGGTCTAGGCCATATGGCCCCATCCACTCATCCATCATGCGGGACAGCTGCTCCTCTATCATGTCAAACATCTCCGGTGTCCATCTCTCCTCTCCTGTAGAGGCAAGCTCCATACCCCAAAAAGGATGAGTGCGGGATCCGATCACATTGAATGATCTCCCCTTACGGGGCTGCAGAATCAAAACTGTAAGCTCAAGAGCCAAAGGGTAGGAATCTGGAATAGCTAGGTAGTTCCAAGGCCCCAAACGCCTGAACTCTCGCGGCAAAGGTGGAGCTCCCGCTTGGGGGGGGGGGGGGGGGGGCTTGGTTGGGGGTTGAACCCTTGCCCATGCCGGGGGGCTCAAGGGGCATTTGGAGGAGGAGGGGACCTAAATTGAGGCGGATCAGAAGCAGCATGGAGGGGAGGAAAAGGCGGGGGGGGGGGGGGGGGTTTAGACAGGGGGCCTAGAGGACGATGGGGAGGGGGGAGGAAGGGGAGAAGGATCCAGAGGGGGCGGAGGGGGGGAAGGCTATACTGAAGAGGAGGGTGCATGCTTCTGTCTCTTTCAGTTCAGCTTCCTCTTCACTCCAACATGGCGACTTTGTTCGAGAAACAAGACTACAATTCCAGTGTTGCCCACATTCCCGGTTGACCAGCAGTTGGATGGGCTCAATTATGGTGTCTGGCAAGTGATGATGGAGTCTGTATTACAGTCATAGGATCTAGCAAATTTCATCTTGATAGGTGTTGCCAGACCAGATCCCCTTGCAAATGAGTTGACTTGGGAGGAATTGGTCCCAATTGTGCTTGATTAGGAGGAGCGCTTTGTAGATCGGACCTTTGAGAGTCAGCCTGAGGCTTTCACAGCTAACCAAAAAGATAAAAAACAGTTGACAATTGAGGAGCGAGAAGCACTCAAGGCATCCCGTACGTGTAACCGACGTGGCCACAAAGGTCATTATTGGCGGTAGTGTCCCCAAAGGAACGTTGAGGGGCCCAGTAACTAGTTGGCCAGTAGTGTCACTGCTGCGACGACATATACTCCAGCCTTCTAGTAGCACAGGGCAGGCACTGCCAACAATCTTTTTGGATCCCGATGGAGGATTGCTTGCTTGTTTGTGGCGGCGAGACCTCCCAATCAGGTGCAAGGGAAAGGGAGTCATTTATCGAGGCAGGCTTTCAGGCAAGACCTCGTGCCACGAGGAGTTGTTCCCGCTGACTCAAGTGGCTGTATGTTACCTGGCAGACCCAGAGGGGGTCTCCTATAGTTCTGCTGCAGCTATTGTTTGATGACACTAGAATCCGGATGGGTCAACAGAGTGCCAGTGCGGGAATCCAGACATAATTGATTGATCCTTGTGAGCAATTATCACCTTCCTCTTTCCTACAAGAATCTCTTGATAGAGAGTTCTCCTTTGGAAATGAGATGAGAAATAAGTCCATCCAAAAGCAAGGCATGGTGAGCAAGTAGTCGCCCATTGCAGCAGTCAGGTGATGGGGGGGCAGCAGGTTCCACCAGCGGCTGCACTGGTAGCCATTTGGCGGGACATCATCTTCACTTTGCACGCCTACTGGGAGCGTGGAGTCCCTGGCTCACGAGGTACCGCCAAGCGGTGGGAGCATTTCTACAAGACTTGGCCTGCAAGCTTATTTTACACCTTTTCGGCAGGAGATATCAGCTGGATGTACAGGCCACCGTCCTGGCTGCTAGCTCCTATTCCAGATAGTCCCTAGGCAATGAGCTGGGATTGCCGACAGGCTGGTCTTGGACAGCCAGACTTTTCTCCTTGTATTTACCATCATCAGCCTTTTTTTGGCAGCTGATTTGTATGGGGTTTTCCAAGCATTAATAGAAGTTTCCTTCCTTTGCCAAAAAAAAAAAAAACATGTGGTCCTTGCATTGCTGAAGTAGGGCTGTCATGTGAGCCAGATCATCAATAGCTTGCCAGTTAGTAATGGCTCCATCCAAAACAGTGGAGGGAACATGTTATACCCATACATGGCCTCAAATGGGCTCAACCCAATAGAGGTGTGTTTAGTGCTGTTATAAAAAAAACTCAGCCAAGTGTAACCATCTGTCCCATGTGGTCTAGGGTGTAAAAACAGAAATGCCTAAGATACTCCTCCAGCCACATGTTGACCCTTCCGACTGGCCATCAGTTTGTGGGTGGCCAGCAGTGCTTAGAGTGAGGAGTGTCCCCATTGCTTTGAACACTTCTTGCCAAAATTGGTCCATGAATTTGGTGTCCCTGTTACTTACTATTTCCTGTGGCAGACCATGCAATTTGAACACATATTCCATGAACTGAGCTGCCACCAACTCGAAAATGCAAGCAGCAGCTCCAAAACAGATTGAAAAGGCCTCCAAAGAGATGGAGCTCCTAAGGACTAATTGTTCCTAAATACAAAGAAGAGTGAGTTTTTCAAGATAGAGATAGAGGTTGACCCCCAAAAAAAAGTCAAGGATATATTCAAATGACTAATACTTAAAAACATACATGAGTTGAAACACTATAGATATCATCTATGGCCGATCTTTACCCACTTCAATAACACATTGGGGTGCTGCTGATAAGTTTGTTGAGAATATGTTACAGGTTATTGAGCAGGTGAAGGATTACCAATCCAAGGAGCCAAGAGTTGCATTGAGATTACCACATAACTGGCGAATGAAGAATGTCTTTCATGAGAGCATGAAGAGATGTTGACACTTACAAAGAGATATTAAATAGATACCGTGGTGGTACTTCTGCATTTTTTGACATTCAGCATCAAGGAGAACTAGAACTTTCTTTCTGCTTAGCAGCAAAAGCCTCAGGCTGACTGTCATAGGTACAACCTACAAATCTCTCCTCCTGGTCGAGCCCCATCGGGACCAGTTCCTCCCACATCAATGTATTCCTCCTTCCACTGGTTATCAAGGACGAATAGAATGCAACGTACTGACAAGATAGCTGGGACAGCAATGTTAATGGCCATGTGCTCGGATGATATCTGTTTCCCCACCTGAAGGATCTCTTGCTGAAATTCCTGTAGCTTGATGATCTGCTCCCACATCGATGAAGACTGCTTGGGATCCAACAATCTCATCTAGACTTCCAGGGAGACCCTCTTCATGGGAGAGGTTCGATTGTACAAGGATGCCAAATGCCAAATGCTACCAGATACTCTTGGCCACCGTCATATGATTTACGTGATTAATCACCTGAGGAGTATAGTTAGGAAATGTAATCGACCTGACCCTTGCATTGACACGGTCACACAGCTGTGAGACAGGGTCTCGGCCTCCTTCTACTGCAGGATCCCTAGGTTGGACGCAACTCCCACTAATATGAAGTCTGCCAGATCATACGGCTGTAGCACAGACTGCATCATGACCCGCCAGACACTGTAATTGAGACCATCGAAGTGACAGTCGACCGGGAAGGTGGACAAAACTGGAATTTCTGCCCTGACGCAGCCCTCTAGGGGCCTCTACATCCTCTGGCCGACTGGCCTGCCCAGCCTCCTACCCTGGCATGGACTGCCACGTAGCGGGCTGACCCGTGGCAACCAGCACACCTGGCCTCCACAATGGGCAAGTCTGCCCTCAGTCCTACCCTACTCTACGCTCAAAAGGGGGGGGGGGGCGCGGGCACACCCACAACAAAGGCCCTCACTCAGCCTACCCTAACCCCTCATAGGGTGGGCACACCCACAAGCAAGGCCCTCTCTCTCTCTACAATATGACATTAGGAGATGTTCACCTCCAATAGCTCTCACACATACAAATCGACACACCCACACATACTTGTATTAAAAATGGCAGCGGAAGATGCAAACAAACTGAAACTACAGAACCACACAGAGAACACTAGAGACAACAAGATGTGCCACAAACAGATCTGCTGTAACTCAGCCCATAAACCAGGGCAGCAACTGAAATACAAAGTATCCTGAACAGGATGAGAAACAGGAGCTGCAGAAGGGGCTGAACTGAAGCAGAGGAAAGGGGCACAAGGAGGCTGCAGAAGGGGCTGAGCTGAAGCAGAGGAAAGGGGCACAAGGAGGCTGCAGCCTGAGAGCACGGAGGCTGGAGGAGCCTGAAGCGAGGAGGCAGGGGACTGGGAGCGAGGAGGCTAGAGGAGTCTGAACCGAGGAGGCAGGAGCCTAGAAATGAGGAGGCTGAAGGAGCCTGGGGCGAAGAGGCAGGAATCTGGGAACAAAGGGGACTGAAGAAGCCTGGAGCAAGGAGGCAGGAGCCCGGAAAGAGGAGGGATCTGCTAAGGGAGCATGGGCAGCCAACAGGGCAGCTGAGGGGGGCTCAGGTGGGGACGGCCAGGAGCAGGGAAAGACTGGAGCCTTGAGGAGCTGCTGGAAGGAGTGAATGAAATGAGGAAGGGGGAGGGCCCTTATATAGGGAAGGCCAGGAGGGTCGATCAGTTGGCCTAGACCGACCAGCCTGGTCGGTCAGCCAACTGGTCGGCCAGAGGCTGGTCGGCCAGGACCTGGTCGGCCAGGGGCTGGTCGGCCAGCCTACCCCCTCTCGCCCCCCTGCTGCGTGGGAGCTCGTCGGCCAGTCTACCCTGGAGATGTCAGTCTCAACACCCCCTCTCAGCTCCAGGGTGTGGCACAAGACCCAGAGAGCTGGCATGACGCTGGAGAAGGGGAGAGGGAACAGGTTTGGTAAAAATGTCGGCGACGTTGTCGGTAGTGGTGCTGAAGAGGAGCAAAATGGTACCGTCAAGAACCTTCTCTCGCGTGTAGTGGTACTGAATTTCGATGTGTTTTGTCCGAGCATGGAAAACCGGATTGCGAGCAAGGGCAATACAACTTTGATTGTCGCAAAAAAGTGTGGTAGGAGCGGGTTGCTGAAAACCACAATCGAGAAGAAGGCGCCGAAGCCACACAGCCTCACAGGTGGCACTACACATAGCACGATACTCAGCCTCGGTGGAGGATAGGGCGACCGTGGGTTGGCGTTTACTGGACCAAGAGATAGCCGCAGAGCCAAAGGAGAAAACATAGCCCTATCTTCGGAGGAGATAGCCTTGCCTGCATGGAGGATGTCCTGATGCATGCTCTGCATTTTATTGATGTGGTCCCGTATGGAAGGGGAAGTAGCCGGATCGAGGCGACGAAGCTGAACTTCCAAGGAGATACGTTTCATGGGAGTGACGCGAAGGTACATGCCATCAAGGAATTCCCAAATAGCACGTGCAGAAGTAAGGTGCTTGATATGATTGAGAACCCCTGGTTGACAATTGAGAAAGATGAACGAGCGTACACGAGCATTCAATTTGTCCCAGATAAGAGAAGCATGTGGATCCTCCTCAGGAGACGGACGAGGGATCCCGGGATCAACAAACTCGGCAAGATCATAAGATTCCAATACAGACGCCATCTGAATTTTCCAAAGGGAATAGTTGGTCCCATCTAATTGCCGAGCATCTGGAAATGTAGGAAGAGTGGGGATGCGTACAGGCTTGTCAGACTCTTGAAAGAAACTGGACATAGGGGGAACGCGAAGATCCGGAGCAGAATCCTTTGTTTCATCAGCCATGACTGAAACCAGGGAGTGGACAGCAACCAAGGGCTGAAGAGAACGGGGCTGGTGAGCAGATCGAAATCTAGAACGGGGCTGCCGACAGGCAGCAAAAAATATATATATATAGGGGAAGAAGAGAGGTCTGTAGTCAGCGGGAAAGAGAGTTGCCGACGAGTACAAGCTTCTTCAACTTCATCAATACAGGAGCTCCAAGATCAGAGAGTATTCTGGTGCTCTCATACCATATTAAAAATGGCAGCGGAAGATGCAAACAAACTGAAACTACAGAACCACACAGAGAACACTAGAGACAACAAGATGTGCCACAAACAGATCTGCTGTAACTCAGCCCATAAACCAGGGCAGCAACTGAAATACAAAGTATCCTGAATAGGATGAGAAACAGGAGCTGCAGAAGGGGCTGAACTGAAGCAGAGGAAAGGGGCACAAGGAGGCTGCAGAAGGGGCTGAGCTGAAGCAGAGGAAAGGGGCACAAGGAGGCTGCAGCCTGAGAGCACGGAGGCTGGAGGAGCCTGAAGCGAGAAGGCAGGGGCCTGGGAGCGAGGAGGCTAGAGGAGTCTGAACCGAGGAGGCAGGAGCCTAGAAATGAGGAGGCTGAAGGAGCCTGGGGCGAAGAGGCAGGAATCTGGGAACAAAGGGGACTGAAGAAGCCTGGAGCGAGGAGGCAGGAGCCCGGAAAGAGGAGGGATCTGCTGAGGGAGCATGGGCAGCCAACAGGGCAGCTGAGGGGGGCTCAGGTGGGGACGGCCAGGAGCAGGCAAAGACTGGAGCCTTGAGGAGCTGCTGGAAGGAGTGAATGAAATGAGGAAGGGGGAGGGCCCTTATATAGGGAAGGCCAGGAGGGTCGGTCAGTTGGCCTAGACCGACCAGCCTGGTCGGTCAGCCAACTGGGCCGACCAGCTGGTCGGCCAGAGGCTGGTCAGCCAGGACCTGGTCGGCCAGGGGCTGGTCGGCTAGCCTACCCCCTCTGGCCCCCCTGCTGCGTGGGAGCTGGTCGGCCAGTCTACCCTGGAGATGTCAGTCTCAACAACTTGAGCATCCATTTGTACAAAGTTCTTTTTTACTGAGTTTCTATCAACACTCTGGAGGTGAAGGGCAGACTCAGCTGTGACAAAGGCTAGCACTAAAGGAGAAGGGTAGTCCACAACCTCTTGCTACAACTGCTTGTGAAGACTATATGATTTCCTTTTAGTCTCTCCCAAACGAGCATCCAAGCAAAAAAATGCTTAGACAATCTAGTTGATAGGGCAACGTACCACTTAAGATAGAAAGACTGTATTGCACCATTACTAAGCTGCAACATGGATGAAAACTTCACAAGGTGAAATCTGAGTAGAAACTCAGCCTATGACCCCTCTATATATCTAGATGAATCCAGGAACAAGTAACCAAGAGGTGTAAACTGCTCTAAAGTAGACAGTTGTCAAGTACAAGGAAGTGCCCTCAAAGTGCCTCATACCTACAAAAGAGGGCTGATTAGGAAGCTATGTGAGCAGCATCATGGCTGTCAGGTAGACATAATGGTAGCATGCCATGTGGGCAGCACAGCGCCCAGATGGCATGCTTTATTTCTGCTCATGTGCAATCCTTGTACTAAAAAAAGGTGTCACTCTTCCATTTCCTACCTATGTGGGGGCTCAATGGTGGAATTGGTCCATCTATCCCAATGGTAAAGAAATGCTTAGACAAATTAGCTAAAAGGGCAACACACCACTTAAGATGGAAAGAATTTCTCGCAATATCAGCAAGCCGCAACATGGACGAAAACTTCACAAGTGAAATTTGCATGTTTGCTAATACAGCAGGATGAATCCAGGAACATGCCCAAACTCAGCCTATAACGCCTCCCTACACCCCTCCCCACATGGACTTTTGTGAATGATCCACTCGAATGCAATAAGAATTAACCCTAAGAAGAATCTAGTGTGCTGCCCACATGGCAACCTATGTGCTGCCTAGTGCCCATGTGGCAGCCTGTTCATCCCTTGCCTTCCCCCTACCAATCTACAAGTCTTCCTCGTTTATGGGCTTCCATGTGGGGAGTTGACCGTTCCTTTCTAACAAGATGCACAAGAGCAAAGCTCAAAGCTGAATGTAGAGTTACAAAGGGCGCCATAACTGAAGTAACAAAGAGAGAGAAGAACTCTCTTGAGTATCTGGCCC
This sequence comes from Dipteris shenzhenensis, assembly GCF_047967505.1. Taxonomy (NCBI): domain Eukaryota; kingdom Viridiplantae; phylum Streptophyta; class Polypodiopsida; order Gleicheniales; family Dipteridaceae; genus Dipteris; species Dipteris shenzhenensis. The sequence goes on from NC_141596.1 coordinate 26,821,526, forward strand.
ATCAGACACCTGATGCACTAATATTTTCGTGCACATCCAAACCTATAAGAATATCATAAGAATGCCTTACATTAACTTAAAACATTTGTAACTCAGTTAAGGTATTGTAGTTTTAGTGCCTTGTTGCTATACAATTCTGCTTTCAAACCACACGGTGGTGCCCAGTAGCATTCCTGCTCTCTTGTTCTCCTACTTCAATTGGAATGGAACTCTCCTCGTGCTAATCCATGATTGAAACCTCTCACTAAGCCAATCTATGTGCCCCTTTTAACCCGTGCAGACCCATGCGTCTACTTCAGCTTTGGCTACATCTCAACACCGTCATCACAGACGTCCTCTTCTTGTCCTCGTCTCAGAAGAGTCATGCGTTGGAGCTTCCAAAAGCTATCCAAAGTTTTCCATATTCGGAATACAACGCAAATTTGTTCCAATCACTCTAAGCGTTATCCCCAAGAAGCTCAACCAAAGAAACAAATTTTGAACTTTTGTTATCAGGACAGTGGACATCCCTTTACAAGCTTGCCTTTACTTTGACCCTGTAAGCTTTTAGCATTTGGCAGTTACCCAAGACGTCCGTCAGAGGCCGAGAGGCCTGCCATTTTCATCCGACGGAGAATTGAAGGATGGCGTTGGCTACGTCACGTTTGCAGCAAACCTATTTTCGTAAAAGGCATCCTTCGAATTAACTCTGGCTGAGCAACTCTTCCACGACTAGACAAAGCAGCCGCTTACTTTGAAATTACTTTTTACTGACTAAAAATCCCTGCAATGGAGCAGCTAAGGACGTGCTTGCGATTGCGTACCTGCATTACCACAACCCACCATGAGCACGCGAGCGATTTTGGGGATAAATTTGTGAACGAGAGGCTCGACTCCGGAGTAACGCTGGTACCAATCGAAAGGACCGGCATCTTGTTTGTAGCGCTGGTCCCAGTAAGAGGCATCGCCATAACTGAATGAGCTACAAAGAGCGCGATCTCGATACATTCTAAGTAGATGGGATGGGTTTCCCAAAAGTGAGAAGTGGGAGAGTGCAGAAAGACGATGGAGTACGTGGATCTGAATTTCCCATTATTTTTATTCAAATTCTATCAAATATGTGGCAACCAATTCAAGATTCCAAACCTCATGATCTAGCTTTTTAACCCAACCACACTAGTTTTAGGTGCTTATAGACTAGCACCGTGGGGCCGCCCAAGACTTTCCCATAGGGAGGGAGTGCAGAGCGGCAGATAGACGATCCTGTACGTGGATCTACATTGCCCATTATCTTCTTCCTTTCTACGAAAAATGTGGGGACCAGTTCCTTTTTCTCGAGATTCCAGACCTATGATCTAGCTTTTAACCCTGCCAAACTAGTTTTCTTCGGCTAATCTTCAAGGTGTTTAGAGACTGAGGACCACTTGCTTGCCCATGGAGGAGGGAATAGAATTGGAGGATGGCTGCCACGTGTGGTGGCTCACACCAGCTGCTGCAACAGGTTGCTAGTTTATGTCACCAATGAGTTATTGGTGTCGAGATTAATCGTGTATCAATCGGAGGAGTTGGCCATGGAGTCGGCGGCCTTCATGGGCTACACCCAAAAATTTGTATTTTTGTCTGAGCCCGTCCCTACCCTCACACCACCTTTTGGAGGATGAATGGCGGGTAGTGTGAACCTGACCATGGTTTGAATGCATCTAGGTCGTGGGTTGGATGTGGGCAAGCAACCTTGCCCGTCCATGGTCTGTGGGCAGTTCCCATGATGTGCTAGTTTGGAAACACCCTTAATAGGCTATGTGCATCTAACTCTATTGTACCTCCTATTAAATTATTGCCTAGATTTGCATCTCGTTGCATCTAATGGTCCGCCAAATTGAAAAGAGTTCAAAATTGTATTAATTAGTGGAAAAGGGAGGACGTGTTGCATCTAATGGTTCGCCCAATTGAAAAGAATCCAAAAATGTATTAACTGGTGGGAAAAGGGAGGATGGGAGGGGTAGTAAAGCCAAGGGGCTCAGAGTTGAATAATGAGAAAGTCTCTCTATTTATGAGGGCCTTACCTCTTATTTATGTGGGTAAGAAATTAAAACATCTTTACAATAAATTTTTCACAATATCTCATGATCTAAAAGGATACTACTATTGGGGTAAAGGGCAGTGTGCCTGCCCACTTGTACAGTGCCCATGTATACTCATATATATATGATAGAGGAATAAGCTGGAGTAGCTTTTGCTCCACCATTTCTGGTGTCTCCTTATCCCTTTATGTGTGCTCTCCTCTCCCACAAGTGAGTGAGTAGCTTGGTGCAGTTGGACAACAGTGAGTCAACCAAGGAGCTATGAAGGTCGTCGAACGTGGATTGAGAATGATGACTGACCTCCGCTAGTGTGCGATATTGTGGCATTTCAGAGGTGATGCTGAATGCGGAGGCAAGCTCGGGGGATGTGAGACACTGCGACAGAAGCGTGAGATCTCCTGGGGATGGCTGCCCCTCCTCCCATTCTCTAACCCTGTCGTTGGAACTTCAAAGGCACGGCTGCAGCAACAGTAGCACGAGAAACTTAACAGAGGAAGAGGCATTGCAGGAAGCATCAGTTGATGCGGTTGCTGTTACTTGGAGAGATGGAATCGAGGCAAAGGTGGAACTGGCTAGAGGTGTACAAGCTGAGGGGTGCACTGTGGAAGTGTCATATCTTCCTATCCTGAGAGGCAATGCTTTGATGCTTTGGGCATACATTCCACAGTCGAGTGGGGCCACTAAGTAGCTGGCATTTGTGGCAGTCTAGCACCGCCTCAGACCGCCATTAGAAGTCCCCTGTTTCACTACCATTGTTGCAGACATTGCCAGTTGTTTGAGATAAGGTTATTAGTAACCTTAATAACCTTAATTATTAAATCATTAAGTGTTTACTTCCAAGCCATGGCTCACATGGAGAAGCACGTTCCTTGTGCCTAACGCCTCTTGGATCCTTCTTCACGCATGGTAAAGCTTGGCAGTCAAATCAATGCATTTGAAGCATATTGCCTATCTTTCTGGTGCTTATGTCCATGTTGGACACCTAGATAGGTAGTATTTCCCGTGATTGGCTTGGCTCAGGGGTATGGTTAGGCACCTCGAGCCACTGTAGGCCAACATTGAGACTCACCAGTTTAGGAGTACTCTCTGCAGGAGGCCCTTGATTAGATTCTTGAAAGTTCACACATGCTTTGACAGTGGTACATGTTTGGTTGAGATGCATTGACAATCCGTTTGATGCATGGTTATTTGCCTATGTTGGATACATACGGTGGTACGGTGATGTACTGAGATCCTGTCAGATTAGCATTGTTTGGAGCTGTTTCAGGGCTGGTTTGTCAACATTTTGGGGCTGATTTGTTACCGTATTCGAGGCTGATTTTATGGCATTGTGTTTGCCATTGGTTAGGACATTACAGTTGGCATATGTCGAGGCTGTTTTGGGGGCTATTTTGCCGGAACAGATGAGTGCCGTAAAGGGCAGCAAGCATACAAGCTGCTGTAATAGTTGCTATTTTTATGACAAAATAGTCATTTTCAGGACTGAACATCTCTTTCCTGGTGCCGAACTGGAAAGTTGTAGTTCGCTGAACAGACTACAACTTTGCTTTTGGAAGCAAGTTGATCCGATATACGCTGCAGGAGTTACAGCCTCTACAAAACCACAAAAAGTTGCATTCTATTGTCTATTTGTGACCAATGTGCAGGAAGCTGTTTTCAGGTGAGAATCTCTGAGAATCCACAAGGATTTGGCTCTTAAGGTCAACTGACAAGTTGTAGATCTTTCTACAAGCTACAACTTTGCTATTTACAGCTTTGGCATCAATCTTTTGGTGAAAATATATCGCTGTTCAAAGACAGGGACAGCGTGTTATCTTACCCAAAGTGGCTGTGAGGTATTGTTGTAGGAATTTCTCTTGCACAATAGTGAATTGGGAACTCACAGTAAATTACAGACAGTCATTGGGATCTCACTTCAGTCCAAGAGCATTATTGGCATTTTGGCAAGTCACTTTGGCACATTTGGCAAGTGGTGAATGCTTGATTTTGATGCCAAAGGGTTGCACACTTGAGGTGATGCAATAAATGCCATTTCGATGCATTATGCATTTGCATTGGTGGATGCCGCACTGATGTTTATGGATAGTTGAGCTGGGGGCTCCTACTGCCATTGGTTGAGCAGGCATTGCTCATTTGGTTCAGTGCATTGCTTACTTGGATTGCCAAGCATTTTGGCAGGTTACTGCACTGCATATATTCATGTTTATGCCTCTTTATGGCTAAGTGCTTTTGAGCATTGGATCAACCAGTTTATTTGGAGACCTGATTGGTCTAGACAGCACTATATTTTTTGGTCATTTGGGTTGCCTATTGCACTATATTGCTCTTTGGTTGTTAGCTATTGTGCCACAGATATGGCATCTACAGCTGGTAGTGCCCTCTTTGATATTGAGAGGTTGGATGGATCAAACTTTCAGTATTGGAAAGAGCATATTTATGATGTGTTAGTGCAGAAGAGGCAACATAAGCCCATACAATGCAAAGGTGTCAAGCCTAATAGCATTAAACAGAGTGATTGGGATGAGATGGATGAGCAAGCACGCTCTATCATTCAGTCATCACTATCAAAGTTAGTCTACTTGCAGGTACAGGATGGTGTACAGGGTGTAGACTGCCATGCATATGAGTTCTATACTCGTATATGCCGGATGTATGACCATGATAGTGTTATGTTACAGAATGATGGGTTGAAATGCCCTGATGGGCTGAAATACAGCCATGATATGCACTCCAGAGGTAGATCAACCGGTAGAAATAGGTCATGTTCAAGGGGGAATTCCAAGAGCAAGTCTAGCTCTCGGACTTGTGTTAGATGTTTCTATTGTGGAAAGTATGGCCACATGAAAAAGTACTGCTGGAAATGGCTAAGAAAATGCAAGAAGAAGAGCAAGGTTAAGAATGACAGGAAGAAGGAGAAGAAGCATGTTGAGCTTCAAGGCGTGGATGCCAGGGTTTCCACTGACAGTAGTAGTGATGAAGGCATTCTTTTGTCTATGTCTAACACCTCCTTCTTGGCCACTGATGTACCCATCCTCGGTGATTGGATGTTAGATCCATGTGCTTCATGTCATATGACCTCTCATAGGTCATAGTTCAGTGCATATCAGGAATGCATTGTGGAGAGCAGCTTGATGGGCATTGATCATTCTATGGATGTCTATGGTTATAGGGATATCCACCTTGTTATGCCTAGTGGCTCTATTCTTGTTCTGCAGAGGGTTAGACATATACCAGGACTTGATATGAGCAAGATCGGTACTGGACAGTTGGTTGAGGTAGGTTATCATGTCTCTCTGGGTGATCATGCATGGAAGATTGCTAGAGGCAATCTGGTTATGGCTAGGGGATCACGAGTTGGATTCTCTTATGCATTGCATGTATCAGGTGTCTAGGATCAACAGCCATCAGTTAGTTTATGGTACGCCACACTTGGACATATGTCTGTTGCAGGTATGGAAGCCCTTACAACATTGAGATACATTCCTGTTATGGATGTCTCTCAAATTTTATGTCATGATTGTCATGATGGTCAGCAGTCAAGATCCTCTTTTGTGAGGAAGACAATCGGTGAGAGGTATGTTGAGCCATTGCAGTTGGTTCATAATGCAGTTTATGGGCCTATGCCTACCATTTCACTGGGTGGTGCCTCTTACTTTGTGACATTTATTGATGCTGCTACAAAGTACATATGGGTATATCCGATTCGTCAGAAGCATGATGTATATGATACATTTCAGTGCTTCTTGGGTAATGCTGAAAATCAGTCAGGAAAGAATCTATTGAGCTTTATGACTGATGGTGATGCAGAGTTTACCTCTCCTAGATTTCAGCATCTATGTGATACACTTGGTATCAGGAGGGTGTTGACCACTCCTCATCTTTCTGCTCATGATGCCTTGGCAGAAGGCATAAATCGGATTCTATTGGACAAGATTGGTAGCATGCTACGATATGCAAGTCTTACCGAATGCTAGTGGGCTGAGGCATGTAAGACAGCTGCATACTTGTTTAACAAGTCACCCGGGAGATCTCTCGATGGTAGAGTGCCATTTGAGTTCTTGATAGGCAAGGCACCATGTTATGAGCATTTACGTGTGTTTGGCTATGAGGCTTATGCTCATGGTTCCCGATCGAGGTGTATCATCCTTGGATACAGTGAGTCTAGTAGGGACTACAAGTTATAGGATTCTTCAGCTAGAGAGCTAATACGCAACCATAATGTCTATTTCAGAGAGGATGCTATGTTTAGACAGCCCAAGACTGTGGATAGCAAGAGATAGGTGTTCCAAGAGGGTGTAAGTGCACTGATACCTCCGAATTCTTTGCAAGGGTAGCCCATATCCCTTGGAGTGGGAGGTTTTTTCCACGGTGAGCAGGTTATAAAGTTGGATAGCCACGATTACTTCCTGATTTTGATCAAATACGGTCAGATGTCTCGAGTATTCCACAAGTTTATACTCCTATGGAGATTGTTGATGCATTTTCTATGGACAGTTACAGTTTGCTCCCAGGATGCGGAGTGCCTCTTGTAGATGATGATGAGGCTATGCATGGTGAGGAGGATACCTTGGCTAATGATGCCCGATATGATCCATTGGTTGGTTATGCCAAGACAGATGTGGTTTCTGCAGTTATTGACTCAGGTCATATTGCGCATGGGCAGGAATCATTGATACGTTTGCTTTGTAAGTGCCTCCATGGCTAGAAGCAATCCCCTTGAGCTTGGCTTCATAGGTTTGATACCGTTATAAGAGCTCAGGATGTGATGCGCAGTGAGACAGGTTATGGTCTCACTATTTAAGATGTTGTTATCCTTCTGAGGTTACTTGCCATATGGTCCTTTATGGACAAGGATGCTTTGCATTGGAAGCTGCATGGTCTTGATGATGTTTGTCTTCCGATACTTGGTTATTTCAGTATGGAGAGGGGGAAGTTACTAAGTACTCCATTGCCTGTATTGGCTCCATACTTGAAACACAACAGGTTTGACGATCACAAATCAATTGAGCAGCAGGTTATGGTTGATATGGCAGCCATAGTACTTCGTGCATCCATGACTGGGTTGAGACTTGGTTCTCACATTTTTGCCATTGGGGCTACACTTCTAGTTCTTACTTCCGTTGCAATGGGAGTTGGTAGCATGATTATGGCAGATTTTGGCAATAGGGAAGCGATTGTGGACATCAGTTCCTTACGCTTCTAGGAGCAGCATGCAAGTGATGCAGGTTGGGTAGACCAGCAGAGGTCTATTGTAGGTTATGTGCTTATGGTCACAGGTGGTACAGAGACATTTTCTTTGCACAGTGACAGTTCGGGTGCTATGGACTTAGCATAGGAGCACGTGGTGGTGAGAGTTCACTCTCCCAGTGAGATCTGGCATGAGATCTTGGTTGACAGGCATCTATAGCTTGTCATTTTCTATCCTGCAGACTTGATGTCTACTAGCAGCTTATCCTCTATGCACTTTGCACATTGTAAAGTGCTGATGGGCATAAGATGATGGTCTTGTCATCTTGTTTTTTAGCCTATGGCTGATTGTATTATATGTGTACTATACTCCCTTAAAGGCACACTGTCTTTAAGTGGGAGGTTGTTGGGGTAAAGGGCAGTATGCCCGCCCACTTGTACAGTGCCATGTATACTCATATATGTATGATAGAGGAATAAGCTGGAGTAGCTTTTGCTCCACCATTTCTGGTGTCTCCTTATCCCTTTGTGTGTGCTCTCCTCTCCCATAACTACTAGTAGGGAAAGGGTGTCTTGAGTTCAAATCACCTCTTTCCATGAAATTTGTGAAGTCATTCCGACCTTAGCTTAATTGGATTATCTCCACCTAGAAATCTAATGAACTTCCCTATTAAAAAATAAAGGCCTTTTCAAATAAATTCTGGCTTAGGTCAAGTTTGATGTATGGAATAAGTTGTTGAGATTAAGGGACTTAAGGATAGAAAGATGGGAAGTATAGATGAGCAAACTGATCGAAGAGCCATTATCTATCTCACCTGATGTTTTATAGTTTGTTTTAGTCATTTGGGCTTCATCTAGAACCTGCAGAAGTGTTCCATCTTAATACTTCTACTACTTTCATCACTCAAAAAACAGAGAGACTTCAAACAGACAACGCATTCAATTTAGGTCGAAGTTTTCTGAACATCTCTAGGTGAAGCGAGGATGTGAGGAACTGAGGAGCTCTAGTGAGCTCTGCCATTTGCTCAACCATGCCTAACAAGAGGAGGCGCCTCAAGACTCAGAGATCCCAGTCCCCAGCCGATGTCTCTGCAAGAAAGCTCCAAAAAGTAGGTGAAGGAAATGACGGTGTCAGTGAAGAGACGGGCACGTTTGCCGACGCTGTCAAGTCAGGCTCCACAGATCTCGATGCGGTTGAGCTCGCATGTCTCGAACAGGACGTGCACAACGAATCAATATTAGAAAGCGAGAAGGATTTCAGAATGGTGAGGGAACCTCGTGCAAAGTGGTGCGCATTCAAGTTGATATCCAGCTTGAGAGCCTCTACCGTGAATATAGCAGGCTCCTTGACTGTGGCATCTTCATGCTCTTTCTTGGACGCATCCCCTCGGAAGACGAGTTCCCAAGGTGGTTTGATTTTTCGTATCAAGGTAATGCCTCTTTGGCTGACTTCAGGTACGTTGGAAGAGGCTTCTTTCAAGCCACGATGTAGCCTACAAGTGAGCGAGAATAGCTCATTTCGAGCTCAGTTGGTTAGAGAGGTAACTCGATATACGCCATCCCTTGGAGTGCGTCGTTTACCCTTGAAGAGGTCTTGCAGCATGAATGCCCGATGTGGGTTCACTTCCCTGAACTCAATGAACTCCTCATCCCTCAGCTCATTTCAGTGGTGTCTTCTCTCGGTAAGGTACTCTACCTGTCTCATGTGCAACTTAAACGAGCTTCTCCCAAAGCCTACCTCCTGTGGGATAGGAGAAGGGAAATACCTGAGGCCGTGGAGCTGGAACTCCCTAATCAATGGAGCATCTTTGTCGAAGTTTGTTTTGGAGTCTTTCCCAACACTTGCTATTTCTGCAAGAGCAGCGGCCACTTTAATCGAGAATGCCCAAAACGTGGCGGCCATGAGAAGAACGAACCCACACCTCCACCGGAGGAGGAGGAAGAAAAGACGGTGGAAGGCCTTGTGGCAGAGGACACGGGACAAACACAAGTGCTGCATGCACTCTCGTGGGTGCCAAGTGCTCAAATGGAGAAGTCCTAGGGTGAAACACCTCAACAAGACAAAGCTCTTGAAGCGAACCCCGAAGGCAAGGCTGAGACTCACAGGAAGTTCACAGAGGTGGCACAGAAAAAGAAGCTCGAGTGGAAAGCCGCACATGAAGGTCACCAAGGCGATTCCAACCCCAGAAGAGTCGAATCCCTCAAAGATGCTAAGAGTCGAGCACGAAGAGGTGGAGCCTTTATCAATATCTATGTTCCACTGGCGGAAGAAATGGACCGTGATGAAGATTACGAGATGAAGTGCAGGCCAGAAGGCCACAGTTAGCTTGCATCTCATGGAACATAAGAGGTGCATGTGCTCTCTGGAAACAACGAGTGGTTAGGAGGATACTCAACGCTCATGAGCCGAAGGTGTTGGCCTTACATGAACTCAAGACAGGAGATAGAAATCTTGACGGAATATGCATTCGAGGTTACAGGTGCATTAGCAATTGCCCCCAGGCAGGAAGGGGGGGGGACTGCCCTCATTATCAGTGTGAACAACTCTCGGTGGTGACTGTTGAAAATGCTCGGGGGGGGGGAATACATAGCTGTGGAGATATCTTTCCAGGAAGCTAAGTTTATGGCCATTTCAGTGTATGCCCCGAACTGCTCTACTGAGAGAGCCGCCTTATGGGAAAGGCTAAGAACTTTGGTAGAAGGTAAAGAGGCTTTGCTCCTCGGGGATTGGAACTCGGTCTTTAGTGCTCAATACCGGTCTCACGAAGGTGCTGAAGCTTCAACCAATGAAACTAATGCCTGGCAGCTTTTCGAAAGGATATGTAACCTGATCAACTGGGTCTCTTTTGATAATCTTAAAACCCTACAAGTCTTCACGTGGAGCAACAAGCAAGCAAGCAGCACATGGAGGGTAGCTCGTCTCGATATGATCTACTTTTTGCAGGGTGCTTGGTGGATAAAACCTAGAGTTCATGGCCAGGTTCTTACGGACTCGTTCGCGTCCGATCGCCTCCCAATCTTGGTGTCTTTTGATCTACTGCATGCAAAAGTTGTAGCTAAGGGTCCGATGCCCTTCAAGTGGAACTCAGCTATGATGGGACATAAGCACTTCGATGAGTGGGTACGTTTGGCTCGGATAGAAGCTGTTGGAGCATCTACACATCCTGCTCGGGTGTGGAATATATGTATAAGAGCTAGCAGGAATAGAGCAAATATCCACAGACATGCACAACTCAATGCCAGTAAGGCAAGAAAGGCTTTGCCACAAGAACTCCAAGAAAGTCCTAAGGATCCACACCTATCTACCATGCTCAACTCAACAGACTCATTCCTGACAGAGCAAGAACACTGAAGACTCAAAGCTGCTCAAATACAGTCTAGACTCAGATGGCTTGAGGAGGGAGATAGGCCATCAGCTTTCTTTTTCAAAGTAGTAAAGGAAAAGTGACAAAGAGAAGCTATAACCATGATTGCAGACGAGGAAGGTAAGATGGTTACAGAGAAGAGGATATTGCAAGAGTGTTTGCTAATCACTTGGCAAAGGTCTCGGGCTCAAGACCCAACAAGCCAATCGACTTCGAAAGTAAAACAAGGGCCTTCCTGGGCTAATATGCCTTGCAAGGTGCAAGATTTTGAAGCTGTTATGTTGCAGAGACCATTCTCTGAAGGAGATATTAAATTCACGGTCATGCAAATGGCCAAGGAGAAAGCCCCTGGCCGATGGGATTCCTGCAGAGTTCTTCCAAGTTTACTGGGATACATGCAAAACAGAGCTGGTTAAGCTCACAAATTGGTGCAGGATCAAGGGCGTGATGCCCAGAGAACTAAACATGGGTGTCATAAAATTGATTCCGAATCTCACAACAGGCTACTTCCTGGGCAATGGATGCCATTGTCTATGCTCAATATGATCTATAAAGTGAAGGCCAAACTTCTCGCTAATAGAATCAAATTCCTATTGTCAGGGCTAATACACCTGCTTCAATTTGGGTTTGTCACTGGCAGAAATATCCACAAAGCAGTGCTGAACGCGATGCTAGCAGTGGACTATGCCTTGGCAAGCAACGAATAAATAGTCATGCTAAACTTAGACCTTGAGAAGGCCTATGATTGTGTAAGCTGGGACTTCGTCCTAAGTTGCTTAGGTGCATTGGGGTTTGGCAATGGATTTTGCAGGCTAGGAAACATGTTGTTTACGAATGCATGGACCACGGTGTCAGTAAATGGCTACCATTATCAGCAATTTGAATTGGAAAAGGTCGATAAGGCAAGGTTGCCCACTAGCCCCATTGCTGTTTGCCATAGTCACTAAGCCTCTACTAGTGCAGATTGACAAACAACTCAATAGTGGAAGCCTAACGGGCTTAAAGATGCCTGGTGGGACGGTGTTTAGCTCACAATTTTTCGCTGATGACAATACCACCTTTCTGGCAAGAACAACATTAACAGATTTCTGGAAACTGTGGTGGACTTTCCCACACTATCTGACTCCAAAATCAATAAGGACAAGATGACAGCTCTCTGGCTCAGCTGGGATGAGGAACCCCCGTGGACAACTAACTTTGAGTTTAAGTGGATGGCAAGTACTGAGATACCTTGGGTGCCCAATCGAGATAGAAGTCTCCCTGAAAGATAAATTTGACTGGCCAATCAGGAGAATAAAACATAAGTTTGATAGGTGGGCAGGGAAAACCCTTTCTCTTGCTGCCCGGATCACTATTGCTAAGCATATGCTTGAGTCCACCTAAGTCTATGTTCTTTCGGTTATTCCCTTTTCAAAAGCAAATTTAAGGACAGTTGACAGATTAATTGCGAATTTCATATGGGAAGAGATGTGGCACTCAATGAAGTGGGAGCTAATGACAGCCCCAAAGGAGAACGGTGGCCTAGGGCTGTGGCCTAGGGCTAACCACTATGAAAGAAAAAAATGATGTGTTGTGTGGCTGCTCCAACTCGGTAGCAGTCAACCATGGGCAACAATCTCAAGATTCTTCATTTGCATAAACGCTCCAAAAAAGATTGTCTACCCATGGCAGGATGTGATCCTATCAGAGTTTGCAATTAGGATTCCCCAATCCGAACTGCTTGCCAAGCTAGTGCAAATATGGAAAGACAAATCGAAGGGCTATCAGTGGGGGGGACTTAGGTCGCTTCATGGTGATGCATCTCTTGGCAAATCAATTTGGTTGACGGACTGGCCATTAGTCACTCACAGGCCCAGCCCTCCTTAAGAGTTTCCCTCGGCTTGCTGCTAGAATGTTCAGGAAAGGCATTCGCACCTTCATCCAAATCTGAGATCCTGGAGGGATGAAGTGGTTAGATACTGAGACCATTACATAGAGATATGGGCAAACGGTAAGAGAAGGCAAGGTAATCACACTTCTACTGAGCAGGATCAAAGGAGATTGGCCCACTAGTCAATCCTTTCAAGAGGAACTGGGGTTCAAAGGGTTTGTTTAGAGCCAAGGGAAACTATTCTCTAGAGTATGCTTAAGTGATTTTAAGGACAGCTCCTCTCATGAGGCCCCTCTGTCAGCCAATAGACAGTGGAGGTTCCATGCCCCAATTGACAAATTGCCGGTATGGGTTGCATAGGGAAGGCCACGCCATCATACAAAATGAATTTAGTGCTATGGTGGGTATTGGTAGGCAAAATGCCAATAAGGTCAAGAATCGCCAAATGGACCCCAAATGTAAGTCCTACTTGTATGTTCTGCAAGGAGGCCAAGGAGACTCACATGCACCTATTCTGGGACTGCTTCTTTGTCAAGGATGTGTGGAAACAGATCGGACTCAGCTTGACAAGAGCTCACGTTATTTTCAGACTGAACTGGAAAATGGCACTGCTAGGAGACAAATGCAGGATGATTGACCCCATGTATGAGGTCTGGCAGGTGATCAGATGACATGTGATAACCCGTGTGTGGAGGCAAAGAAACAATCTTTCTTTCCACAGATCACACTTGGGGAGACTAGTGACTGCAGCAATTATAGAGGACACGAGAAAAGCAATGCAATTTTTTGGGAAAAAGAATGATGCTTGTAATCATGTAGGAAAGATATTGAAGAACTAAGGGTTCCTGCCTCCTGATCTGGAGGACGCTCCGATGATGTACTTTTTTATACCTTTTTCTAAACCTTTTTTACTTTAATACAATGACTCTTACCGTTTTAAAAAAAAAAACAGACAACGCATAAACATCTTGCAACACTGCATCGGATCTCGAATGCTATGAGAACACTAGGGTTGCGTAAAACATCATCATTGAAACATAATCCAAAAGCTTACAACATTACGAAATTGCAAAGAACAGATGAATGAACATGGAATCAAGAGTAATAGACATCCTTATAATTCAAGAGAATATACTTTCTTACAGCACTTGGGGAGACTAGTGACTGCAGCAATTATAGAGGACACGAGAAAAGCAATGCAATTTTTTGGGAAAAAGAATGATGCTTGTAATCATGTAGGAAAGATATTGAAGAACTAAGGGTTCCTGCCTCCTGATCTGGAGGACGCTCCGATGATGTACTTTTTTATACCTTTTTCTAAACCTTTTTTACTTTAATACAATGACTCTTACCGTTTAAAAAAAAAAAACAGACAACGCATAAACATCTTGCAACACTGCATCGGATCTCGAATGCTATGAGAACACTAGGGTTGCGTAAAACATCATCATTGAAACATAATCCAAAAGCTTACAACATTACGAAATTGCAAAGAACAGATGAATGAACATGGAATCAAGAGTAATAGACATCCTTATAATTCAAGAGAATATACTTTCTTACAGCAATTAAGCAATAGCCAAAAATCTAATGTTGCAACCACACACCCCACATCCTCATTCTGATACATATCCATGAGTGGATATGAAGGGATACACTCAACAGATGGTGAACCTTTATATCTGTAAGCAATAACTATAAGGAAATAATAATAATATACTTATCTGGATATTATCTGCCTATCATACATTGTCTAAGAAGAATATGTTTGGATTCGTGAATACATAGGAGAGAGTGTCGAGAGTGACCCTCCAAGTGATGACAATGAAAGTCCTAATGGTAGTAATAGCAAATTAAAAATACATTCTCTAAGAAGAATATGTTTGGATTCATGAAGACATAGAAGAGTGTGTCGAGGGTGACCAAGTGATGACAATGAAAGTCGTAATGGTAGTAATAGCAATGCTAGATATTTAAAACAGTAGATTTTCAAGTCACTTTCTCTTTCATTGCACTCTTCTTTGATCTTATTAAATCTTTGACTTACATGCTTTAGCTTTAGGGTTTAGGATTTTGCTACATTACTTACTTTCTACTCTCCTCCTGGTTGCGATCCAATGGATCATTTGATAGTTATTTTAGAAGTGGATCAAATAATCACTAGTCTATTAGAGTCGGTGGCCAAGCATCTAAAAAATCATGAGCACAAAAGGTGGACACAATCTCCTTTAAACCAATATGAAAGAGACCAATTTGCTACAATACAAAGCCAAGAGTCACAAGCACTTGCCAAAGTTCAACATCCAAGACAAGAACTACAAGTTTTTAGGGCAAATAGGGATGAATAATATAGTTTAATTTATACAAATATCATTGGGAGCTCTTGTGTGGGAGATATCATCAACATGAGGCTCTTGACAATATTGGTAGATAGAGAGATTTGAGACCGAATCTATAATTCTTTAATAGTATTTAATATTTATAATATGTTCCATGGAGAGGCTGTGGAGCAAGCTCAAGAGAAAGTGAAATTTGACATAGATTTTGCAAATCTTTACACTTTGCAAGAAGGCTTACAGTGGCCAATTTTTGTAAGAAGGCTTGTAGTTGCTAATTTTTGTACTTCGCCTTAGTGACCTTCCATAATGAAGGTTAAGTAATACTTATAGCTTTTTACAGTCCCTATAACATATTACGTTAAATTTTATAATTTTCCTTGAATTCTCTTATAAAATTTGTAAAATTTAGCCATTTTAAAGTCACTTTTGTATAAAGTTATAATCTCTTTTTAGATTGATAGATGCCATTTTAAAGTCACTTTCTCCTATCTGCCTCTTTGGATTCCATAATGTTTTGTAGCATTAAATGTTAGAATGTTTCATGGGGGGTTTCAAATTATCTTTGACTTGCCTCTTTGAATTTTTGAATGTTTTGTAGCATTCAACATATATTTAGAATGTTTTGTAGCATTAAATTTCATGGAGGAGTTGTTACACTGTTTTAGGTAGGAGGAGAGGGAGAGAAGAGAAGGCATCCTCTTTAACCACCTCTTCTCCCTTCATTTGTTTGCATGCTTCTCTATTTCATGCTTTGTTTCAAAAATATACCTTTGGAATGCAAAATGCCAAGCAATGATGGTTCATGAGGGAGAAAATTTTCCCACCACCTTAGGTAGTAGTGAGGAAAAGGTGCAACAGTTACTCGTAGGTTTAAGTCCTTCCACAAGGGACAACCTCATATGAGAATATACAAAGCAGAGAGAGCAAAGCAAAGTCAAAGCACTTGCCTCCATCTCTATCTACCAAGGGACTTCAAAGGCTAGGGAGAGGGAGACAGCAGACTGTAGATGATCTTCCATGGGAGGTGAACGTACTATTGCCAAAAATGGCTCCCAAGCTTCCATGACCCCACCCTATGATGTTGATGATCATAGTCACATCATCATGGATTGATGAGGTAAAAAGGTCATCAACCAAAAGCACCACCTCCGCAGCTTTGCATCCAAGAGAGTCATGGAGGACTTTAATACTAGCCTACAAAGAAAAAGGATTGGATGTTATAGTGGTTATAATTTTTGATGCCAAATGAGAAAGAGTTTGGATGTTGGATAAGATGTATCAAGTACTTAAATAAAGAAAAGATCAAATCTGTAAGGCAACTAGATGTGGAGAAGGTTGGGCTCATCACCAAGATGGCTAGAAGAAAGTTAAGAAGGAGATGAAGAAGGAGCCCAAGAATGGTGAGAGGTGATAGCTAGGGTGGCTAAAGTGGGCCAATCCCACTTAGGTTCACAAGGCAAGGATACCTTCCTTAAATGTTTTGTAAATTCACCACTATTTGTTTTTCTTTAGTATATTTGGATTGTAGCATCTAAATCATTTGAATTTACATGTATCCATCTCAAAATGGGAAGGGGGTGTATGGAGGAGGTACGTACATACACTTACCAAAATGATACAGCTGCACTATACAACACGCTTGAGCAAACGGTAATATCTTCAAACTATAATTATTTATTTCCAAATGCATAAAATGAACAAGTTTATAGAAGATTACTAACCTCTAACATGTGTGCTTGTTGAGTAGCCCCAACATATAGACAAAGCCTTGGCAAAAAATGCGAGTTTAGACGTTTTGAACTTTTTTTACGCTTTTAATTTAAAAATACATATTTTCTTATTAAAAAACTTACTTTAAAAACAATGAAAGTTAGTATTTTATTTTTATCTACTCGATAGACCCCCATTTGTATAGAGTCCCTATTCAAGTAAGCTTTAGCTAACATAAAGGTGGGTATTTTATTTTTCTTAACCCATTATCAAGCAACGAATGAACATGGTCGATTTATATGCTCAGCTATGACAAAATTGTGGTAGAGATACATGTGTATCAAATTGACCACATCGTCTATTTGAGACAATTATCTTAAGAAGGCGTGCATCTTTAAGAGACCCTATGTGCACACGTCCTAGTGGGTGTTCTTTCTATCCTCATGAGCATAAAAGCAATCATGCACTCAATTTGAAAGAGAGAGACAATGACAACCCTAGATTTTTTGGTCACATTATAAATTTTAATAATCCCTACAATGGTGTTGTACATCTTTTAATCTATTTCTTTTACATTTATCTACATTTAAATGTTTTTATTTTAGATAGAAGGAGATATTGATGCCCTCATGGTGGTTAAAGAATAGAAAGCAAAGCTACATAATTCCCCAAAGATTAGAATTCAAGGAAATGTATTCCATGTCACTACTTAATGGTTCATTTAAGCATACGATCTATTGAAAGTAGTAGCACTATCTCCTTTGCAAAAAAAGATTGAGACTACAAAATGACGGACTTGTTATGGATATGAATTTGTAGTTAAATCTAGAGGATCAAGAAAATTTATAATGTGATCAAGAGAGAGAAAAATAATTAAATTGCTTTGAGGGCTCCACTCCACTTATATGATACAAATCAAATGACTACAAGCTTTTAAAACTATGAGCATTGTATTTGGAACTTGGTTGGGAGATCAAAAAGGTAAATTTACTTGAGGATTGTGGGATATAGGTGGAACTTAGTTGGGAGGTCAAAAAGGGAAATTTACTTGAGGATTGTGGGATATCTACTGTAGAAGATGTCATTCAAGGATCCTATAGTATGAAGGGTAATCTAATCAACACAAAGAAAAAGAAGGAAAGAAGAGGTCATTTGTTGTAGATCATTAAAATCCAAAGGATTGGGAAGCAACCAAAGATTTATAAGGATGGAAAGACCAAGAGAACTATTAAGAAGGTAAGTGACAAGGTTGGTAGGAATCTCAAAGTAAGGATTTATACAAGTTATTAGAAAATAAGGACCCAATGTGTACTTAAAGTGAATATATCAGAGAAAGATAGAGTGATGTTTGAGGAGAATTTCACAAGATGAATCCTTTACTCCATAAGAAATTTGAAATTTATATGTTTAATTATTCAATACTCTTACAAAAATGTATATAGAGAATACAAGGATTTTTGTGTGGAGATATTAGTTAAAACCTACTTGAATAGGGACCCTACACAAGCACATATCTCACTGCCTAATAACGCGTTATTTATAAGTTAAAAGTTGCTTGAATAGGGATTATATGCAAGCAAGAGGCTCGCAATGGCTCCTAGATCTTCTAAAAATTATAACTCAACATGTATGTTAGAATCAAGCATGGGTTGTCATAGCATAGGGACAAAGTTCCAAAGAAACCTCATTTGCAATGGAAAATCGTTTCACATTGTATGAAAACATAATGAATGAAAGGGTTTTTGAAAAGTTAATGTATTAAACAATGTGTATGCCTTTGCATTTTTTGCAAGTACATAGTCAAATTAATTCATCTACATTTGTAGGAATATCTTTGGACTGATAACCCCATTCTTTGGTAGATTGATGGACATGGATGGCTTACTATATAAGTGATTTGTGTTTTGGTCATGTAGACAAATGATGGAACTCACAATGGTTTTGTGTTTTGGTTATGTAGGTGAGGCACTTTTGGCAATGAGCAATGATCTTTTACAGGTTGTTTTAAAGTCAAAATATAAGAAGAAGAGAAACCAATGAAGTGATAAAATTATGCATTTCTCTTTACGAAACTTTCCACCAATTTACCCCATTCGTTTACCCCCTCCCCTCCTCCGTTTCCACTAATTAATAGGGTTTAGGATTTTTTAAATATTTGAGGGGACCTATTGGATAAAGAGAAATAAATACCCACCTTTCTATTAGTCGAACCATTCTTAAATAGGAACCCTACACAAGTGAGGGTCTCATCACCTAATAATGGGTCCAAAAAAATAAAATACCCCTTTTCATTTTTTTATGAGTTGAACAAGGGCTCTACAAAAGTGGGTCTCATTTCATGATAAGGGGGGTCAAAATACTCACCTTTTTGCTAGTTAAAATACCCATGGCTTTGCCATAGCTAGATCATGCATTAATAGATACAACATGACCAACACGGTCTTTGAAATGGAATCAACCATACGATTGATTTGATGCTCACTAGGATAGGAGAGATCATCCACAAGGATGTGTGAACATAGGGTACCTTGAACATACATGCCCTCTTGCAATGGTCATCTTAAATCAACCATGTTATCGCTTATCTAAAGATAAATTACGTGGAAACACAGTACAGTTGCTCCCATGCCACAAGTTCTAGATACATCCGTTGGTATGGTACTGGTACAACAATCCTTTCAAATTAACCACACAATTGATTTGGAGCTCATGAGGATAAACAAGGTTATGTTTCAACAAAGTCTCTCTTGATGAGACATAACTTCTTGTAGTAGTCCAATCAAATCAACCTTGTGGTTGATTTGAACCACATAATCCTTTGCCATGGTTTTTCCATGCTTGAGAATGTCTTTATAAATGTAGCAGGACCAAAACACCCATGGGCCTTGTGTCTCCCTTTAAAACTGACCCCATAATTAATTGGATGCTTATGAGGATAAAAGAAATCATCCCACATAATATGTGTGCACATAGGGCCTTTTGAAGCTGCACGCCTTCTTACAATAGTCATCTCAAATCGACCACATGGTTGATTTGAGACACATGCACCCTACTCCAATTTTTGATAGCTAATGCACATCAATGATTGAAGGTACATTGCCCTAATAGGTACACAATATGTTCAAAATATTCATGGCTCATGTTTATTCAAAAATTATGGGGATAGAAGAGATCTTGCACCAAGAAGTGTGCATATAAGGTCTTAAAATTGACCACATTATTGATTTAAGACACATGCACCTCTATGTAAAGCTCCATGGATCTAGCATCCCAAATTAAACGTTGAGATACATGCATGGTTCTATCATAACTAAAGAGATATTGGCTCCATTGAAGATGCATATCTTATTATTGTAGTAGTCTACTCAAATTGACCATGTGGTCGATCTAAACCACATGCACCTCAACCATCTCCATAGCAAAAGTAGGGCCTTGTCATGACCAAAACATCTATGGTCCCTTGTCTCTCCCTTCAAATCGATCACACTATCAATGATGTCATTAGGATAGAAAAGATCATCCACAAGTATGTGTGCACATAGTGTCACTTGAACATGCATGCCTTCTTGCTAATAGCCATCTCAAAACAATTTAACCACGTATAGAAAGTGACTAGATGTTCAATGCTAATGTATATCAATGAAGTTACATTGATAGGACAACCTATATATATATATATATATATTCATATATATCAAATCGACCACACAAGCTCATGAGAATGAGAGAGATTACATGTCCAACAAAGAATCTCTTAATGATGCAGATTCTTGTAGTAGTCTAATCAAATCAACCATGTGATTGATTTGAACCACGTGCAACATCCACCATGGCCTTTTCATACGTAAAACATGACTTGATAAGTATAGCATAAACAAGACATCCATGGTTCTTGTGTCTCCCTTTCAAATTGTCCACATGATTGATTTGATGATTATGAGAATAGAATACATCACCCATAAGGATGTGTATACAAAGTGTCTCTTGAAGATGCATGTCTATCTATAACAGTTATCTTGAATTAATCACGTCATAGTCAATTTGGAACTCATGTAGCCCTAAACTAGTTTTGTCATAGCTAATGCATATTAATGAAGGTGCAGTGCCCTAATATGTACACCATATTCAAAATAACATGGTTCTTGGCCATGTGGTAAATTTGAAGCTCATGAGGTTAGAAAACAATATGTGAACATGGTCTTTCTTGAAGATGCATAACTTCTTGTAGTAGTCCAGTCAAATCGACCATGTGGTCGATTTGAACCACATGCAACTCCACCATGGTTTTTCCATACTTGAAGCATGCCCTGATAGGTATAGTATGACTAAACCGTCCATTTCCCTTTTCAAATCAACCATATGGTTTATTTTATGCTTACACAGATACAAGAGATCATCCACAAGGATGTGTGCATATTGGATTGCTTGAAGATGCATGCCTTCTTGCAATAGTCATCTTAAATCAATCATGAGGTCAATTTGAAATGTCCAAAGCATCCATAGTTCTTCTCTCTTCCACCCCTGCTTAACAGGAGATTAGGGGATGTTGGAGTTGGCAATGTAGAACTCAACTTAGTGAGCTAATGTGGTAGAAGCAATAGACATTCAAAGGGTGTCGAGACAAAGAAGAGCTCATAGATTTTGGAAGGGAGCATGAATTCTCCATGAATTCAACAATAATGACCAATGGTGGAACATACAACACCAAGTTAGCTAAGAGTAGAATTAGAAGTTGTGAGCTCGCCCTTGTGTAGTTGGTGAGGCTCCTATTTAGATTCAATATTTAGGAGTATTAAGAGT
The DNA here is from genome assembly GCF_047967505.1 of Dipteris shenzhenensis. NCBI lineage: Eukaryota > Viridiplantae > Streptophyta > Polypodiopsida > Gleicheniales > Dipteridaceae > Dipteris > Dipteris shenzhenensis. The sequence goes on from NC_141596.1 coordinate 26,842,857, forward strand.
AGTAGGCTATTGTTAAATTGCAAAGATACTTTGGTAGCATTAAGCTAGAAGGTCTAGTTCAATCTGAGGGCTCATAGAGCTTCCAATCTACATGAGGCAAAGGGAAGGTGAGTTTGAGTCATGGTTTGAGTGGAACTAATTATGCAACCACGAGCTATTGCACTATGATATCACCACGAGCTATTGCACTATGGATATCACTTTAAAATACAATTAGCATTTGGTTTTCTTCAATTGTCTATTTCTTTCTGTTTGAGCACTATGTGCCTTTCTTCATACAATTTTCCTACTGGGTGTATTGCTCTATGTTAGTTGTTTTGACGTCCCTTTCTATTCAACTCGCAACTGAACATAGCAATCCAAAGACTGCAAGAAAGAACATCTTCATCTATGAACTCCTATGCACCAAGCTCGAACAAGGGTGCCTAGTTATTAGTCAACTCAAAAATAGAGAAAAAGGCCATCAACCTTTGGCAATCCTACTAAGGAAGTGATGAACTGAAAGTGTTGAGTGGGTAGCATAGAAGTCCAAGAGCATAGTTGCCACCAGTAGTAGTCCATGCTAACCCGAGTACAGTAGCTACTTAGTTTAGCAAATGACTACAAATGATATCTCTTAGGATAGTCTGAGGGTATCAACATCTTGCGAGCTTGCTTGATGACTGATAACTGAACTAAGGAGTACGCTATAAAGTGGCTCTTGATATCATTCACTTGTTTCTAGAATGTTTGACATGTGCTTGGTGAGGAGAGAAAGTTATTTGGCAAGATGAGAGAAATACTTACTAAGAGGCCATAAACATTGGTAGAATATGGAAGATGAGGAAGCTGCCATGAATTACTACAAGATACCATACAGACACTAGAAGTGAGCCAATTCTAAATATACATCTAAGATGACTTGAAGTTGTCAATAGAGACGAAGTTTTTAGGTGTTGGCAAGAAGATTCTAAGCAATCATCCACAGAGAGTCTCCATTCTGAAGACTCCAATAGGTCATGATGTAGACCGAACTATGAGCACCATTCTCCAAGCTGGTGCTACAAATCTGATTCTAAACCTACACATGTTTCTAGCAGGATTCAATGACAGAAGTTCACACATGTCAAAGGTAGAAGAACAAGAGACTCAACATAGTCATAGCCAAGCTTCTAACCAGGATTCAAAGCATACCCATAAAAGTGGGGTGTCATGACATTAGTCACTATCATGGTGAAGGACATTTAGTCCTACCCCATCGTCAAGAAATCAAACACCAAGTCTAGCACTAGTATAGGGATGTAGCCATAAGCATCATCAGAGGCCGAGGCCAGCAATACCAAAGGCTCCATTGGATAGTCGAAGGATGCTAGATTCTTCAGCAAAACAAAGGGACATCCCCACGAGCATGTCCATATAAGGGAGTGTCACCATGAATATTGTGGAATTTGTTCCAATATGTGTTGATGAGTCTATTTGTTGCTATGCTAAAAAGAAGATGCCAGAATTAAATTAGGTTGAACCCAAGTCTAAGAACAAGGAAGCATGACTACCAAGGCAAGGGTAATGGAAAAAATGGGAAAGATAAAAATCAAGGACCTTCATAGATTTGTTGATATGTTTGCAATGGTAACCACACAAAGGATGAATGCCCTTTGTGGTAGAAGCATTTGGAATTACTCCAAAGCAACAACGAAAGATGAGAAGTTGACCCTGGATGCCAAACAATTTCAGCTAAGTTTCAGAATTCAATTGATTCTCATGCAGTAGCTCATTCACAACAACAAGCCATTAATGAAGATGGCATAGCCTCACCTACGAGTGATCTCAATTGGAAGGCATAGAAGCAAATTGCCTCCTAAATCACTCAGGAATTGAAAGGGAAATTCCATAGTGGACATACGTCCTAATTTAAGTAGTGCCACTAGCAAACAACTTGGGAGAGGCCTCTACAAGTCAGAGTCTCGGGAAATCCACAGTTCTAAAGGAGACCCGAGTCCTGAAATGTCAAAAGCATGGAAAATTTTCCAACAAATGAAGGTCAATCTCGCTGTCATAGAGTTACTCAAAATTTCACCTTATTACATTGATTTTCTATTGCAACAACTTCAAGCTAAAGAACCCATTGTCAACATTATGGATTCACTAGTCGCCATTCCCATCATTGATATTCCAATGGTAGACGACCAAATTTCCATGATTACTGTTAAAATTAAAAAGCAAAAGGCTTCAAGAGTTATTGTGGATGGTGGTTCTAGAGTGAATATCATTGTTGCAACTATGGTAAATAGGTTGCAGCCGAAGAATATGAAGCCATCTTCATTCTGAGTCCAAATGGCTAATCAACGACTTGTGGAACCTATAGGTATGCTTTCTGATGTTGTTCAGACTATTGATGGTAATCATTGTACCATGAGTTTGTTGGTTATTCCCATGGAAGAGAATTCATATCCCTTATCATTAGGAAGACCTTGGTTGAAAAGTGCGAAGGTATTACATGATTAGGGAATGGAGTTGATGACAATCAAAACTATAGATAAGGAAAATATGGATTCCAACCAATTCAAGTATGGTGCCTAAAAGTTACAGACCTCAAGATTTGGAAAACAAGGATCAGTCTCTATAAGATGTTAAAACTCAACTTATGGAGCTTCAAATCTTATGAGTAGGAGAACTTGACATCTTGTAGACAGCTGTCATCTAAAATATAAAATTAATTGCTATGCAAGAACACTTGTATCCTAGCAATTTCATTGAAAATATGGTTAGGAAGAGAGAAATTGCTAATCCTCGACTCAAAATTACTGTGTTCAGCTCTAAACAGTTACTTTCAGAGCCAACTTAAGAGTTGGATCTTGGATTAGAACAAGAGCCAAAAATAGTGGTCATCAGTGCTTTTGTGGTTGATGATTATTTGAATGAAGTTAAGAACATGTTCATGTAGTATAAGGATGTTTTTGCATGGAGCCATGTAGATTTAATAGGAATTCCTACAGAGATTTGCCAGCATAGAATCCCCTTGATACCTGATGCCAAACCCATTAGGCAATGGAGATATAGAATGAACCCAAATTATGCTAAGAAAGTTGAAGCCAAGTTAGATAAGCTCATTCAAGTAGGTTGAAAAATGGGAAGCTTTGAGTTTGTGTGGGCTACAGGAAGTTAAATGGCCCAACCTTTTCTTATTCCATTCATAGATAGTATACTTAATCAATTGTAGGACATGAGATCTACTCATTCATGGATAACTATAGTGGCTACAATTAGATTTCTATTGCACCAAAAAGTTTTGCAAACTAAAACTAATTTTTTTACTGATTGGGGTGTGTATGCCACTTAGGTTATGACCTTTGGACTCAAAAATGCACCTTCTACATTTTAGAGATTTATGGTTGAAACCTTCTATATCTGATTGAGTTTATTGCCATCTATTTGGACGATTTCTGTGTTTGCTCAGTTGTTTCTACTCACCTACAATATTTGAGTAAGTCCTTTGATAGGTGCACAAGTTGGTATTTCTATGAATCCAATAAAAAGTGTTTTCTATGTCTGAGTTGGTATATTGCTTGGTCATTTAATATCTAAAGATGGAATCAAGACTGAGCCAGGAAAAATTAAGGCTATAGAATCTATGCTTGAGCCAACTACTTTGACTCAACTAAGATCTTTTGTTGCATTTATCAATTTCTACAGGTGTTTTATTTGGGACTTTGCTAAGATAGTTGCTCCATTATATGAGCTCATTAAGAAGGATGTAATGTTCTAATGGAATCTTGAGTTGTCCAAGGTTTTTCATACACTAAAACAAAAAGCCGCCAAAACACCCATTCTTAGATGACCAAGATGGGATGCCATATTTCATGTGCATGTGGATGCTTTTGGATATACCATTGGGATTATTTTAAGTCAACCCAAGGGAAATATGGATTACTTGTTTACTATGTGAGTAGACTAATGACCGAGTATTTGTTGGGTAATCAATTTATTTTCTATGTGGATCATCAAGCTTTGTTGTATCTTATCAACATAACTATCACTCAATGTAGGTTGGTGAGATGGATGCTTTTATTGCAAGAATTTAATTTCATGATTATTCATAAGCCTAGTAAAGCACTTGTACGAGCAAATTGTTGTCTAGACTTCCACACCAAACAATCGAGTCAAGGATTACTACCAAGCTTCTTGATGCTAATCTCTTTGCTATTGATATGAAGAATTGTTACAATATTTATCTTAGGGTATTTCTTGAGCAAATGCCAAATTAGTGTAGGCAAATTCCTATCAAGGCCTGGAAATATAGTTTGATTGGTGGTTAGTTATATTGCCAATGTGTTGATGGTGTATTATGTTGGTGGATTTTGCCACACAAGTGCACCATAGTGCTTGTTGCTCAGGCTCATAAAGGTCTTGCTAGAGGTCATTTTGCAAGAGCTCTTACAACTTGAAAAGTGTTGCAAGTAGGAATGTGGTGGGGCATTCTATTTTGGGATGCATATGTTTAGTGTGATGCTTGTTAATGTGGAAGCAGGATGCTTCTGCTTGATTACATGCCTTTGCAACCCGCTAAACCTTGGGAAGCTATTCAATAATGGGGCCTCGACTTCATTGGTCCTCTAAAGATAACTAAAAATCAAAATAAGTACGTTATTATTGCTACTGATTATGTGATCAAGTGGGCTTAAGCAAAAGTTACCAAGGTAACTCAGCTCACTACTGCTAATTTCCTCTTTGACAAAATAATCTACAGATATGGCTGTCCTATCATCTTTGTAGTGATTAAATCACTCATTTTATGAATGCAGTATTTGAAAACTTCACAAAGGAGTTCATGATTGTTCATTGGGTGGCTACTACTTACTACCCTAGATGTAATGGACATCCACTAACAAAACTTTGAAGCTTATACTTACAAAGACAATCAATTCTAATTGCACTAATTGGGATGCCAAATTGCATGCAACATTGTGGGCATATAGAACTGCTTATAAGGTCACAACGAATTTTACTCCATTTTTTATGCCCTTTGGATTGGAAGCTATAGTTCTAGTTGAGTTTATAGTCCTGAGTTTATGTGTATCTACTGAACATGAATTGGGGGAACCTCTCATAGTGTGGTTGTCTATACACCAGCATCTGTGTCATTGTTGGTAAGAACAGCTTGGGGATTGAGATTTGCATATTTGCACCTGGTATCTAGTTTATTTGAAGCCTACCACTTCTGAAAGTTCTTCTCTAATCTCCACGATGTCCAAAACCTTTAAGCCAAAGCTCTATAGCTTGCCCTTTCAAAGACTGAGGTTGGTTATATCTTCAAATGGTCTACAGTTGTGTAGTATTCTAGAATGATGCCTTTGATTTGGTCGTCCCCTTTGGAAAGTGGTCATCTCAATGAGGGTTGAGTCGTGTGGAAGTGGTTTAGCTAGGATGAAGTCTCGATGAAGTATTGTTTGAACCTATTGGAAAGTAAACACAGTGGGATTATCTTGAGATTGTCCCAGAGGTGGCTCTGTTGACCCGTCAATGTGCATGCTTGTGGAGGTTTGCGAAGATAAGGTTGTGTAGAGGTGGAAGAAGGAGAGGGATGAGGGAAATAAAGGTAAGTATTAAGGGGGGAAGAAGGTGGGCAATTAATATTAGTAGAGGGGTGTGGCAAGTGGGATGTATCGGGGTGGGCGACAAAGTTAAAGAAGGCTATTGTTAATTGAATTCCTTGTCAAATGGCTAGAGCCTTCTTCATACATGTGCTGCATGGCCTTCAAAACTTTGTTATACAAGACTAGAATATCAGAACGATGGTATTGAGTGACATTGTTGGTCAAAAGATAATTATGGGTAATTTTGACTTCTTCACGACCGCGCTCTCATAGCCACCTGAGGATCGCAAGCCCATGTCAAAAGGTCACTGGGCTTAGATAGATCTAAGATTTCTATATTAGTGGGGAAAAAGAGGACTCCATGATGCATCTACACCAACTTTGAAAGTTGAGGGTTATGGGGTGTAGGGGAGGTGACAGATGTTTAAGTCCTCTAAAATTTTGTCTCCGCTGAAAAAAGGTGTGGATAGGATTGGGTGGGCATCAAGAGAATCACGATCCATAACATCAAATATGTAGCTAAGGTGGGAGAGGGTTAGCAAGGTCTAAGTGGTATTGGATGGAGGGAATTTTCTTTTTTCTTTTGGCTGGTCTTATTGTTGATTGCTACCTGAATTCTTGAGGTTGGGGTTGGGGCTTTGGCTTGACACTGAGCTTCTCTTCTATAATAAGACCAGGAAGGGGAAGAGGGATAGATGGAGTTAGGAAAGGGATGGGAGTGGTGGAAGGGGGAGGAGCTATAATAATAGAAAGAGTACTGCAGGGGGTGATGAGGCTGGTAGATGGTGTGGCAGGGCTGGCAGTTCCCTTGTGTGAGAGGTCCCAGAATCCATTTGGTCAAATGAGTGATAGGTCTAAAACAAATAGCTTAGAGAGTCGTTTCAACTCTTTAAGGTGGAATACATGCACATTCAATAAGTTCAGGAGGCTGGAAATCAGATTTAGAGGGTTGTGGAAATTCCTGGGAAATTTTGTTTAGCGTTTAGTCACAACTGTTATTGCCATGGATTTTTCAAGTGGGTCCCTCAACAAGGTCCCTTCTCATAGAAAATTAATTCAACATGTGCTAAATAAGCTAATTCTACTAATTTAGTGCACATTGAATTAGTTAGTGCATTGAGTTATTAACCCATTGGATACTGGGTTATTATTGTGACATGGTGCTAAAATGCTATCCCTTTATGGTATTGAATTAGCAACTAGCATGGTGCTTGGTTATTAATGCAATGCACACTAGGTTAGGTAACCCAACACGTGCTAAATTACTAGCCTTAATTCAATGTATTTTGTTGTTGGGCTTTTTTGAGCATTTTTTGGGGATTTTGACATCTCTTGACATTTTTTGACATGGTGTCTGACTTAGCTTGATTTGACTATTTAAAGTGCACTCAGTGAGGTAATCAGGAACAAAAGTACACCCTAATAGTGAAACTATGTAGGGGGAATTCTTGACTCATGCCTAAACAGTGAGTGGAATGAGTTCTAGAATTTTAATACCCTACTTACTTAGTGCATGTTAAACTAACAAGTTTCCTGCTTTATGAATATGCTACCAATTGCCTAACCTAGACACTCACCTAAGGCTACATAGTGGTGGATGCGAGTGAGTAGTTCTAGAATGGAATATCTTTTATTAAGAAAACAACAAGGTGGCATACCTTATTGCCAACAAAGATGAAAGGGGTTGGTCGGTCGAGATGCTACCTTTGATGAGAGTTTTTTGGTAGACTCCTTGAGCGTGTCAATAGTGACCTTGTCACTCCATGCTGCTTGGGGGTAAGCAATGTTATAGTTGTTAGAGATTCTCTACTACAATAGGTTCTTGTGATACTACCCCCATAATGGGGATAGGTTCTTGTGGAGCTATGAGTTGGAAGGATGAGGGAGCTCATCTTTTGGTTCTTCACTTGAAGTCCTTTGATGAAAATTTACAAATTTAGAACATTGAGGGGATGTTGATGTCAAGGTTGGGGCTATCCTTGCTATAGGTTCTTGTCGCACTATCGCCTTTTAGTTGGATGATTTTTCTTGGGTTTCCATACTAGTTGTTGTGGCCAAGATGGCTTAGGATCTACGTTTGCCTGAGGGTTATTTGTGGTGGAAGTTCCAGCATGGGGCTTTGGTAGCCATATTTGTTGGTTGCCCTTGTAGTACCCTTTGGTCTGTAGCAATGCCTTTGGAACCTTGCACTATTGCCTGGGTCATTTATGGAGCATTCTTTTCCTTTCCTTGGGGTGAGTTTTTGGTAAGACATCTTGTCGGAAGAAAGATAGGGTGGTTGCCTCTAGCAGTCTCTATGGTGGTGGTTCTGGTGGTGGTTTGGGGTCCTTCTTCCTAGAGACTTGCTTTATTTGTGGTTGTTTTGGCTGAAGTGGGGCCTTCAATGAGGAGGGTGCAGTAGCATTCTTAGGTACTAGGGGAGTTCGGGGCAAGGGTGCTACTACAATTATTGGAGTGGGCTTCTCATTATGATCTTTGTGCCATACAGGCACCATCAATGTTTGTCCATCGCTTGTTAACTTGGCTGTTCTTTCATGCCAATCTATCTAGCACTTTACATAAAAGCACCATTCTTTGTCCAAATGACTCATCGATTTTGCTTGTGGGCATTACATAAAAAATGGCACCCTATTCTATGGTTATTTACAATCACATCAATATCTACATAACCAATTGTGGGCATGCCAACAGCTTATACTCTGGCAGGGATGGGTCTAACGAGTACCTTTAATAGTCATTCCCATACCTCCTACAAATGAATTTGTGGCTCACTCTACAATCCACCAATGCCAATATGAAATGTGGTGTTTGTTTGTAATCCTACAACTTAGCAGGATCGATTGTTTGATTATCCAAATCATCTTCCTAGTCTATGGTTGCCTTGAAAATTGTCATTAAGTCCTTTTGTTTAAGTTTAGCATGATGGGCATGCAAGCTTCCTCGATAGCTTGTCTTTTCATACGAGCAATCTCTTTTTTTACATCTTTCTCACTATGGATGGCTTGAAGAATCTACTGGGTCAACGGGCCATAGTAGTATTTAAGCTTACTGTCATCGTTAATATATCCATCCCCATATTGACTCCATTAAGGGTCATGATTTTGCATGCATGTTCCTGGTGGGCTGATTTCCACAACTTGATATGGACCCATACTGTCATAATTCAACTTTTGTTTGGTATTTCTTACACTATATAATAATGCAAGGTTGCCCTTCCTAAGATCCTTTTTTTAAATATTATGATTAAACCAACATTTGGGTTGTGCTTCTCAACTTTCATGCTGTATTTATCTCTAAGGTTGGTTTCATTAAGCTTCTTGAGCTCTACCAACCTTTTAAGAGTGGCCTCTTCAGGTAGTCTCTCTTGAACTGCCACTCTTAAACTGGGTACTCTAAATTACATAGCAATACTGCTTCTATCCCAAAGGCGAGACTGAATGGGGTACAATTGGTTGCAACTTTATATGCAGTGCGATACGCCCATAATGCAATGGTAAGCTTATGCTCTCAGTCACTTTGGCTAGCCTCTACCATGCACTTCATGGTGTTACATAGGGTCTTACTGGAGTTCTCGGCTTGGCCATTTGCTTTAGGATAGTAAGGAGTTGATTTTCTATAAATAATAAAAAACTCACTAATAATGATTTGTATGGTTTCATTAATGAAGTGAGTCCATCAATCACTAACAATTTCCTAAGGGAGGCAAACACGTGACATGAGGTTTTCATATAGGAACTTATCTATTCGCCTAGTCTTTCTTGGTTGCCTTGGCTTTTGCCCACTTGGCAAAGTAGTCAGTTGCCATGATAATATATCGGGCTTGCATCCCTTTTGTCTACTAGACTTATGGGTCCAATAAAATCAATGCCCCACTTTTCAAATGATGGGTTCATAGGAATTCATATAAAGGCATATAATCCTTCTTTTGAGGGATAGAAGCCCTTTGGCAGGGGTCACAGTGTTTAACAAATTCAGCTACATCGACAAAGAGAGTAGGCCAATATAGCCTAGCTTGCAATACCTTTTGGACCATAAGCTCTCTTGCAAAATATTATCCTACTATGCCTGAATGGGCCTCTTCCAAGATGAGCTTAATCTTGTTGTAGTCCATGGAAATTCCATTATTGGACACAACATGCCCTAAGATTACCACATGCTTAACCCAAAATTGGCATTTGAGGGGGTTGAGGGAAATTTTGTATAGGCGACACCTGTCAAAGACTAGCATTAAATATATGAGCTGGTTATCCCGTGCTGAATGTACATATAGATTATCAAGGAATACCTCTAAAAAATCCCTTAAATACTCTTTAAAAGCTATAACCATCAGCCTTTGGAATGTTGTAGGAGCATTAGTGAGTTTGACAAGCATCACTCTTGAAGCATAGGCTTCCCATTCTATGTAAAATGCCATCTTATGTTGATCTGCTAGTGCTATGGAGACCTGGTTGTAACCAGAGAATCTTGCAAGAAAGTTGTAGGCTTCTTTTCCTACCATTCTTTCTAATACATGCTCTGTAAATAGTAGTGTATAGTGGTCTTTTCACATGGTAGCATTTACCTTCTTTAGATTGACACATATGCTGCTATCTGTTTGGCCCTCTTGCGGATCAATATGGCAACAATGGTATCTCTGACCTGTAGCCAGAGTTGTCCAATTTTAGTTAGAGGTCTTCTCTGATGACAGGGTCATTATGACTCAGCTATCAGATTGGGTAGGTAATTATAGGCAATTACGCCTCAGAGTTGTTGTGTTAGATATCTCGAGCATCCTCACGCCTTCTACCCCCATTAATTACCAATGGTGTCCCATGTCCTGGATGACCCTTGGTAGGAAAGGATGTAAAGGGCTACATGCCTCATTGTATAGGTTGCTAGTTTAGTTTGGATGAGAAGTTCTTGCTCACTTGATTCGAGCATTCAATGATAGGCTCCACAAGGACATTGAGCATAGTATTCCTTTTGAAAACTATGGCAGTTTCTTTCGAGATTCATTTGTCATTTCCTAGTCAGAGTTTAGTTCTATTGATTTGGGATTTTAATGTAATTTTGTCAAATCCCAACTAGTATTGTGTTGAAGAAGAATGGCAAGTTGCAAGTTGTACAAAAAGTTGAATGAGCTGACCATAAAAGACCCATTTCTACTTCCATTTCTAAACACTAGAGAAAAACCTATCACCCAAGTCTAACTGGAGGACGTCCCCCAAGGCCTACCATCTAAGACATGAACCTCGAAGAGAGGAAGATGGAGAGTAGCAACTTGAATACCATAGTGGAGCATCAAGCAATCCTATTGCAAAGATTTATCATAGCATGGAAGATGTGGGTGATCGTGACCCCCTCTCCCAACTATATTAGAGTGTGGAGTGCCTCAATAGGGGCCGTATGAATTAAGCATCCCTAGGCCATAGCTGATCACACAAGAAGCACCCCACTTAGTTGCAAAAGAAATGCCTCAGCTAGCTACAAACGAGCTGAGCAATCAAGTGAACATCAAACTAAATCACATATGTTTCTACAAGAGATACATGAAGAGAGTGAGGAAGCTCAGAAAGAGATAACATCATATTCCAAAGGTAAGGTCATGGCCTTCTTGGACAAATATCTACATGAAGAGTCCATAGATTGGTCATCCACCCATGCTTTGATTGGATTCATGCCTCAGTCCTAAACCTCTTCCTACTTTCCTAGAGAACTAGATTATAACAAATTGGGTGAGAAGAAGTATGGTTGTCACTAGTGTCAGGCTCTTAAGAAAAGGCTTGTACTTTTCTTATTTGAGAAAAAGGAAACGGCTTATGATGCCCTACACATCAGGGGATTTGGACCATTAGAAGCCAACCCCTCTGCTTATAATTCCGGTCAGAATAATTTAATATAGATAGGCCTAGGTCCACTACTATCCTTTTTTGGGTAAAGCTTCTAGATCCACCCTTTTTTCTTATCCCTGAAGCAGCTAATCTTTGCAAAAGCCTAGGGGAAGTCGTTGGGGTAGAAAAATAACAATTTATCAATCCTAGAGGAAACCTATAGGCATGTGTGAAACTAGATGTTGCTAAGGAGCTCCTCAATACAATTATGATTGTCAATAGAAATGGGGGATTCTATAAGGAACAACCTTTAGTCCATAAAAATTTGCCAAACACTTGCTTTCTTCCTCACATAGTTAAATACTATCCTCTAAAGAGGGACAAAGACAAACCTACTAGTAGGGAAGCTACCCCCACCCCTCAACATCTTAAGGCCACATGGTCCATCAAAGCCACAAAAGAATAGTCTAAGGATGTTCCAAGTAAGGTTAGTAAAGCTCCCAATCCACAGCAAGAGGTCAATCCCATACTAATGTAGTTGAAACCAAGAACCCTTATAAAGATCTCATTGCCTAGGAGAATGAGCAGTGGATTTAGGGAGAGGATATGGAAGAGGAAGATGTTAAACCAAGTTGGTCTTAGGAATTTAAGAAGGAAATTAACCAGTAGGATACCTTCATGAATGATACTGAAATTGATGACTATCTCAAGTTAAGAGCCAGAGTGGCCCTCATAGATTAGTTTATCTATTTAGTGAAGCGAGCCCACTTACCTCCTCAATTTAAGTCTCCTCGTCATTGACTATCCCAAGTCCACTAACGTGATCTTCCAAAGCCACTATCCATTCTTCTCTCTTATCCTAATATCTTACATCAATGACAAGAACTTGCATCTTTTGGCCTTGACATTTGTTGCAAGTTAGTTCACACGATTTGTTCCCATCATTTCCTTGGCTCATCTAGCACATACCACTTCATTCCCCACTAGGGTTGCCAAAAATGTTACCTATACAAATTATGGTCAAGAAGATGGTTTGTTTGTCTTGATATGTGTCATGATTTGCATTTGTTCTGGATGTGCAAGGCAGGATGAGAGTGCTCTCAACAAAAGAAGAATGGAAGAGGGTGAGAGAGAGGGAGAGTCAAAAGAGAGCCACACAAGTTTTGATGGGTGTAGAACACCCTAATCTTCTATGTCATCCATATATATATGTCTTTGAGTATTGTACATAACCGGGGTTAAGGCACAATGGCCTTTAAGCCCCACAACCTCCCACTTAAAGGCCAATGTGCCTTTAAGAGAGAAGAGCCCGTGAGCATATTATCCAATGCCCATCAATACACGATAATACTAAAACTGTTGACTAGGCAAAAAATTCTACAATGTTATCATCTGTACGAACCTTGACAAGCTTTATGTTCTTGTCCTCAAGTACCTCCCTTTTAATTGGTACATGACCTCAATGTGTTTGGTCTTTGCATGAAAGACCGGATTCTATGCTAAGTTGAATAGTACTCATGGAATCACTATGCAATGTCAGTACACCTGTATGAATCCCCAAATCTCCCACTAGTCGATCAAGCCATATAGCCTCCTTGCAACTCTCTATGGTGGTTGCAACATACTCGGCCTCTGTGGTAGACAAAGCAACACACTTATGTGCGCAATCCATGACACTACACCACCTACAAAGGTGACCACATAACCAAAAGTGGATCTCTTGCTAACCACATGCCCTACATAGTCTGAATCTGTGTACCCAATTCCACACATCTCTCCTTTGCCAAATCTAATGCACATCTCCTTGGTACCCTTTATGTACCTCATGATGCACTTAACTACCTCCCAATGCCTCTTTTCTGGATTAGCCATATATCGGCTAACAACTCCCACTACAAATGCAATGTCTAGTCTTGTAGCTATCATAGCATACATAAGACTCCCAACCACTGATGCATAAGGAACCTTAGCCATCATGGCCCTCTCCTCATCTAATTTGGGACTATCTGCCCATGGTTGTTAAGATACTCATGTCTTATGATAAGAGACTTAAGACACTTAAGACACGTGTCTTACCATAAGACACCTTTAGACTCTTTTTTTTGGGGGGGGGGGTGTAAGGTGTAACAATAGACATTGAGTTTGACTTAACCATGCCATCATTGATGGCAAATTTGGATCCAGTAGTGGTATTGATCTCACATTTTCGGACTAGGATGAATCTCCAGAGATTTGGCTCTTGAGAGTCAAAAGTTTCCTATTATATGTATCAAGATGTAGATTTCATTCGTCACATGTGACTGATAGACTGTTACCATGATATTTAGGTTTATTGATTTATGATGATTGGTATATAATCTATGTAGGCCTTTAGGCTCTTATTGTGCTGTTTATTTAAATTTTTGAATATCAAGATTCAATTGTTAGTTTAAACCTTTAAAGTTGTGTCGTGACTTGCAAGCTCTTGAGCCAAGTCCTAAGTACATTGTACAAGTGTTGTACTCCAAGAATCTAGTAGCTGACTATACTAGCAAGTTGTAAACTTGTATTCTTATACATATATTAATTAAATATTTATTATTACAATGACGTGTCTTATTTTTAAAACACTTTAGACACTCGTGTTTAAAGCATGTCTAACATGTCGTGACTTAATGTGTCTTACAACCATGTATCTGCCTGACTCAGTTTCACATACGGAGGCAATGGAGTACTTATAATGTTTAAAACATACTCCTTCTCTGACAGCCAAAGGAGTTTCCTACTCTAGTCACGCGTGATGGGCATACCAAGAATATGATCTATAGGTCCCAAATCCTTCATGTCAAAGGCTTCATGCAACTTGGCCTTCAATGCATCCAGCTTATGCATGTTCTTGCTAGCCAATAGCATATCATCCACATAAAGTGCCAAGAGTATCAGGCTATTATCCTTAGCCCTTTTAGTGTAGAGGTAGTGAGATCAATCTCAATTCTTTAAAAACCCTGGGACTGAATGAAAGCATCAAACTTCTGATACCATTCTCTAGGCACTTCCTTAAGGCCATAGAGACTCTTTTCAACTTGCAAACCAAATGTTCTTTGCCCTTTTCTTTAAAGCCTTCCGGCGGTACCATGTAAATTTCCTCATGCAGATCCCCATGCAAGAAAGCTATCTTGACATCCATCTGCATAAGCTCCATATCCTCTCTTGCCACAAGTCCAAGTATGCATCTACGTGTCATCACCTTCACAACTAGAGAGAAGATCTCATCAAAGTCCACACCCTTCTCTTGCTTGAACCTTTAGCAACCAAATGGGCCTTATACTTAGATACATCATCACCTGTGACCATCTTATAGACCCATTTATAGGCAATGCTTTCTTTCCATGTGGCAAAGAAACAAAGTCCCAAGTCTTATTCTTCACGAGTGAACTCATCTTTGGTTGCATAGCATACTCCCTCTTACATTGGTCCTCGTGCATGATAGCCTCTTTGTAGCAAGAAGGCTCCCCGCAATCAGTAAGCATCACATAGTCTGCCCTGTAACAAATCTCTTAGGCGGTCTATACACTCTAGCTGATCTTTTGAGGGGCATTTCAGTTTACTATCTTGCCTGATCACTTCCACCAATAGATGATTCATCATCTGTTCTTGATTGTGTACATGTGGGAGTACCTAGTGGCACCATTTCCTGCACATTTGGTGCATGGATAGCTCGCAGTCTATCAACATATGCGGGTGGATTCACGTCTTGGAAAGTGATTCTCCTCATTTCCACATCCCTCATGGGTGTCTTATGCATCTTCTTCTCATTGAAGACCACATCATGGCTTCGTATGATCTTCTTTGCTTCTCGATCCCAATGACGATAGCCCATCTCTCCACTTTCACCATAACCTAGAAAGATGCATTTCCTAGACTTAGGATTCAGCTTCTTCTGAAGCTCTTTTGGCACATGTGCATATGCCTCACACCCAAATATATGCACTCCACAGAATCACCTAAAAACTTGCTAGTAGAGGTTTTATCCCTTCCCCGATCCACTAAAATAGATGAAATCCGAAATGGTAGCCTGTGCGAGCAGGTCTGAACCACGAGCGTCCAGACATAGGGAGAGATCTTAGAGACAAAACTTTTCTAAATCTCCACAGAATCGCGTAAGAGTTCACAATTTGGGGTTTTTAGGCCTCTATAGTGCAATGGAATAGAAGGTTTTGAAAATTGTGGTCCCAATCACCGGGTCGAACACACGGGTTGAAAAAAGTTTTTGCAAACAGACCTAGATTTGTAAACACCACTGGAGTGCAAATGATGAGCAACATAGAAGTTTTAGGACCTCCTAAGTCCATTAGAACTAACAGATCTACAAATGGTTGCTCCAAACTTGAGTTCCAACACACCAGACAAGAAATTCATCATTGGCTCTTAAAATCATGTTTTTCGCTCAAAAAACCACCCAAAAGCTTGGAAAACTACTCTAGAGACTTCCAAAACCACCACCAGGCTTCCACAAGGTCCAAATACTACATGGGCAGCTCAAACAAGCACCCAGAGGCTTCTACAAAGCTGCAAATGCCACCCACACAATTGTAGGGATGTAGAATGACCTCCCGGGCTCAGCCAGGCCACCCACAAGTGTCAGATAGACCACATGGGTTCTTATACCAATTGAGAGTTCTCTCAACAAAAGCGGAATGGAAGAGGATGAGAGAGAGGGAGAGTAAGAAGAGAGCCACATAAGTTTTGGTGGGTGCAGAACACCCTAATCTTCTATGTCATCTATATTGTATATCATGGGGTTAAGGTAGAGTGGCCTTTAGCCCCCACACATAATTTTCTTTCTATGTTGTCAAACTTCTCTTTCTATGTTGTCAAAATGACGTGCAAAGTTTGGTGGGAAGCACATATTGGTTACAAAATTAATGGATGAATAGTTGAATACAAGCCAAGTAAATGCGATTGCTTTGAATGAATGGAAAGAGAGGGTGAAGTACTCAAGAGTCCAATGATAGAAATATTATTTGTATGAAGAAAAGTCTTCTCCATGACTGCAGTACGACCGGCTCTATAGCTGAACATAACACATCCACTATTTGCAATAGGAATAAATGAAAATCCTATCTATCAACTCATTCATTCCCTTGTATACAATTTTGTTGAACAAGGCTTCATCCACAGCTACCCATAAGTGGTGTACGTGCTATTATGCCTAGTATTGAAATACTTTCACACAATTGTCCCCCACCATTTGTTTTTGGCATTTAGCAATGGTCATTTGGGTTTGGTATAGGCTATGTTAACCTGAGCAAATGGATCCCTTCTCACTTTGCTTGAACCCTCCCTTTGTTCTACACTTGTTTGTTGGTGCTCTTCATTTCTTGACTTTGAATTTTGCCCTTCACTTGGCTTTCGCTCCACTCTTCTTTGCCTTCGTTCTCTACTGTTGAAACCCTTTATGCAAGGGGTCCAACAGGTTGCTCATGCAAATTTGTATACATTTTATGTGCCTTGGAAGCATGTCTCTATGAGTTATTTGATAGCCTTATGTGTCCTGCTATAAGTAGCCAAAGGTATGATGTATTCAATACTACATATTCAACCATGCTTTTTTGTTTTCATGTTATAAATTTTTGGAATACTTGGAATGGGAGGCCAACTTTGTACTCAAAGTTTTAAGAATGGGTTAGGAGACATGGATAATAATAGCTAAATTCACCTCATATCACCAGACTGTGAATATGTTTGAAGGCCTTATGATGCTTGTGATAGTCTTCATGTTTTTGTTGAATTGGGGACCAATGTTACATCAATTTAATGCTTCTTATTGTGTTGTTATGTGGGCTTATAGTCACACTTAATAAATATTACACATACCTTTGAGTCTCACTTTGAGTATGTAAGAAGGAGTGTGGTTAAAGGGTGTTTGAATGTCTTTTGACATGATAGATTGGATTTACATATTATGTTAGCCAATGAGATTTGGAAGAAAACTCATCATTAATACATGGTAATATGTCCTATGATTTTGGTACGAAAATTTAAGGAATATGTCTAAATTGTGAGGCTAGTGTGAGGCTTTCAAGGTTTAAAAAATAGATATGTGACTATGAAATCCAATAATTTGATGGAAGGAAAAAATGTTGGACATGCAGCTCTTAGGACTATAAGAATTAATATTAAATTCTGTAGATTTGCATTGTGGATGTCACAAGAATGTTCAAGGGTGTAAAGAGTTATATTGCAAACCATGGGAAAGTGATCATTTAAATATTGTCATTTTGAGACGTTGAGTACTTTATTGCTTTAATACATTGTATACTTGTTTGATTGCTTATATATGAAGTGAGATGAGTGATTTATCAAAGTAGATGATTGGTTGTTATTAAAAAAAAAGAATTGAGAACATTTACTTGCACTTTTATGCCCACTAAAAGCCCACTTGGAGGGATAAGAACAAGAATACCTTTTAACTATTTGCAATACCATAAGATGAATGCCCATCAAGAAAAAGTTATTGGTTTCCCTTTTAGGAATTAGCCCTCACAAACAAAGCTGAATAGTTAAAGGGAAGATCATAAGCAGCTCCATCATAAGGTCTTATAACATTGTAATATATAAGACCATAGAAATAAGGTTTGAAACAAAAAGAGAGCATGATTTGAGTTTTTAGGACATATGATTATGTTTATTTTGCTTCAACCTCATCCAAATGTCTTTCTAATACACCTTGATATCACAAACATAAATGAAATTCCTCTCATATATTCCTTTAATTGCATGCATCTCTTAACTCAAACATACAAGCATTATTTTATGTCTTAACTATACAAGGTAGACATCAAAAAACACAATTACAATAGTTAAGACATAAAACCATTTATGTCTTAACTATACAAAATTGACATAAAAAAATACAAGTACATATGTAAACATATGCATACTTTAAAGACTCTTTGCTCTTGCTTTTAAAGTTGTATTGGAGACCTTTTCTAAAATGATTGGGCATAAGTATGAATGCTCCTAGTGGTGTTGAAAGTTGTATGTGTATCTTCCTTACTAACAAGTGCACAACTATGGACGTGTTTTCATATATTTCTTTCGGAATCCAAACATGATTGCTAAATTTCAAGAGTGCTTGGGAGATCAATCGTGCATATCTTCCCCCAAATATTTGGGTGGGTTTGTGCAATTCGTCTTTTGCACATAATATGTATGCAAATCCATGCAATTGTGTTGAGACTTGTGATATCAATATGAGCATATTGTCTTATATCCTTGGTTTGAAAGGAATACCATCCTAGTTGCACATCTTTCATGATGAAGTAATTAAGTGCCCACGATCCCAACAAGGAGACGTTTTTAGACATCCCTAGCCTCCTTGCCTACAAGACAATGACCATATTATAGCTTTAGTATTTACACGTGTGATGGCTCTAATATATGCACAAA
Organism: Dipteris shenzhenensis; assembly: GCF_047967505.1. Lineage (NCBI taxonomy): Eukaryota > Viridiplantae > Streptophyta > Polypodiopsida > Gleicheniales > Dipteridaceae > Dipteris > Dipteris shenzhenensis. Next base: position 26,861,671 of record NC_141596.1, read on the forward strand.
TACCATTGGTTTTAATGATTGAGTGTCACATGACCTTTTGTGTAGTGAAAATATAATAAAATAATTGAATTTCAATGGGAAATGTTTGAGGATAGTGACAACTCTTGGTTATTCTTTAAGTACTTGTATGCATGTGAATGAAAGTAAAGGAAAAGCGATTTATAAAGAGTGTTTCTTATCTGAAGTATTCATTGATGGCATTGCACACATGGTATCACCACATAAGAACAAGTTGATGGAAGATCTTTCCTTGTGCAAATTCCAACATTCCATTGTTCAAATGATTATTGTTTGATACTTTTTTGATGGAACAGGGGATGTCCCCTATCGTTGTATGTTGAAAATGATGTCAAGTTGTCATTGGAAACTTAGAGACTCTTCTTATGACGTTCATGATAAGGGTTCAACATGTAGATCAAACCTTTAGGATAAAGGTCGATTTGCCCAGTTACAACCTCAAAGTGCTCAAAGGCATCTGCAGTCTTACTTTGATGAAGATTTCCATGTTTGCGATGTAAACTAAATAGTCTTTCGCATGCTACTTACATGATAAAAGGAGCACTAGATTGTTGCTTAATAATGATTGAAACATATCCTTTATGCATCCATGGCCTATATTAGCAGAATTTGTTCTTTCTCTAATTCTCAATGGTAGAAGGCTGAAAGGGAGTTCATGAGTTTTTTTTTTAATTTAAAAAACAAAAATTATAAAACTCACCCACCCAACTCACACACACGGTTGCCTTGGTAGTTCATGAGATTGCCTTGGTAGGAAGAAGCTCCCCAAAGGAAATTTCATGCAATAACTTGGGAAGGTATACTTGCAACATGAAATAATGGATGTTTAGGCATTTGTTCTATTCAATAGAAGTTGATCTCTCTTTTGGTAAGTGCCTCCTTATGCTACTTTACAATTCTATTCCATGGGATGGGTGTATGAGATGGTTCACGGATATTAGGTCCGCCAATTCTATAGGTTAATGGAAACATCTCAAGTAGAAATTTAATAATTTCCTACTAGAAGAGTAATTGAGAGATACTCATGCTACTGGAAGAAACCTATTTACGTTGGGAAGGAAGATAGCATTCTTTTCGATGGCTAACTCTACTCTATCTTGAAATAGTTATGAGGTTATTGGGTTTTTACTTGCAGCTTCAAACTTAACTTGTGTAGTTTATGTATGCCTCAAAATGACTACAAATCATTACAAGTTTGATAAGTAAATCAAATCCTTTATCCAATTTGCCATGTTCTATTGATATAAACATTTCAAATAGTATTAAGCATGGCTATATTGACAAGGATAACAAAGGAGTGTGTTCGAATGCCTTGAAGTCTGATGATGCTTATCAATAGCAAACGAGAGGAATGGGATGTTTAATTATTTTTACATGAGTTCTAGGCCATATTCTTGTCATTTTTAGGCTATGAACAAATAGAAGAAGTATTTGCATTTCATAAATCAAGTGCTCTTATGGAGAGAAAGAAGTTACTTGTGTTATTATGTTCTTACAAGATTTGAAAACTTTTAGGATCCCATGTGAAGAAGTTGCTCCAAATATCACATGTACTATAGCAGAGCCTTGATAACAGCAAACAAACTTGTGAGTATCCTAATAAACATTGATGGATGAGATTCTTATGAAGTAAGACATTCTCAACATCGACTATGTAGTCCCTAAATTGTGGTTGAGTGAGCATAAGGAAGGTAAATGGTTACATACTACATATTTATTAAAATTTCAATAACAAATAATCAAATGCATCCAACCATGTAGTGGCATCCAATGACTAAGCATATGTAGAATGCCCTTGGGTGCCAAATGAGGTGGCACCTTATCATTAGAGCTACTATATTCATTGGGTGTCTAAGGAGCGGTATTATTTACAACTAAGCTACCTCAATGGGATTAGAATGACCATGGGTGCCCAAGGAGGTGCATGCATTTGAGGCTACCCTAGCATGCGCATCATGGAGGCTAACCCTAGCAAGATTAGAATGCCCATAAGATGTGGATGAGCATGCTCACATGTTTTGTTACAACGGATGGGCCCACTAGCTATTTCCACGCAAGGGCAAATGGCCCATTTGAGTGGCTGAAGGTGCATTTGAACAATTCTTACATGAGAGAAGGAGCAGGAGGTAAAATGGCTGATGGAGCAAACGGGTGGTAGGATGAATCAAACAGAATTCCATGGATCCTTTAGCCCTCCCGGGTGCTACTTTCCTTGGATTGGGAGCCTCAGCCCTAGGCAAAGCATCCACCCAATCCCGCAGCCTCTGTCCCAACACTCCTACTCTGCAGCACCTTGCTCCTTCAGCGCCAGTTTCCTCCTTGCGTGGGAATAGAAGATGTGGGTGGTGGGTGAGACACCCCTCAGCCCATTGGTGGAGGTTTGGAAACCTCACAGGTCCTCCAATGCCACATCTTGCTTTGTGTGGAAACAACTCCCCAATACATCAAGCCAAGTGTAAGAGGTGTGGGCAAAATTTGGGAGACAAAAGAAAAGTCATAGGGAAGAAAAGTCACGCATGCATGTGTATTCGCGGATTAAAACATGTGGGAAAGGGGAAGACACTAGGGAGGAATTCGAGGATAGTGAGGAGGTTAAAAGAGAGTGAGTAGGGGAGAGATCGAGGATGCTTAGAGAAAGAAGTAAGAGGGAGATTGTGGGGGGGAGTGCTTATGATGGTGGCCACATTCAAGAGAGGACACCTTCATGAGAGCATGGTAAAGGTGAAAGTGAATGCTGACCAGCACGAATGATAGAGGCCACTTCCAAGGGGCCAAGGGGGTAAATGCAGGCCACCTTGGATGGGGTGTTTGTGTTCATATCATATATATATATATATATATATGACTTGGCATGTACGCAAATAAGGGCCATATTTGCAAGTCATCTTATACAAAGGGGTATAAAGGGGCTCTTATGGGGGGGAAGCACCGGGTACTAAGTTCAAAAAACGTTCATCTTGATAATAATGCTGTTTTTTGGGAAATGGATTTGCTTTGATGGCGAATAATGATGCTAGAAAGCAAATTTCCAAGTGAAATAATGCGCTAAAATTGGCATTAAAAAATCCATGTAGAGTACGTTCTATGCACGCCACAAAGCAAAGCTGAATTTCACGAGGTAAAAGTGAATCACCAAAATTGGGTAGAACATCGTTGAATCTAATGAGCTCAAGCTTTTATGAGGCAAAAATAAATCGCTGAAATCTTTAAAAATCCATAACATAAATCGATTGACATTTTTTCACGGAATTGAATTAAAAAAAAAAATGCAGAGCACGCGTGACGCGAAGCAGCTCCTTGAAAGAATTCATGACCGCGATTTAACGTTAATACGTGCCTTTAATGACCTCGATTTAACGTTAATCTGGGCAATGAAGAGCCGGGGAGGCTAAGGATTCAGACAACAGGGCGATTAAAAGAGGGAGATTAAGGGGGGGGGGGGGGAGGGATGCTAAGTGCGGGGGCAGATTTGGCGGCAGCCGCCAGCATTGAAGGGGGGGCAGAGGGGAAGTACAAAAAGGGGGAGGGGGATTTAAAGATGTTCTAATTTGGCGGGATGATGCGACGTTGTACGTAGAGGGAGGCAAAGAAGGGGAGGCGGAAGCTAAGTGTAGAGGGGGGGACTAAAGTTAGAGGAGGGGGAGGTGAGGTGGCATGGGGAAGGGGAGGTGGCGGGATGAGGTGGCATGTGGGGGGATGCATGGATGCATGGGCATGCATGCGCATGTGACACATTGGACGAGGGGGACAGTGAGTACAGTCACTAGTCGACTGGCCACTGACACTGACTCAGTCTTCTCTCTCTAGAAACTTGAGCTTACACTCTCTCAGTTCTTTTCTCTCTCTTTCTGTATGAGCATTTCCAGCTCCAATCCTCTGCGTCTTCCTCTTCTCCTCTCAGCTCCTCCATCTCTGGCTTCCATCGCTCCCTCATCCTTCTCCCCCTGTCCTTTCCTCCCCTGTCGTGCCCCCCGCTCCAGCTTTCCTTGCCTTTTCCCACATTCCTTCATCACATCTCCCCCTCCCCCATGGCTTAGCTCGTAGCTGTACTTCCCCTTTCTCCTTCCACCTCAGACCACCCTCAGAATCACAGACGCATCTTTCTCCTAGATCCTCTTCCTTCCCTCATGTTCTCCTGTGAGTTACTCCTCTCTCATTGCTCTTCCGCTTCCCAATCTCGCACTCTACTCGTGCGACGTGACTTCGCCTGCTAGCATGGCGGTTTCTAAGGGTAAGGATGGGAAATGCTCGTTGGACTCCTGCAAGTATGTGCGATATACCCAGGAGCAGGTGCTGGCGTTGGAACGGCTGTACGCGGAGTGCCCGAATCCCAGCTCTTTCAGACGCCTGCAGCTGCTGAAAGAGTGTCCCATCTTGTCCAAAATCGAGCCGAAACAGATTAAAGTATGGTTTCAGAATCGGCGGTAAGTCTTCGAAGTGCTTCACTGCGTAGAATCTCAACTGTATTGTGCCTTTCATGCGCTTGAGAACAAACCATTCTGTGGTTAAATGCTGCCGGTAATATGATGAGGAACGTTGCGCCTTTACGTGAAACGATCAACAGACCGAGAGAAACCATCGGCAGCGGGCTCTGATGATAACACCTGAAGAAGTATAAAAGAAAGCGTAGAAACTTCACCGGAGCCTTCTGGGGGCTCTCGATTGGATATGACTATGATATGGGATTTCGGTCTCATTTCATGACCTTCCTTGTTCTCCTGTAGGTGCCGAGATAAACAGCGGAAAGAAGCTACACGTCTCGTAGGCCTGAATGAGAAGCTGTCGGCCATGAACAGGGTTCTTGTGGAGGAAAACGATAACTTGTCCAAGCAAGCTATTCAATTGGTTCTTCAAAATCAGCAAATACGGAAGAAACTGGAGCAACTACGTAATTCGCGCTCCGCTTCTGATGGCTCGCACAACAAGATACAGGAGCAGGTATTCGCGTCCATCCGTTTCCCGAGAGGACATGACTGGGAAATGCAAGGTGCTGCCCGCACTCTTGGTCGCCTACATTTCAATACCTGATGCTATTACCCTTCACCTGTGTATTCCAGGGTGGAGCTGCAACCACGGAAAATAGTTCCGAGTCCGTAGTGACAAGTAGCTTGCGACAACCAATCCCTCATGACACAAGTCCCCTTCGGTGAGTGACTGTTACCAAAGCACATTGTCTACGCAGTTGAGACGGGGGTGAGCTAAACAGTTGGGAATTTTCTGGCAGGCTGATGGCTATTGCCGAAGATACGTTGACTGAATTCCTTGCAAAAGCCACCGGCACTGCGGTGGATTGGATTCAGATGCCCGGAATGAAGGTGATCGGAGTGCTTCGAAGATGGGTTTAAACCCAGGGTTTTGTAGATGTGGATCATACTGCTGCCTTGATTGGTTTCCTAATAGAATATCTTGTGGCCTGTTTGCCAGCCTGGTCCCGACTCTATTGGCATTGTAGCCATTTCACATGGTTGCAATGGAGTAGCAGCACGAGCGTGTGGTCTTGTTGGCCTCGAACCTGCCAAGGTTGGATTTCGTGCAGGGACTGTCTGGATGGTTTGCTATGTTGTGATAATATCTTAGGAAATGCAAACTTGTGCTTCCAGAATGAAGTAATGATTGTGTGATATTAGAATGAATAGTATGGGGATTTTTATAAAGTTAAAACAATGGCATCTTTTTACATAAGGAGGTTTTGATCCTAAAGTGCATTGGAGTTTACCTCCAGATCGTCGAGCTATTGAAGAATCGCACTTCGTGGCTCTCTGACTGCCGGCGTGTGGATGTGCTTGGAACGTTTAATACCGGCACAGGCGGCCTGGTGGAGCTGCTATATATGCAGGTCTTGGTCTGTTTTGATCCATGGTTTGGGTACTTGGAAAGGATGGGCTTTGACATTTGAAGGATAGTACTTAAAGGGTAGTTCCTGGAATATGTTTTCTAAGATGCCTGCATATTTGTGAAATGTAGAAATCCTATATGCTTAACGTGAGCTTCACTTGTCTGTCATTAACGTCTTAGTCAGCTTCATTCCATTAAGTCTCAACTTAAGAATATCAGACCTCTTTTTCATTGGGTTGGCCGTGTGTGTTCAGCACCCTTATATTCTTTCAACCATACGCTAAAGGTTTTTAGGTTTACCTTGAAATTTAATTGATTGGGAAAAGGTATATAGTTCTGATTGCTGTTGCTTTGATCCTTATCCTGTACTGGCAGATGTATGCTCCAACGACACTTGCACTTCCGAGGGATTTCTGTACTCTGAGGTACACAACAGTTTTGGAAGATAGGAATGTGGTGGTAAGTGGGAAATGCCTTCAATTCTGATTACATTTTTCTGGTTTGTTCAGTACCCAGATTATCGAGTTCTTAATACCATTGTTTACTTGAAACAAATACATGTGAAACACTATGCCTTCAGATTTTGGATGTGAAATGTCTACCCGTAGTAAAGATTGATGTGAAACTCTCTTGATGAGAGTTGTGGACTGTAACAGGCATACTTGCCTTTGGTCATCCCAATGGTTGTCTCTTATGGCCAAGCGTGCCCTTGGAAGTTACCTCCAAAGTTGCCTCCAGTCATACATTATTGGCATGCATGCATATTTGCATGCCTAAGTATATTATCTGATTACATTTTTCTGGTTTGTTCAGTACCCAGATTATTGAGTTCTTATTACCATTGTTTACTTGAAACAAATACATGTGAAACACTATGCCTTCAGATTTTGGATGTGAAATGTCTACCCGTAGTGAAGATTGATGTGAAACTCTCTTGATGAGAGTTGTGATCTGTAACAGGCATACTTGCCTTTGGTCATCCCAATGGTTGTCTCTTATGTCCAAGCGTGCCCTTGGAAGTTACCTCCAAAGTTGCCTCCAGTCATACATTATTGGCATGCATGCATATTTGCATGCCTAAGTATATTATGATGTTTACGGAGCTTTGCTTGAGTCCTTGTTTTTGGACGTTCTTGCAAGGTTCCCTGATGGGCTCGATTGACATCGTCCTTCCTTGTGACTATTGCAATTTAAGCTCAATAACTTGAGCTTTGACACCATCGTAAGCTTGCCGTTGGAAAATGCAATGTCATTGAAGAACTATGCCAATTGTAGAATTTCTATAGGGAATGCTTGAATGAGAGCGTGAGCGAGGGCCTTCCATAACATTATGCTTTGCTGATCCCTTGCTATTCACACACCCATATTCACACACCCATAGAGCAAAGCGTTCATTGACTCTTGTTATGCATTGAACTAAACCCAAGTTCTTTTGTACCTAACTTAAGTGATGGATCTTACCTAAGTGTAATGGGAATGTGAGTGGACTTTTTAATTAGTGAAAAGAGGAGAGGAGGGGTGTGAAGGGCAAGGGGGGTGTAAAAAGGAGAGTAAATGATCAGGATGTACCGCTATTTATGAGGGAATGGGTTCATATATGTATTAATTATTAAAAAGGGAGGAGAGGAGGGGGTGGTAAAGGCAAGGGGGATGTAAAGAGGAGTGAATAATGAGGGTGTCTCTATTTATGAGGGAAGATGAGTACTCTCGTCTTATTGATCAAGATAAGAAATTAAAATTTTGTTACAACCATTTCACATTATCACTTGTAGCCTTCTGGAAAGATCTATCATTAGGTAAGCAATGTCTCGAGTTCAAATTGTCCTTTTACATGAAACTTTTAAGTTAGTCCTTCAACATTAGCCTAATTGGGCTGTCTATAACTTTCACCTACAAAATCAATTGAATCTCTCCATGGAAAAATGAAGGCCTTTTCAAATAGGTTTAGTTTGGTCAACTTATATGAATGGGATAATTTGTTGAATAAGGGCCCATTGGAATAAATAAATGGGAAATATAGATGAGTGACTAGTGGAGAAACTAGGTGAGATGAACAATCCTACGTGATAGCTAACATTTGAGAAAATATCTAGGGTGAGTTATTAAAGCATTGTTAAACATAGATGTTGGGACTATGGCCATAAGTGTCTTACCTCTCATTATTCGATGATCAATTATTATGAACTCTAGACTCCTAAGTAATAGTCCATAGAGCTTGATAATGGCACAATGCCCTCGGAATGGGTTATAGTGGTATGGGAGATTGCGGTTTCTTATCACTAGCCAATGCTAGAGTGGAACTCGAGATCGCGGCTTGTTATCACTAGCCAATGCTAGAGTGGAAGTTGGAACCTAGATCTTTAGCTTGGGTATGATCTTGTTTATTTGAAGGTACATGATTGGGAGGTAAGCTTCAAGTGTTCATGTGAATTAGGGACTTGACGTTGGTATTAGAGTGATTCTTGGGAGAGAATGTGTAGTTTTGGAAAGTGAAAGCTTCAGATGTTTATGTAAATTAGGGACTTGGTGTTGGTATTAGAGTGATTCTTGGGAGAGGATGTGTAGTCTTAGAAAGTGATTTTTGATCTTTGATTCATGAGGATGTAAGTTCCATCTAGGGGGTATGATTCTATGCCTCAAATTAACCCTAACTAGTTTGCACATAACTTCAGTGACTTTTCTTACCTAGGAAATAATCCTCTTTGCTAAGGACATGGTAGGTTGCTTGCATCCTACAAGATCTAGGATGTAGAGCCTCTAAATATAGCTATTGGGGATGTGACTATATAAATAGTTTAGCTCTCAATATTTGAAAATCAATGATTGTGGATCTTAGACTCTTTAGTGTAGCCCATAGAGTTTAGTAGTGGCACAACATTGTTAGGGTGGGTAGGTGGGATGAGATGATGTTGCTTGCCACTAGTGAGGCCTAAAGAGTGTAACCTTGCCCTCGTGTATCTCAAGGTTAATGGGTTGGATGTAAGTGTCATGCTTGGCTACAATATGTCTTGTTATCTAAATCATGTGTTTTTCCTAGGTGAATTGTGAATGCTTTACTAGATGTGGTCACATGGATTGAGGACTTAATAACTCTATATTGATTGTCATTATGAGGTTCATCTAGAGTTTCAAATTTTTTAAGGAAAGGCTATGTGTATCTATTACAAACCGAACCATATGCTTGTTAGAAATGGAAAAAAGGGTACCCACAATGGAAGGTTGATTGATAGCCCAAGAATTCACATAGAACTGTTTAACTATGGAATCCAAAGCTTCTTCAATATGTGTACTCAACACACATGTGTGCAAGCTAATAAATAGACAATGCTCCTAGAGAAAGACATAACCAACAGAAGTATATATTCATCCATAGGACACACTATAAAAGGATTCCATATTCCCTCCGAATCGCAGTTGTTTGTCCTTACCAAAATGTGTTGTCCTACTATTTCCTTGGCACTTCTAGATACCTAAGCTTGCATGCTCTTTGTTGAGCTTTTGTAGACTTTAGTGACCATGCCTTTGTCTTTGCACCTTGCTGCCTTGAGTATCAGCCTAGGTGTGCAGCCCCTTCCAAGCTATGTTTGTGCTCCTCTTCAGGCTTCCTTTAGACCTCTTGGATGTAGCCCCAATTTTTGCTGATCTGCTGCTCTAATCTGTTGGTGAAATGCTTCTCTTGTGGATGAGATATGAGCCCAAGTGGCTCCCTTTATATAGGGATTTATAGCCCCCACAACAGGTCGACCCAAGCAGCCAACCCAAGATCACCTTGTTGGCCAACTTGGTTGGCCACGTGGCAGGCAGTCATTGGCCCAAGCTGTCTTGCCCATACCTCGACATGTTCTAGGCCTCCTTTCAAGCCCATAGCTTGCCCCTTTCCATGAACTATAAGTCCCTGGTATTCCTCTTACAAAATGAAAGTTTAGCCAAAGCTCTTTTGCAAGGTAGTGATTCTCAATATGATGGATATATTGAGATCCGCAACAAGTGAAAGGTGGCTATTTAGAGAACAAAAGGTTCGGAGGGTTGGCACGATTGCAAACTGTGAAGAAGAAAGTGTAATGGTTAGGCTTGAGGTGAGATCGTAACTCTACCCCTGAACTTTTTCTGCAACTAGATAGGAGTGCAAAAAAAGAAAGAAGTTAGGTAGACATGGGTGAAGATTAAAGAAGATCCTAAAACCCTAGAAAAGAGTGCATTTACCAAGCTTTTCCTTTGGGAAAATAAACTATAAAGCAAAATTGGTGTAGCAAGAATTCTAAAAGCGAGATGATATAATCAAATTGTGTTGAAAGGTCGTATTTCCTAAATCTTCCTATCGATTAATGATCTCAGTTTGTCTTATAGACCTCCATATTGGAGAGAATTCACTAGATCTTACGATAGACTTGCAGTGTCAAATGCCTTGTAAGATTTGTACTTCGTCATTGTAAGCACTCTACTAAATCTTCTCATGGATTAATGTTCTTAAATATCTTAGACTTTGTATCTACTCCATCATCTCAAGGGCTAACTCTCTTGCTGCTTGGACGATGGAGTAATATCAAGTCTTTTTGGTCGTTTGTGCGTTTTGCTTCATAATCTTGTATATAGTGTTGTGAAAACCCGCTAAATAGGTTTTATGATCTTGTATGTATTTTTTCACATAAGCTAGTGGATGGTAATCGTGACTATGGCCCTTGTTATAGTTGGAACCGGAAGCGTGTGGTTATCCCACATGGACATTTTAAATTTCCCTCTCCATGTGTATGGAAAGGGGCAAGGAGGCATAATTGCATTTTTGTGGGTTAAAAATTGAGATCTTAGACCTTGAAGGAATAGGTTGTTTCTAGAGAATATAGAGATTAGGCTACATTCATACTAATGCATGTCTCATCTTCAAACTAAAGGAAACGGGATTTAAGAACATAGAATCTACCTTGGACATGATTAACAAGGAGAAGGATGACGAGAGTCTTCTTGCATTGCAAGAGATTACAAAGGAAGAAGAGATTTGAGCCTCTTGTTACAAAAAGGAATGTATGAAAACGTATGGAAGGAAGTATGATTCTTGTACGACTCCTAGGCCTTTGTACAACTCTAGTATTTCGATTAACATTCTTTCACATGCATTAGCCTAACTCACTAACAAGGATTGAATGTTGTTTGAGCCCATTGGTAACATTGTAAAGAATATGTGGATATGTATGTGAGCATTTGTTTACACTATTGTCTACACCCATCCTTTGGTGTTCGTGACAGCACTATTGTCTACACCCATCCTTTGGTGTTCGTGACATCGGTTGAAATGCCATAAACTGTATGCTAGTCTTTGCTATGTGATGGAGTTTATGGTTTTCAACCTCGCGATTGCAATGAGATTGGAATCGCACTAGTTATGCTTTTAGAGTGTTAGGGAGATATGCCCTTGAATTCATTTTATCATTAGTGTCTTTAGCTCCTCTTTGTGGGATGCATTCATGGAATGTAAGGTAGCTTGTCGTCAAGATGTTGCAATGATAGTACCTCGAATGGGTCATGTGCTTGCAAGAGTTGCATCTAATCTTGTTGCTTGGCATGCTTGAATAGTCAAGGTGGCATGAAAGCAACAACACCCATGGAGAATGAGAGATGTACAGAGTCCTAGATCTAGATGCCCACACACTTCTTTCTGCAAGTCCACATTGAGAAAGGTTGTTTTTAAATCCAACCAAGCACTTGACAAAACCAGAATAGGCCTTCAACTTGATTGGTGGTACCATTTTTATTTATGTAGACTAAATTGAAAACTTATTGTGTGCAGTCTACCTATATATGGGTGGATCTATTTATATGCACTTGATAACATCGTCTCACTATGTGATATGCTTTGTAATGATATGATGCATGGTTCTCGTGAGGCTAGCTCTAAGTCGAGCGACCTCATATACGAAGTGTAGGGCATATCTTTGGTTTGGGTGGCCCATAACTTTGCTCATTTCTAGGCATCCATGGAGTGAAGTTAAAGTGGTTTTGTTATATCCCTCGGATCTCATAGTATTTGGGGCATCGGGTCAAGACACGCTCCTAAGTCACTTCAATGTTGTGAGAGCCGTTGTGGTGTTTATTGCTATCAACTTTGGTCATTGTATTGCTCGATCAGTTACTTTAGAGTCTTGGAGAGTTGGCATATGGACTATGGAGGCACGGCATCCCAAGTTGGGTAGGCTCATCAAGCGTTGAAAAGGTGAAAAGTAGAAGCATCAAGCTTCAAAAGCTACAACCATCGGTGAATAGGAAGCTCAACGAAGAGACGCTTCAAACAGTTCGAATAGGAAGCTCGGAAGGAAGAAGGAACTTGGAGACGCAGTAGAAGCTTGCTTGAAAGAGTCTAGAAGAGAGGCAGTTATCAAAATAGAAGAGAGGCTGTGAGAGTCACGCTACTTGTGCAGCGGCTTGGAAATGGGTACAGGTTTTTGTCTTTGAAGGATATGGATTCTGTCAATAGAAGTATTACAGAGAAGCACAGAGGCCGTCGCCATGTCACATTGGATTTGCTAGGTCATATTGCTTAGTTTCATGTTGAGGCTTGGGTACACAGCACATGTAGCCTCTCCTTTCATGGTACTTCGTCCTTCCCTTCTATATGTGTGTTACGTCAACTATAATACTGTGTGACCACGGTATAAGGCAGAAAGCTAGAGAGCTTGGCAACACTTGCATTAATAGGACCTAAAGGACTTGGATCCAGGGTCACGCATCTAGGCATTTATGAGGTGGTGCATAAGGAGTCTTAGAGAGGGCTATAAAGAGAGGAGTCCCTTATGGGACATGTGGCACCAAAGTTGGAGGCCAAGTGGCAAGTTCTGGGCTAGGAGGGAGGATTCTAGAGGGAGCCAAAAAAGGAGGTTTGGGGGAAGAGGACCTCAGAGACGTAGACTCCAGAAAGAATTCGTGGCGGGTGGACTAGCAGAAGAGAAGCCCTTGTTCAGGGCTCGTATCATTGGTATCAAAGCCAACAATTGTGATTTCATGGAGAGTTGGCATATGGACTATGGAAGCACGACATCCCAAGCTGGGTAGGCTCATCAAGCGTTGAAAAGGTGAAAAGTAGAAGCATCAAGCTTCAAAAGCTACAACCACCGGTGAATAGGAAGCTCAACGAAGAGACGCTTCAGACAGTTCGAATAGGAAGCTCGGAAGGAAGAAAGGAACTTGGAGACGCAGTAGAAGCTTGCTTGAAAGAGTCTAGAAGAGAGGCAGTTATCAAAATAAGAAAGAGAGGAGAGGTTGCCAGAGTCATGCTACTTGCACAGCGGCTTGGAAGTTGGTACAGGTTTTCGTCTTTGAAGGATATGGATTTTGTTAATAGAAGTATTACAGAGAAGCACAGAGGCTGTCGCCATGTCACACAAAGGTTTTAAAACCTTTATTTGAAAAAAAAAGCCATGTCATTTAAGGTCTCCCATAGTCTTTTTAACCTTCTTTATATCTCAAAAGAAAATCCTAAGGTTCATATCATTCCCTTAGCCTCATCGAAATTAAAGAAGATCGAAATGAGGATTTTGAGAGCGAAGTTGGGGATCGAGTTCAAGGAAAGCGAAGGCGAGATCAACAATCAAAGAAAGCGAGATGACTTTCAAGACGAATCTAACGCCTTGAACAAATACTAAGAAAGTGAGCATCATGTTTTTTTGTTTGACAAAGCGTTTTGCTTTATATTTTTTAAAAAATATACGTCTTTAAAATGACAACTCCAAAAAGGAATAGTATGATTAGGGAGGTCGAGGAAAGGGCTAGAAAGGAAAAAGCAATAGTTGGAGAGGAAATACATGAGGATGTACAAACCGAAACGCAAGAGGATAATGTAGAAATGTTGTGTTTAAGAGATTGGAAACTTCATTGAAGATGAGCACCGTGGATCATTCACAGAGTGATGGTCAAATTGAAAGGGTCAATCAAATAATAATAATAATAATATAACAGTGTTAAACATTCAGATATATGGATTTTAACCAAGAGTCCCAATGACAGTGGGACTCCAAAAAGAGAAGGTTCACGCGACCAAAGACTCTTTTTGTAGAGAAGGGGGAAGGGCAGATTTGGAGATGGGGAGAGAATAGCAAAAGGAGGGGAGGAGAAGAGAGGAGAAGGGGAAGGAGAAAGGAAGAGAGAGAAGGCTGAGGGGATAGAGAGAGGGAGAGAGAGAGTGTGAGCGTAGGCAGTAGGTAGCAAGAAGGAGCGTAGATAGGATTAGATGTCACATCAAAAAGTGCCTTACAATCCTTTTGGGTTGACTTATATAGTCCCCCACAGTTCCCACATTTCCTTTACTATTCTCCCATCTATTACCCCCTTAAAATCCTTCTTTTTCCCACCTTCATTACAGCCATCCCTTCCCAAAGAATTTTGCCCTCAAAATTTCCAAGAGGGTGCCCTGGATGAGAAGGATACAACAGAAACTGATCAGCTTTGTAGGAGATAGGGGTAGTCCTGCACAATGCTCTCAGGTTGCCAAGAATTCTCATCTTCCGTTAAACCTTTCCATTTGATGAGGTATTCTGTGTAGGCTTTGTTCCTGAGTTCACGATCTCTGAAGCCCTTGATTTGCTCCGGCACATAGATTATGTGGCCCTCTTCATCCATAGGAGGCAGCTCAGGAAGAACCTGGACATGCTGTCCGACATGTGGTTTCAGCAAGGATACATGGAAAACATTATGGATCTTAGAGGTACTGGGTAGTTCCAACTGATATGCTACCTGCCCAACTTTGCGGATGATTTTGTAGGGGCCATAATACCTGTGGGCAAGCTTTGTGTTGGTATTACCTTTCAGCGAGGAATATCGATTCTTATGGAGACGTAAATGCACATAATCCCCTTCTTCAAAAGATAAGTACCTCCTTTGTTCATCCGCATACTTCTTCTGCTTGGCTTGGGCATCCTGCATATTCCTCTTAGCCAACTGCAGAAGGGCATTCATACTCTCCAAATCATTCCTTGCTTGCTGATTTTTCACAGCCAAGTTTGCAACCTTGGAAGGCATTCCCACTTTGCATCCATACATAGCCTCAAATGGACTCATGCCAATAGAGAGGTGTTTGGTGCTGTTGTAGCAAAATTCAGCCAATGCTAACCATTTGTCCCAAGACTTCTGCGTGTCATGACAGTAATGCCTTAGATACTCCTCCACCCACTTGTTCACCCTCTCTGATTGACCATCCGTCTGTGGATGATAAGCAGTACTAGGCGCAAGGGAAGTACCAACTGCAGTGAATAACTCCTGCCAAAAGTGACCCATAAATTTAGCATCCCTGTCACTGACAATCTCCTGAGGAAAACCATGGTGCTTGAACACATACTCAATGAATTGCCAGGCAACCTGTGAAGCGGAGTACCGAGTTTTAGTCGGTATGAAATGGGCCTGCTTAGTCATCCTGTCAACCACCACAAATATGCTATCCCAACCCTTATCTGTAGAAGGCAAGCCTGTAATGAAGTCCATGGCAATGTGAGTCCATTTGCCTTCAGGAATGGGTAGCGGTTGCAGAAGGCCTACGGGTAACCGGCTGTCCACTTTATTTTGTTGGCAGGGCAAACATTCACTGACAAACTTAACCACATCTCGCCACAAACCATCCCAAATAAAGCTCTCCTTGACTTTTTCATATGTTTTTGTGATACCCGTATGCCCTGACATAGGGGATGAGTGCATTTCCTGTAATACCATCAACCTGTACTTGGAGTCTGGCACAAGATAAATTCTGTCCCTGCACCATAACAGTCCGTTGCGGAGCTGAAATCGAACATGTCCTTGGCTGGACGGACTCTGTAACTCCATAAAAATAGGAGCTGCATCAGAATTTTGCATGTGTTCCTCCTGAATCCCAATTATCCACTCTTGATGAAGCGTGGAAATGGCAGACAGTTTGCATGACCACATCCTGGACAAGGCATCAGCAACCACATTCTCTTTCCCCTTTCTATATTCAATGTCAAAATCATAGGACTGAACTGCAGCCAGCCATCTCTTCTGCTTCATGGATAAATTAGGCTGCGTTAAGAAGTACTTGAGTGTCCTGTGATCCGTTTTGACCTTAATCTTGCTACCGTACAGGTAGTGGTGCCATTTTGCAAAAGCATGCAAGATTGCTAGCATCTCTTGATCATAAACATGATAATTCATTTCTCTGGCATTAAACTTCCTGCTCTCAAAAGCAATCACACCATGCTCTTGTTTTAGGACAGCCCCTAAACCTTTGCCACTGGCATCCGTCTCAATAATGAAAGACCGTGAGAAATCAGGGCACACCAATACAGGTGCATTGCTAAGGGCATTCTTGAGGTTATCAAAGCTGAGTTGTGCTGCTTCTGACCATTGGAAGGCATCCTTTTCCAACAAATCAGTGAGAGGGGCAGCCCTTTTGGCGAAGTGCCTAATGAATCTCCTGTAAAAAGAAGCAAGACCCAAGAAACCTCTGAGCTGCGTGGTATTTTGTGGCTGCGGCCACTCCTTAATGCATTTCACCTTAGCTGGGTCTACCTTGATTCCGTGCCTGCTTACAACATGACCAAGACATTCAACCTCCTCTGCCATAAATGTGCACTTGCTGGCCTTGGCATAAAGCTGATGCATTCTCAAGATTTCTAGCACTTGTCGGACATGGTCAATGTGTTCCTGTGCATCCTTACTATAAATGAGAATGTCATCGAAAAATACCAGCACACATTTGAAAAGAAGGTGGTGTAAGATCTTGTTCATGAGTGCCTGGAAGGTGGCTGGTGCATTAGTCAAACCAAAAGGCATCACCTTGAACTCATATAATCCTCTTTCTGTACGAAAGGCAGTCTTATGCTCATCACCCTCTTTCATCCTGATCTGATGGTAACCTGACCTCAAATCAATCTTCGTGAAATACTGAGCACCCTTGAGTTCATCCAGCAGGTCATCAATCCTGGGAATAGGAAACCTGTTCTTAATGGTGGTCTTATTCAATTCTCTGTAATCAATGCACATACGAAAAGAGCCATCCTTCTTTTTCACCAGGAGTACTGGAGATGCAAATGGCGAGGTGCTATGAGCAATGAAGTTTTTCTCAAGCAAATCTCGCACCTGTGTTGCCACTTCTTCCCGTTCAACCTTAGAGAGTCGGTACGGGGCCTTGTTTATTGGTTTACTACCATGTTCCAGGACTATGGCATGATCAACATCTCTTTTTGGGGGCAACTGAGATGGCATATCAGCAAACACATCCCCAAATTCTAAGAGCAATTTCTGCATTTCACAATTATCCACATGGGGAATACCACCCTCCTGAGGTACAGAGACATTCAATGCATAAATGGCACTTTCGTTCTTGAGTTCCCTAGCTAGCTGCCTTGCTGAAATGACCTGCAATTTCTGATTCACAATGCCCTGCAATGTAACAGTTCTACCTTTGTGGCAAAACTCAAGAGATAAAGCATTCAAATCTATACTGATTTTCCCCAGGGATTTCAGCCAATCACAACCCAGGACAGCATCTATGGGTCCCATATCCAATGCCAAAAGATCACCTGCAAACTCATAATGATCAGAAAACTTGATCCTGGCATCCTGGCAACAATGTCTGCTGATCATGTGCTGTCCATTCGCGATCTCCACTTTCAGACCATGGTCTATCTCTGTAGCAACTAATCCCAATCTTTTCAATGTTCTACAATTAATGAAACTGTGAGTGCTACCACTGTCTACCAATACATGGACAGATCTGCCATTAATCATTCCCTTCAACCTGATTGTGTCAGCACTTTTGGCACCCATCAAGGCATGTAGTGAGATGGTATACAGTGTAGGCTGGACATCCCAATAAATCTGTTCATCATCCACAGGAACACTACCATTAGCATCACCTCTGACAGGAGAAGGCATTGTAGGTTGATGCTCCAACACAGAGAGTGTTGGCTTACGGCCTTTCCTGCTACATGTAGGCTGAATATCAATCTCATGCATCACATGAGTGGTTTGCTCAATAGCCCCACCCGGATCAAAAGGAAAAGCAGTCCCCTTTGTGGCATCTGTGTCAGGAGACTCATCTACATCATGAACTCCTGTCAATTCCTCATGAGAGACATCATGGGGGTCTCCTACATCAGCCACTTCATCATCATCAGATAATTCAATTATCATGCTGAGTTTGGCTGAGCTGACATTCTTCATTTTGCACACATCTCGGTGCTCAGGTGTCCATTTCTCTCCACACCTAAAGCATAAATTTGCCTTCTTCCTACTGTCCATTATGGCTCTGGAATGTTGTTTAACTTCTGATTTGCCAAAACCAGCGCTGGGTTTGACACCTGTCTTTGCATCCATGGGCCTGTATGGCTTTGCATATGGCATCTTACTTCTTGAAACCGTTGGATATCGTGGGAAGGAAGCAGCTGCTGGTTTCTTATCAATCCAATCAGCAGAATTTGTCTTCCTGTCAGCATCATAAGCAGTACCATAGAAGCTATGTGACACATGCTTGTACTTGCCAGCATATTTTGGCTCAAACACCTCAGCAAGCTGGGCTGCTCGCTCAATGGTTAGAGGATTGTGAGCTCTCACATCAGCAGCTAGAGAGGGATCTAAGCCTTGTATAAAACGCAGCAACTTCCCTTTCTCAGAAATATCTTGTACAAACAAAGAAAGTCTCCAAAAACGCTGCAAGTACTCCTGGACCGTACCTGTTTGTGACAGTGCATAGAATTCAGCAAGGTACTGTTCAAGGATCAGGGCCGAGACGAAGGTCGTGACCATAAGCTCCTTGAACTGTTTCCAGGTGGTAGGCTTCTGAGGTGACTCTCGCATGTAACGCCACCATGTATGCGCATAATCCTGTAAATGCATGCCAGCAAAAATGATTCTCTCCTCGTCATTCTTAGGGTAGAAGCGGAAATAATCTTCAAGCTTCGTGAGCCACTCCTCCAACTCATTGGGAGTACGAGTGTCACCCTTAAACTTATGCACAGAGATTTTATCTTTCACATCTTTGGCTGCGTTATTCCTATAGTGATTACCAGCATACTCACGCTTGAAGCTCACATACTGTGAAAAGGACATCTCATTACGAACATCCTCAGGCAAAGCCCTATATGAACGTAAGGCATCTGAAAGCACATCATCCATGTTTGCATGCTGCCCACTTCCAGCATCATGCTGGTTAGGAGAGCCACTCCCCTGATGCATAAAGTGCGTCTGACTGAAAGCATTACCTCCCTGATACGCAGGCTGAGTCTGACTGAATGTATTAACAGGAGGTGTCATTGAAGCATGCAATCCCTGCTGAGTCTGCCTGCCATAAACATCTCGGTGGGTGGGTGGCATAGAAAAAGGTTGAGAAGAGGACTGGCCCCTCTCCCAACTGCCCTGAAACCCAACACCCAATCCAGGCATGCTCGCCGTTGGCAAAAATGTGCCAATGGGCCGGCCCAAAATGGACGGCTCAGCCAATGAAATATGCGAGCCAAATGGAGGCCTGAAATCAATAAGAGAAGTGCTCGGCGGCACGGGCAAGGCATCACCAAAATCAACATAATCCCCATGCTGGGGTGCATGCATAGAACCAACATCATAAGTGCGACGGCCATCAGCCATAAATCCCCTGTGTGGGTCAGGAAAATCACCCTGGCTATCCGACTGATCCCCGTGCTGGGGCGCGGGCTGCTTACCCTTATCGTGCATACTGATGGCGGTAGTGATCTGTTGCCCAAGGTTCTTACCCATCTGGGTGATAGCTGTATCGTGCATAGCCATAGCAGTGGTGAGCTGCTGCCCCAACTGCTGACCCATCTGCTGAAAAGCCCCTTGAAGCATCGAGGCCAATGCATCTAGAAACTGTGTGTCGGTAGGCATAGCAGAAACTGGCTGTGAAGGAGATGCACCCTCTGGGACCGGCATCTGCTCCTGCTGAGCAACATCGTCACCGTGCTGAGATGACTCATCTGACCGGGGTGCACGTTTGGGTGCCATGAGTGACACGAGGAAAATGTGCCAAGTGTCGAAGGCTCGATGTAGAGGCTCGCGAGGTGTCAGTAAAGAGGCTCAATTGCAGTCGTTGAAGAGGGTCGAAGAAAGCTCGATGAAGAGGCTGGGAAGGGGGCTCAAAATGAGCCACGAAGGTGGCTTAGAAAGGCCCAGAATAGGGCTGTAGGAGTACCCTAAAAGAGGTTTTTTTTTTTTTTTTTTTTTTTTTGGGTGTGTGTGTAGCTTAGGACAACTAAGACACCTAGGGTAGTCTCAACTAAACCAAACTGACTAAACCCAACCTTATCCAATCACTAACCTAACTAGACCTAAACTAACCTAACCAACCAAACCTAAACCTAACCCTATCTGAACTAACCCTAGTTAAAGTCTAGGACCTTGTAGACTAAGGTTTGCAGGGCGGCAGAGGTGGCGCGCGACTGGCGGAGCAGAAAGCGACGGGGAGGAGACGAGGTTCGGAGGCGGTGCGGCGTAGGAGACTACAGGGTGTAGATGCCACGAACAAAGATGGGCTCCGACGACTCACGAACGGCGACGGGAGGCGCAGGGCTCCGACGAATCACGGAACGGGTAGCTTGAGGCTGTGGTGATGGGCAGCTCGAGGCCATCGGTGGCAGCCGTGTGGAGCTTCAGATTAAAATGGTCGGAGGGCTCTCGTGCGCTTGGGCTGTGGTCTCGTGGATGCCCTCGTGGGTTGCTGTGGAGCGCTGGTACTGTTTGCTTGCTCGAAAGGGGATTTGCAAGTGAAGGGGAAACGAAGGTGCCAGAGAGCGGTGCTCTGATACCAATGTAGAGAAGGGGGAAGGGCAGATTTGGAGATGGGGAGAGAATAGCAAAAGGAGGGGAGGAGAAGAGAGGAGAAGGGGAAGGAGAAAGGAAGAGAGAGAAGGTTGAGGGGATAGAGAGAGGGAGAGAGAGAGTGTGAGCGTAGGCAGTAGGTAGCAAGAAGGAGCGTAGATAGGATTAGATGTCACATCAAAAAGTGCCTTACAATCCTTTTGGGTTGACTTATATAGTCCCCCACAGTTCCCACATTTCCTTTACTATTCTCCCATCTATTACCCCCTTAAAATCCTTCTTTTTCCCACCTTCATTACACTTTTGAGGATATGAATTAAACGCTTAAGTTAGCTAAAGATAGCATAAGAAGAGCTCAAGATAGAGCACGAAGTTATGCAAACCCCCACCGTAAGTTGGAGTTTAAAGTAAATGAGAGTCTACCTTAAGATACTTGAATCTTCAGAATCTCTAAAAATCAGTAGATGTCCGAAGTTGTCTCCTAGGTATTGTGGACCATTCATAATACTTAAGAAGATTGGAGAACTTGCTTATAAATTAGTCTTACTTGAGGGATGTAGAGTACATCCAGTTTTTCATGTTAGTAGGCTAAAAAGAAATCTAGGAGATGATGATAATCTCATTGGAAATGAAGTCCTAGTTGAACTTATTAAACCTGCATCTTTATCACATGAACTAGGAAAAATTTTAGATACACAAAAAAAAAGAAGGCGACATACTATATGGAAAGAATGTTTGGTTAAGTGGAAAGATAAGTCTGAAGAGAGTCCAACATGGAAAAGGATAAGCAGTCTTCAAAGGAGGTTTTTCAATTTTGTTTTTGAGGACGTAAACATTTCGTAAGGGAAAGGGAATGTTATGTCAACCATAATACAGTGTGACCATGGTATAAGACGGGAAAGCTAGAGGGCTTGGTAGCACTTGCATTAATAGGGCCTAAAGGGTTTGGATCCAGGGTCACACCTAGGTCTAGGCATTTATGAGGTGGTGCATAAGTAGTCCTAGAGAGGGCTATAAAGAGAGGAGTCCCTTATGGGACATGTGGCACCAAAGTTGGAGGCCAAGTGGCAAGTTATGGGCTAGGAGGGAGGATTTTAGAGGGAGCTAAAAAAGAAAGGAGGATTGGGGGAAGAGTGTAGAGAAAACGATAGGGTTTGCAGTGGAGCGATCAAAAAGTAGACAATACTCAGATAACCGAAGAACGGAACTCAGAAAACATAGTACTTGTGGGTAATATGAAAAACTGAATACAAGAACCTCAAGCTGTCATGTCTCAAGGACCGTGGCTGAGGTGAATCAGAAAGATGATTCCATGTAGAGAAACCGTAGAAAAGATAGCAGCAGAGGGAGCGTAACGCAGTCCTCCGTGTAGCACGATGATGATGAAGATAAGGAGCAGATCTGGAGCAGGAGGGGACAGATCTGGAGCAGAGGAGCAGAAGAGACAGATCTGGAGCAGGATGGGACAGATCTGGAGCAGAAGGGACAGAGCTGAAGCAGAGGAGCAGATCTGGAGCAGAGGAGCAGAAGTTGGGGCAGCTCTGGAGGAGAGGATGGAGCAGCCAGGAGGCAGGAAGGTGAGGCAGAGAGAAGGCAGCAGCCAGGAGGCAGAGAGGAGCAGATCTGAAGAGGAGAGGTAGAAGTGGAGCAGGCGGGGCTGCAGCAAAGCATGGAGGAGAAGAGGAGCAGCTGCAGGTCCTGTCCTGTCTGAAGGAGTGTGGGGTCTTGTGCCTTTATAGGCCAGACCTAGCTGGTCGGCCAGCTGGTCGGCGGGCCGGCCAGCTGGTCGGCCAGACCAGCTGGTCTTTCTGTCCACTTGTTTGGCTGAGGTGGCTGGCCTTTTGGCTGGCCTGTGAGCTGTTAGATTGCCCCAGAAATTGGGGATTGTTAGTTGCTTAATAAAGAGGATCTTAGAGACATAGAGAGAGAGAGAGACTTCAAAAAGAATCCGTGGTTGGGTGGACTAGTAGAAGAGAAGCCCTCTTGTTTAGGCTTGTATCAATGTGAGGGAGCTTGTTGGTTGGCACGCCTTGCATCTTTTAGGTGTTGTTGATCACGCTATTGATTGAAGATCTATATCGAGTACAATGGAGCATCTTGCATAGCTGATCACTTTATTAGATTGAGGATCTCTATCAAGTACATTGAAGTATGTTGCGTTGCCTTATCAACTAGATTGTTTTAACATTTTTTTGTTTAGATGCTTGTTTAGAAGAGACTAAAATGTAATCATATAATCTTCTCAAGCAGTTGTAGCTTGAATGAAGAGAATGTGGACTACATTTGTTTAGCCTTTTCCTTTCGTGGTTGCCTTTCTCACGAGTGAGTCTTTCCTTTATCTTCGGAGTGCTGATAGAAACTTAGAATGAGAGGGTCTTCATTAATGGATGCTCAAGTAGGTGTGGGCCTTCGGATTTGTTTTTGTGAGAGCATATGTTTATACTATGGTTTACACCCATGGTTGGGGATGACAGTCGTGGAGATGCCTTAGTAGCTTGTCGTAGTTTGTGGTTTTTAACCTTATGAGTGACTATCATGAGATTGAAATTGCACTATATGTTGTTTTTGGAAAGTGAGCTTTGGCATGTTTCTAGATTCTTTTTTTGTTGTTGCAAGAAGTAAATTCTATTAATCCTAGAAAAATCGTACAACCAACTTCCAATAGGGCATGTTTCTAAAGCACCTAATTTCACGTGCCGTCAACATATTACCTCCCTAGACCTCAAAGCCCCACACACTAGCAATAGTGAGACAAGTGTATTACATAGGTGTTGCAAACTAGTTTTGGGTTTGGGATTCGATGTTTGATGAAACCCTAAATTTGAAACCTAACACCATTTGTTAGGCTTCTTACATATATTCTCAAAAGTATACTATTGGCACTATCTTGCATCTATCCTTTTCTCCACACATTTGTGCCACCTAAGCCTTACTTGGATTTCATGCTACTTGAGAAGACCAAGACTTTCTTCTTCTTGGACCAGCATTGTACCTGCTTATATATTCTAGCCATGACTTCTATGTGATTTATAGGGACTCAATTTCACCAACACTTTCTTCTTCTTGGACCAGTATTGTACATGCTCATATATTCTAGTCATGACTTCTATGTGATATATAGGGACTCAATTTCTTCCATCCTTCGTGTATTGATTTTGAAAACCATGTAAAGTGCCATTTTGAAGTCAAGAAGACATTGCAACATGCCTTCTTCTTGGACTCTCTTCCATGAGACACCGAATGTGTTCAAGGGTTCTTTTTTGTACCATGTTCTTTTCAAAATCTCAGCTTGTCCCTTGTCCCATTGGCTGAATTTTCCATGATGGTTTTGAGTTTATTAGGTTTTCTTTGGTCTCCCTCTTTATGTAGTAGTTTAATCTAAACTTTTAGGGATAGAGAGCTATACAAACTTTTAGGGGTGTATGAGATCCCGTTGAGTGCATGAAGTTTTTTTTGCTATGTTGGAGAGGTGTTGAGCCTTACCCTTATGAAGACGTATGGCAATGGAAGGGGACTACTTATCCTTTGGGGCATTGGTATAATTGTGAGACATTAGGAGACTACTTATCCTTGATGCATTAGGGGACTACTTATCCCCTAATGAAGACAGATGGCAATGGAAGTGGACTACTTATCCTTGATGCATTGATATAATTGTGAGTGCCTGTTATAAAATGTGTGTGATCGGGCTAGAGCATCCCTTAGGGATTTTTGGATGCTTTGGCTTGTGCTTGGTTATGGGGCAAGGTGTGGGACTCTTGTAAGCGGTGCACTTTGTGCATTGTCGACATGTATACGGGTTACTCTTGTTAATCTAACATGGTATAGGAGTTGCTTGTCTTGCCATATTGTGTGCCATACAATTACTTGTGATTGATCTGTGGTGGTTTGTTTGGGTAATTTGGACTACACGGTTGTTGCTCACTTGTGCTTGCTTGTAGTTATCTTGTGGTGAATGCTTTGTTTTGAGTGGTTGTGCATGTGACTAAAGGCGGCAGTGTGGGATATGGTGACCCATGGTTGTTACTATGTGGACCTCGTGGCTGGTGTGTAGGGATTTGCATCTGTTGATAGTTCGGTTAATGGTTTGTTGTGATCATGGCAATTGTGATGTTGCTATTAATGTGGTGAGTTGTGCAATATGTAATGTTTGAGGGGTTGGTTCATGGTGGTATACTAGACATGCGTTGAGCCTCACCCCCTTGTGAGTACATGTGGCAATGCATTTGAAAAGAGGGATTTTGTCATGGTAAATGGACGATGGCATTACTTGAGCATATGAAGAATCTCTTGACAAATTATTGTGATGATAAGAAAGAAAGCCTAGGAAGCTTGGCACGATTTTCAATGCTTGCACTAACACATTGGACAAGCTAAAAGGGTGATACAAAATCACTCAAACAAGCCGAGCGACGGAAGCATATACATGTCGAACATAGAGAACATTAAAGGTATGAAAGTGCTTGAAGTGAGACCAAAACTTGTCAACACTAGCTCGTATTGGATACAAAAATAGACTCTGCAGCTAACCCCCCTCATTTGCTTGTGTATATTGTCTTTTGAATAGAGTGCTTAAAATGAGGGACTTTGCCTCCTTGAAAAATGGGTGTTCCGTGTAAGTACATGCATGCACTCAGCTAATCACATGTTTTCTTTGATAACCTTGCTTTTCAAATAGGGAAGGCACATGTTGGGAGTGTGTGTAAGTGTAAGTTTAAGTCTGTGTAAATGTAAGTGTAACAGGGGGGTACTGGTAAAGTAGCACTGGCTCCTAATAGGAGTTGGGTGTATGCTTACTGTGTAAAAGTGCAAGTTGTAAAAGTGTGAGTGTAAGCGTGTGTAAAAGTTAAGTGTGTAAGTGTAAGTGTTTGCGCTGGTAAAGCAGCACTGGCTCCAAATAGGAGGTTGGGTGTATGCTTAGGTGTAAAAGTGTAAGTTGTAAAAGTGTAAAGGTGTAGAAGTGTGAGTATGAGTGTAAGTATGAGTGTGAGTGTGAGTATAACAGGGGGTATTGGTAAAGCAGCACTGGCTCCAAATAGAAGGTTGGGTATATGCTTAACTGTAATTAATTGCTGATTTCTTGCCAGCCTTCAATGCTAGCATAGAAGTTCTAGATCCTAATGCAAAGTTGTGAATTCAATTTTTATTCAATTTGTGGGTAGCCAGCGAGCATATGTTTGGGTACATATATTTTCTAAATTTTTTTACTGTGCTTCCCGCTGGATACTTGCACGCTGTTCTCCCAGGTTTGTGAGAAGTCTCTTGCTTTGTCACATGGTGAACTTGCGGTAGCTCCTTCAGAGCAATTTGTCCGAGCAAAGATGCAATCCAGTGGGTTTCTAATTAGGCCTTACGGGAATGTGGGGTCTATCGTCTACATTGTGGACCACATGGATTTACAGGTAAGACATGCTTCAGCTTCCTATTCAATGATCTGTTGAGGTCAGTTCTTTGTTGATTAATGATTTTCTGTTAAAAAATATGACTGGTGCCCAATTTGCATGTTACTCAGCCTGGAACTGTACCTGAGGTTCTGCGGCCACTGTATGAATCATCTTCTATCTTAGCTCAAAAGATGACAATGGGGGTAAGATAGCGTTGCATTGTTTGTATATGGAGATGTTCTTATGCGATGATATTATGTTGGAACTTGCAGTGATTCATTTTTTACAATTGAAATGCAGGCTATGCGATATCTCCGCACAGTGGCTCAAGATATTGATATCCAGTCTGTGCCCGGACGTAATCTGCAACCTGTTGTAATAAGAACTTTAAGGCAGCGCATGGCAAGGTAGATATGTTCCTTGTCTCTTCCTCACATTCAAGAGTAGTTAGAATAATTTGAATGACATGTTCACCTTTTTTGGCAGAGGCTTCAATGAAGCTGTAAATTGTATGCCTGATGATGGATGGTCATCTGTGGCAAGTGATGGGATGGATGATGTTATGCTTGCCGTGAACACATCTTCAAGTGCACATTTGTCTAAACGGCAGTTCTTGCTTTGTGATAAGCTATTCTCTGTGGGAGATGGTGTTTTGTGTGCGAAGACGTCACTATTACTACAGGTTGGACTTCACCCAACTCGGTACCATTTTAAAGAATGGGAGATGCTTTAATGTGCACAAAATGTCTGATTCCTTGTTCTATTGAAGCTAACAGCCCTTGGTTGTACAGATGAAGCAATTCTCTTCACCGTCAAAGAGATGCAATGTTTTGCAGCTTTCAATAATATTCTCTGTGCTTTGATCTATTGAGATGCATGCAGTTTACCTGCTTTGTTACTTTACTGGCCTTCTTACTGATGCAGAAAATCATACTTTGCTTTCAACATTGTTCTATATAACAGCATGGAATCTTTGCTGAATGCATCAAGGTGTTCTTAAAGCGACTCATGACTGTATTGGCTCTCTATACTTCTTCTTGCAAGCAGTTGGTAGTAGACTGTAGTACCTTTGTTGATTGGCTGATGTGGTTTTCTATTTGCAAGGATCCCAGCTTTTTCCGTGGAAACTTTGTTTGAAAACTAAAATTATGCTCTTTTATTCATACTCAATTCTAGATTGAGTGAAGGTAGCCTACACTAGCTCTCAAAGAGCCTTCTTCCTAATATTATTTAGGGCTCATGCATCCGTTTCTGGGCATTAATGTTTCATGCATGGGTGAAGTTGGATGTTCATCTTGCTAGTCAATTTAAGAAATAATATTATAAGAATTCTTATTCTATCTTCTTGTGAATGGTACATTTTAGTTTAGAGGCTTAGACACCTTAGTTTATTATTGACTCTTCATTCTTTCTTTTAGCAAGGCCCTCTTCATTAAAATTGAAAGGTCCATAGAATGATGGACTCGAATACGAAACATTGGAATAGATTTGAGATTGGTATGATGTAAGCTTTAGGCACTAAATCCAAAGTCGAAGGAGGTAAGTATCTTAGAATACATGAAATGGTATGATGTAAAATTTAGGCACTAAATCCAAAGTCGAATGAGGTAAGTATGATATGCCTAACTCGGCTTTATAGAGAGCATGTTGCTCATGAAAGTTTTGCTTGTCTGTGTATTAAAAAGTTTTAGACTAAGATATTGGTATTGAGATTGGTTTGATGTAAGCTTTAGGCACTAAATTCAAAGTTTTAGATTTGAGATTGGTATGATGTAAGCTTTAGGCACTAAATCCAAAGTTGAATGAGATAAGTGTTAGAAATAGAGGATAGAATCACTCACACCTCACATTCCCGATCTAGCTCAAACAACACAGACGGAGAGAGAGCAAAAACTACTCCTCCAAAATAGTGGGCAGACAAAAGCTCAAGAGATGAGTGTACACCTCACATTCCCGATCTAGCTCAAACAACACAGACGGAGAGAGAGCAAAAACTACTCCTCCAAAATAGTGGGCAGACAAAAGCTCAAGAGATGAGTGTACACAACAGCCAACAGATGCTGTCCAAGAACTTGAGGCTACTCCTCTCCGTGTGTGCTTGCTTGTGCGAGTCTTGTTTGTGCAGGTGATGAGAAATGAGGGGGGGAGAGGGGGCCTATTGCTGGGCTGTAAAAACTGACCAGCAGGGGGGCGGCCCTCTGCTGCAGGATCGACCTTCTGGGCCCCACCCCCGACCAGGTTGGTCGGCCTTTTGAAGGCTGAACTGGCCGCCTTTGGTCAGGGGCCTATATGGCCTTTTGAAGGCTGAACTGGCCGGCTTCGGTCAGGCCTATATATAGGCCCATGTGGCACATGGGCTGCTAACGCAGTGCGCAGGCCCTGCCTATTGCTTTTCTAGGAGTCGCCTAGGATGCCGCACCATTCCCTCTTGCTGCGCGGGTTCTAGCCTAGGTGGGCAGCCCCTGCCAAGCTTTTTCTGCAGCATACAGGTCCCTGTTCCACTGCTCCAACCTGCTTGTGAATGGCTGCTCCAGAAGGTATGATGATCTCAGCACCTTGCTGCCTTTGAAGACAGCCAAGGTCCAGCCTCTCCCTAGAGCTAAGTCTGCAGCACCTGTTGCACTCTCTCACCTCCTGTAGATAGGCCCAGAGGGTAGGCTTCCTGCTGCTCCTTTCTGCCCTGGAACTGCTGGCTGCTGGATAATGAAATGAGGCCTATGGCCTCTGCTTTTATAGGCCCGAAGGGCCCCTTGAAGTAACCGACCAGTCAGCCCTAAATGGGCCGACTGGCTGGTCTGTTTGGGACGACCAGTCTGCCCCAAAACCAGCCCTTTAAGGGCTCCAAAACTACGGCCCTTTGGCCCACACTTCTAGGGCTTTTGGCCCTCCAATCTAGGCAAGGACCCAGCCTATTTAAGGCATGCCTCTGCCCACTGGCAGCCCCATTTGCTGCTCCACCAGGCCCCAGCCTTGTCAGTGCCTGTTCACCCTGCTGCTGCTGGTTCTGCCCTCTGCCAAGCTCTTCTTCAGCCATGTGTGCAGTGCTGTACTGAACCGTACTGCTGCTGATGTCATCGTGCCCTGCCAGGTCAGATCTAGGGCTTGCTGTCCCCGCCTTCTGCTCCTTCCACAGGTTCCGTCCTTTGCAGCCTTCTTCTCTTGTGAGGTGCTGCCCATGTGGCAGCCCCCTCTCTCTCTCTTCTCTGGGCATCTTCTGTCCTAGGCGCTCTCCTCATTTGGGGGCTTACAGATGGGGGGGTGACCTTTCCAACATCCCTCAACATCCCTCAACTCTAATAAGCCATAGAAGTAGTTTTGCCCACTCCCCTTGAACACTTGTTACCACTTCTTGCCCATATGCCACATCCTCCATGTATTATATCGCGCATGTCCATTGCTACATGCATAGGACTCAGATCATTGCTCTAATCCTATTGTAGAGACATCCAAGTGTGCAGAGCATGAGCCCCCATTTTCATGAAGGAACGAATCGAAATTGAGGGTATATCATATCCAAGCCATGCAAGGTTACCTTAGTCATGCAAGCAATAGACGTGGGATGACTAAGGGAGGCCTCATATCCTCCTTGTTGTCAATCGTCATTGATGAGAGTTTCAAAGAGTCTAGTGCAGCCTTTTTGTAGATCAAACTAGCGGAATCTTATGAGAGCTTCGTCAATTTAAGGTGGACACACAAGTTCAGGGTAACCTTGTTAAAGAATTCAAGGAACCAACAAGAAAAACGAAGGTGGCTATGATGCATATCTTTTGCTTGTTGTTTGATAGTCATAAATCCAATTTTTGTTCTTTGATAAAGTTTGGAGGGTTTAGGAGGATACCTGGAAAATTGTGGTGATGACACACGGGTAGAATAATGCATCGATAACACTCTAGAAGAATAATGCAGCAATGTACACCCGTTAATCTGTTACAATCGCGATTTCAATTCATGTCAATTATCTTGACGTCAAGAATTGTGGGGATAACAAACTAGAACAATATTTGCATCAATATCCACCCGTTAGTCCGTTACAATCGCCATTTCAATTCATGTCAATTATCTTGACTTGTTGAAAGAAGTTTTCTCCAATTCGCCTCCATTACTTGGAGTCCTTTCTATTACACCTCCACCTCCACCTCCACCTAGATCTGTTCCGAATTCTCCCTAGTTAGTCTTTCAAACACCCTTTCTTGTTGAAGGTAATTTGTAACAATCTCTTTTGCAATTTACATTAATAATCTTGTCTTGTTAAAAAATGGGTCTTCTTAAATTGAAAAGTTCCTTGAACAACTAACAGCTGTTATATCTCTTCCTTGAAGAAGTCTGTCAAGCATGGACTTTGTTGTTGAAGCTTATTCGTTAGAACCACTATTTCAATTTAATAACTTTGACTTGTTATAACATGGGTCTTCTTAAATACAGGTATTGTATCTCTTCCTTGGAGAAGTCTATTAAGCGTTGAATTTACCTCGATATTTAACATGAGAAGGAGCATTCAAACCTTAAGATGGAGTAGTTGTGAAAGAGACGTTCTCGACTTCGCCTCTCTTCGAGTGGCCACTGAAATATCTTCCTAGAGCTTAGAGAATCTCTTATAAATCACTTGCTTCTACTAAATTAGGTGCCATTGAAACCTCTTACAAAAGGGTTGAATGAGGTGTGGCATTTGGTAGACTTTTACTTTCATGTCTGTTGAAAATTAGGGTTTATTCTTCCACCTTTGTTGAAAATTAGGGTTCATTCTCCCACCTGTAAGCCCAGTCGAGCATTGGGACATGGGACCAAGGTAGGATTTGGGGGTTGAGAGTCTACTGTATGAGCATCAGGTTTGGATGCCACATAGGTAGATGTAGGTAGAGGGGATCATCCACAAGGTATTTGGGCAGCACTGTAGGCTGCCACATAGGCTGTTGCACAGTTTGTTGTCAGAGGTCAACAGGAGCTCTGAAAGAGTGCAAATCTACAGGCTGGCACTGCAGGGCTGTTACAGCAAACACAGTAGACAGTACAGCAACAGTACTGAGGATCTGCAGGGCCGGGAAGGTCAGAGAACATGGTGGTCACAGGTTGGCGAAGGCTGGAGCAGAAGATGCAGAACCTGCAAAAGGTGCTTGAAGAGAGCTTTAATTAGTTAAATAGGCAAAGAAGGCTGCAGCAGGTTGGCAGTTACACAGATTGCCCGTTGGCAGTCCAGGAGAGGGCAGACTGCAAGGCTGCAGTGCTGCAGACACAGGTGACCAGTGGCAGAAGGCCACGTGGTACCTTCAGGCAGATTCAGCAGACTGGGTGGGCCCAGTCTGTGGCCGGTCAGATCAGACCTGGAAGAAAAGAAAAAGTTTATTATAGTCTTCGGAAGACCGATGGGACTATGAGACTATAAGAAATCTGATGCAACAAGCTGAAAGAGTTGAGGTCCTAAAATGAGCATCGTCACCCTGTTGGGAAGGTTATCCCCCCATGTGTAATCCCCCAAATGAGGAGAGCTAGGACGAGGATCTGAGGCCAGCAACCGTACGAAGCTGTATGAAGGCTTGGGACAGCAGGTGCGGAGCTGGAGGTCTGGATCCAGAGGCTTGAAAGGGCCTGAACCAGGTCAGAACCTACAAAGGACAAGGGCGCCTACATGGAAGGGCCTTTGGTCTTGGTAAAGGGCCTGCAATAGACCTCTATCTGAGGTTCAAGGGTGGCAAAATGCCATGTGTCCGGGTGGAAGAGCAGAGCCCAGCAAAAGGCTGGCAAACCCCCCTCTATATAGCCCCACAAGACTGGTGGGGGGAGGGAGCTAGTCGGCCAGGCTGGTTGGCCACATGGCCCAGCACACAGCCCCAAATATGGGGGAAGGGGAGGGGGCCAGCCAGGTCAGCTGGCACACATATCAAGGGGGCTGGGCCCCAACTTATATGCCGAAAGCTCACATCCCAAAAAGAATGCGTACAGCCAAATGTGCAGGGCCTGGTGGGGTCGGTTTTAGGCGGGCTGAGTTGTCCAGAAGGAGGAGCCTGGTCGGTCCTTTTCTAGGGGCCTTGAGGCCTATAAAAGGAGCCCATTGTAGGGCATTACATCATCCAGCAGGCCTGCAAGTTCTGGAGCAGCAGTACAGAGACCCTCAGAGGCCTACATTCAAGAGGCAGAGGAGTCCAAGAGTAGCTGCAGACTGAGCTCACGTAGAGCTGGCGCCTTGGTTGTTTTCTAGGGCGGCAAGGAGCTGAGGTCTTTGGATGGAGAGTCTACATATGCTCAAGGTGGAGCATGCAAGCTCAGCGTTACAGAGATATCTGGCTGATAGTAGAAGTACCTTGTGGTAAGGTCAAAGGATCACGATTTCGTGGAACTTCGTGGAACTTTGGATCTATCTCTTTTGTATTGTGTTCATAGCTTTGGATGAAATTTCTTTTTTGGGTGGAATCTATATTTGGATGGATCATTGTCTATTTACTCGTCTGCACATTTATTTGAAGCACATAAAGTTAAGAAGTTTGTGATTGCACTTAATATACATTCTTTGAGCTCTTAGGCTATTCTATTAGTCTTCCGTTGTGCGTACCCTTTGTTAGTGGATTTCTAACATGGTATCAAAACCCAAGTAGGAGGCTCACAAGTGTGGAAGCTTGAAGGTAGGGATCTTGCTTAAGGACCTTGCTGAAGTACAGAGTTCTTGTCTACAAACGGTTGAGTTTGCTTTTGGATTTTGTTGTGTGGTTCAGTAGCAGAGATCGATTTCAAAAGTAGAAGCCTCTTCAGTCCCTTCTCCCTTCCTCCTAGCTCGTTGAGTTTTTTCTTTCCCCATCCCTAACTTTGGAGAGTCTGGGAAACGTGACAGGACTAACTATCCTATCAGGAAGATAAAAAGACTTGTAGTCATTTAGTGGCTCGAAAATTGTGAAAATTGACAACGAGAGCGGAGAACTCGGAGGATGTTGTGGACAACTAGGGGAGGATACTTATAGAGTAGATGGAGAGGGATGAGGGAGATTGATGAGGGAAGTCGGCCTTGATGGTACTTAGGAGGCTACCACCAAGTTTCAAAAGCTTTGTTACGATTGTGATAGCAAGACGGAGGATCAAACCTTTTACTTTTAAGGAGTTGGGCCTTTGACAGAAGCTAGGGAGAAGCTCTATAATGACCACAACAATGACAAGGCGTTGGCAAAGGAAAGGGGAAGCCTAAGGGTAGCAAGCCTAAGAAGGATGATCGTGGAGATGAAGAGGACACTTTCAAGAAGAGGAAGCATAAGAAAAAGTGAAATTGTGACGAGCCATGCCATTTTGTGAACGATTGCAAAAAAAAGGTGGATCCGAAGATCAAGGAGTCCAACTCAGGCTCAGATGGTGATACAAAAGCGAAAGGTAATGTGGTGTTTGAAGAACTGTTCTTAGTGACATCTCAATGTTTTACTGAGATAAGATACGCCAACATAGAAACCACAGTGAAGATGTTTGACATTGAGATGTGGGCTGACGAGGAGTTAGAGACCTTTGTGAAGGTGAAGGACAACTTGGAGTAATTGGAATCTTCTAGGTGCGTGGTTGTTGATACTGACACAAGGGTGGGTTCCATGGAGTGTCCTAGGATTTTAGGTACATGTGGTTTGTAGAATGCAGAAGAGGGCAATACAAGATTACACAAGTTATTAGTATGTGCCTCGATGAGGTGCAAGGTTTGCTTTTAGAGCAAGCACACAGGTAGTACGAGGTTTTGGTATGTACATGGTGTAATTAATTTATGCGTTTATAGTATGCTATAGAGAGGATCTGCTCTTTAAATGTCTCAGGTAATGTGAGATTGGAAGGAATGGGGCTTCTTCAAAGACAGAAGTAAAAGTGTGGTTGCTTCTTGAATTCTTGGATGCATATTATTAGAATGTGATTATGGACAAGGTGTACTGAAATCAGAAGAGTACTTGCTTGAGAGCTCAGGGAGAGTTTGAGGTCAAGGTTATTATATGGATTCATTTCTCGAGACGGTTCCTTTTTTGCGGACCTTGCCAGAAGAGCAGGTTGAAACAGATCCTCAGAGCATGGTGCTCAAAAGACTCCAGGTTGCTGACTCATTATGAGGGGGACAATTGGAAGATGGTGGCGTTTGGATTGTTCGAGTCCTAAGATGAGAACGTGAGTGAAGCTCGTGGTTCCGTCTCATGTTGCCTTCGATGGACCTGTGTACCAAGATGATTTGCTTGTGGAAGATTGGACCTGGAGAAACAAGAGCCAAAACTCGGAACCAGAATCGACACTGGATTGTTCCAGAGGGTTCCATCATGGGACTTGATGGGGCAACGTCATCAACATGTTTGCATTAGGCCGAGATGTGTTGGTAAGGGGGGGTGTTGGGAAGGTCATGTTGAGGAGAGCATGGTGGAGGGAGACCTAGGATAAGAGGATCTGAGGCATCAAGAACATGTAGTTGTATGGAGGCTTGGGACATTAGGTATAGAGCTTGTAGATCGCATAAGGCACAAATACGTCTCTCTCTGGGTACTCCGCCAGCTCATCCACTCTCAATACGGAGTTGATGAGATGAAGCTCGAAATCACCCAATAGAGATCCTCAATGAGTGGGAGAGATGAATTCGGCTATACCTTGGGGGTGAATAAAGCCCTCATATTTATGAAAAAAAAAAGCCCTCATGAGAAATGCGTAGAAGGTCGAATTGTTGGACCACTGGGAGCTCACTTGGTGCCAACTAGGTCTTGTTGAACGTGTGTAGTTGTTGAAGGTCCTCGTGTAGGACTTGCTTCATCTCATGATTTTCGAGTGGGAGAAAAGGTGCATCCTGTAGTACTAGGAGGGGGGTAATTTGTCCATGTGTAGCCCCAGTCTCTTAGACCACCAGCACGTGTGCACACCAGCATCTCTGACTCAGGACAGAGGGGCAGGCCAGCTTCCGACGTGACCACCGGACCAAGTATAACATACTTACACTCAGAGGTAGGTGTCATTGAGGATGCCAGGGCACAAGAGCTTGCCCAGGGCTTGCCTCTTAAGACAGCTGCAAGAGCTGGGCTATAGCGCTCTGTGAGAGGGTTTGAGGCATGGTCCGGACATGAGCTGGATGGACAAAGGAGGTTACGAGTACTCTCAGGGTCTATCAAGGGTCTCATCTCTCACCAATCCTGTTTGGCCTCTACATAAACGAGCTTGAGACATTTATCAAGACACTAGGGGGTGCTACGTCGGACATGAGCTGGATGGACAAAGGAGGTTACGAGTACTCTCAGGGTCAATCAAGGGTCTCCTCTCTCACCAATCCTGTTTAGCCTCTATATAAACAAGCTTGAGACATTTATCAAGACACTAGGGGGTGCTATGTGCTCACTCGCTGGTCCATTGATTCAAAACTTGACCTATCCAGACAATGTAGTACTACTGTTCTCTGCATAGGGCCTCCAGAGACACTTAGATGCCCTACAGTCTTTGTGAGTCACGTGACTTGAAGGTCAATCTTGGTAAAACCAAGGTCATGATCTTCAACACATTCAGAGCAAAGAGCAATTCAGTTTCGATGGCTCACAAGTTGAGATTGTTTCATCATATACTTATCTAAGAGTCATCATATACTTATCTAGAGCATCTCCAACTTTTCATGCTGTCAAGGCTGATATGCAATAAGCCATCAATCCCCCACCAAATCATTCAAACTGGGTTTGGGTCATCTGGATTGTAGTTGGATCTAGCTTTCCAAGTCATGACTTGTCTGAACCATGTCAAACGATACAATGATAGCACTTTAGGGCGACGTAGACTACCATGGCTAACACTATTCTCCTACATGGCCCTAGCAACTACGAGAAATCAGGTCTATCTCCTGAATCTGATACTTGTGAGTTCTCTCTTGTGTACACAGAAAGTCTGAAGTTTTGAATTAAAGCATTTCCTTCTCCTTCCTCCGCTGCACACCCCTTATCCAATTCTATTCCCGCGATGTGGTGAAACAATCCAAGGATCTCGGTTTTCTAGCAATATCCACCCAAGAAATCAAGTGAAAATCAGCAACTCTACTTCTCAAACTGCCTAAGTCTCTTGGATTTGAATGTTGGCAACTTGAAGGAAGGTACTTTTGAAGATAGTTACAAATACCTGCCGTTTCTTTATAAGTTTTAACTTGCTAGGCAAACCAACCTCCATGACAAGGCGTCACCTTCTAGGCTAAAGGTTGCCAACAGGGAAATGTAGCTCAAAGTCCCTTATCTGATTCAACAAGTTATCTAGCTCTCTAAATCCATTGAAAGTTGGAAAGGGAGAGGTGACTAAGAGAGAAAAAGGGAGAAAAGATTACTGCCAACAATGTTTATGAGTGTCAAATACTCAGGGGTCACTTGGGAAAGACTATGTTATCGACAGAAAGAACGTTTATTAAAAGTCTTTAAAAGGTGGAAGGTGAGACTGAAAGATCCTGATACAATGAGCTGAAAGGGTGGAGCCTCTAAGCGATTCGATAACACCCAAGACGAATACAACATGTCCATAATCATAGGGATACCAATTCATAAGAAAAATCCCTTTGATCCCATTGAGAGGCTGTGATGTGGCATCACTATGATATTTACAGATGATGCCTGTAAATATTATTCTATTAGTGACCAGGTCGTTTTAGTCATACATGCAGAACCGTACGAACTGTACGGCAGGAGCAACACAGCAGGAGCAACACGATCTGTTTGTGATAGCTGAGTCTCTCATTGGGCCAAGGATAATCTAGTCAATCCTATATCCAAGGCAAAGGCTGACATAGTTCTAGATAATATGAAGGGTAGATTTAGGTTTCGATGTGAGTCTGTTTCTGGATGTAGTATAGTAAAGCTTGAAGCCTTGGAAAGTTTGCTGAATGTACTTATGAGGAGGTTTTTTTTTTCTTGAGACTTAATTTTGGATGGTTTGGCTGTTGTGTAATTTCTGGCAATGTCCAGACATCAATCAAAAAGCTTATGTCACAAGTTTCTTTGATTCCTTTCAGAATGTGCCTCCAGCTCTCTTGATACGGTTCCTCCGTGAACATCGTTCAGAGTGGGCAGAGTTGGACATCTGCACAGATTTAGCAGCGGCTTTGGGATCCACAGTATATGGGGCCCTGGGATCAGGACGGGGAAGTACATGCTATGGTCCAGCTCCGTTGATATTGGCTAATTCTCTCGAGCAGCAGGAGGTGACATACAAATAAACCATATTTCACAACCCTTGAACTGATCATACAAATACGTTTCTCTTCAAACTTTTAATTCTTACTGTAATCTAAGGTTTTTTGGCAATGTATGGTAGCTACTGGAGCTTTTGCAGATCGAAAGCCCAAACTTTCTTCAGGATGGCAGTATCCTTTCGAAAGATCACTTTCTCTTACAGGCAAGTACTTATACTACACAACAGAAATTATGATCTGGTAAATAAATCAAGTTCAAATTTAGGGTTGTACCCTTTGTTTTTGGGCAGCATGTTCAAACTGAGGCAAGCAGCATTGCTTAGATACTGAGTCGTCTCCCATTACTGTTGTTCTTGCAGCTTTGCACAGGCCTTGATGAAGCAGCTGTGGGTGCTTCTGCCCAACTTGTGTTTGCCCCTGTAAATGTTACTGTTTCTGAAGACATGCCTCTCATGCCATCTGGT
This sequence comes from Dipteris shenzhenensis, assembly GCF_047967505.1. Taxonomy (NCBI): domain Eukaryota; kingdom Viridiplantae; phylum Streptophyta; class Polypodiopsida; order Gleicheniales; family Dipteridaceae; genus Dipteris; species Dipteris shenzhenensis. Next base: position 26,899,269 of record NC_141596.1, read on the forward strand.
TTCCGTGTTGTTCCTTTGGATGGAAGCCTCACGGTATATGTAATTTAGATACCTGACTACTAGAGCTATGCACTGTCTATGCATTAGTTTCTTGCATTTTTTCAATTTTTGTATATTTGGACTGTAGGATGAACATGAAGTGGCTCGGACGCTAGATTTGGCTTCTACACTGGAGGGTGGAGTTCGAGGAGCTGCATTGTTGAATGACCAAGCAAATTCTAACTGTCCCTCTCGCTCAATACTCATTATCGCTTTCCAATTCCCATGCGAGGTCCATGCCTGTGAAAATGTAGCAACCATTGCCCGCAAATATGTGCGCACTGTTGTTGCATCTGTATTGCGTGTTGCGATGGCTTTAGCCTCAAATATTGGCACACAAATTGGGCTAAAGCAATCACCTGGAACTCCGGAGCTTCTTCTCCTTGCACGAAAAATACTGCAAAGCTACGAGTACTGATTTCTAACCGAGCCTTTCCTCTCTTGAATACAATTTGAATTGTTTCTAATTTTAGATCCAGGTCTGCACTTTTGGAGCCAGTATATGTATACTAGCTGCACATGGAGAAGTCTTACAAGATATGCAATGTTAATAGAAAACATAATTGAATCTGCAGGGTACAATTTGGGGTAGAGCTTCTTAGAGGACATTCTGAGAACCTGGATGGGTTGTTCAAGCTGTTGTGGCATCATCCTGATGCCATTTTCTGCTGCATCTGCAAGGTAACGGATTTTCAGTGGCTTGCAGTATTTAGAAGAGAAACTGAGAGTGGGTTTTAATACAGCTTGTTGTCTCTCCCTTTTTATGGCCAGGCTTCCACAGACATAATTTTTGCCAATCAGTCAGGCTTAGATATGTTTGAAACGACTTCAAGTGCATTGCCGCACTTGGAGTGGCAGAAGACACTCGATGAAAATGCAAGAAAGACAGCCTCCACTGATTTCACAGAAGTGTTGCAGAGGGTGAGTTGATGAAAACTATAAGCATCTCAAATGGATTGTTTTTTGCGTGACTCCAATTATGGGTTGTCTTGATGGCAATCAGTGCTTTGAAAAACGGTAAATTTGCTTGCTGGTGAGAAAGTGGTATTATTTTCCTTTCAGTGTCCAAGAGTTGAAAGTTTATTGTTACTTGAAATAGGAGGGATCTAGCAAACAATATCAATTGTGTGAAAAGTTTGTAGTCTCTGTGCATAAAATTGACTTTGATTTGAGTGGATTGGATTGTAGGGTTTTGCGTACCTTCCTGGGGGCATTCGAATCTCCAGCACTGGCAGGGTTGCCACCTTTGAGCGTGCTGTTGCTTGGAAAGTTGACGGGGATGCATTGCAATGCATAGCTTTCATGTTTGTTAAATGGTCCTTCTGAAAAATTTCCAACAAGAGTGGACCTTTTTTCCAAACATCATCTTAGCTTATTTATCATATACCTGCTGATCAAATGGATTACATTGTGTGTATACTCATACCAGAAACATTCCAAAACTTTTTGTCTTATCAGCCAGCCCAACATATTATGATTGTTGCAATTTCTTGGTAATTGATTTCTCTACATGACTAATCTGTTGTGTAATCAAACAGCAGCTTGATTGGGTCTTTCTCATGATAGCTCTATATAAGCAGATATTGCGTGATTTTGTTTAGCTTATCTGCACAAAATCTTGCGTTTTTCCAAGACTACAATGGGAAGCTAATTTTTTAAAACTACACTGAAAAGTAGTGATATGGCTCTCACTTAGGCAGATATTGCACATTTTTGGTTTCGGTCTTCTGCACAACATTTTGCGGTATGGATGTTTCATCTGTACACGGGCAGATGTTGCATGATTTTGTTTAGCATAATGTGAACAACGTTTTGAATTCTTTGCTAGAGTGAATGGAAGCGTGCCTTTTTAAGAAAAGTAGTAATATGGCTCACATAAGCAGATATTGCACGATTTGGTTAGGTATTCTGCACAACGTTTGTAGTCTTTGTTAGAATACAATGGTGATCTCATTTTTAACAACTTAAAGCATTAAGTATGTTAGTAAGTTGAACCTCTTAACTTGAATAGTCTATTGAAAATGTCTGGTGAGGCATATCGTTTGTAGGTGTTTTTGTATTTTGTTTTAGGACTGTTTTGAAATGGACTCTCAATCAATTGAGTCCTCTTGGTGCAAAAAAGATCTGGCTCAGTTTCACATTTCAATTTCTAATATACAAATTGGATTGGCTCTATGGGCTTGTTTTTTGGAACTAAGCTCTGAAAACCGATTTAACTAGGAAAACTCCAAATACTATCAGAAATCGAAAGATATAGATCACATCATTAGCATCCACAAAAGTCAGAATGGGTCTGATGTAAAAGGTGCAATTGAGCATTTGTTCACTCATTGCTTGCAGTAACAGTAGATGTGATTATCCTAATGGAATATGGTGTCAGGTTTCAATATGTATTGCAACTTGTAGCAAAGATTGCTCATTGTATTTCTCTATTGCATAAGGAAATCCAAGGATTTCAATATTCATTTCCTTACTTGGATAGCAATCCCACTATATATTTTAATATCCTCCCAGAGCATTGACAGTGATATCTGCTCTGTCAACTTGTGAGAGCGATCTAAATACGCTACACCAAATGCTAAATTGAATCGTATAGTCAAATCTGCATAGATGAGACTCCCTATGTAAGGAAATTTCTATTTCCACTCCTGACTTTGTCTCCTCTAAAGTGGATTCATAGATTGTCTCCTCTAAAGTGGATTCATAGCTGTGTGAAGGGACTTGCATTAACGAAACGCCCATGGTCTGGAGGCTCCCGAATATCCTTATCTTTCATGCCATTTCTTGAATATGCTTGTTTTCTATGCACTGTCTCCAAGAATATGAAGCCTTGCTGCTTTTATGTTTTCCTTAAAAATTTGTGACAAAAAACTCATTGTTTTTCTCTGTAATGTGCACAATGTCTTAAGCAGATTATCTCAGATGGAAGTGTCTTACTAGGCGGTGCTTCTTTCAAATTGCTAGAACAGTCGATGATGGAATCTTCTTAGTTGGACGTGTTATTTGCAAGTATTATTTCGGGAGGCTACCAGGAGGTGCTCGCTCATTTTGAGTTTCATGACCAGCTTGGCTTTCCATCTCTTCTACCTTTCGTGTTCTCCATTGATAGAATCGCTTGTTAGTAAAAAAGCTTTCAGCTATAGGGTGCGCAGAAGCTAGGAAAACATCAAGTATCAGTCTGGTACCCTGTATGAGTATGATGTGCTTGATTTCTCTGAGAATGGACGGGAAATACCTCCTATGGATCTTGTGAGGTCTTGGGATGTGGCTGTCTGAGAAATACATGAGTTTATTAGCACTACTTTCAGGCAGCGCTGCAGGTACTTGGCCGCTTTTTATTTTGGTTCTTTTCCTCTCCCACACTACACATTCTTTTTTTAAGAATCTCTCTCTCTCTCTCACACACACACACACACACACACACACACACACACACACACATTTGAACTTTCCTATACACTGCTTCCATCTCATGTGTTGCAAATTGATCATTTATTCATATTGACAATTGTTTTCCTTTGACAGAACCAACTTTTATTCATCTTGACAATTGTTCTCCTTTGACAGAACCAACTTGAAGTGATCACGACTACAAGCATTGACCCACACACTTTGCCACGGGGTCTCTTTCTATTTTGGTTCTTTCTCTCTCTCCTTCCCCCACACACTTTTTTTTAAAAAAGAACTCTCTCTCTCTCTCACACACACACACACACACACAGAGTTTGCTCTCTCTCTCTCTCTCTCTCTCTCTCTCTCTCTCACTCACACACACACACACACACACACACGCACGCACGCATGCATGCATGCGGAGTTTGCAAATCATTCGAACTTTTCTATACATGGCTTCCATCACATGTTGCAAATTAATCATTTATTTTTCTTGACAATTGTTTTCCTTTGATAGAACCAACTTGAAGGTAGTGCTCACGAGTACTTGTACTCGCTTGTTTTTTCTACGGGCAAGTCATCCAGTTGGTCTCTTTGCATCAGACTCAGAATCTTGAGTATTGCAATGCTTCTTTGACTTTAGGATCAAGTTTGAGGCAACATGAGTCACTCGACTCGGAAGGGGTAGCAAATACCATAAAGGTGCCAATGGTGAAAATCAACGAAAAATAAATGCTGGCTGTTAGGAAGAAGTTGGAGTTTGATCTATGAGCTAATTCTCCTAATCTCAGTTTGCAAAATTAATCACCAAAACAAACCTTACCTTCACGAGAAGAGGAAGTAGAGTCTAATGATCACATTTAATCATATGCATAGACAGTGTGTAGGGTGAGTAACATTAAACGAGACTTAAAAATTACTCGAACTTAACGTATAGTCTTGTTTTTCTTCGAATCACAGATGTACAATATGGATTTGGGGGGGGAGAGGGGGGGAGAGAGAGAGAGAGAGAGAGAGATGTGTGCATCCGAATTGGGAGTTGGAAGTTACCTAATCATACAAGAATTTTGATGAGATATCCTCTTGGAGATAACCACTTGAATATCTTGTGGGTTGGAACTCATGTAGGATAGAGATGTGGATGCAAAGTGGGAATTACTTGGCCATACTTTACCTTGCCAAAAAAGCTTCCCAAGAGAAGCTTCAGAAAATCTCAATTGCAATCTTTGTTGAAGGATGCCAAAGAAGTCACGTGTGTCGGGGAAGTGCCAAAAGATATGAGCGACAAGACTCCTTGAGAGTCCAACATCGACTACAAATAGTGGGAGCAATACGATTGCATAATAAAAGCTGTCTAGACGAAAGAAACCCCAACAGAACACGCCATATGAAGACTTGTTGTGGAAGAGGGACCTTGGAGTGTCAAATGTGTTTCAATCAGTGTCAAATGTGTTTCAATCTTTTCCTCCACCATTTGACTGGACCATGCAAATCTCAAATCTAATTGGCAGTATCTGATGCCCAAGGTGGAGATAGCAGGACCTCATGTAAAGATGACATTGTAATATGAGACAGCTTCAAAGGACGAATGGACAAGTGTGATGGGACAGTTCTCCCACCATGTTCTCATGGGTAAGCCTCTTGCATAGAGCATCAGACCACCTCCAGCATGGAATTGTCCACATCACATAGTTGATGATACACCAGTCATGACTTCGGACAAGATTTGTGAGTGGAAAGAGAACCTTCTTCAATCACTTTGCCATAAGGCATGTACCAATGTATGATGCCGACTTGAGCCTCATTGATCTTGAGCGATCAGACACACATGCTTCGGATGTTAGCATGGATCAGCCAATAGTTTCTAATCATGCATATTCCTTAGTAAGCCCTCAGCATGAGGCACACTTCTTGATAAGCCCTCAACATGAGGCACATTCAGCAGTAGTAAGCCCTCAGCATGAGGCAATCCCACTCATATCAGCACAGTTTGATTCTAGTGATGTACAACCATCATCATGCATGGATCCGACTCCATATTTTGCTACCATAGGTATAGATACACAACAAGATGGCACCAGTGATCATTTATCTCTTCAGGTGATTCCATTCCAGCATCCATGATTGATGCTTTCACCTCTGATACAGAGCATATCTTGGACACAGTTTCATGAGCAGTATAGATCAACAGATCACAGTCTACAAGACATTCCAGCATCAGCTCTGTCATGCCGCATTGCACCACCCTTGGATCTAGTGATCACCACCTCTTTCGATCATCAGATCGTTCCTCAGCCTGAGGATACCTATGCAGTAGTGTGGTCCTACCCCAGTGCAGTGGACATCATCAAGTTCGACCATAGTGCAACTTGGGGAGACTCAGTGTTTTATCATGCACTTATGGTTGTAGTATACAATCCATACTTGAGGCCGACCAATGGTTGGATCCATGGCTTCAAATCAATCCCGACATTAGCATTTGGCACCTTGTATGCCTCGGGGACATCTTATGCATTTTTAGTTATATTTTAGGATGTTAGGCCTTTATACTATCAGCTCCTTCTTGATGCTCGAACTAGATTCCATTTCATCATGTTCAATTTTTTGGATCATTGATTCTTGCATTCTCATGTCTATTTGGTGCCTTCATTGAAACACATGTATAGAATACCTTACCTTCACAAAACAGAGTTTCTTGAAGCATTGTTTATACAGAGGATAATTTAAAATAAAGGAAAGTCTCATAAGGAAAATGAGAGATGTTTACTAACCCATCAAACTCATTGCCCATTTCTCCATGAGATGGATCCCCAAACACAGCTCTACTAAGCATGGACTTAATGAGAGTCTCAGCTTTTATTCCTTGTTCACTCTTCCATTTTGTGGCCTGAATCTCCTCAGGCAAAGTCTTCAATGCATGGGTGTCTTGCTTGCTTCCTTTAACTCCATGACTTTTAAGTTCTCCCACTTTGTGAAAATTGCATTAATAAGATTCCATCCTTCATAATTTGGAACATTTCATCCTACGCTCTAAAGCTGTTACTTGGTCTTGTTAGATCTTTAATAGATGTAAAAGTCCTAGTCTCATTTAATAAAGACAAACAAAACTCTAGAGTGATGACAAAATGATCCTCTTTAAGGATTGCAAACTCATTGTGATAAAAGCATACCCATTCTATCCACCAGGGTCAACGTTTTCTTGGGTGTAGCCAATCACAAAACTATTTTTAGGGCCATTTTGGGGCTACGACATGATGCGTTGGATCAAATTTTGAATTTTATGCGGACCCTCACTCTCACCAAAAGATTTTTTCGGCATCATGATTTGCTACACTGGCATAATAATGAGACACAATCTTATCATTGTCAACAGTGCAGAGCTCAACACATGGCACTACATGCATTTAATCATGAGCATAGAGACTATTGCCCTGCCCTCCTTTGTACAGCGTAGTCTTTTGCCTGACTACATCACATAGCTTTTGCCTTGCTACCTGTCATTGAGTAGCTTCGCCATTTGTCACTGTGCAACACAATCTTTTGTTGTGTTGACCACCATGTTGGTTCGAGCAATGATGTTGGTATGGAGCGACCCAGCATGTTGGACTGACTACATCACACAAATTTTGCGTTACCATTTGTCATTGCACAGCTTCACCATTTATTGCTACGCAACAAAATCTTTTGCTACGCTGACCAGCATGTTGGTTCGAGCAATGATGTTGGTATGGAGAGACCAGTCCCTAAAGGAAACCCCTCAAGGTCCATATCCGCAACCATCGTGCTGGTTGTTGGAGCTATTTTAGTTCTAAACCAAGGAAAATATAGTCTTATTTTGGAGCTATTTTAGTCCGATTAGTCCTTGTGCAACAATTTCTCAACCATCGCACTGGCTCTTGAAGCTATTTTAGTTCCAAGCTAAGGAAAATATAGACATTTGCGATTTATGATAGTTTCCTTGCAACCACCATGCGGTTTATTGGAGTCATTATAGTTCTAAACAAAGGAAAATATAATCCTATTTTGAAGCTATTTTAGTCCTACTATTCCTTGTGCAACAATTTCTGCTAGTTCTAGGAGCTATTTTAGTTCCAAGCTAAGGAAAATGTAGTCCTATTTTAGAGCTATTTTAGTCCTTCTACAACAATTGCTTGTTCAACAATCACACTGCTTACCAAATTTGTACTTGCTATTAGAGATTGAATGGCAAATATCCAATAGTCAAGATTCCTCAAGAGAAAATAGAGTGTATCTCCAAGAGGTGCAGAGAGCAACAGAAAGAGGATCTACAACCTCTTGACCAAGTAGCACATGCAATATAGCATGACTCCATAATCGAGCAAGCCATCAACTAGGAAAACCTTAACCTAGCCTCACAACTAAGCATGCAATAGTGGTCAAAAGATAAGCCAAGAAGAGATGATGCCACTATGAAATGGGAAGTATCTTTTGAGAACTAAAGATCAACATAAGTAGTAGTAGCAGTGAATAATTGTTTTAGTTGGCACCCTACTATTGCACATCCTTTGCGAATCAATTTGCAAAAATGGCCACACCAACCACAAGAACAATAGATACCTTTGCTACAATTCCCATAATAGACACAATGGTGGTTTGTGGTATACAAGTGTAGCCTTGTAATCGGGTCATTGGTGAGGTTCAGGGAATTTTCTATATATAGGTATCTTGCATGACCCATAACCTCAACGGAATTCGGCAAACTTTGTCTTCAAGTCTAGTACACATTCCAAACTTGGACATGAGATCAAAAAATAATGGAATAAGGATTTGGAATGAGACCATTAAAGCAATACAAGTGCTATGTTGCATCTAAAGCATGCATCCTGAAGACTATAGGATATAGCAATTTATCCAAAACATCAAAATTTTCTTCTGCACATACATGCAACCAAATAATCATTCAAAAGTACATTACGTGAGCTTCTCCTCAACCAAAGGACACACCTAAATGAGAATAGTAGGCATGGATTAATGGGCCTCCAATGTTGTGCTAAAATGATGCACACCCATTTGAGGGCACGCTTCATAACTTTTTTTTGATTTGTTGAAGACCAAAACAGATTGAAAATTTAGAACCCAAACTAGTGGGATACTTCATGGTGGTCTTAAAACATTGAGAATTGTTGGTATTGGTATCTAGATTCACCTTAAAATGGAAGAAGTTGAAAATGTGCAATTTGTGCACGTGCAAAGATCTTTTAATAAATCCAACACTATTTATAATTTTGAATTGTTGCCTTTTCTATGCACTTGCTTGCTAAATGGCTCATAAGCATGCGAAAGGTCATTGCATTTCATAATACAAAGCATCAAAACCGAAAGCGTGCCCTTTGGCCTATTTGTGTTTTGAAGCATTTAAGGCCATATTGCATGTTTAGGATATCCAATTCTACTGACGTGTATTGTCGGAGGGGGGAAAACTGACAGCTGCAAATTTAGCTACTCCTGTGAATTTTGAATTTTCACACCTCCCACCCATTAAATTTTGGAAGATTAAGTACCTATAACCTCCCCCCTTGTAAAGGCCTTGCAACCTGCACGTACCTCGACGTGACGTTGCAGAGACTTTGGTTTGACATTGTCTTCTTTTGGGTAAGTTGTCTTCTATTCTTTGCTTGCCTCACCAAGCTTGTCCATGTGATAGAGAAATACAAAGAGGAATGACATATATGCCCCAATGGCCCATTAGAAGTAAATACGTTGACCCCCTTTCGACGTGAATGCCATATACCATTGGTCTCCAAGTAAGGCAACCTGCTTGCTCCCTTCCTCACCCTAGCCTTTGAGCACCAATAGGATTTCTGTTGTACTAACTCTCCATGAGAAGAAAACAAGGAAGAAAAAATCTAGAGGTGAAGCACCAATGCCGATTATGTCTACTCCTGTAAGGACAAAGGAAAAGTGAGCTTGTTAAAGGCTGGCACCAAGAAGAAGAAAGGAAAGTGTCATTATAGCCACAAGCTTGGGCACTACATTGGTGAGTGTCAAAAGAGACTTGAAAGCTAAAAGTAAATAAAGACTCTACAAGCTTTACTACTACCAATAATGATAAGAAGAAACAAACATAAGAAAATACAAATCTAGTTTAAGATGTGTGGGCTTCGTTATTGCTATGGAGGAATGCTAGATACCAATGAGTAATGTGGGAATAAAATGTGCTAGGTCTTTTGTTGAACTAGCATTCTGGAAAAATGTTGTAAGTGTGCTCAGGTGTGAAAAGTGAGTGATAGTGGGATATATATAGATAGCGATATTGATGTAGGCAGTGATGTAGTTAGACATGATCAAGCAATGGTATGCTACACCATTGTAAAGATTACATAAGGCTCAAGTTGATAATAATCAAATATTCCTTTTGTGTTCTCTTAATGACATCTTGTTGATCCTTATCTCATTGAGTTGATCCCTAAGTTCTCCTCTTCTTTCACTATATTTAAAATTCATAAACATCTCATCTAGATGCAACTACACGAGTCCTTAGGTATCTTCATGGTCAATGGATTTATGGATTTAGATATGCCAGATTCATGGACTTGTAACTCTATGGTTTTACTAAAGTAGATTGGGTGGTATGACAAAAGGTGTAGAAATGATTTCTTCTTTAGCCTTGTGTCAGTAGACTTACATGGCAAATCAAGAATCAGCCCCTAGTTCCTTTAACATCTACTAAAGTGGCCTACTACACTCTATTCTGATAACATAAGTAGCATTCAATTGGTAAAGAACCCAACTTTTATGCTAGAAAAAAGCATTTTAAAATGTGTTTTCACTTTTTCCATGAGAAAGTTTTTAGTGATGATATTGATCTTGTTCACATTCCAACACAAGGAGAAGTTATAGATATCTTCACCAAACCACTCTCCCTTGGCAAATATAGCTACGTTCATCAAGCTTAGTATCCTCTAAATCCACATACAGCTCAAGAGAGGGAAGTAAGGGTTAAGTTATATGTACTCTTTCTCTTGCATTCTTTGCACTTTGTATACATTTTTTGATTTTTTTCCCGCTATCACCATGCAACTTTTAAAAAACCAAAAAATATTAATTATGAATCACCCTTTTCTTATACAACTAAATTTAAGAGGGGGTGTTCATGATGGTGTAATTTTGCAACATAGAAATAGGGTTCATTGGATGAACCTTAACTCTAACTCTAAGGAGAGAACATGCACACATTTTAGTAATACATGTGGTGTATGGTTAGTAATCTTGTGCACTCCTCTCTCTCTCTCTCTCTCTTTCTCTCCAACATGATCCATAAGTCAAATGTGATGAGAAGTATAGTCAATAGAATTGCATGTGTGTTGATTGTAATAAACTGAGCCTAATGTACATCTAATAGCATAAGCGTAGCCAAAACACTCTTTAGACAATTTCTAGACATACTTGTAAAATCATGGTCCAGTTAGAGAACATTGCTCATGTGGGTTGAACATTGAGAACTCTCCAACCAAACTTCATTTCCATGTAGAAGACCCATTAGACATCAAGACTTTGGATTTCAACACCGTATATATTTTGAGGCTCATCAAAGAAAGCGTAAGTCTGAGAGAGGTGATCTCTAGTGCACTCAACTGCCACATAGAGTTGTATGGAGGTGATTCAACAACGTCTTGTTCTGACCTCCAATTTGACTTTTGTTTGTTCAAGGATGGTCTTTGGAACTGGATGTAGATATTTGGAATCACTATCTTAGAGAGAGAAAGATGAAGTCAAGAGAGAGATGATTTGTAGGGCAATCTAGTGCCATGTGGAGGTGATTCAATAAATCTTGTTCTAATATTCAATTTGAGTTCCGTCTGTCCGATGCTGATATCAAGATGTTTGGAATCATTACTACGAGTTCTAATCTTCAATTTGAGTTCTGTCTGTCTTAGGCTGATACTAAGATCCAGAAAAAGTTATTTGGAATCATGATTCTGAGAGAGAAAATATTCTTAGGGAGAAAGTGTAATGGTTCATGCATAAACACCCATTCCACACTCTTTGGGTAGTTTTTCACTCCACACTCTTTGGATAGTGCTCTACTCTTAGGGAGAGAATGAAAGGCTAATGTATAAATACCTCATATGCAAAGCATTTCACACTCTTTGGGTAGTGTGTTCACTCCCACACTCTTTGGGTAGTGCTCTACACTTGGTGCTCTTCTGCTCTTGTACACTCTCATTATTAGTTTCCATGCTTCCTTAGCACTATGAGCATATAATAGCCTGCTAAAGTTGAAATCTCCCAAATCCTGCACTCATTGCTTCCATCCCTTGCAATCTCCCACTTTGTTTCTTTGTATGTCCCTACTCTCCATCTCTGAGATCTACTCTTCCCTTTAGATCCCAACCCCACTTTAATATACTCGAGATCTACTCTTATAGTTCTTAGAATCATAGATTAAACTACTTAATATTCCCCCTCTCAATTAATGAAGGAGACTAGCTCTCCATTCTATCAACCTAGATTCCTAAGGAAGGAAGAACAGAAAGCTTTTTCTCCTTGTATTAATCCTAAACCTTTCTAAATTGTACAACCATTTTTAAAACCTTAAACCCCTTTTGGAGGTGAAACAAGGTGAAAACCATCATCAACTTTGATCAATCAACAACTCTCCTACATATGATCTATTGCAAAGAATCGATTGTCATGCATATATTACATTGTGCACACATAAGCTACCATTGAGAGATATCAACAATGGAAGCAAAATGGAAGAAGGTGAGAGAGAGCCATTTCTGAAATACCTGGAACACATTGCTCTTCCGAGCTATGGCATAAGCCCATACTTTCCTAGGTGCATCATCAATGAATGTCTCATAGTATTCAGCCCCGCCTAATGAAGTGTAGTCATGGGACCACATACGTCTGAATGCACCAAATCAAGCCTTTCAAGCTCTTTCTTTTCCCTTCTTTTATGGGTTGATTTTGTTTGCTTCCCATAGAGACAATGCTCATAGAATTGAAAGTTAGAAAAACTCAAATACAGTATGTCACCCAAATGACATAAGAGTTTCATTCCATTTTAACTCATGTGTCCCAACCTGCAATGCCACAAAGAAGTACTTGGTTGCTTGGTTATTGCAACAACATGATCATACACCCCTGATACATGTAAGGGATACAATGTCCCACACTTGGTACCTCTTGCTAAAACCATAAAGCCCTTAATTTTCCAACTTTGAAAACCAACGTCATCTAGTTGACTCGCTGACATAAGACTCTTGGTTAGCTTAGGCACATGTCTCACATTTTTCAAAACAAATGCATACCCCTTTGCAAAAGAAAACTTTATGTCAACTACTCCTACTATGCCATGTGCATAGTTATTTTCAAGATGCACACAACCTGTCTTTCCACTATCATAAGTGGCGAACCATTCCCTATGGGGAGCAACATGGAATGGAGCACTAGAATCCAAAATACAATCTCGGGAATATGCATCATCCGAAGGGGTAAGCAAGTCTCTAGGTAGACTAGACATGAAAAGAATGGCATTGTCAGTATTATTAGTGACCACATTAATCTCCTTGATCTTCATTTTTCCTTTGTCCTTGTGAGACTCTCTTCCTTCTATTTGCATCCCAATTCACATTTTTTTTCTTATCCTTTTTCTCCCTTTTCAGCTTGTAGCAATCCTTTTTCATGTGGCCCTTCTTGCCACAATGGTAACACTCAGTGTTTCGTGCCTTGGATTTGCTAGACTTCCCTCTTTCTTGGGACTTCCCCCTGAACTGTGATCTACCTCTTTGCACATTTAAGGCTGCATCTTGCTTGTTGCCATCCATACACTTTCGTCGTCTAATCTCCTCAGCCAATAAGCTACCCACAACATCATCAAATTTCAGTATTCCACTAGGGGCAGAGTTACTGACAACTGTACGGAAGGTATCCCATGAGGATGGCAATGACATAAGAGGAATATTGCCATAGTCTCCACATCAAAATTCATCTTCTGAGCCTAAAGATGGCTTTCATTCAAGTGAGAAGCAATGGAGGCCCCTTCCTTCATCTGCAACTCAAACAACCTCTTCATGAGGTAAACTTTGTTAGAGGCAGTTTCCTTCTCATAAGTGGCACATAATTTTTTCTACAAATCTTTCGTAGTCTGCTCATTCGCTACCGTAAAATAGACTGACTCTACAAGATGAAGTCTAACAGTATACTTTGCTAATGCATCCAACTCATTCCAATCATCCTCAAGACATATCTACAGGCTTAGCCTCAATCCTTGCCAAGGGTTTAATATGCTTCTTTTGAATAAGCACAATCCCTATCTATTCTTTCCACAAAGAAAAGTTTGTCCCATCAAACATTTTAATTCTAAAAAACTCATTTTCAGACATGGAAGAGGATGCCATGATGCAAATGAAACAAAATCCCAAATGCTAGTACCTATAAGACAGAAATCACACAAAATACCAAGTGTAGCCAAATATGTATGCCAAAATGGAAGGTAATATCACCAAACATCAAAGGCTCAAAGCATCAAATGCATCTGACTCATGTGCATATACTATGCATCCATATGAGCAAATTTGGCCCAAAAGAAAATGCTAACTGGCAATGGCAAAATAATGGCGATTGCCAAAATGCCTCGAGCATAAATTTTGTCCATGAGCATATGCATCAAGAAAATCTCATCTAAGAGATCATAGCACAACCTATGCATCCACACTGCAATATGTCAAAGCTGTCTCTCAGCATAAAATAGCATTTGTGTGCTAAACATCCATTAATAAAGCACCCACAAGGCAATCTGGGCCTGTCAACGCATCCAAAAAGGATCACAATGCATCCAAATGGCCTGTAAAGCATCCATTGCAACTCAATGCAAACCATGAATGAGCACACAAGGCTCATACTGCAACCAAAGTGATCTGCATAACGTATATACAAAAAACCGCGGCCCCACGGTAATGATCGCTAGTGAAAAAAGAAACTGGAAGGCCTCAAAACATGGGCATCACTGCATAATCGGTCTCAGTATGACAATTTGCAATATCTCTCTTCTCCCAGTGATTCGGACCACGGTTTTCAAAAGCAACTGTTCCATTGCATTTCGGAGGCCAAAAACCCCTACCTGTCAGCTCTTGTACGATTCTGTGGAGATTTGGAGAAGTTTCGTCTCTCTGAGATGCCAAATTGTTAGTTTCTCTGTCAAAAATCCATTCAAAGTTTTAAACCCTTAATTTCTTGATTACAGGTCAATTGTAAGGGTTGCCTCCCCGTTTCCCATTCATCGGTTGGAAACACATGGACCAAAAAACCTTTACAGACCTGTTTGTAAACACCACTGGAGTGTGAATGATGAGCAATACAAAAGTTTTAGGACCTTCTGAGCCCATCGAAACGGACAAATATGCGAATGGTTGCTTCAAACTTGAGTTCCAACACATTGGCAGAAAAATGTTTAAGCGAATACAGTGAGTCAAAAATCCAATCAAATGATTGCAAATTCAAGAATGAAGAAGTTTTAAACTTCTAAAGTGCAATGGACACCAAAAGCAAGCAATGGTTCCCTTCACAAGTCATTTTGGACTCTCAGTCGTGTCAAAAGGGACAGGGGAGTCATCAAAAAGTGTCTAAGTTTTGCTCCAAAACCATTAGAGAACTTTCCAAAGGTTTATGCAAGGTCTCTGTTCAATAGGATGTAGGTAAAGTCACCCAACAGAGCTTCTCCTTCCTCCCACAGAGCTATAGCACAGCAAACTTCGGGCTCCAGGCACACTCAGGCACATCTAGACACTCGCGCTTTGATACTAGTTGAGGATCTCAACAATAGAAGCATAATGGAAGAAGGTGTGGAAGAAGGTGAGAGAGAGGGAGAGTCAGAAGAGAGAGCCATACAAGTTTTGGTGGGCGCAGAACACCCTAATCCTCTATGTCATCCATATATATATGTGTTTGAGTATTGTACGTAACAGGGGTTAAGGTACATTTGCCTTTAACCCCCACAACCGTAAGTGGCATAACACTAGTAGGTGACTTAAACCTCGAAGCACATATGTATGAGAATGAGTGACAATAATAGGAAAGGGAGAAGGAGGCATTGGGATGGAAGAGGAATGCCCAGATATTTTGAATCTTGACTCCTTAACATGAATTATAGGACCATAATAGTTCAATTCTCCTTGCATATCTTTATGATGAAGTAGATGAATTCCATGCCCCAAAGCCATAGCTTAATTGGGCCACTCCTTCAAGTCTTTGATTCAAAGAAATCAAATAATATCTCAAAAACACATACATGCCTCTATTGATGGGGAGTCTAGTTGAGCAAACTAATGGTGGAATTATGTGAGAGCCATAAGACTGCCCTTTAATTCATAAAGACATCCTATGTAGGATAATCATCTTGTAGCGAAATCCAATGCCAAATGCCTCACACAACACATCGGCCTATGCCCGATGCGGCCAACAAAGCTCATGATAGCTTTGACGACTCGAGCCATCTCTACAAATGACCCTTGATAACCGTGCGGCTCTGTGACAAATTTAATGGCCTGTGGTGGTAGAATCTTCTAGATTCCATCAGAATCTGTGAAGATTTTGACCTATCATAGGGCTTGGACCATAAGTTGCTCATAGCACCCTCCAAATGCTAGGCGAAGCCCATCCTACAAACACTACACCACACTGAACAAAACATGCAAATGAAACAAACACCAAAGCATCAATTAAATGAAAAACACATTTAGCGATTCACAATGATCAATCCACTAGATAGGAACATATATCCAATGACAACTAAATCAACCAACAAATAAACAGCATGTGCCCATTGGCAACCTCATAACAAGCCATGAGCCACATGTACCTGTTCACAAAACCATATGCCACATGCCAAACACTCAGTCTCCTCGTTGCTACAACCATTGACCAAACAACGACACGTGTCATCGCTCGATGCCGATAGAAGCTTTGACGTCGCTGCAACAATAAAAGCGTTGCCACGTGTAACCCTGCTCCCTTGGCCATTGACGACGAGAATCGTCTCCGGTTGTTGTTGGTCAAACCGGGTGAAAGCAAGTGTATCCAGCTGCACCCGCTTACACTCGGTGTCCCTTTGCTTTTCCTAGACGTGGGAATGCCCTCTGAGAGGCCATTCCTATAGGACGGAGAGGAGAGCAGTGATGTGTTGCACCCGAGGCAACGGGTGAGGTCCCCATAGTTTTGAGAGAGCTACAATTTGGAGGCCTTGTGAGCTCAGCGTGGTTTGTCAAAAGGAGCCAGAGATGTTCCAAAAAAAAAAAAGAAAAAAAGGAGGCGAGGGGGGGTAACCAATGACAATCCTCAACCCGGAGACACTCCTGGGGAACATCCCCATAGTGTGTGAGCTAGGGGATGTTCCACCATAGCTCCAAGCTTCTTAGCCTCGGAAGGAGACATTGGGGATTGCTGAAGAAGAAGAAGAGGCTTGGTGCAAAAATGTGTGAGAGAGAACCAAAAAAAATTGGGAATGCGAAACTCGTCCGAAGGGATGGAGGATGATGATGATATGACAGGTGCTGCGTCCGAAGCAGCTATGGAAGCTGCTGCTTCGCAAAACCGATGTTTCTTCGTGCTCCCCAAAAAATTTCGAAAACCGATGTTGGTTCCTCCCCAAAAATTTCTGCGGGTGGCGAGGAGGAGGAGGAGGAGGAGGAGGGAAGCAAGCAAGCAAGAAAGCAAAATCGTTGTGGCGAAATGTGTAAAGAGTCCTCGACAGCAGAAGCGATGGCTATGGCGAAACGATGATAGAGAGGAGGAGCAGCAGAAGCGATGGCTATGGCGATGGCGATGCGCACTGTTGCTTGAGCCTGCTCTTTTTTCTTTTAGATCACTGCCAAAAAGCTGCTGCTTCTTCTTCTTCTTGTTCGTCTTCTTCTTCTTCGTCTTCCATCAGCTCAACGTCATATCATCCAACGCTTTTCTGCAAAAAAGAACTCTTCAGGTCCCCACTATCCCTGCCGACCTCGCCATCTCCACTTTGATGCTCCTCTTCCCTCCTCAGCCCTCCATCAATCT
The DNA here is from genome assembly GCF_047967505.1 of Dipteris shenzhenensis. NCBI lineage: Eukaryota > Viridiplantae > Streptophyta > Polypodiopsida > Gleicheniales > Dipteridaceae > Dipteris > Dipteris shenzhenensis. Next base: position 26,916,717 of record NC_141596.1, read on the forward strand.
CCCACAAACAGCGCATTCCCAGCTGCTCTTCTCACCCATTTCCCACACCCTTTCATCTTCATCAATTCCTACCTTCAGTCTCGCCTCCCTTCCTGTATACCTTTTGTAACCGCTCTCACTGCTCATCCTGACAAGCAATTGGAGCAACCATCATGGCCCTTATGAAGACGACCCATTCCATAACCTGATTCTTTAACTCTAGAGATTGATAACTTACGACTTGCCCCCTAGATCGAGGATGAAAAACATGCCCGGGACGCCTGGCACTGTTGGAAGTTTGGTGCTGCGTATCGGCCAATTAGCATTTTCTATCGCCGCCCTCGCCATGATGCTCAGTAGCTCAGAGTTCTCGAACTATACTGCTTTCTGGTACTTTGGCTCTCCTTTCTTCAAAGAACGCTCTTCAATTGTTCTCCGACATGCTGCCATGACTTTAATTTGCGTAGCCCAACTCTGGCATTGTCTAGATAACCTTAATTTGCGTAGCCGAACTCTGGCATCATTCAAATTTATTGTGCTTCTAGAAGCCTACCCTCCTCCACGGAAATCGGAGCAATTTCCCCCGGCAAGTTATTCCGTAGCGATCGTTTGAGCCGTTTATTTCTCTTCTATATTGACTTATCGCTTGCAACGATCCGTCTATTTCTAACGTGCTAGTTTATTGTCTTATAGAGCGGGTCTCGCTCGCTTTGATTGCTATCCTGGGTGCCCTACCAAGCGTAGCCTCATAGTTCAACGTAGGTTTTACTTTTTTCAGTGCCTTCAGAGAGCTTTAGTAGTTTGCCTGCCCGGCATCTCCGTGCATCGGCTACACAATGCTTTCTAAAGAGAATTGAGACATAATGGTGGTGTTCGCGAGCTTGAAACTCGCAGCGCGCGGCGCGGGGGGGCGTTGCCGTAGTAAGGGGGGGAGGGGTCCTCCACGTGGACCCACTCATGCAATTGACACTTCTGCCTTCCTTCGTAATCGGTGCCCGTGCGAAGCATTGGCATGCATGGGCGTGATGCTTCACTGCCACTGACCCCCACACAATCTGCCCCCCCTTCCCCACGCACTCCAGTCTGCACCCCTCACCACTCTCTCCCACTGCCCATATGACCATACACCAAATGATCTGTTGACCTTGTGTTTGAGTTGGTCTACACGTTTGCTACTACAGAAGGATAGTTTGCAAAATTGAAGATAATGCAAGCTGCAATCAAATATGGTATTAGATCTAATGAAGCTGAGCTTTGATGAATTCTTGTGAGTGAGGGATAGAAATGTGAGAGTGGGAGCACAGCCACATGCACACAAGATGATTTACAATGGACAATCTATTAGCAAAATAAGAAAAAGCAATTTTATATACATCTTGGTTGAGGATTGCTCCCCCACACCGTGCTTTAATGTTGGCCTATGGTTCTTACCCTATCTCTCTAATATGCATAACAACATGAGACCAATAATAATGCTTTCATTCCAACACTTCTCCTTCATGTTATATCTGATTTCTATGATACGAAGAAGTTTGTGAATGTTTCAGACTTCGCTTGAGGCAATCCTAGGTTTGCTAATTTATCTTCAGAGAAAACTGGATTAGGAATATCTCCCATTTCCACTTCATATTGAAGGGAATGATAAAAGATATCTATGTCCTTAGCCTTTACATGATCTTTTGGTTATGTTCATTGATCTTCACAGAAGATCGGACATAAGGAATATCTCCTTTTCCTCTGGATATTGAATGGAATGACAAAAGATGTGTCAGCGTTTCCATGATCTTTTGGATTTTTGCCAGGGTGATTGGCTCATGTTTTCACAAAAGATAACTATAGGTTCTTCTTGGGATCACCAAGATGTCTGCTCAACAAAAGTTGCTTCGTATGCACATTTGTACAGATAAATGTACTGCGTCCCTGTGGTTGTCAAAGCAACTGCTGTTTGGTTCTTGCTCAACCATATTATTAAGTGTTTATTAATCTTTAATGTATAACCAATGGTTGATATCCGATCCTCTCCTCCCTAGTCTACGTTACACATTCTGATGAGGTATGGTTTTTAACTTGAATGCTTTGAATATTCAAGGTTATAGTCCATTCTATTGAGGTACTTGGATTTCCTTTTGACAATCTTTCAATGATGCTCATATGGCTTGGACATGTCCAGTTAGTTTCTCATGGGATACCTTGGGTCTATGAAATAAGGTTTTATTGAATTAAAAAAAAAAGCCTCCATATCTTTTTAGTGTAGAGTTGGATGACTCATATCGGCATTTGATTCCATATTGCTAAAGAATTGATGTTAGAAATGTGTTGTTTTTTTGGGCTGAATGCTATTCACCTTTCTGTTGAAGTTTGCTTTAAAAGTGGTTCAGTTTGGACAGACTGGCGGATGCAAAAACTGTAAAAAATTATTCATAAATTGAGCTTGGTACATACCTTGAGTAATCATTCAAAGTTTCCAAAAGTGTTGTAGAGTGTGGTTATCGATGTTAGTGAAGGTAAATCCCCAATCGGATATACATGCCACGGTGTGGCTCTTGAAAGACCATTCCAACTAGGGCTCATGGTTTTGATTTTGAACATAATAGGCTCTAGATTGCCATTGAATTTTTGCTGTCATAACCAATTGGGGAACCCAATCATTTGAAGGCAAGAAGGGTGATTCCCTGAGGAAACTCGGGTCGACACTTTCCCTTGTGAGCTGGCAACTAGGGGCGACCTAACTGGACTTAGGGTGATTATGCTTGGGTGCAGCGAGGATAACTTTAGACAGATTTAGTTGACGTTGTTAGGTTACCCCCGGATTAACCTAGTGAGACCATTGCAACTAGGGCTCATGGTTTTGATTTTGAACATAAAAGGCTCTAGATTGCCATTGAATTTTTGCTGTCATACCAATCGGGGAACCCAATCATTTGAAGGCAAGAAGGGTGATTCCCTGAGGGAACTCGGGTCGACACTTTACCATGTGAGCTGGCAACTAGGGGCGACCTAACTGGACTTAGGGTGATTATGCTTGGGTGCAGCGAGGATAACTTTAGACAGATTTAGTTGACGTTGTTAGGTTACCCCCAGATTAACCTAGTGAGGACTTAACAAATTCTAGATAAGGTGACACATGGTAATGACACGTAGATGAGATGTCATATGGCAGTGATGTGCTGATTAGGGCTTTGCTGACTCTCATAACCAGGTGTGTAATGCCATATTTCAAACAATTACATTCATCCACAGAGTTTGGGACTTACCTCACTGGAGACTTCCGTGAACTTGTAAATTGGGGGTGAGAAACTCACGTGAGGATGATTGTGTGTCCTCATGGACCCTTGCAGGGGAGTTCTCGGGGTTTGCTCTTTGATGGAGGTGTCAATGGGCTTAAGGCTAGGGATTTTGAGACGCTTCTTTTGAGTTTTGTGGACTTCCAAGCCCTTCATGTGTGGGGTTTGCCTTCTTCTAAATGTGTTTACCTCTGTGTTTAGGTGTTTTGATTATGGAGCCACTGATGTGACCTGCGGCTTGTTTCGCTGACTGTTCAATGTACACACTCACTGGGTTTTGACCTCTGCCTACTAGTTGCTGCTGTAATGCAGCAACTGTGCTGCCACTGGGCTTAGAGCCCTTGGCCTGGCTGATAAGAATTGTCATCCCTTGCGCCTGCATGTGGACAGTTGGACCATGATCAGTCCCCATGAAATGATGTGCGCCTTATGATAGAGAGCCTTATGCTCTAGGGCACAGCACTGTGCTTCTTGGTACAGCTGTTGCTGTGCAGCAGCTGCCACTGAAGATCTCTTAGCTCTCTTCACCAAAACATCTCGAGCCTTTTCAGAAGTTATGCAGCTCAGGAATATTTCTCAGTGGGGCACTGATTCCATTATAGCAAAGGACAAGCATGCTTGATATCGATAGGCTACTTCAAATTAGCACAATCCTCTTCTCCCAACTTTAATTCCTGCACCATACAAATGCTTGCTCTCAGTCTGTTGAGAGCAAGTTCCCATTTCCTCCCATTGGGGTTTCTTACCCAAGATCTTTGTCTTCTTTGCCAGCAGTCGCTAGATGTTCTGATAGCTCAATCTGTAATCTATTAGAAATAGAATTTAAAAACCTTATATACATCTAGGGTTAGGGTTAGTTCCCATACCCTCTAATAGATTGTAGATGTTCTGATAGCTCAATCTACAATCTATTAAAAATAGAATTTAAAAACCTTAGATACATCTAGGGTTAGGGTCAGTTCCCATACCCCTGAGGTATTCTCCCTATCCATGTAACATGCATTACTGTAAGAGATTATATTAATGTTCATGAACTGCATCCTCTTCATTGTAATCTTTGGCTATACTTAATAGGAGCCACTTTTTGCAGAATAATTAATTAATGAATTCATTCCAGCAAATTTTGTTGACGAAACGAGGGAATTGATTTGAAAAATACTTAACAGTTTCTCAATTTGATAATTTGATCCTTAGTGTTTACAATGCAAAATAATATTTGCTGTTTTGTTGTGGTTCCATATGTCAGTTACTTGGTAGCAGCAATGGGGATGCAATGCCTGTGGAGCTGTGCGATGGGCATCTTCGACAGTTATGTCTTGCTGTGGAGAAGAGGCTCCTGGAATCTGTGTATAGTGAGCTTGTTTGCTGTTGGTGACTGGGTAAGTGCCTCTTGTAATGAGTGAGAATTTTCTCTTTTGACTGGAAGAGCATGGAAAGTAGTAGTAAAGCCGTGCGCTTTTATGCTTTATTGTCTGATTTGGAGGGCTAGGTGGATTTCTGCCTTTGTCATTTTGTGATCATTTCTTCCTGCTAGTCTGTATTCATATGCCTCGTTCTACTACTCTTTTTGCCGTAGCAGGTTTCTGCAACAATTTCCTTGGCAGCTGCATGTGCAACGGCAGGAGTTACAGTCCTTTTTGATAGAGACTTGCATTGGTGTGTAAGGAATGTTTGTATCAAGTATCAAGTTGGAACATCTTTGGCATTTTTAAGCTGGTTTTTGATGGCGATATCCTTTGTCTTAACATTTTGGCTCTTAGCAACAGGATGAGTAAGAGCAGTCTTATAGAAATATAAATACAAAAGTTTGTTAAGAACTCTCTCTCTTTCTGTGTGTGTGTGTGTGTGTGTGTGTGTGTTTTATTCCATATGACTTGTCATGTGATATCTTCATTTTGTATGTTTACATGTTAATGGAGGGGATCCTCCATTTTGTTCACGATAATACCCAGGCAGTCATCGACCTCCAATCATCTTGTCATGTATGTTTGTGTGTTTTTGTTTGGCATACAGAGCTACAAGAAAAATGTTTTATATAGTTTCTCCGGAGGCTCATTTCAAGAAAATAGCACAAAAAAAAGAGTACATAGGTGTAGAGGCTAGGTAGTGGGCAGCTGCAGAGTCGTTGAGTTTGTGCATATGCATACATGTAATTAATTGAATGTTGACCGATTGGCATTAATATTCCGATGTAACTAATTTACAAATTGTCATTCTCAAATGTTACATGATTACAGTCCAATGTTCTGTTACATGCTTAAGCCTAACCTCCAAGTCTTGGTACTCGGCACATAAAGAGTCTCAAGACTGAAGGAGTCTCGAGACTGAAGCTCTGCTCAGCAGGCATCCATGTTAACATCCTCATCTTCCATGAGTATTCCTTTCAAAACCACATTATTGGTGTCGACCCATTACTGGTTTAATCTAATTTGTCCTCTGATTCTTATTTAGCTGATTTATAAGGATCCCTTGCAAATCTCTGATACCATTTGCGCTGCCCCTGCTTGTTCCGCCAACTTTTTCCTCTCGTTCTCAGCCATTGAGCTGTCGAGCTCAATGGCCATTATGATACTTCAGGAACAGATGCATGTGTTTCACAGCAAGGCTTTTCTCCAGTTGGGAACAGTTGGCGAGAGACCAAGCTCTCTCATATGCAAGGCAGCTTTTCTACTCTTTTGGGGAACTTAGACGTCTATTTTGACCTCCTATGGAGATTGCACTACCTTTACATTGGGGATTGGGCCATGTAGAGAGGAGGCTCCACTGGGATCATGGGAAGGACAACGATGTGAGACTACTCCCGGCGAAGACTACCATGGTGAGCAGTTAGGCTGCTCGAATCCCTCCATCAAGAGGAGGCTAAAAGCAACCCCTTTATGGCTTAAGGCCTTCTTGGAGAGGGATCTAACTTCTATTGACAGACTGGGGGAGCATCAACTTGACTCCACTTGGATGGCAGATCAATACAAAGCCTCACATAGAGCTGCATGTGGTTGAGGCCAACGAGTAGACTTCTCATTTCACTCTCTTGGGCTTGGTGGACATAGTATGAGAAACAAGATGACATGCCAGCTCTTTCATCCACGTGACCCTTTTTAGGGGGGACAAAGCCACAATATTTGAGAGACAAGGAGCATTAGTGTGAATTGAGGGGAGTCCACACACACACACACACACACACACACACACATGCACGCATGCACGCATGTGCATAGCGTGTGTATATAGTTGACTCACGTGTATGCATACATACACATGCACGTACACAAATATGTATGTAGGGTGCGTTTTTGTAGCGTACGTGCACATGCACGTACGCATATGTAGGTATGTATGTAGTCTGCATATGTAGTTGAATCTCATTCCTGCATGCATGAATGTAGCTGTATCAAATGCTTGTATGCATGAATGTAGTGTACGTGTGCGTGCACGCGCATGCACGCACGCACATGTAGGTATGTATGTAGTTGCACGCGCACGTACGCACATGTAGGTATGTATGTAGTTGAATCTCATGCCTGCATGCATGAATGTAGCTGTATCAATCTGTGTTATCAATGTCCTACTCCTCTCAAGTGCGATAGAGTGCTAAGTACAATTATGAGAGCATGTTCTACGTTCCTTGGTTCTACATTCCCAAGGATCAGGCTAGGCCACCGTCTCACTATGGCAAACCGATGTACTTGGTGGCTCCCACAATAGTATACTCTTGGACCTAAAGGTGACAAACTAGTGTTGGCCTCTCTTATTTCTTTGATGCACCATGCGTTGGACTTAGTGAGACCTCTGCAAAGGTGTCTTTGAATCATCAAGGAATCATTCCTGTATGAAGGGAGCCCCATGGCCATTTGTAAGTCTTCCCATTACTCAAGGTGTTTCTAAGGACACCATGCAATAATAAGAGCTTCTACGGCGTAACGATAGAGTGATGCCCCATATAATAAGCTTGTTGAGAAGGCATTTACTCAATGTTTGTGGATGGATGAAACCCAATTGTCCTCAAACTAGAGGAAATCACCATCTACCAAGCCACCCAAGTCAATTGACCTTGCGAAAGAGAGTTATGGGTTAATCGTAGAATATATTCTATGCATCCTTTGTCGAAGCACCACGATGATGCAATGTATCATACTATAGCCAACAAGACCTTGCTCACTACCAAGGCTTTACCAGCAAGAGAGTGCTTGCTTGTGGTCCAATACAAAAGTTTATGATGAAGATTGTCTATGGCTGGCACCACCTGCTACTTAGTGGAAACATCAATTACAACTTGGCATTCAAGGTACTGTACTATCTAACCTCTAGGGATTCAATAAATATCCAAGGTCTCTCTCTCGCTCTCTCCAGATGAGCAACTCTCTATCTTTGTGAAAAAGGTCTCACTAAGTGAGAGAGCTCTCTACTGTTGTGAAGGTTTCCCTAGGTGAGCAGAGCTCTCTACCTTTGTAAAGGTCTCCCTTAGGTGTGAAGAAGGTCTCCCAAGTGAAAGAGCTCTCTACCTTTGTGAATGACTTATGCCAGTTGGTCCATGCATCGGAGGCTGAACCAACCAAGAGGAATTTCACCGTCTCTAGGAAGCTAACTAACTTATGCTACTTGGTTCATGCATCCAAGGCTCGAAGGTGATGGACCAAGAGGAAACCCTTCCACAAAGAATACGTATCATCTGTAAACTAGGAATTCAATAGCTCATTGGAGGTTGCATCCCAACCGACCTTGCTCCTCGTGACCTTAAAAAATATCCTACAAACACTTCTACAATAAGGAGTAAGAAGATAAACTGATCAAGGTAGAGAATAGGCCACCAGTGCGTGGCCTCCAATGAGCAAATAGCTCAAGTTGCTTGCATAAGATTTGAGATGTACCTGATCTAGCAGGCTAGGAATCCAGGTCTCCTCATAATACCCTCTAGGAGAGTCCAATCTACTTTGTCATAGTTTCCTTAAAATTTTGGAGGATTGTGAGAGGACAAGACTCCTATCATACCCACTCAATGGCCTCCATTGTCTAGGATGCTAAACAACACCTAGTTGTTTGTGAAGTTTGGAAGAAGGGAACTCATACAAGTCAAGAACTTGGCCAAGATCCTGAAGGCTATATAAAAAATGGTGGTTAGTTTCCATTACACGATATCATCTATATTTCCTCTCTTTGGGGATGAGATAGATCCCTCCACCCCAAGAGAGAGGGGGAAATTATACTTCAATCAAAGATCCCATGGAAAACATGGTGAAGTGGAATCGACAGCAAAATTCCCAAATTGTCAAAAGAAGGCATGAGAGAGTTCGTCCCCTCTAGACACTTCTTCCTTGGTAAGCTCTTTACGGCAAAGCATCTTCGTATTAATGAACTTTACCTCCAAGTGGCCCATCATCCTGGGGATACCACCAAAGAGCTTGGGCCAAAGTCCTTTCTTGACCCACCTAGACCTAATGAAAAGGGGCCTCTGCCTAAAGCAACTAATTGTAGAAAGAGGTGGTTAGAGTGAGGATCTCCATGGGCTAGACCAATTGCTTTGAATGATTGTCCGAGGGTTACATTTATTTTGGTGCCCCTATTGGGTAAAGTCGTGTGGCTTGAGTTGGTCATACATACATACATACATCCATATTATGTGTGTGTGTGTGTACTTGCCCGTGTGTGTGTCTGTGTGTGTGTGTGGGGAGAGAGAGAGAGAGAGAGAGAGAGAGAGAGAGAGAGAGAGAGAGAGAGAGAGAGGTATAAACATCTACAAAAGACCAAAGGATGAAAGCTAAGGGTGAGGCCACTAAACAAGAACCCCTACCCAAGGTTGATGTATGTGATAAGATATTAAAAAAAAAACAAGAAAACAAAAACCAAGGAGAATCCCCTAGCCGTCTGTGGATGGACATGTGTATGATATCTTTGGGACCAACACCATCGGACGATTGAGGAGAGACAAGAGAAGCTCGTTTGACAGTGGCTCGGGATCAAGTGAGAGCCGCTGTTGAGGAAGAAAGTCAGTGATAGGTCTAGGTCCATCCCTCCTCCTCTGTAGTCCCCGTGATGTGATCGGCTATGTGACAAGTGCTATCATCACTCCAGTGGTCATGTCTAAGAGAGAGGATATGTCTACCCACATTGAAGACATAGGATATGCTTGTAGTCCTTATGTGTGTGTCCATCTGAGGTAGGGTGTGTCGAGTTGTGGCCTTTAGCTCTCTACTGTGTTTGGTCCCCTATTAGCCCTGGTTCGGTTCCTTGGGAAAATTATGTGATTGTGTTGTGAGTGGGCTCAGCCAATTCCTCGTGTTCTCTCCTTTATGCTTGTATAAGCTGGTCTTTGTGTCTCTAGGCCTCACAAAGGAAAATAGCCACACGTGCTGATTTTGATATGCCAGCACTAACTAATCTAGTGGGGCCAAAATCAGTACTAAAAAGACAATGGTTTCATCCATGAATCTCATTGTTGGGCTAGGGGGTAGAGTTCTAGAGAGAACACCAAAATAGAAGAAGAGAGAAGGAGAATAACGAAGGACTCTCTCTCATCAAGTAAGCAGGTTCTCTCTAGGGAATGGATGGGTGGATTTGAGTAGTAGAGCCCTCCTCTTCTTGGGTAGATGTAATATTCTAAGAGGCCTGTATGTTTGAGGATCTGAGAAATTTGGTGAAAAAATAAAGACCTTGGAGTACAACCCTAAAGAGGATCAAGTAAAAGTTCTTACTGGAAAAATAATTTGCATTCTTTAAATAGAAAGAAAAAAAGAGAAAAAATGATTCAGTCATTTCTTGCTTGTTAATAAGCTATTTGACTTTATTTCATTTGAAAAAGTTTTTGAAAAATTTAGAATTGATAAATCATTTATAACATCTAACATTGGATGTGGTTCAAATACCCATCTACCTTTTACCAACCCTTAGGTACTTTTTGTAATTCTATATATTTTACTAACCCTTGTATTTCTGCCACTTCTGATAGATTTAGAGCCGTTATGAAAGAGTTTGAGACCTTGGGTAAGCACGTTTTGACTACTAATCCCCATAGTTGTAGACACCAAATGTTACAAGACTTTATGAAAAAGAGACTTAACCATATCCCTTTGGTTTCAATTAACCCTTACTATGGTAAAGACATTAATTATAGGATGGGATATGTTATGTACTTGGATGTGTATTAATACATCCCTTGAACACATGCTAACTACTAAAAACATGTTCTTAGCAAATTTAGGTCTCTCTTTCCTAACGATAGATTTAATCAGACACCTTGGTGCCAAACCCTAAAATCATGGATGAAGTTAGCTATTCGACTAGCCATTTGCTTATTTGCGGCCTTAATAAGTCAGCACAAACTCCTACCTTTATTTGCAACCAATTTATGGGACTTATTGCATGACAAAGGTTAAATTCATTGAAATTCGTGCAATTTGAGATAGTAGAGAAAGAGATTATTGTATCAGTGGTTTGTCTTATGAGATCTTACCACCCGCTAGCTCTACTTTCCCATATATTATGGGTACCTATAAGGTACATAAAAATACCTTTAGATGGGTTTGTAAAATTCCTTTCCTTTATAACACTCTATTGGGTTGTTATTGTGGGTTCAAGAAGGTCAAGAAACAAAAAAAGCTTTGAAGACTTTATCAATATTAGCTTGTTTATTTTAGAAACTTGCTTTACCAAATTAGTGGAGGAGGTGTTTGTTTAAACTAAGGGGATCCAGATGGGGTACCCATGTTCACCACTATGGTGTAACCTTTATCTTGCTTAGTTTCAACAAGAATATATCAGGAAATTATCTAGTTGGAAAAAATGGGATATGCTAAAACATTTTCAATTATCACCTCGTTTTATGAATTATCTGGTATCTATTAACAATGATTTTGCGTTTAAGTGCTTTAACCATAACAAGTCTTTGGATCCCCATGATCTATTAAGTATATATCCACTGGATATTATTACTATTAAGCCCACTTTAAACACTAATTCTGTCACTTATTTAAACACTTCCATTTCACTCACAAGGCCCTTTATTGGGGATTATGAAACCCATACAGCTTGAAAAGACATCAATTGCCATGCCCCAATCATTACAGAAATTTTGGACTAAAAAAGGGGCCCTATAAGAGAGCCCTTGGGCTGGTGACATGGAAGGATAAGGTGAATAAAATTGAGTAAAATACTAGATAGTGGAGGAAAATAGAATATTGGAAATGGCTTGACTTTTCTATTTCTTTATTCAAAGGCCCAAAGTTTGATGTAGGCCTCCCACTTACTGCCTCCACTCTCTGATCACGTTTTTGAATAGTAACGAAACTGAAAAACCTAGTTTCTCAACCAAACTTGCACCATTTGTCCTAAATTAAATCCTCCCATCCAACTACCACACTCCTCTCATTCTCTCATTCATCTTCCCTCTCCCTCATTTCTGAGCTCCATTTTGCTCCAACCCTAATTTCAAATCCGTTCCTTTCTTTTAACTGAGAAGCTTCTCTCTCTGTTCTCCTTATCATGGGACGGAATCTCACGCCCAAATCTCGTCATTTCCCTTCACTTGCATTTCCCTTCCATTTCACTCTCATTCTTTCAGAACTTTCAAGAATTTTAAACGAGATTCACTCTACCTTCTTCTTGCTCTTTCCTGGGTGCTTTTTATTCAAATCCCATCACTTCTTCTCTGATCTAAGATTCTGTTGCGATCTCAAATCATTTTCGTGAAGAAACTCGAGGCAATCAATGTTCTAGATGAACCATGACTGATGCAAGGTGTTTCGAGCTTAGAAGGAGCTATTGGACGAGATTCTTTGAGAAAGGTTGAAATCAGGCATTAGACTTGGCTATGCATGAAAATCAATCTTTCTTTTGTCCATATCTCAACATTGGTATGTAAGGGGACATGATTTCAAAGAGCTTGTGAAGTTTTGAAATTTATCCAAATAGCTTTCAAGGAGGTTGAGGTGAGATATCATTTGGAACAATGCAAGATGGTGGAAATGATGCAACTTTGAAGAAACAATTAGTTTATACTTCGTTTTGTGTAGTTGTGTTGTCTTCTTTTACTGCATTATTTGAAAATGTTGAAATATTTGTTTATTTTGAAAGAAATTTCATGAAAAGTGAGCTTATTGAGGCTTTCTTACAAGAAAGAGCAGTCACCACACTCTTATTGTGCATAATTTTTTCCAAAAGACTGTTTGAAATAGATTTCAAGATGTTATGCAGAATATAATTTATTTTGGAGCAATGAAGGACTGCAAGTACCAGTATCCTCCAACTATCCCCCTCATGATGGGTGTCCAGCCTGAAGTTCTCCAGGCACCATGCTCGCAAAGTCACACACACACATTCTACTCTTAATCCCCCTTCCCTTTAATTCCTTAATTATGGCCCTTCTCTACTTCACACCCTACCTCTACCCTCACTAATTCCACCCATCATTATCCTTCCCCTCTCTCATTTTTCTCTCTTCTTATCCACCTCTTCCCCTCCTTTCCTCTCTGTCCTCCTCTCTTTCTATCCTCCCCTCTGCCTCCATTCATCCCTCCCCCCTTCCCCCCTTTTCTCTTCTTTCTTCTCTCTCTGTCTTTCTTCTCCTCCCCCTCTTTTTATCCCCTCCCCTTTTTTTGTCCCCTGTCTCTAAACCCCCCCCACCCCCTCTATTTTTCTCTCTCCCTCTATTTATTGTCTTTTTACTCTCTCTCTCTCTCTCTCTCTCTCTCTCTCTCTCTCTCTCTCTCGTGTGTGGATGGTCAACATGGTTACTCCATATAGTAAGCCTTTGTATTATGTACCCATGACTTGGATATTATAATGAGATAGTTTATCTCATGGTAGAAGGCAGAGGCAACGTTCAACTGTCTAAGTCTCCAAAATCATTGGTGACACTTTTGCTTCATAGCCAATGTATTCATGTGTGCAATAGGTCGCCACCACTGGTGTGTAGAACTAGAGAACCCTCTCACCATATCTATGAGCAGGTAGGTAGTGGAAAGCTACGTAGCTCATGCTACTGTAGGAGGAGACTAGGAGCCATTAAATTATATTTTGATGTTATACCTAGTGGGGTTCATAGTGAAACGACCAAGCTTATGTGCTAAAGTAGCTTACCTTTGTTTACTGAGCTCGTGAGCTTCAGCCTCCTAGAATGCAAGAGGGGTCATTGAGAATCATGTACTTTTCATTCAGAAGTTTTTGATTTATCTTACATTTGGTAGTTCAACAATGTGTGTAGTATTCAGATGTGATTTGTGTTGTTTATTTATGATTTTTGAAGTCAAGTGTGCCTCTAAATTTGCTAAATGCAAGTCAATTTATGTATTGTTTGTGTGATATCTTTATATGTGATATTACTTTTGTTCTCTATCACTTTACAATGTATTAGTTTTCTTCAAAAGATTGTTTGAAATAGATTTTGAGATGTTTGGGAGAATATAAATTTTTTTGGAGTAAGATCCATGAACTTCAGCCTTCTGGAATACAAGAGGGACCATTGATAATTTGATACTATTCATTCAGAAGTTTTTGATTTATTTACATTTGATACTTTAACAATGTTTGTAATATTTAGATGCGGTTTGTGTTTGTAAATATTTATTATTTACGAAGTTGTGTGTCTTTACATTTGCTAAATGCAAGTCAATTTATTTATTGTTTGTGTGATATCTTTGTATGTGATATTAGTTTTGTTTTCTATCACTTTACATTGTATATGTGTTGATGTTATTGATATTATTTTTTAAAGCATGTTTGATATAGTTAGTTTTAAATTTTGATTTATTTTACATGCAATAGTTTAACAAAGTATGTGATCTTTAATTGTATTATGTGTTTTAGTTGTATCATGTTTGTGTATTTAATTGTATTATGTTCTGTGTAATTTACTAAGTCAGTGTCTTACTATTTTTTCTAAGGCAAGGTCATTTTATTTATTATTTACATGATCTGTGTATGCGGTATTAGTTTTGTGTGTTGAATGTATATGTTGAATATATATTAGTTTTTTAGTGTCTTACTATGCTTTTCTAAGGCAAGGTCATTTTATTTATTATTTACATGATCTGTGTATGTGGTATTAGTTTTGTGTGTTGAATAAATATGTTGTTTGCTGATGTCATTATTATATTATGTTAGGTGTAAAGTGTATGAAACCATGGAGGCCCTCAAGAAAAAGAAAAAGGTGGACATCCATTTTTAAGTTGATGCAGAAAGTGCACCATTTCTAAAGAGGATGAATCCTCCTTGGCAAGTGAAAGTAATTTGGTAGCTCTTTGAAATCAATGAAAAACACATATGGATTTGTGGTTAGATGAGAATATATATCCAGTAGATCCACAAACTTGTAAGGCCCCTCCATTCCATGGGTTGACTAGTTTAATAAATTTTCTATAAAGGTTGAGTAAGGTTGATTACTCATGGAGCAAGGAGCCTTCATACCTACTATGAATCTTTGCTTAATGAAAGAGACAAAAGGATTGCAATGTTAGAGTCTTGGAATCAACATTTGGTATTATCTATGCAAGCTACAACCATTTAGATGGCTGCAAAAGAAAAATGGTATGATGGCAAAGAGAATAAAAATCAGGAAGTACAGGAAAAGGTTCAAAAATTAGACGCTTAGTTGGGAAAGCACACTTTAAATGTAATTCACTTACAAATGCAAAACACCTCTCTTAAAGATGAGATCAAGAAATTGGGAAAAAAAAATAGCATTCATGAAGGAGACTCCTATGGGTCCAAGACTTCGTAAGAGGAAATTGCATCCAATGGATGAAATATCCACAAAAAGTGGTAATTGGAAGCGGAGTTTGTAGGACTATTTCAGAACTTATGTCTATCCATGATGAACACTTCAGTGCCATGGATGAAGTGTTTACAAAAAAGGTGTTGGAGTTTGCTATACATCATCCCAAATTCAAAAGTCTAAAATCAGAGAGAACATTTGAGTCAATGAGCAAAGTCTAAAATCAGAGATAACATTTGAGTCAGTGAGCAAAGTTGTGGAGCAATTCAATGCAACTAGAGTCTATGATACCTCAATGTCGATAAGGCAAGGCAAGCTCTCAATTTGGGCGTACTTGATTTAGTTGAAGAGCCTCGATGTGTATGTAGTACGTTAACTATGAAAGGAAAGGCTGGAGAGTCCAAAGAACTAGAACTCACAGTCAACAACAACTTTGTGTTGGATGTTTGAAGAGTTTTACAGGCGATGGTGAAGTTATATGATATGCATGTGGACGAATGCAATGGTCAATGAAAGATCGTATTGAAGCTTGATGAAAGTGAGCTTGTCAAAGATAAAAATTTAGAAAGAGCTAGTTTGATATTGATGAATGGAATACTAGAACTTCAAGTTGAGCTTAATAATGCAAAGCAGTTCAACGTGCAATCGAAACAGGAGATTTGGTGGCTAGCTGCATTTGAGGTACCGTGGAAATTTGAATTTTGATTTGGTAATGCAAAATGCTTACAATATTTTGTAATAGAATGTGAGTTGCTTTTGCAGGTGCCAAAGGAGCCACATTCAATTTTGAAGTGGTTCTTGTCCAAACCGATATCCCAGTGTGTTCAAAGGTCATAACAATCATGAGCTGCTTGAAGTTGAGGGCTATGGATCCTATAGTGTAGGATGGCATCTAGCTGCTGATCTCAAGACTATTAATGTATGTTTAATATGGCACATGGAGCAATGGGCTTGTGAGCTTGCAGAGATTGATCAGACTAAGGCACCGAATCGTGATGTTCCAGGGAAAGATCCATCATGGAGCCCGATTCTTGAAATTTCTCTTGAGAGAGTACACTATTGTTCCCTTCATACTATTGTCAGAATAATTGAAAAGTTGGTGTATCTCTATATCATAGATGCATGTAATTTAGAGGATGATTACAAGAATTGAAAAGGTGCTTTAAGATATGGGACTACACTTTGGGCAAGTCAAGATTACAAAAGATGAGAAAAGACATGCAATGTTCCTTGTAAGCCACGTTTTGGAGGGCTAAGGCTTTAAAATTTCTTTCTTCAAAGAAAAAGAATGATAGGCTCAAACGTGCTCATGAGTTTGATGTATGGCGAAAGTTACATAGTGCCTATTATGAACGAGGGGGAAGAGGAAAAGAAGTTTGGAAAAAGCACAAGTTTGGTTAGCTCTTGATAGCTTGGTACCTTTGCTATAAAAACACACCTTTTCATCAATGTTGTGAATGACTTTAGCTGTGCCAATTCTATGTTTTTGGAGTCTATGTTGAAAATAATATTTTTAAAAATTAGGATTTTGGGCCCTATATAAAGCAAAGGAATTATAATAAAGAAAGAAAAATGTGAGTTGTTGGATGTTAATTATAAGTTTTTAGTTGAAGGTTGCCCCAAGTTTGTGTTCTGGGAGTTTATGTCAAAAACAAGTATTTTTAAAAATTAGGGTTTTGGACCCTACATAAAGGAATTGGCGCTCATTTTCATTTCATTTTTTAAAGAGCTCTCACACTCCCACAATCCCATACTTCCACACTCCCACACTGCCACGCTCCCACACACCCTCCCAGTTCCCCCTAATCCCCCATCCTGCAACTTCAATTTAAATTACATGCAATTGAAAAAAAGGAAATAATAACAAAAAATAATAATTACTTTGTAGTCTATATCTTTGTCATTGCAATCTTTAATTTCCTTACATGCAATATGAAAAAAGAAAATATTATTTTGCCTTTGTCTTTGCAACTTCAATTTAAATTACATGCAATTCAAAAAAAGGAAATAATAACAGAAAATAATATTTTGCCTTTGTCTTGGCAACCTCAATTTAAATTACATGCAATTCAAAGAAAGGAAGTAATAAAAAATAAAGAAATCAATTGAAAGTTGTAGTCTTTATTGATTCGGAGTACGTTTAAAAGGATCAACCCTTTAGGGAACATTTCGCTCTAGCCTACGCTTCTTTTTGCTAGGTTCCGCACCCTCTTTGACTTGCCTAAGAAGAGAGGGTTGAATGATTTCATTCTCAATTACTTGGGGATCAGTGACACTAGCTAGCCGTTCAATGGCCATGATGCTATGGAGGGGGCTAGATTGTGTGTCTGAGAACAAAAATAGAGCAATGCTATGCTTTATCAAAACTACATGATCTGTAGAGTGACCGATAAGCTTCATCTTCACCATCCGACTAAGGACCTTGAACTTTGTAATGTTTAATTTTCCATTTGGTGATAATTGCCAATGGAAGACCAAAATATGTTGAGCCACTTTGTCAATATAGTGAGCAATTGAAGCCATCCCTCCCCTGGAAGATCCTCTGGTTCCACCCTTGCACATAGCATACTCATCGATCCACAAAATATCATGGAATGAACATATTACGTCAACACCCTAGACCTTGATTTGTGATTATAATAACATATTTATGGTGATGAATTAAAAAAAAAATCAATTTAGGATTTGAAGCAAACAATTTTACTTTTGATTTTCCTTGCACCCATGTGCTCCAATGGTAGAGACAATGCATAGGGATCTTCCAGGAACATTTTGGGGCTGAAAATTCACCCTGTGCATTATCTCTGCCATTGGAGCACATGGGTGAAAGTAAAATAAAAAATAAAATTGTTTGCTTCAAACCCTAAAATTTTTGATAGGAATACTTTCTTCTAGTTTTGGGGTATAAAAACTCACAATATTCTTCAGATGTGTTGAATGATGACATGGATATTAAAAAAAGAGATTTTTTGGTGTTTGGATGCTGAACCAGAAACCCTAGTTTGATTCCCTAAACCCTAAACCATGGTTTAATCTAGAACAATGATTCTTTTGCATAATTTTTATCAATGTTGCACAAAATTCTTAAACATTGATGTATTCTATATGGTGGAAGAATATTTTGGTGGAAAACTGGAAGATAAGATTCCAACCTAAAAATTTAGGGTTCCAAGTGAACAATGTCTTTTTGGATTTTCCTTGCACCCAAGTACTCCAATGGCAACACTAGTGCATAGGGTTAATGTCCAGCCCCAGAAAATACCTACAAGAATGAAAAGTAGGCCCTAGTCACATGATGTCAGATTTCATGCTTCCAGGGTTTTTTGATGATGGAAATTAACTCTATGCACTAGCATTGCCATTGGAGCACCTGGGTTCAAGGAAAATCCAAAAAGACATTGTTTACTTGGAACCCTAAATTTTTAGGTTGGAATCTTATCTTCCACTTTTCCACCAAAATATTTATGAGTTGTTGCATTAGGGGAGAATTGGGGTCTCCAAAGGGCTCCCAATTAGTGTTTCCTAATTTCAAGGGATTAGTGAGGTATTTGAGGTGTACCAATGGGAGTGCTCCATTTTGTGGGGCAATGCCATGTTGAGGTGGAGGGTGGGCAGACCTGCAATCAGCCCCTATTGGCTACTCCTCTTACACCGAGGACCACTCAAACCATCCCCTCCCCCTCAACCCATGCTTGACCCTTCTCCCATATGCACCTCCCCCAAACAAACCTACAAGTTATTCAAGAGGTGGTGGGCCCCCTTCTGGGCAAAATTTCCCCCCCTCTTAGCTTGTTACAGGCTTGCCCCCTCCTCTTCTCTGGTCCAGCTCCATTCTCCCTCCATTTCTCAAATGTGGGAACTCATTTGGCATCTTCTCTGCCCCCTCTTGCTCTGGTCCACTATGTTTCTCCCTCTCTAGCACCTCCTGTAGCAGCTGCTCATTCTCTCTCCATTCCTAGCTACAGCACCTCCTACAGCAGCAACTGCTCATCCCCCTCTTCTCTTTCTCCCTCCATTCCTAGCTACAGTACCCGCTATGGCACGTATGATGCCGAACACATTTGCCTTCTGCACCACGGTGCAAAAACATCATTTGACCACTCAAATTCACACTGAACTTGCATAAACTAATGGAAAGCATCACGTAACATGTATAATAACATGGGAACAGTAATAGAACATAAAAATATATTTTATTTATTGGCCTCAAAGGGTAGAGATTTACAAAATGATTCAGGTTACACCAAATGAACCTAAACAACTTCTAGGGCCTAAGGGAGGGATCGGAGCGGATGCGCTTGGCGAGTGCAAGGTCCTTGTCCATCACTGTTACTCTTTTGGCATGGATAGCACATAAGTTCGCATCTTCAAAAAGACCTATTGTCATCTGCTCCGTTGCCTCCTGAATTGCTCCCATAGTGCCTGAAGTGAAATGCACATCATTCTTGTAATGCTATGCTATTTCACGTACAACACGCTGGAAGGGTGCACGGGGAATGAGATTGTCCATAGTGGTTTGGAACTTGTGGATCTCCTGAAGTGCCTTCACGCCTGATTTTTTGCATTTCTTAATCTTTGGGGGACCTTGCACTGGCCTTTGGACATGGCTCCATGGCCGCTTGTCCGCTTTGAACTTCTTTTGCCTCTCCTCCCTTGCAACCACCTCTTCAGACTCCTCTTCCTGTGTCTGGTGGGTCCTTCGAGGTGGCTTGTCACGCCTAGGGGTTTGCTTTATCCTTGGTCTCTTTTCCTTTTCATGAGCTTGTGAGACAGCAGGCTGAGGCTCAGCTCATACTAGAGGCTCCTCATATCTGATAATATCGAGGCACAGAGGGTTGATGGTGCTCTTTCATGTGGTCTGCTTGGTTGGAGGATTGGGGCCAAGATTCATTATATCTGCAAGCCCGCCAAATACTTCCTCTTGTCGTGCCCCCTGTAATCTCTCCATCTCCTCTCTTTGCCTTTCTCGCTCCCCTTGTAAGTCTAGATGCTCCATGCCAGGGCCCCATGGAGGAGGGAGGGGTTGTTGATGAGGATTGACTAGACTATTTTGCCCCTCTTGGGAGACCTCTCTACTTCCACGGTTAGTTGTGTGCAAGGACAGAGAGGACCCATAATTGTGCCTGGATCCTTCATTGTGTTGGGATTCCTCATGATGCTGAGATCCCTGGGATCCCCCATGAGAGTCGGATGGTGGGGACTCGCGTTGCTTGGACTCCTGATGATGAGAACCACCTTCAAATCCCTGCTGATCATTGCCCTCTTGGCCACTGGGGCTTGTAGTGTGTTTGGAGGCCATGGTGTTGTGAGGAGGACAACGGATAGCGTCTAAACGGCGTCTAGTGGGTCTAGCAGTTTGTTTAACTCGTGCCATAGAAATGAGGGATTTTAGGGTTTTGAAGTGCTTTATATAGTCTTTTTTAAAGCACTTTAGGGTTTTTCTTTTAAAATAGGGTTTTTTGAGTGCACCCCCTCCCCCCCAAGTCTTTTGTCGCTAGTTCGGTAATACTTAATCTTCACCACCTTCCCTCCTAACCCACTCACCCCTCCACCCTGCCATGCCGCACATGCAATTCTACAATTTCCAAACAAATTTGTGAATTTTGGAATCTATAATTGACTCAAAATAGTGTTAACTTTATTCATCAAACATTTTACATTTGGAGCTCTCTTAGGACCCAACGCCTCCCCTGTCTGACTCTACACGTTGCAACCAAAGCGCAACCCCTTGGCTCCCTACTGAGGACTTCCAAGCAGCATTCTCCTTGTCTTCTTGACATGTTGAACCGCTTTTGTGAGACTTGAGACCTCTACCTTATCGCGCTTGAGAGTCCTGGCCTCTAGACATCTATAAAACCAATCGAACATTTCGTGTAGTGCATTGCTTCGCGCAAGACCACCCCCATGCCTTGTATTCTTGAAGTATGCTGCCTTTGCTCTGTAGTGTGATTTCTCCATTCCTTTAGTATTCCAAATGGACAGAGGGCCCCATTGCTCCACAAACCATGGTGCATGTGCGTAAAGAATATGTTGTAAAGAAAAACATTGTATTAGAAACATAAACTGCCTCAAGTTTAAAGCACAAAATTTCAACCTAAGGAGGATTACCATGTAATGTGTAATATGTGACTCCCCCCATGCTTCTACCATCAATGGTATGAATTCTCCCAATGATGTCCTGAATCTCTCATAATAAAGCTCATCTGTTTGACCTTGTCTAAGCAACTTTATAAATGCATCAAGCTTTGTCCACAGTTTTGCTCTCAAAGTAGCAATTTGGGGATGTGAAGCTTGATTTGTGGTGCACTCACACAAGGTTTTCCAGTACTCCCAACCTAGGGTGCTTTGAGCCAATGTATGTTTTTCTTTATCAGCATTGTGGTTGGACAAGAACCTCCTTGCCTTTCCTCCACCCATGGACACTTTAGTAGGAAGATTTTGTGTCTTTCCTGATTGTTTCTTGTCCTAATTAAGCTTCACATTGCCTCCATGAAGTCCCATTAGTGAGAGTAGTTCTTCAGCTTTTGCAATGCATTGTGCAGATACTTGTTGTGACCTCAAATTCCAAGCATAAACTAGATGGAGATAGAGTAACTTATCAAGTATACGCAGTTCAGCATGCAAAGTACACACGTGTACTCGCTCCAAAGGAATTGGTAGAATGGGGTCCCACTTAGGGTCCTTTTTGTGACGATTAGGGGCTGTACTTTGGTTGCAAGAAAGGATGCCATTTTCCCACTGTAGGCTTCTTTTTTGCATCTTCTGAGAGTGGGTGCAATACAAGCATGTCCATTTTGCATGTGCGCCTGTATCACAACCATACAAGCACTTGAGGGTCTTCAAATCACCAGCTAGATGCCATTCAGCTTGAAACATTCCATGCCCATCCACTATTAATGTTTGCCCTGCCTCTTGTTTTCAAATAATCGACGGGATGCTGGTTCTCTCCAAAACCCACTTCAATGTCTCGTGGCACTCCTTTGGGGTCTCAAAGGCTGCAAGCCACCATATGTCCTTCTCAAATTGGATTGAGAAACCCTGCTCAACTTCCTCATCCCCTTGAGCAAAACACAAGGCGTCGTTCATAATACAAATGCTCACCCTCTCTAGCTTGTGCTCTTTTACAACTGAGCTTCATCCATTTTTATAACAAATACTAGCTTGCCATTTGTACAATGAAAGAGAAATACAGTAAGGATATAGAAATGAGAAGAAATAAAGTTGAATGTGAAGAGGGAATTTCTCTTACCTTCTTCTCTCATCGCATAGAATTTGACCATGGCTCTCTGCAAATTCTCTACATCCACATAAACATTATTGAAAGCATTCATCTCAAACGTTTGGATGCCAGATTTCTTTTTACTCTTCCAAGTCATTGTGCCACTTACACAATGGTATCCTCCAAGATTTTCTCTAGCACATGGGTTTGTTTCTTGACGTGCAAGCCTTACAAACCACGATGTTGGCAATGGCATTGTAGATATCTTATACTTTTCCTCCATAGCAGACTTGAAAATTTTAAAAATAGAGTTGTAAGTTTCACGTCTTACACCAGCAGCATCACAAGCTCCAAGCACCTCCTTTGCTTGGACGAGGCCCTTGAAATCCTTCATTACCTCTTTACGTAGCCCTTTTTGTCTAGGGTCCTTCAACACTTCCATGACATCACTTGGCTGTATTAAACTTCTTGGAACATATGAAGGATCACTATTATTCATTTCCATTGTTCCCATCACATCCTCCATGAAATTCCTAAAGTAGAGTACAAATGAGTCTTAGTGGAAAGAATGCAACACCACATATATTTTGGAGTAAGAAATTTCATTGAAAATTTGGGGAACTAATCTTGCAGCGCGTATTCTCCTCTTTCGGGCACCACTATTGGTTGACAATGCATCCATAGATTGCAATTGTCTTTTCCTCTCCTTCAGTCCCAAAGGTGTTCCCTTCAACTTTTGTACTCGTTCTATCGACTTCTCTCGTCCCTTCTCCACAGCACATTGAACTTAGCCATAGATAGACCTTTCCAAATCTTGTTTGCTCTCAGCGAGCTTTTGGATTGATTCTTCCAATTCATGTCGCTCCAAGTCCAGTGCATGTGCTTTGTCCACTGAGTTCTTTGTTTTGCAATTGGAGATCCCCCGTACTATTATGCATTGCCACAATAGTAATATTTCCCAAATGTGCAAGTTCTTCTGCTTGGGCTCTCTGCACCTCGCTTGCTTGCATAGCCAATGTCTGAGAATGGTTCAATCAATTGCAATAACCGAGCAATCCAACATGTCCCTTGCCAACAAACCAAACAACATCATGCACTGTATGAAAAGGAGGACTCTTTTGGGTGGCAGGGTCTAAAGGATACAAGTTTCCATCCACCTAAAGGTCAAGATGCTTCTTCCCTTGCAATCGAAGACTATGGAGCACACTTTGAGGAGTTCCACTATATCCCAAAGAGCGTGTACTTGCATATTCTGCCTCTAGTTGTAGGTTCACATGGTACTTGTTGGATATGTCCTCGAATGGTGCCATGAGTACTCCAAGAGAGGTATCAGTGATGCACGCTAAAATTTAGGGGAGAGCTGGCAAAGATGGAGTAGTGAGAGGGAGAGAGTAGCAAGGAAGAGCGAGGAGGAGAAGCAGATGAGGGCAAGAGGAAGAGGAGGAGGAGAGTAGGGCGATAAGTGTAGAAGGGAGGGAAGCAGTTGCTGTAGAAGGGAGGAGGAAGGGGAGAGGAAGGAGGGAGGAGGAGCCAAAAGGAGGAGGAGGAGGGGAGAGGGAGGAGGGAGGAGGAGGAGCAAGACGGAGGAGGGGAGAGGAGGAGGGAGGGGGAGGGAGGGAGAGGGAGAGGGAGGGAGGGAGGGAGGGAGGGAGGGGGGAGGGAGGGAGAGAGAGAGAGGGAGGGAGGGAGGGAGAGAGAGAGAGGGAGGGAGGGAGGGAGAGAGAGGGAGGGAGGGAGAGAGAGAGAGAGGGAGGGAGGGAGATTCAAAATTTGAAATTCAAATTTCAAAGAGTGGCCCCCTCCCCTCATTGATGGGGGGAGAGTGGGCTCAAATGTGGGTTTAACCCACCTAGGTTGGGCTGGTTAGGCCTCTTTGGGACCCTCCAAGCCCCTTGCATTAGCCCACTAAGCATTCCCTAATCCATTCCTTATGAGGCCCTTTTGAGACCCCAATTCTCCCCTAATGGGGTTTTGCTATGCTAAGCCCTAAACCCTAGTTTTAATTGCTTGCTGATTGAACATAGCTTGGATTTGGAATTTAAATTAGAATCTACTGAAGTATATGAATGATATGAATCAAATGATGAAAATAAAACCTAAACCCTAAGCTATTAAAGGTACATACCTTTTATGCCTCATCGCGAAGGGTATCAACCACAGTGTCCAACTGGAATCCCTTTTTTGGAGGGTCTTGTACTTCTTGTTGACTTGAGGTGCCAGCTTCTTCATCTTTGTCCTAGAACAATGACCTTTGTAAATCTAGGCATTCCTCCTCCAACATAGCTCTACATCCTCGATCGCTTTCTGTGAGATGGATGGCCTCTAAATCACTAAGGCTCTAGTCATAGTAGCATGATATCTCAATGACTTTTGGATCGATGGGAGAATTGAAGTCAATGACATCCTCGTAGGTGCTATTTTCTAGCTGGCATGGCACCTCATCCCCTCGAAGACCAGTTTCCTCCATTACTTCTAAGAGGGTAAGGTATTCCTCACCCTCAATAGCGATTGGATCAATCGATGCGAGGTTGGCTGCCTCATCAGGATTATAGGTGGAGGATGGGTATGGATGACTCGGATAGGTTGATAGGATGACTTGGCTCTCAACGTGCTTTTTGGCGAGGTCTATTGCATGCTCCTCAGGTTTATGGTCTAGGTTCACCTCGCCCGCTCTATGACTTGTAGAGACGAACCTGCTCCACGATTGGTGGATGTAGGACACATCCTCATCAAGCTTGCTAGTTGTGAAGAGAATGGCAAGGGCTGCATCTCTCTATATCAAATGAATGGGAGGAGATGTAGCATCCCCAAGGGGAGTAGCGTGCTCATAGAGAGATAGAGCCTAGACATTTTCCATGGCCCTACCAAGAGTCTTCTTGAAGTTAGCGCTCTGGTTAAGAGCTCAAAATATCAAATGGGACGCATTGGTGAGGGGAGTTAGCAATCATGACAGATTGCCCATGGAGAAGTCTACCAGTAAACTAAAGAGAGGGATTATGGGCAGGAAGGAAAGATCTCGTGTGATTCTAGACCGAGTGGCTTGCAAAAGATAGGGTGAATTTGGTCTGCTTAGGCATGAGAATGAGTAGATGAAATCCAACAATTAAAGGCTTCTCTAGGGGAAGCTATGAGTGTGGGAGGATGCTTGGGAAGACAAAAAATAGGGATGCTTGGGATGACAACTAAGGTTATGAGAAGTAGGAGTGTGAATAGTGAATGTGAAAATGACATTCAGTAATGCACTTTATATATTAGGGGCTAGTGCCCTAAAAATAAAAATAAAAACAATTAAAATAGAATTCTCCCCCCCCCATCTCCTCCTCGCCCCTTCCTCTCTCCCCCCCACCCCTTTCCTCTCTCCCTCTCTCCCTTCCTCTCTACCTCTCCCTCTCTTTTTGTCTTTCTCTCCCTTCCTCCCTACCTCTCCCTCTCTTTTTGTCTCCCTCTCACTCTTCCTATCCCTATGCTTCTCCCTCTCGCTATCCCTATGTTAAGGGGGACTCTAGTGGGTAGGCTATTAGCCTAGGGTGGTTGTTGTCACTTGAGCCTTTGCTTCAATCCCTTTAGTGGCATAATTTATTGCAATGACAATATACTTACTTCTAACTCTTTAAATTGGCCCATGAAGTCCAACCCCCATTTTTGTTTCCAAGGATGCCTTAGGTGTAAACACATCATCCTACAATAAAGGTCTACTTCTTCTCTAAAAAACATGACACTGTTTGTAATACTTTTAACAATCATATAACATGGGATGCACCACCATAATCCAGATTGAATGAATTTTTTGTATGTTATTTTTGAAGAGGAATGTTTTCTAAACCACATTGATGAGATTCCCTTAAGATTGAATGTTTCTCATGCTTCATCACTACCCTTCTTAAGATACATTTGCATTTGTCTTTTATAGTTATCTAGTGATTGAAGTTTACTTTAGGCTCTAAGGCCAAACCTTACGTATTTGTTCTTGTTATTTCCTTGGGAAATATTGCAATAGAAAGATATGAAGTACTTTGGTGATTGAAGCAAACCTTATGTGTGTGTTCTTATTATTTCCTTGGGAAATATTGCAATAGAAAGGTACTAAGTACTTACTTTATTCTTTTCATCATCTATTTCCAAGGATCTACAATGAATCAAGGATATTGTTCTCTAAGGTACCTATGACTCCATGCTTGACAAATATTTTACCTTGTGCTGAGTTCTTAGCTTATGAATTATAGTAAAGGTGAACTCTTGGAGTACCAACATCCACCTCATCACCATCAACATAGGAAAGTAATGTCTAGACTTTTGCATGTTGTATATCATGCCCAAAGGTTCGCTTTTAGTGGTGATGTACTTTCTGAGACTGATTGGACACCCTTCTTGCACAAAAAATACAATCCCTTTCCCTCTCTCCCTCTCGCTCTATCTCCCTGCTGTCCCTCTCCCTCTCTTGCTGCCTCTATCTCCCTCTCCCTCTCTTTCTGCCTCTGTCTCCCTTTCCCTCTCTTTCTGTCTCCCTCTCCCTCTCCAGTCTCTATCTCCATCTCCATCTCCGTCTCCCTCTCCCTCTCCTTTTGCCTCTCCCTCTCCCTCTCTTTCTATCTCCCTCCGCTTCTCCCTATCCACACAGATTTGAAATTACAAACATCCGCATAGATTGAAAATTACAAACATTTATAGATTTGTCCCTCACACACCATAGAGAACTATCACTTCAAAGTTTTAAATGATTTAACACAATGAATGAAACATCACTTTGTATTTATTTGTTTTGTTCATACATCTAACAATGCCTCATGGCCAAGTGCATTGTTGAAGCACCGAGAATTCAAACACTTGATCTCAAATCTTTGGAACAAAAGATATGAGCCCATGCCATCATGTTTCTATTATTTCAGGAGTATGTGGGGGACAACAATTCTTACAATGGATGTTTGTCTCATCCCTATATCTAACTTTGCGATTATTAAGTCTAAAATAATAGTCTTGGGGATGAATTAAACATCACTTTGTATTATTTATTCTGTTCATACACCCAACAATACCTCATGGACAAGTGCATTGTTGAAGCACTGAGAATCCAAACACTTGATCTCTAATCTCTGCAACAAGAAATGTGAGCCCTTGCCATCATATTTCTAGTATTTCAAGAGTATGTGGGGGACAATAATTCTTACAAAGGTTGTTTGTCTCATCCTTGTATCTAACTTTGCGATTGCCAAGTCTAAAATAGTAGTCCTGAGGAGGGCTTACTATTGCTTCCCATTGCAGATTTTTCCATCTAAACCTTCTATAGGTGAACGACATGCAAATATTTTGCCTTCCAATGAAATACCTACAAAAATTGGAATCTGTCAATACATACTATCTTGTAACATTATAAATTTTCAAACAAATAAGAATTATTAGACATAATTACCAAAATTTCACATCTGAAGTGTTCAATCGACATTGTACCAAGTCTTCATTATGACATGTTCTTGTTGTCCATCCATTGTCAAATAATTCAGACTGCCAGTCTAGGTCTAAGCTCTTGCAAGTATATGTTATCTTTGTTTTTCTCAAGTGCATACAACCAGCGAAGAAATCAACAAAACATGGGAATGGAAGAAATCAGCTCAGCCTAGCATTTCTTCCACCAATAGTCGGCTTCATAGCATTTCTCACATCATTGAACATTCTATTTCTATATGATTCACTGATTTCTGTGCATGGAAGCAGCCACTCTGGACTATCAAAAGAAGGCAAGGAAAGCGATTCTAATCTTCCATATTGGCCTTCTTGATCTAGCACTATGAACATTGAGTCATAAAAGAAGGTCAAATATTATTTTGAAATATATAGATTACTTTGATCTCTCTCTCTCTCTCTCTCTCTCTCTCTCTCTCTCTCTCCCTCTCTCTCTCTAGTATCTGCCTCAAATAATTAAAAAACATAGCAACTCCAAATTACTCTCTCTCTCTCTCTCTCCATCCCAACCCCCCCCCTCCCCTCTCTCTCCCTCTCTTTCTCCCCCACCCCCACCCCTGCCCCTCTCCCTCCCTCTCCAACCTTCTCTCTCTCTCCCTTCATCTCTCTATCCCTCCTCTACCAGAGAAGAAACAAATGTCAAAATAATGGTATGGCTCTAAATATCATTCACCTCTATCTTCTCATCCTTTCTACCTTTTTGCAACAAACATATCGACGAACTGTGAGACAAAAGTGTAAATAAGAGTTAATTTTCAAAGTGAAATCACTTCATTACCTTGAAACTATGTGTTCTTTCTTCTGAAGTTGATTCTCTATGCTCCAATAAGGCAAAGAAAGAGGCAAAAATGATAAAACACCCTTTTTTGGTACTTTTTTTGAGAATAATCAGGTTGCATCTTTTGTTTCCAACACCCCCTCCCTCCTCTCTCTCTCTCTCTCTCTCTCTCTCTCTCTCTCTCTCTCTCCAGCCCTCTCCCTCTCTTTGTCCCTCCTCTTCTAGAGAAGAAACAAATGTCGAAATAATGTTATGGCTCTAAATATCATCCACATCTATCTTCTCTTCCTCTCTACCTTTTTGCAACAGACATGTAGATGAATTGTAAGACAAAAATGTAATAAAGAGACTATTTTTCATAGCAAAATCACTTCATTACCTTGAAACTTTGTGTTCTTTCTTATGAAGTTGATTCTTTATGCTCCAATAAGGTAGAGAAAGAGGCGAAAATGATAGAACACCCTTTTTTTATACTTCTTCTAAGAAGAAATAGGTTGTACATGTGGTTTCTAAGAAGGGAGTAGTACTATACGGATGAATGAAAGTGATAACAAAATAGGAGAGAAGCGAGGCGAATAGAGCTTGTGGGGGTTAAAGGTCACTGTGCCTTTACCTCGGTTATGTACAATACTCAAATACATATATAAATGAATGAAAAAGAAGATTAGGGTGGTTCTGCACCCACCAAAACTTGTGGCTCTCTGTCTGTCTCTCTGTCTCTCTCTCTCTCTCTCTCTCCTTCTTCCGTTCTTGCTTCCGTTGAGAGCACTCTCAGCTGGTATCAGAGCCCGGGTGATCTAGCTGAGCGTGCGTGAATGCCTGGAAGCTCAGCAGCTCTGTGAGAGGAAGGAGAAGCTCTGTGGGAAGCTTTGTGGGTGACTTTACTTGCATCCGAGTGTGTAGAGACCTTGGAGGAACCTTTGGAAAAGTCACTTTGGTTTTGCGAAGTGGTTTTGAGAGCTTGTTAAGTGTTTTCAAAGAAAAAGTCGTTTTTTGAGCTTTTCCCTGTTCCGTTCGATGACAGAGACTCTGTATTGACTTGTAGAGGCAACTATTGCTTGCTTTTGGTGTCCACTTCACTTCAGGAGCTTGGAAACACCTTCATTCTTGAATCTGGGATCATTTCATTGGATTTCTGACTCACTGTGTCAGTTTCTGCGTTTTTTCCCCTGGTGTTGGATATCAAGTTTGGAGCAACCATTTGCAGATCTGTCAGTTCTGGTGGACTCAGGAGGTCCTAAAACTTCTATGTTGCTCATCATTCGCACTTTGGTGGAGTTTACAAATAGCTCTGTTTCCAAAAACGTTTTTTAGTCCGTGTGTTGGACCCAATGATTGAGACCACGGTTTCCAAAACCGTCTATACCATTGCGTTTCGGACGCCCAAAAATCCCAACCTATTAGTTCTTGCGCGATTCGGTGGAGGATTTTCAGAGTTATAGATCTCTGTGTATTCGATTTCATCTCTCTGTTATGCATTTTTCATTCTAAGGTTTTGAAACCTTAGATTTATGCCACATGGCAGTGGATAAGTGTTGACTCCCATTTCTCACTCATCGGTTGGGATTTTGGAGTTTCGGCAGAAGAGAGATATTTGCAGATTTTCTTGCTGAGTCCGATTATGCAATGGCGCCCATGTTTTGAGGCATCTCAGGTTCTATTTTCAGTAGCGGTCATTACCGTGGGACTATGATTTCTTGAGCATACCTTATGCAGATCACTCTGGTTGCAGTGTGCGCTCATTCGTGGTATGCATTGGGTTGCAGTGGATGATTTATAGGCCATTTGGATGCATTATGGTCCTTATTGGATGCGCTGATAGGCCCAAATTGCCTTGTGGGATGCTATTTTTTATGGACGCTTTGCACATGGATGCTATTTTATGCTGAGGGACAGCTTTGACACATTGCAAGTGATGCACTGATAGTGCTATGCTCTCTTGGATGAGATATTATTGATGCATATGCCAGTGGACGGTGTTTATGCTTGAGTCATTTGGCACTTATTGGCATTTTCTTTTGGGCCAGATTTGCTCATATGGATGCATAGTATATGCACATGAGTCAGATGCATCTTTTGATGCTTTGAGCTTTGAGTTTTGGTAATATTTCACTCTATTGTGGCATACACATTTGGGTGCACCTGGTATTTGGTGTGATTCTCTCTTGCAGGCACTAGCATTTGGGATTTTGTTTCATTTGCATCATGGCATCCTCTTCCATGTCTGAAAAGGAGTTTTTCAGCATTAAAAAGATTGATGGGACAAACTTTTCTTTGTGGAAAGAACAAATAAGGGATGTGCGTATTCAAAAGAAGCAGATTAAACCCTTGGTAGGGATTGAAGCTAAGCCTACAAATATGTCTGAGGATGATTGGAATGAGTTGGATGCATTAGCAAAGTCTACTATTAGACTTCATCTTGCAGAGTCAGTATATTTCATAGTAGTAAATGAGTAGACTACGGAAGATTTGTGGAAGAAACTGTGTGCCACTTATGAGAAGGAAACTGACTCTAATAAAGTTTACCTCATGAAGAGGTTGTTTGAGCTGCAGATGAAGGAAGGGGTCTCCATTGCTTCTCACTTGAATGAATTCAATATTATTTTCAGCCAGAGCTTCAGGCTCAGAAGATGAATTTTGATGCGGAGACTAAGGCAATATTTCTCTTATGTTCATTGCCATCCTCATGGGATACCTTCCGTACAGCTGTTAGTAACTCTGCACCTGGTGGAGTATTGAAATTTGATGATGTTGTGGGTAGCTTGTTGGCCGAGGAGATTAGACGGAAGTCTATGGATGGCAACAAGCAGGATGCAGCCTTAAATGTGCAAAGGGGCAGATCACAGTTCAAGGGGAAGTCCCAAGAAAGAGGGAAGTCTCGTAGCAAATCCAGGGCACGGAACATTGAGTGTTACCACTGTGGCAAGAAGGGCCATATGAAAAAGGATTGCTACAAGCTGGCAAAAGGATAAGAAAAAGAATGCAAATTGGGGTGCAAATCAAAAGGAAGAGAGTCCAAGGGAGGACAAAGGAAAAGTGAAGATCGAGGAGATCAATGCAGTCACACATGATAGTGACAATGACGTTCTTTTCATGTCTAGTTTATCTGCAGAGTTGCTTACCACTTCAGATGATGCATATTCCCAGGATTGGATTTTGGATTCTGGTGCTTCATTCCATGTTACTCCCCATAGGGAATGGTTCTCCACTTATGACAGTGGAAAGACAGGTTGTGTGCATCTTGGAAATGACTATGCATGTGACATAGTGGGAGCAGGTGACATAAAGTTTTCTTTTGCAAATGGGTCTGCATTTGTTTTGAAACATGTGAGACATGTGCCTAAGCTGACCAAGAGTCTTATTTCAGTGGGTCAGCTAGATGATGCTGGTTTTCACACCACTTATGGCTTTCAGAGTTGGAAAATTCAGAAGGGCTCTATGCTTTTGGCCAGGGGTGCCAAGTGTGGGACTTTGTATCCCTTACATGTATCAGGGGTATTTGATCATGTTGTTGCAATAACCGAGCAGCCAAGCACTTCTTTGTGGCATTGCAGGTTGGGGCACATGAGCCAGACTGGAATGAAACTCTTATGCCATTTGGGTTATGTACCGCATTTGAGTTTCTCTGATTTTGAATTTTGTGAGCACTGTCTCTATGGGAAGCAGACTAAATTAGCCCATAAAAGAAGGGGAAAGAAAGAGTTTGAAAAGCTTGATTTGGTGCATTCAGACGTATGTGGTCCCATGCCTACACGGTCATTAGGCGGGGCTGAATAGTATGTGACATTCATTGATGATGCAACTAGGAAAGTGTGGGCTTATGCTATAGCTCGGAAGAGTGATGTGTTCCAGGTATTTTAGAAATGGCTGGCCTTGGTTGAGAATCAGTCAGGTAGAATGCTTAAATGCCTCGGTGGAGAGTATCTCTCTCATGACTTTCAGCATTTCTGTGATACACGTGGGATTAAGAGGGAGCTCACATCCCCTCGTACTCCAGAGCAAAATCCAGTTGCAGAAAAGATGAACCGTACCATTCAAGAAAGGTTGCAATGCATGCTTTCCAATGCAAGTCTTTCTGGTGGTTTTTGGGCTGAGGCAATGAAGACTGCAGTACATGTGATCAATAGATCACCTAGTAAGAGTTTGGATGGTGGTATTCCTGAAGAGGCATGGAGTGGCAAGAAGCCCTCTTACTCTCATTTGCGTATATTTGGGTGTGAGGCATATGCACATGTGCCAAAAGAGCTTCGAAAGAAGCTAGATCCTAAGTCTTGGAAATGCATCTTTCTGGGTTATGGTGAAAGTGGAGAGATGGGCTATCGTCTCTGGGATCCAGAAGCAAAGAAGATCATACGCAGCCATGATGTAGTCTTCAATGAGAAGAAGATGCATAAGGCACCCATGAGGGATGTGGAAATGAGGAGAATCACTTTCCAAGATGTGAATCCACCTGCATATGTTGAGAGACAGCAAGCTGTCCATGCACCAAATGTGCAAGAAATGGTACCACCAAGTACTCCCACAGGTATACAATCAAGGGTAGATGATGGATCATCTATTGGTGGAAATGATGAGCCAAATGTGGCTGATATGCAAGTGGGACAGCAAGCTGAAATGCCCTTGAGAAGATCATCTAGAGTGTCTAGACCACCTGATAGGTTTGTTCCAGGGGTAGACTATGTGATGCTTACTGATTGTGGGGAGCCTTCTTGCTACAGAGAGGCTATGATGCGCGAGGATCAACGCAAGTGGGAGTATGCTATGCAATCAGAGATGAGTTCACTTATGAAGAATAAGACTTGGGACTTGGTTTCTTTGGCACATGGAAAGAAAGCATTGCCATGTAAATGGGTCTACAAAATGAAGGTCACAGGTGACGATGTGCCTAGGTACAAGGCCCGTTTGGTTGCTACTAAAGGGTTCAAGCAAGAGAAGGGTGTGAACTTTGATGAGATATTCTCTCCGGTTGTGAAGATGACCACACTTAGATGCATGCTTGGACTAGTGGCAGTAGAGGATATGGAGCTTATGCAGATGGATGTCAAGACAGCTTTCTTGCATGGGGATTTGCATGAGGAAATTTACATGGTGCAGCCGGAAGGCTTTGAAGAAAAGGGCAAAGAGCATTTAGTTTGCAAGCTGAAGAAGAGTCTCTATGGTCTTAAGCAAGCGCCTAGAGAATGGTATCAGAAGTTTGATGCTTTCATTCGGTCCCAGGGTTTTAAAAGGAGTGAAATTGATCACTGCCTCTACACTAAAAGGGCTAAGGATAATAGCCTGATAATCCTCGCACTATATGTGGATGATATGCTATTGGCTAGTAAGAATACTTATGAGCTAGATGCATTAAAGGCCAAGTTGCATGAGGCCTTTGATATGAAGGATTTGGGACTTGCAGGTCATATTCTTGGTATGCGCATCACGCGTGATCGGAGTAGGAAACTCCTTTGGCTTTCACAAAAGAGTATGTTACAAAAGTATTGCAGCGTTTCAATATGGAGGGGGGGAAGGCAGTGAGTACTCCATTGCCTCCATATGTGAAACTGAGTCATACAGATAGTCCCAAATCAGATGAGGAAAGGGCCATGATGGCCAAGGTTCCTTATGCATCAACAGTTGGGAGTCTTATGTATGCTATGATAGCTACTAGACCAGACATTGCATTTGCAATGGGAGTTGTTAGCCGGTATATGGCTAATCCAAGAAAGAGGCATTGGGAGGCAGTTAAGTGCATCATGAGGTACATGAAGGGTACCAAGGAGATGTGCATCTGCTTTGGTAAAGGAGACATGCGTGTACTTGGGTACACAGATTCAGACTATGCAGGGCATGTGGATAGTAGGAGATCCACTTCTGGTTATGTGTTCACCTTTGCAGGTGGTGCAGTGTCATGGATGTCTCGCACACAGAAGTGCGTTGCTTTGTCTACCACAGAGGCTGAGTATGTTGTTGCAGCCACAGAGGGTTACAAGGAGGCTATATGGCTTGATCGGCTAGTGGGAGATTTATGGATTCATACAGGTGTACCGACATTGCATAGTGATTCCATGAGTGCTATTCAGCTAGCACGGAATCCGGTCTTTCATGCAAAGACCAAACACATTGAGGTCAGGTACCATTTCATCAGGGAGGTACTTGAGGACAAGCGCATAGAGCTTGTCAAGGTTCATACATATGATAACCATGCAGATATGCTGACGAAGAGTCTACCTAGTCAGCAGTTTGAGTATTGTCATGTATTGATGGGCATTGGATAGTATGCTCACTGGTTGTTCTCCCTTAAAGGCACATTGTCCTTTAAGTGGGAGGTTGTGGGGGTTAAAGGTCACTGTGCCTTTACCCCGGTTATGTACAATACTCAAATACATATATAAATGAATGAAAAAGAAGATTAGGGTGGTTCTGCACCCACCAAAACTTGTGGCTCTTTGTCTGTCTGTCTGTCTGTCTCTCTCTCTCCTTCTTCTGTTCTTGCTTTCGTTGAGAGCACTCTCAGAGCTTGGACGAAAGTTTTCTGAGAGATTTTCACAGGTGTAAGAAAAACATGAACAGAGGAGGGAAAATGACTAATCAAGAGTAGAATAGAGATAGTTTGAAACAAGGTGTTAGAAGATGGCGGGAATGCATTTTTTGAGTGCATGAAGGAGGTGAAACATTTTGGAAGAGAGAGAGTAGTGAGAGAGTTGGTTTGGAAATTCCTTGGATAACGGTAATTGAGGATGTACTCCTTTGGCTAGAACTGTAACCTTTTGCGAAATTGTAAAAATATGATTCAAGTCCTATATCATTTGCTTAAAGCAATTTCTAAAATATTTTAAAAGTGTAAAAATTTGACTATAGTGTAATATAATTTGTTTTAAATATGTTTCAGGTATAAAATATTGACAAAATATACTTTAATTATTCTTGTAATTATTACCCAAAATCTTTTTTGAGATAATTCTATGCTTGTCATTGATGAGATTTCAATTCTAAACCATTCTAGGATAGGTTGGAGCTCGAGCAATCAAGTGAACATCAAACTGAAACACATATGTCTCCACAAGAGATACATGAAGAGAGTGAGGAATCAATGTCGATATACATGTTGATATAAGGATTAATGATTGATATTGATGTTTACATTGACTTCTATAAAGACAATTTTATCAACGCTTCCTTACCAACATTTATATCCCTACCTAAATTAGTGCTTTCACTCTTTTACCAAAGAAAATATTTGTATTTTTTTCAAAATAACCATAGTAAATGATGCAAATGGTTATAGTGGTGATTGTGCAAGTGTGTGTGTGTGTGTCACACAGAGAGGGATAGAGAGAGAGAGAGAGAGAGAGAGAGAGAGAGAGAGAGAGAGAGAGAAGACTTGAATATCTTGTCGGTTTGACCACATGAAACATAGCGATGCACATGCAATTGGAAGCTACCTAGATTGGCACCTACCACCAAGGTTTGAGTCAAGGGTGGGACATACATGATTGGAAATATAGGTCAAGGGTTGGACATATGTGATTAGAAATACACGTCAAGGGTGGGATAGGTATGATGTTAGATATCAATGCTCCACTCTTGTGTAACTACGCGGGAACCAGCTAACTCTACTTGTAAGCCCCCCATATGAGGAGAAGGCATTTGAGTAGCTCGGTTATCCGGTAGGTCCTGGTTTGGACACCAGATGGGGACCATGTGTGGCCTGATGGCTGGACGGCTTCAGATAGAGTTGGCACACTGCCAACTAGGCTACATGCAAGTGCGGGAAGGCATCCCTTGACTGACCGCACTGAGGGTAGATGGAGCATTTCCCGAGGCAGCCCGCTCTCGAGTTGCGAGGCCTGTTTGGAGCCTCAGATGATCCTGGATGGCTCTGGGCCAAACGGTCAGTTGCTCTGTTTTGTGCACCGGTTCTATCGTATGGTCGGTGGCCTACGACCCCCAGTCGACCGTTTTGGGCGGACTGGGTCGGTCACCCAATTGAGCCTAATCGACTACGACTGGTGGCTATATAAGAGCAAGCCCGTGAAGCCCATTTCATCACTGGCTACAACAGCCTTGATTCCTTAGCGTCCAGCCTCCGTCTTCTATTGTTTCCAGCTTGCCATCGAAGCTTCTTTCACAAGAGCGCATGGTTGGGAGGCAATGCCATCTATTGTATCAGTTCTACAGTAATCAAAATTTTGATTCTCCATACTATCTTGTTTTCTCTCTTGTGTACAAGATCCTGTTATCTGTTGAGCACAGATGTTGTATTATTTTCTTACATGGTATTAGAGCCTGGACTCTAGAAAGAAGATTTGGTAGTGTGTTTCTGTTTGCGAGCAAATTGTGAGAGATGGCCCAACACAAGACTGCGAATCCCACCGTTCGGCGAAAGCAGAAAGTTGGACGGCTCTAACTATCCACTCTAGAAGTTCAAGATGAAGACCATCCTAAGCGCATACGAGCTTTGGGACACTGCTACTGGGGTGGATGTGAGGTCGGTTGCGAGACCGGATCCAGCCAATGTAGGACAATAGATAGTACCAACTGCGTATGAGATTCTTGCATGGACAAGAAGAAATGCAGATGCACTGTGTTCTATTGTCTGCAGTGTTAGTGATTCCGTCATGGCGTTAAGTCAACATGTCACCACAGTGGAGGACGCATGGACGGTCTTGAAAAATCAGTACGAGACCACAAATCAGACACGGATTCAGAATCTGGAGACTCAACTACGATTCAGAAGTTGTCGAAGCGACAGAGAAGTTCATCACCAGGGTGAAGAATCTGCGCGATTAGACTACGATTGGCATCACCATCACTAGCGAGAATCTAGCACAAAGGTGCATACGGATTCTCCCACCAAAGTACGATGGTCTTGTTACGGCGCTGAATACGCAGAACAGAAATCCGCCCCTCAACTTTGAGGATTTCAGTGCGATGCTTCTGGAGGAGGAGATGCGTCAAAAGATGAGGACTGGAGAAGATTCGGCTTTTTGGATCGGATCAAAGAAAGGTAAGGTAAGGACTCTGGTAACCCATCTTCTTTTGATGATAAAAAGAGAAAGAAGAAGATCAAGTGCTTCTATTGTAACAAGGCAGAGCACAAGCAGAATGAGTGCCGAAAGAAGATTGCAGATGAGAAGAACGAAGTAAAGAAAGAGTCCAGCAACAACGCGCAAGCAGTACCAGTAGAGTTGTTCGTCGCAATTGAGGAGATTTGCACGGAGGCAGTTCATGTACCTGTGGATGAACCGTGGATCATTGACAGTGGTGCATCGCACCACATGACTAGTCGGAAGGATTGGTATACCTCTCTACAGTCGGTAGGGAATGACATCCTGGTAGCAGTTGGTAATGATGCAAAATGTCCAGCAAAAGGAAAAGGTACGATTGCTCTCAAGTCAGATGGAGTTGTAAAACAGTTGTCCGATGTTCTTTATGTGCCAGATATCAAGAGGAACTTGTTGTCCGTTTCTGCGATCATGAATCGAGACCTCAAAGTTCAATTCGATAAGAATGGCACACAGATTCTGGATCTTCAAGGGAAGGTCGTTGGTAAAGGTACACGACGCAACAAAATTTACGAACTCTCACCTTTCAGTGCTCGAGCCGATGTGAAGAACACTAAGCTGTGGCATGAGAGGTTTGGTCATTTAAACCTTAGTTCTTTGAAGGAGATGCATAAAAGTGGAATGATTACAGACCTACCAGAAATTTCAGATCTGCCCGATGTATGTGAAGCTTGCATGATGGGCAAGCAGCATCGGCATCCCTTTCCTAAAGAGGCCAGTAGGGCAAAGGCTCCTCTAGAGCTCGTTCACATGGACCTCTGCGGAAAGATGGAGACGGAAGCTTTGGGTGGCTCCTACTACTTCATGACGCTGATCGACGACTACAGTAGAAGGATATGGATATACTTCCTGAAGACGAAAGACGAGGCTTTTAGTAGGTTCAAGGAATGGCATGTAATGGTCGAGAAAGAATCGGGGAGGAAGGTGAAGAAGCTCAGATCAGACAGAGGTGGAGAGTTCACATCGACTAAATTCGAAAGTTACAGCAAAAGTCACAGGATCAAGAGGCAGAAACCCCCGCCACATACATCACAGCAAAATGGAGTAGCAGAACGCAAGATGCGCGTCATCTATGAAATGGGCCAGAGTATGATGAAAGGGAAAGATTTGCTAAAGACTTTCTGGGCTGAAGCATGTAACACTGCAGTTTACATCCTGAATCGTAGCTACACGAAGGTTGTGAACGGGATGACTCCACTGCAAGCCTTTTCTGGTAAGAAACCTTTAGCTACACATTTCAGAGTTTTTGGATGTGACGTTTTGTGCATGTCCCTGATGCTACCAGGACCAAATGGGAACCGAAGAGCCGGAAGTGTATTTTCTTGGGCTACAGTGAAGAGGCGAAGGGTTACCGTCTCTATAACCCTGTTACCAAGAAGGTAATTGTAAGTCGCGATGTGGTCTTCTCAGAACAGCCGCATCAATTGGAGGAGGATGCTTCCTTCCCAGACAACCAGGACCAGGATATCCATCCAGTACCACCACCAACAGTAGACCGAACTCCCCCAACGGTGCTTGGGAGGATTCAAGACAAAGAAGATGAAGAAGAGCCTGTAGAACCACAACGGCAACGGCCATTCCTGAAGTGGGTAAAGCAGCTTTTGGACGGCAGGGAAACCTCCAGCCATTGAGGAGGAACCATCTGAACACCGCTGGTCCAAGAGATTAGAGGAGCAAAGAAGGGCGCAGAATAAGGTGGTAAACCACTCTAGCCCTCCATTTAACTAGGTGGCACAATCTCTAAGTCCCCATTTAGAGGGTCTGTACAATAACATGGATAAAAATTACAAGAGCATAAATAATAACAATGATTTTATTTTTCCCATTTCAAAACCACAACCTTCACTAAGGCCTACCCATGCCAGGCCAAAAATTAGTACACTTTCCATTGACCCTTTTTTAAACTGAAAGTTGAAAATATTGGTGCACTTTCCATAGACCCTTTGCC
This sequence comes from Dipteris shenzhenensis, assembly GCF_047967505.1. Classification (NCBI taxonomy): domain Eukaryota; kingdom Viridiplantae; phylum Streptophyta; class Polypodiopsida; order Gleicheniales; family Dipteridaceae; genus Dipteris; species Dipteris shenzhenensis. The sequence continues at coordinate 26,956,130 of NC_141596.1, forward strand.
CCCAGGGGAAAAAAAGGCGAGGTTGCTTGACATTTTAAAGGCACTGGCTTCTTGACTAGGGAACACAAAGGAGATAGTTTGAGTGGCCCCTAGTTGGCCTGCCATCGGAGGCCTTAGTGAAAGCTCGTCCCTTTTCAAAAGTAAAATTAATTTCTAGCATTTTTCAGATGTGTTTTTCTTTCAAATTCTTTGATTGGTTGGTGTGTTGACTTTAGAGCATCTCTTTCAAATTTGGGTTTGCTTTTTTAGAAGTGCATCCATTCCCTCTCTCTCCTCTTCCAAGTTTTTGTTAAATTTGGAAGTGCATTCATTGAACATTCCCTCTCTCTCCTCTTCCATTTCTCTCCATCTCTCACATTGGGCAAGATTCACCTCTCTCTCTCTCTCTCTCTTCTCCTTCTTCTTTCTCTCTTCTTTTTCTCTCTCTTGGAGGGATGAATAAAATTCATCTTGTTTTTGCGAGTCAAGCTTGACTCATGCAAACTTCAAAGTCAAGCGCGTGAGGAACCATGTCCGAAATTGCTAGGGAAGGCCTTTAAAGTAGCATTTGCCTCATAAGATCACCGTCTCCCTTTGTAAATTGTTCATCCTCGCTCCAAATTCCTCACCACGCGGCCTTCGAGTATGATCCTCATCTCTGCCACCGTCGTGATTCTGAGTTGCCTCCTCGCAGCACAAGGTCGAACAGCATTCGGCATACATTCGCATTTGGGTTCTGTAGATTTCTGTATTGAATTGTCTGGAAACAGCGGGGTTTTCTTTGTGCAAATGTTGTGTGTATACCCATCTCTCTTCTTAATCGTGCAGGGATCAAGCTCGCTGCCGAGAAGACGATGGTCCTGGTTGCAGCGAGCGATTGCACCGCCCAGAACATTATCATACAGCAGAGAGACCTACAATTCGACCACCCGATGACTGCCGTCTCCGTGAAGCTCGATTGCTCTTGCGCCGCGACAAATGTGAGTGTAGTGTGCGAACCCACATGGCTGCAGGCTTACGTAGCTCCCGCAAACTTGACGGTTTTGCGCGGCGGTTCGTGCTTGCTCTTCCCGGGCAGAGTCATTCCTGCTCGCGGAAGCATGACTTTCGCATACGAGCATTCACCCCCACTGTATCTCTCGCCGGCCGACGCGTCCTTCTTCGACTGTTCAGGAGGGATTGAGGCTTTGCAGAGTGCACTCAGCCTTTTGCTGATCTCTCTCCTTGCTTGTTTGTTACATTTTCTTGTGTAATCTTGGCCGATCGTTCAATTTGTGAACGTTGTTAGCTTATCGGCGGCTGCCCAGGGGCTTGAAAGTTGACCCTTTCAACACAGCCCCCAAAAGTCAAACTTCTCTTAGATGACTGTCCTAAGGCAAAATGAGATCCTACTTAAGGGGTTAATGATATGCTGAGAAAAGGTCTTCATGGGCAAAACTCATTTCCCTTGTTGCTAAATGCCATAATGACTTTTAAAAATGTGGCTTTTGTGTCGATTTCAACGCTCAAATGCTTCACAAATTCTTTTTCCCACACAAAACCACTAAGCTCAAGTGCCCACTGGATTTTTGGGGAAAAAATGACAGAAAAATGTGGGGACCACTTGCCACCTTGGCATTGAATTTCCATTTCCCACAAAACTAGGCTCTACGTCCACGTATCTGACCACCTTTTTTGGCCCTACCAAAAGTCTATGGGAAGTGGGGGATTTTTTCACTAATATGGGCCGATGCCCTCTTATCCTTTTCTTTCAATCAAGCTGACCTAGTGATATGTTAGCGTTAATACTTTTTAAGCATTTAGGTGGTACTCTTACTTCCATTAAAAGTGAGGCCATAGTGCTTTTGCCACCTTGTTTAGTCTTGCTTTTACGTGGTTCATGTCACCTTTGATGGTATCATCCATTACTTCATCATTGATCTTAGACCCATAGTTGAACTTCAATGTTTTTGGATAGAGTATCAAAACTATAACATAATGTAGTGAAAACCCTAGGAATTGGTCCTATCACTAAGACCTTAAATGTATAGAAAGGGTGGAACATATGTGGCTTCTCTATTGAAAAAAGGTAGAGCAAAGAAAAGGATCCTAGTTTGGGTTAGCATAAGAGGGGGTCTCTTGGAGTCTATAGAGGTTCTATTAGCAATAAATCTTGTATGGGAGCAAGGAAGTCTTACAAGGTTGTCCTCTGCCACCAAGACCTTAACATATAAGGAAAGGGTGTGACATGCATGATTTGTTACAAGAAAGTCATAGCGACGAAAAGGGACCAAGTTTGGGTTAACATAAGACTCCGAGGGGGGTTTTGGGAGTCTATAGAGGTTCTATGAGCAACAAGTCTTATATGGAGCAAGTATTGAGATCGAGGACACATCAAGAAAAGACAAGAAAGATGAAACCAAAATTATCTTTCTACCTAGGTTCCCAAAAACTCGCTAAATTTTGATTTTGTCCAAGGGAAAAAGAGTTTGGCATTAATAAAGAACTCAAATTTTTTCTATTGTAGTTATATTTTACTAAAAACTTTACAAATTTATGTAAACATTCTCCAAGAATATGAAAGTTGAAAGTTGTTTGATTTCTTGCGAGAAAATTTTTCGTGAACACAATACAAATTCTAAGTTCAAGCGAAGGTTTAGTGTTGCCTTGGAGTGGTCACTATGTAAAACACATGTAGGCACACATTTAGAATACCCCTATATATATATATATATATTTGCATAATCGTTTACCCCTCTTCCATACATAATTGTGTCCTACTTTTGTGCATAATGTAGTTATATTAGACAAGTTTAGTCAAGGTAGGCTTATGCAAGTTTAGTCCAAAACTATTACAATAGGCTTTTCAAGCATAGCAATGGGCCTCATACAATCATGATTTCCACCATCACCATGATTATTACTTGCATCCTCACAATAGAAGTTTGAGAACATGTCTAATGAGGAAATTGAGAGTCTACTTAGTCAACCCTATGTACACATGTCCAACTACCCTTTTTTAATCATTGTTTCAATCCCTTTGATCATCCAACACAATCAAGATGTATACATCTCTTGCACATGCAATGCATATTATGACATGTAGCAATTTAAGCAAGGTGAAGAGGTGGGGATTAGAATAGACCAAGTGACATTGAAGGGCGCAATTGCCTTATTGGATCTACAAGCTCATCCTTTTGAAAATGTTAATATATTAAAAAAAACTCAAAATTTATGTTTTTTAAAAACTTGGGTGTGTCTAGTTCGATATTATTTAATGTTAACAAAGCATCTGATCAATAATAATGATTTTGTAATAGTTCTTATATTTCAAATATTATGTTCAATTCATCATTTTGAAGTAAAGGTGTTTAGGATTTCTTTTAATTCACTCCTTTGAAAGAGTACTACGTTTTGGATGCCTTTACTTGTGTCATCAATATATTCAATCATTGGTACATAATAGGGGACTAGTACACTACCAAAGGGGCTTGCACATTCAAAATTTTTACCTAGTAATATGTGTGATTTAGATCCCAAGAAATGAGTTAAAGAAAAGAATCTTTACATAATAGAGAGTAGAGAGTAGTGACACATGAGGAACACATGAAATGCAATGTGGAACAAGCTTGCTTGACACAATATACTGCAAACACAAAACACTACAAAGACAATGTAGGGAGAGAGAGAGAGAGAGAGAGAGAGAGAGAGAGAGAGAGGGGGGGGGGGGGGGGGGAGAGAGTTGAGGTGAGATCCAATGGAGGCACTTTAAGGTTTCACAAGCATAAATATTTAAAGATGGAAGGAGGTTCCATAACTTGTTAAAGAAGACACCTAGTCTAAGGGAAGGACACTTGGACTACAACTCCTCGGAAACATATGAATGGCCAACATGGATGTTTTCATCGAAGCTATGCTTATATATTAATATAAAATCTTGGCAAAAGTTTTTAAGCTCATTTTTTTAGTTTCACAATATTGGTAGAAAGTAGCACTTTTTTATTTGTTTTCTTTTGAATTTTGAAGGAAAAAATGTAAATCTTGGCGAAACTTTAAATTTAAATATGGCTTAGAGATTTGTCCAACAATCATCCTCCTATTTGTTTTCTAGGGCCTTACACATGGATGACCCAACTAGAAGCACTATACTCACTTTGAACCATTGGTTTATGAAAAATCGTTGGTGTAGTATAAAAGCTACTATTTGGTGTAGTATAAAAATGGTTGGTGTCGTATAAAAGCCACTATTTGAGGATCTCTCTTAAGGAATTAGAGTTTTGAATAGACTCCCATGGATATCTTCCCTCATAGCAATTTTGTTTTCCACTCATGGCCTAAGGCTATTACAAATATCAATAAGTTTATGTGCATCACCATTGATGGCATGAATCACAATACAACAACTTGCCAAGGTACGAATGCACCCCACCTCCATTGGAGGGTAAACATGGAGCAATCACACACTTGTGTGGAGTATTAGTTCATGGATATCGACTCTCTTGTGATGTATATATGGATAGCTTGGATGAACATGATAATAACCAAGTGGTAACATCTATCATGAAAGTGATATGAAAGGTCAAGGATGCATGTGAATGTTTACCTCGAAACTTCTATATATAGGTTGATAATTGCTAGAGAGAAAAGAAGAACATATAGATATTTTTTTTGTGCTCTATGTTGGTTGGTTGGAAAAACATTTGAAGAAGTGAAAGTTGGTTTTCTTCTTGTTAGACATACACATGAAGATATAGAATATTTAGTATTATCTCTAGAGAGTTGAGGTCAAGGGACCTTTTGAAAACAATGACATGATACGTCGATTGGGAAAAAAGCATACATTCTCAAAAGGAAGAATCAAAAGTAGTTGTATTAGAGAGGATTGTAGATTGGAGAGCATTCATAGAGCCATATTTAAAACAAGGAGATGATGCACTAATAGGGCACACATATCCACACTACTTTTCATTTATCAAGCATAACAACCTTGTAATGATGCAATGGAAGCACTACTCAGTAGAGATAGAGATCATTCATGCATAACAACACTCTAAAGATGCAATGGAAGCACTACTAAGTGGATAGAGCTCATTTATGCATAAAAACACTCGAGTGATGCAATGGATGCACTAATTAGTGGATAGACATCATTTATGGACTGCACCTTATGCTTTATTAAAACAAATAACTACCTTAGAGGAAACTCCATTCATTCTCTCAAAAAGCAAAGAACTTGACATAGATGAAATGAAAGGCTTGCAAGCATTCATGATCATGTTAGGAGTATGATGCAAAAACACCCAGAGTAGTCTGATAAAAACATGGAGATAATAATGACAAATTATCTCATCAAATATCTACAAAAACAAGAAAATTTAACGAGGAAAGAATACAAAATTTTATTTTTGCCTCAACAAAATGAGTCAAGAGAATTTGAATTTGCTATATATACTATAGTTGAAGATATAGGAGAAGCTGAGCAATGCCTTTTACCTCATGCCCTTAGAAGAGTTTGTACCATCTTACAAAATCCAAGAGGGTCTTTTTGTTGTTGTATGGGCAATAGATTCAGAATCAGAGTTGGATGACCAAGGTGGCCAAATTTGGGTCACAAAGGGTGCTTAGATAGCAAGGGATGAAATGGGAATCCCTATCACATTCACATCTTTGTGGTAAGAACCAAAACCTTGGAAAAGTCTTCTACAAAAATATACAATGAAACATGAGGGTTGTTTGCAAAAGAAACGTGAAGGGGTTCCAAATAAAGAGGGCTTGATTGAAGTGGAAGTGAGTTGCTAGCATCATACATTGTTGGAAATCAAGGACTCGAAGTCTTAAGAAAACCATGAGTATGATGTGGAAAAAAGTATCACCATCCCTAAAAGTAGCCTCACACATATTAAATATCATTTACATAGACTTGATGCTTACATATACTAGAAAGAGATTCAAAAGCACAAGAGAAGATATACTATGTATCATTTTCAACAAATGGTTTATCTTCTATTTTGATGTCAACAATTCTTGACTTATCATATTTACCTCAAGTAAATTTATTTACTACTCAATTTATAATTAATGTTTAAGGAATTAAATAATACTTAATAAAAAACTAGTTAATAATAAAAATTAGTTAATAATTAAATAAAAAGTAATTGAAATAAATGATTAAGGAATAAATTATTAATTAAGAAATTAATTAATAATTAACTAAAAAAATAGTTAGTAATACAAATTAGGTAGTGGTAAAATTAATTAATAATAAGTAATAGAAATTAATAATTAATAAATAAATTATTAATTAACAACTTAATTATTAATTAAAAATTAATTAAGAATTTATTAGTTTAGAAAGTAATTATTAAATGATGCAAAAAAACAATTATTAAATTGTCATATGATTAATAATTAAGCAAAAAATTGGTTAGTAATATAAATTAACTAAGAGTTATTTAAAAAATAATTAGTAATTAATTAAGAAATTAATCAATAATTAATCAAAGAACATATGACAAGAAATTAAGGAATAATCAATCAACAAGTTAACCAATAATTAAATTAACCACCTTATTGCACACTCCATATGCGGGGGAGGGGGGACATGTGGCACATACCACATGTTCTACCCTCCCCCACATATCACGCATGCCACATGTGGAGAGCCCCTTGCTTGTTTTTCCATCAAAACTTTCATTTGGAATATCAAAATGTAGTCATGTATGTAGTCAAAACGATGGGAAAAGGGCCAATGAATTCATTTTTTATGTCAAATGTGCTAAATAATATAATAAAAAATATTTCTTCTTCCAACCCATACCTTTATATCTACAGGCCACAATTGTGTGGAGTTGGGCATATGTAGTGTTACAAAAAACACCCATTTTTAACTATACTAGGTCAATATTAAGTGGAGGTGATTAATTTTGGGGAAAAGTCCAAAACAAGTGAAAAAGTTCAAAATTTCTAAATATAGTGTTTTGAGAGAGAGAGAGAGAGAGAGAGATGAAAAGGCTATCGCTGTTTGGGATATGTTTGCACATGCTTTCGGCTTATGCATTAATCTACAAAAATCTTCTCTAATAAGTTGCACTTATATTCCTTAGGTGGAAGACCAACAAGCTTGATTAGATTGGACATTTAGAAAGCCTCAGGACATACTCTAGAGAAGGAGAAGTGTTGGGTCACTTAGAAGGCTATTTGATATGGCACACTTGGAAGAGCAGGGTATGGTGGAAGGAAGTACTTTTGTAGGATTGGTGCACTAATATTTCATATCAAGGGAAAGTGTTCATCTGGCATATGCTAGTGGGAGGTCTACCCATGGGAGGCCAATTGCAAAAGTGGCAGATTGCTCCTAGTAATTCTATGTTTCCTACTATTTGCTTGGAAAAGTTTTTGCACCTTTCATCTCATGTCAAGTGGCAACGTAGGTATGAGATGTTATTTCTCGCTTATGGACTCCATCGATCATCCCTTATCATTAAAATACTGGATTCTTGGAAAGATTCTACATGGGTTGGATAACCTAGATCATTCACTGTTCTTTCATTTTTTTAGATGGACAAGTTTGTGGCACATTTGTTTAACAAGGAAGGCATTCATACATGATGCAACAGTTGGTCCTGAAGCTCACATAGGTGATATACAAGGGGTAATGCTATGACAAGTCTCTTCTTTAAAGTCAACCCATTTTGTAAAGAATGACATGGCTGTATATTGGACAAGGGTAGTTCAAGGTACCACAATGGTTTAGATGAACTTGGAAGGGGAATCTTGGATATCACATGACAGCCATGTGACCACCTATAAGTTTACTTTTGGAAATATATCTCTGTTATGAGAGAGAGAGAGAGAGAGAGAGAGAGAGAGAGAGAGAGAGAGAGAGAGAGTCAATCCAAGCACTTGAATTTCTAGTCAGCTAGAACATGTGTAAGACAGAGACATGCATACAAATTGGGGATTACCTAGCCATTATACATGAACTCTAATGAGGTTGGCCCCCTAGAACACATTAAGATAGCACATGCATTAAACAAAAATATTTTTACTTTCTTAAGGAGTTAAATGAATTTTTTTTTTCAAAAATTTCAAAATTTACATGCAAAAGGTGTACCTTAATCATCTCAAAATTTACAAGTGGGGTATATATAGGTTATAAAAGTTCATATAATGGGTCTTATGCAAGTTAAACACATAGGGAACATGTCCAAAAATGTGAGGATAGGCTTTAAAAGTAGCTCAAGCATAGCAATGGGCCTCATATAATCATGTAGAGGGAATTTGTGAATTGCTTCTCAGCCTGTGATGAGTATGACCCTCATCTCTACCATCATCATGATTATGAGTTGCCTTGTCTCACAAAAATTTGAGAACAAGTCTACTTAGTGACCTCTATGTGCACATGTCCAACTACCCATTTTCAAAGCACAATCAAGCTTTGATCATCCACCACAATCAAGCTTTGATCATCCACCACAATCAAGCTTTATATAAATATTCTCTAGAGTGATCTTCTTGGACATGCAATGTGTAGTATGGCATGTAGCAATTTGAGTGAGATGAAGGGGTGGGATTAGAAGAGTCTAGCTGACTTTGAAGGGCACCTTGTAGCCTCACTGAGCACTTATACCACTAGCTCTACAAGTTGAGTCCTTTTGACATTTTTAGTATTGAGCATTTCTTGTTTGATATTATTTACTCTTAAGATTGCATAGACAATCCTAATTTTTAAATGTGCCAATGTAGAGTATGTATTCTAAAAAAATTTTATTTTCCATTTTGAAGTAAATATGTTTAGGATTTCTTTTAGTGCTCTCCTTTAAAAGAATACCACGTTTTGGATGTCTTGACTTATGTCATCAATATATTCAGTTGTTGATACATAATAGGGTACTGGCACAATATTAGAGGGGCTCATTCAAAATTTTAGACATCAAGAATGAATTAAAGAAAAAAATCTTGACATAACAGAGAGAAAAGAGGAGTAACATGTGAGGAACACATGAAATGCTATGTGGCACCACAATCTTGCTTGAAACAGTGTACTAGAAGCACAAAAATACAACAAAGACAATGTATATAGATAGTACAAGAAATACTGTGACAGTGATAAATGAGAGAGAGAGAGAGAGAGAGAGAACTAAGGCCCAAGATCCAAACTAAGCTCTCCAAGCTTTCACAAGCATAGAGACTTGAACATGCAAGGAGATGCATAACTTTCCAAAAAAGACACCTAGTGCAAAGTAAGAACAACTTGGACTACACATTCTTGGAAATATATGAATGGATAAATGCAAAATACCACAACAAATCATCTGCCATAGTACTATAAGGAAAGATAGAGTGTCTTAATAACTATTTTGGAGGTAATGAAAGTGGTAAACTATAGAAACTTTTTTTAATGAATTTTTCCTTTTGTACAAGTTCCAAACTTCAAATGGAAGAAGTACATCATTCTTATTGGATTCTGGAACATGAGGACTATTTCAACTATGATCCAATGACTCTAACCATAGGTATAGGCCATTGTCTAGTGCGGAACTTCCTAGGGTGCTTGTTTTTTTACCTCCTCTTTTCCTCTTGTTGAGATGTCCTTAAAACTCCTAATCGTTAGTCCTTTTAAGTTAACTTGGATATCTCAAATAATAGGTTATTGAAGGCTCCTTTGTCAAAATTTGAAACGTGAGATTGGGTAATGTCTAATGCTTGGTTACTTGCTTTGTCAATTGGCTCCCCATCTAGTTTGATGTGGTAATAGTATTGAGAGGAGGCCTAAGTGGACTATTTCTAGGAGGAGATGATGGTATACACATGCCATTCTTAGGATGAAAAGTGACTCACAATGCATCATTGATTCATGTTGGGGTTTGTTCCCAATGATTTTTCAAAATTGGTGCTTGTGGTGAAAATTGGCTCCTAATGACTTTCCAAACTTGGGTCTTTTGTGGTGAAAAGCAACTCACAATAACTCATTGATTCATGGTGGGGGTGTTCCCCATGGTGGTTCCCACCAATTGTTTTCCAAACCTCATTGTAATTCAAACTTTCCTTAGATGTTTGTTCAACAATTATCCTCTTAACCTTGATCCCATCATTTCCTAGGGCCTTACACATGGATGACACAACTAGAAGTATTTTATTCACTCTGAACCATTGGTTTATGAAAAATCCTTAGTGTAATGTAAAAGATACTAGATGAGACTATCTCTTAAGGACTTAAAGATTTAAATAGACTCCCATGGATCTTTTCCCTTGTAAGAACAACTTTTTTTCAATCATGGCCTAAAGCCTTGCACATCCATTGCCCATGACTACCTTTACCCACTTTGAACCTCTCATTTTTGAAAAAATGTTTGGTGTATTGTAAAAACTACTAAATGCGAATACATTTTCCATTGTTAAATAAGTGGACTCCCATAGTGATTTATCTTAGATGGACTCATGGCATATGACTTGTAAGATCCATGTCCAAATGAGATTGCTGTTAGTTACCCTAAACTATTCACTTTTTATAAATGATTAATGTAGTGTGAACATTGTGGAACAAGACAAAACTAGTTTTCAGAGGAAATTAAAGTGCAAAATGGACTCTGATTTCTCATAGGACCAACTTTGATCCCATCATTTCCTAGGACCTAATGCATCCATGGCCCAATTCAACTCGAGGCCCAATCATTCATGGAAATATACTTAGTGTAATATGAAAACTATAAAAAATGATAATTTTTATAGAATCTGAAGGGGAACTTTAACTTTCCTAATTATTTTTTAATGTATCAAGCTCGATCCCATGATAATTTTTATAGAAACTGAAGGGTAATTTTAACTTTCCTAATTATTTTTTAATGTATCAAGCTCGATCCCATTATTTCATAGGACTTGCAAATCCTTACCCAATTGGATTCTGTCTTTATACTCTAAACTATTCTTGTATGGAAAATTCTTTGTGTACTATAGAACCATTAAATGAGTATGGTTTTTAATAAAGTAAATTGAAAAATGAAATTCCATGGTGATCTTGTACCTTGCACCAATGCACTTAACTTTAGAGTTGTTTTACCCACTCTAATCATTCCATGTATGAAAAAAAATAAATTTATCTTGAAGTATAAATGTTATAATTTCTTTGGAACTAGATGAGAAAATGAACTCCCATGCCAATTTGTCCTTGAAAAGACCTTTCTATTGTCATGAGATAAGGCCATGCATTTATAGAAAAGTGTTTGGTGTGATGTGAAAACTACTAAAGGAGAAAGCAAATAAATGTGGTAAAATAGACTCCAATGGTGATGTATACTTGTACACAATCATGTTCTAGTCTTTGCACATCCATGACTAGAATCCCTTTACTTACTCTAAACCATTAACTTATAAAAATTTGTTGTGTAGCGTTAAAATTGGTAAACGAGCTAACTTTTATTAGAATTAAAGGTGAAAATGATCTACTGTGGATATTTGACCTTTCTAACATCTTAGCACATTGACAAAAGATTTCTACCATCTTAGTGTATCACACATCCATGTGCCAATGGGACCTTATTTATCCATTTCAAACTATTAATTCATAGAAAAACTCTTGGTGTAGTGTGAAAAATGCTTGGTATCCTATGAAAAGTATTATATGAGAATGTTTCATTGAAATTAAAGGGTAAGAGGGACTACCATGGTGATCTAGGCTTAGCCCAACATTTCTCCTATCAAGGCCTAGTACTTTGCACATCCATTGAACAATTGGACTCTTTTACCCCCCTTATTATGAGGAAATACTTGGTATAGCATGAAGGCTACTAAATGCAAATAATTTCATAAGAACTAAATAGTGAACTTGCCTCGTGTAGTCATTTGGCCTTGCACTAACCTTGATCCTATAATTTGATAGGAACATTTTTTTCAAATCATGAACATCAATGAGACACAAATGGACTTCCTTTACTTTAACCCATTCACTTATTAAAAAATCTTGCCATAGTGTTCAAAGTTTTCAATTAGACCTTTTATAGATGAATTAAATGATAAAATGGACTCCTATGGTGATTTTTCCTTACATGAACTTGATCCCATAATGGCCTTAGTCTTTTCACATGCACATGACCTTGCTACACTCCCTTCAAATCTAAATCATTCATTTACAAAAAAATGCTTGGTGTAGTATGGAGGTTGCAACATATTTGAATTCCATATCCTAATTAAACACCCTCTTCCTCTATAGACCATTCATATATTAAATTTGTTTGATCTATGGGCAAAACTCTATAATGAGGTAAGTTTTATAGCAAATTTAAATGTAAATGGACACTTGTCATGATTTGGACATGCACCAACCGTTCTTCTTTCATAAAGCTATCAATGTTCACATTGTGAGGATATTAAACATCTAAAGATAGGAATTGCATAGGTAGGTGTGAAGGTTGTCTTGATAAAAATGAAAAAAGAAAATTTTCTTTTGATACACGTACGTACAAGTTTGATCATAACATTTCACATTATAGAATGGATTTTAAAGCTATTTGTTGACCCTATGTTAACAAGGATCTAACCATAGTCAAGAGCATCCAATATGTGTGTGGAGTAGGGACAAAGTTTCACTTGTAAGATCGTGAGATTGACAGACGTATTGATGGATCTAATAGGGTAATGATATCCAAAATGCTTTCTAGAAAATATTTTATCACACTTGCAATATCAAGATCTATAGAGAGAGATACAAATCCACATTTTTGTGTAAGAAAGAAAAATCATTACAGAGAGAAATCCCTCCAAGAGAGAAACCCTTACAAGAGAAGTGCTTACAAGAAAGGGAAGTCCTTACAAGAGAGAGATATCCTTACAAGAGAGAAATCGTTACAAAGGAGAATTTCCTTACTCTTTTGTGCTAGAAAGGGAAAAAACTAGCAATCTATTTAAGATGGAAACTCAAGAACATGTATAAACATCTCTTAATGCAAAGAAGCCTAGACTCTTTAGGGGTTCAATGTTCATTTCACATTCATGTTCTCAAACTCCTTGAGCCAATGCTCCCCCAACACTATCAACATGTGAAAGCATGCGCTCTCAACACTGTCAATATGTTTAGATAGCATGGTTTAACCTTGCAATCTCCCATTCTCATCCCTTCTCCTCCTCCTCCTCCTCCTCCTCCTCCTCCCTCCTTGTCCTCCTCGGCCTCCTCCCTTTTCTTGTACCTCCTCCTCATCTTCCTCACCCTGTTCAATCCTCCTCAAGCCTAAACCCCATGAATACATGACGAAGACTAGCTCTCCACTCCTCAACCCTATGACTCTTTCTCAACCTTGAATTCCTAGTTAGCTTTCTCAACCATATCGTCCTTCTAACCCATGTACACCTTTCATAAACCTTGGAGCTCTAAGGGAGGTGACAACCTCCCCCAAACCTTATGATCAATGTCTTTTTTCCCTATGTGTGCACAAGGGTCACTTTCTATGCTTTAGCCTACACCTCCCACTAGTATATGACCCTAGTACCTATGCTACATTTGTGAACACCTATGCTACAATGAGAAATGAAATAATTGTAGGTGGCTAACACCCTTGGAATTGGAAATGAGAGAAAATGTGACAACAATTAAGTGCCATTGTCAAGGAAGTAAATGCCTAAAGTGAAAGCAAATCACGCATTTTGTTCATGTGAGAAAGAACGTCCTTTAAAGACCATCAATAAAACATCTCTCAAGGAAAAGGAGTATGAGAATGCTTCCATTTTGGATAAATGAGGAGATTTTAAACTTAGTTAAATGCTTGGAAATGTTGACATGCAAAGATAAACTAACTAACCACAAAAATTAATCCTCTAAACGCTCACATTCTATAAAAGCATTACCCGTACCCTTAATCTTTTCCCATTCACCTTTGCAAATCCCTCTCCTTTTAAATATCCTTCACTTTTTTTCTATCTCCTCCACCACCCTCCCTCAATTCCCCCCCTCTACCACCACTTTTTCCATCCATCTCACCACCCTCCACATCCACTTTTTGTTCACCATCTCCACTCCCTCCACTACAAATGTTCCACAACAAAAAGGGCTACAACCCATCCTAATCACAAATGGAATACTTTCAACACATGAAAAGAATCAAAACCAAGATATCCAAAGTACACTAGATACAAAGCTACATGCATCAACAAAGATAGATAAATCAATAATGGCATGTGTAATTAAAGGATGGAACACAATCAACCATACATTGCACAAAATGATGGGGTTGCACTTTCACCAAATGCATATCCACATGTGGACTCAAGCTCAACTCTGTATACTAGTCCAGCTTGCCAACAATCCTATGGACTCAAGTAAAAGACTACTCCAAAAGGGTAGAGAAAGAGCCGAAAATGATAGAACACCCGTTTTTCTCACTCCTTCCAAGCAGATTTAGGTCGCAACTTCAGGAGGTGACTCTCTATACTCCAAAAAGGTGAGGAAAGAACTGAAAATGAGAGAACACCCATTTTTCTCACTCCTTCCAAGCAAATTTAGGTCGCAACTTTGGTTTCTAAGAGAGAGTGAAATAAGTAGAGAATGAATGAAAGAGAAGAGGGATGAACAGAGCTTGGATAGAAGTTTCTGTGAGAGATTTTTGAATGTGGAAGAAAAACATGAGCAAAGAGGAGAGAGAATGACTAAGCAAGAGTGGAAAGAAGATATTTTGAAACCAGTTACCAGAAAGTGGCGGGAATGATTGTTTGAAACATTTTGGAAGAGAGAGAATAGGCAGAGAACTAGTTAGGAAGTCAAAGTTTAGGCCAAATGGTTGAACCAAATGGAAAACATAAGCATAGTCCTAGCTAGGGGATAGTTTGCCATGGGAGGAAAACAAGGAGGCTGGACATGGTCAGGGCAGGCTTGCCAAAGATAATTTTTTATTGTGAACCACCAATGATGTTTTTTGGGGTATTTTGAATAAAAACTAAAATTTCTCGTAGATTTGGGGAACCTCTATTACAAAGAAGTCCACATGGCATAATCTCCTTCATAAAAACCATATTCCCTTATCCAATCCTCTAATATTTTAGTAATTCTCCAAAGGGCCCCTTTTTTAGTCCAAATTTTTTGTAATGTTAGATCAAAATATTGTTAGCAATTAGACATTGCCAAATTGAAAGAAATCAATTGGTAAGACCTTTGCAACAAATCACAAATCAAAGCATGAATGCACACATTGCTATCATAAGCATGCCAAAAGCACAAGTGTATGAGATGACCATAGCACAGAACATGGCATCCACACATAAAGCATTAAGGCACATGGAAGAACAGCATCAAGCTACATCAAGCAAAGAAGAAAATGCCATTGACATCAAGCATTGAGAAGCAAAACCCTTGCGACCTTCAGCCCACACATTTGTAAATCAAGCCTAGCAACCTGAGAGTAGCTATGAAAGCACTCAAGAGAGGTATTGACATGTAGAAACCACACTTGACCACCTTAAGTAGCAATGTATTCACTAAGGGGAGGTGATGGCTTTGTAACTCACATCTGACCACCTTGCCAAAGGATCATGGCACCAAGGGGAGGTGTTGAGATGTGGTGCCATGAGCACATAGATTAAAGGCTAAGGTATGGTGTAGGAAAGAATTAAAGTAGCCACCCTAGTATGTGTACTACATGATGTGGAAATGTGGATTGAGGATATCCACAAGGAGAGATGTGGATCAAAGGATCACATAGATGTTGACTATTCAAAGGGCACTCTCTATATAAGAGGCCCATCATGTATTGCTGAGTGTACACACACTTGTAATAGATTGAGTATTGCTTACTGTGTGTCTCTCTCATGGAGTTTCTTCTATGGTTTGATCCTTCGTGATCTTTGTGCTCACTGAGCGATAGATTAGGCTAAGTACGATCCGCACTTTGTCACCAATGACCATGCTGGATAACTTAAATATCACCGAACAAATTTTCATACAAATATGCCAAAGTCCTAGAGCATGATCAAAAAAATCATTTAAGGAAGTTAAATCAAGGGGGGAAACCTCTTACACCCAAAATTTCTTAGTTTGTATACCCCCACTAAACAAGGCTTTCCCCCCAAAAAAAATAGTAAAAGTAGACCATGCTATAGATAAACCACAGTTTCACAACCTGCCCGTCAGCTCTCTTTAACACAAAGGCCATTCTTTTTGGGGGATTGAGCCATGTAAATAACATAAGGTACTGGGCATTATGCCAATAAAAGTCAATACAACCCCTTGCATCTGTTGTAAACACTGCATCCGGTTACAGCTTCCTTCAACCTTCCCAACAAGGATTTAGACCTGAACCAATCACAGTAACCCACCTTTTTCCAAGTAACTGAGCCAGGCTTCATGGGAAAATGATTAAAATTAAAAAAACACACATTGTAAGCAAACAATTCCAAGTACGAAGAGGCCAAAGGTACCAATTCAAAAAGAGGCTCTCTCCTCTTTTTTCTCACAAAAGCAAAATCTATAAGTTCTAGATGTCGATAAATCTCCAACCATAATCATTTTGTATAGAGAAATTTTAGACCCACAAACACATATACATGAGGGCAAATGCTCAATCAATCAAACCCCTAAATATCAAATCACCATGAAGAAGGGCATCGTCATATTTGAAGTAAAGCCCATTCAAATCTCAATAGCCTGAACTTGATAGACAACACCTTAACACTTACAATCAGGCCTAAACTTGACACTCAGTCTCTTAGTACTTAAGTTGAGATGGCATGCTAGAAAAAGGGGACATTTCAAAGATACATGCAATACATAAGTGATTATGGAAAGTAGTGAAACCAATCTGTAGGCAACAATTCATAAAACAACATTTTCGAAGGTCTTTCCATCCCCTTCATTTCATGAGATCAAAAGTGTGTTAGTCATAGATAATCTCCCACAAAAATCCTTTGGCAACATATCACATATAGAGCTAAATGACAATACGTGGGGAGGAGATAGCCAAGATGATCATATAAGATCTTAAACAGAGGCATTTTTGGGGGGGGGGGGGTAGTCTATGAGCCAACCCAAAACCAAGAAGTTTTTGGCACATTGGCTCTTAGGCTGCCAGTACAATCGATCGATCCCATGAATTTGAAGCACATATAGTATAAGGCAGCAAGTAACCTCATAAAAAAAACTTTAACCATATCTTGTCAGATCTACTCCATCACATTAAGCAAGAGACCGACTATACTATACTCATGTTCACATATCTGCCAACAACTAAAGGAAGTAAAGATGAAAGAAGTAGCCAGCAAGCCCAATCATCAAACCAAGTAAAGATGGTCTCCTAGGCCTTGAGTAGTGCCAGTAGCTTGAGTTGGCCACCATTCCATATGGTTCAAAGGTGGAATCAGCAAGTGAGTTTTGCCCATAAATTAGCTCATCACACCAGGCCATATGGTAAGTCATTCTATCATGCGAGCTCATCTCAAGGTCCAAGCTCACAGACAATCTAAATTAGATGCTGGTACCACATACGGATTGCTCCAAGTCTATGTGGCAAGTTATTAAAAGGATCTACTCACTAGGAAGTGGTCTCCGAGACTAGAATACACCGATCCTCCAACCCATCATTGAGTGCAAACAAACTTCACAACAAGTATATTGCATCTTCATGAGCTAGGCAGCTTTCCATCTACTAATACATAGCAACAAAGGTTGCCAACATCACTAGATGTGAGTATAATCCTCTTGTCTTCACACTTACTATAAAGAAGAATGATCATATGATCAAAAGAATGTAAAGTAGGGAATAGAAAGCAAAAGTGTGTTTGACCTAATTCATAGGTATGTAGATCGCCGGTTCTACCAAAAAATCAAAGCTATCCATGCCAATTTATAAGATTGTGGCTCTAGCTCAACATAGTTCACAATATGCGGGCTATTCATTAATAAGAAAGATCCTCAAAGGATGAACTTCAAATGATATGCCAAGCCACCCAATGTATCATAAACTTCACACAACTCATTCCTAAATGGTGGCTCAGCATACTAGTGACACGGGCAAAGAGAGAACAATTACCAAAGTCTATTGTTTTTGCTAGCCAATGAAAGACTCACATCACACTTCAAAGGTTTGGTTATCTTACTTCCCATATCTCCCTAGTCGGTTCATGGGCTTAGAGCCTCCAACTTCTTGGGAAATAGCTCAACCACATCCCAAAATTTCCTTAGAGCCAAGATATATTCCAGGAAGGCAAAGCTATGCGACTATAGAGTGTTGGTCAAACATGTGGATGGTTTCCAAGATTTGGCAGCTCGTCCTCCCTAAACCTCTCTCGAATCGTGGAAGCTCACCCAATTTAATGGACTTCGCACAATAGAGGAGGCTCTTTAGAACTAGGTAGGAGAAACTGAAGGGATCAATTACTACATTCAATGTCTTCACGTTTAGTATTTCCAAAGCCTTCACGTTTAGTATTTATAGGGACTATAGGACCAGCAAGCTGCCACAGCCTAGACCGACATCCCTTCATGCTTTGTATTTTTAGAAAATACCAAACTAGCGAGATGCTACAACATTTCAAGCTTGTCGTTTGAAAAATAGTGCTAGATGAAAGCCATTCACTAAATACAAAGCTAGAGTGTATGATAGACCTAGTTGGGATCCATTCAAATGAGGAGACTGAAAAGATCATTTTCATCTTCTTTGAGCCTTTGTTTCATTCTAGCTACACAAATGCTCTGCTTCGATGGATTCATGTAAGTCTCTCTACTCATTCCTTTATGCATTCCATTTTCATTCTCTTGAGAGTCAAGGATATGTTTTCCCTCCTTCATACATGCTCTCAAAAGCATTTTCCATGCTCACTCAGGATAGTAAATGCCTAGATATCAGCTTGGTCCTTCTGTGTAGCCATGGGCCAATTCCCACATAGTGTTATTATCAATAAGAAGAAGCACTCTCTTATGGACTAGAGAGTTGTATCTCTCTCTTGCAATGTACTTTTGGTCTCCATAATGAGTGTAAATGGGCACATGTTCCAATACTTCCTATAGATCCCCAAATATCTTCTCTGCTAGTCTCTAGCCAATAAGGGTTGTTAGTGGAGATACATGGCCCAATAGCTAAGAGTAATTTTTTATGTACCACTTACACCATTTCAAGGCCACCATACATGTATAACTGGATGCATCCATCCTTCCTTATTATAATCCATAAGGTGAAATACCATGGGGGTTAGAAACTTCATAGGTCTGACTTTTCAATTTGAGAAGATTCATAAAAAATCAAGAAGCAACCCGCATGTCCTTATTAATAGAACAAAGGATCAATATAATTAGTTATGACTGATTTTCAATTTAAACCCAACATCGAACTTAATGGTAAAGTGTTTCAATAAGGGTCTTGACTTGGTAGTCCTGTCCATCAATAAGCCAATTAAACATCATACATATACGTAATCCATAAAATACAACCAACTTCCATCTCAAAAATGATCTTAATTTAACCCTTCTATCTATAAAGGCCAACTATATTCCATCCATAAATTTCCTTACGATTCTGGAAAATAAGCAAACCTTCTATCATTAAAATCTATATATGCAAATTGCTTACCAACCACCCATTTTTGGGTTTTCCATTAATATATGAAATTACCCAAGCTTTACGTTGGATACTAAGTCGATACATATTCCCAGAAACAAAGGTCCCCAAGGGGAAGGGGGTGTGTGTGTGTGTAGACCAATAGAAAATAGAACTACATTTAATGTATTTATATTATATTTATACTAGACCCATAGAAGATAGGACTAGTTTTTATGTACTTATGAGAGAATTCATCAATTTAAAGATACAATTACAACCTAATCATCCTGCTAATTTTCCATGTGCATGCATGGGTAGATCATTTGCCTTGCTACATTTTTTGTATCTGGTTGCACTTACCTATCACCATCCCAAACAAGCAGAGCATTAGCACATTAAGGCTTAAGAGGGGAAGACAAGTAATTTATGTACAACCTGGCTAATTATCACCTTAAACAAAATTGATGCAAGAATGAATTGATCTAGAAATGTATCATGACTCAAAGAAAATATTGTACATACATCTACTATGGAAGTATTGATAATATATTTCCACTAAAGTTGCAAAGACTAACAATGCCATTCTATATGTTGAGCTTTACCATGCTATGAGGAAAAAAATGAATGCCTTAAGATCAACATAGATCATGTAGTCAGCCTATACCATATTCAAATGCATAAACATAGATCATGCATTCAACCTATACCATAGTCAACACACAAACACACACACACACACACACACAAATAACACATTCATTCAAATAAATATACATTCACATAGCATATACACACACATACAGACTCATATATATTCGCACGCTCCTAAGTAATGGAAGATAAACTTGAGATAAGCTAGTGTGAAAATGATGCTAAACTGCCCTTTTACATTAAAATTAAGTAAGGGTAGGCACACAAACCATTTGCCCTTTAGAAAACCCCTAATACGCATAATCATATCCCTAAAGGAGAAAGGGTTTGTATGCCTACCCTTACTTAATTTTGGTGTAAAAGGGTAGTTTTACATCATTTCTACACGAGCTAATCTAAAGTTCATCTTTCATTATTTATGAGCATATGAATGTACATGTGAGTGTATATGTGTGTGTATATTTCATGTACTTATTGGAATGAATGTAAAAGTCTATGTGCATGGGTGTGTGTGTGTGTGTGTGTGTGTGTGAGAGAGAGAGAGAGAGAGAGAGAGAGAGAGAGATGTACATGTTTGCATGTGAGAGAGAGAGAGAGAGAGAGAGAGAGAGAGAGAGAGATGTACATGTTTGCATGTGAGTTTCCCTGGCTATCAGACCACTAACCTCTTTTTGTGTGTTTTCATCGATGAAATGTCCAATCTATGTATGCACATATGGCCACCTAACTACCTAGCTTCCTTTCCTTCAAAATGAACCCTACACAGATATGGAGAGAGAGGGTCTTCAATCATTATATGCCAATGTCATGATTTTTCCATATGCATGTGGAATTATCCATAAGTCTAAAGAGCCAAATGTCTAATGCATGCAAGCCACCTTCACAATTAATCTATTCCACACATGCATTTGGCATATTTACAAGGTAGCCTATTTGAACCTTACATGAGGTGCAACCTCATCATCTCCAACACCCACCATGAATGCATCATCGAGTGCTACCTGTCATCACTAGGATCTACACCACCTCAAGTTACATTATGATCACTAGGAATTACAATTCATAATAGTGTCAGATGTCACCTAGATCATGCATCAAACATGCGATAGGGGTGTAGAGAAATAGATAGTTAATAATGTTTTGAAATTTTCACCAACTTCGATAACAATTGTTGGAGTAGCTAGATGTTGCCTCACATTCATGCCACATACCCACATAGCACCACCTAACCACTTGGCCTATGCTTCTTTGAAAGGTTCCCTATAGGTATATGGCCTCTCTCTTTAGTCATTCTGCTAATGATTATGATTTTTCCATGTGTATGATCCATAAATCTAGAGAGTCACATATCTAATGTATGCTAGTTCCCTTCATTTTAATCCATTTCCATACATGTATTTGGGCTATTTCAAGGCCTATTTGAACCTTACATGAGAGTGAGGTCCTTACATCCAACAAGGTCATCAAGTTTTATGCCCTTGTCTAGTTGAGATATTGATGGCTTAGAAAAACCATTTGGAACATCGCACCATTGTTTGAACACTACCTTTTCTTTATAATATCTTGCAAACAAGAATAATCATAAAGCTCCCTAGATCCCCTTCTAGACAAATTAGTGCGAGTTTATTAGGGAGATCCTCCTAGGAAAAGAACGTGAGTTTATTTGAGGAGAAACTCACATAACATTTTCTAAGAAGAACACTACTTCTTTAGGATCTCCTGCAGTAAAAAATAAACCTAAAATACCTTGGATACCTTTCTAGACAAATTAGTGTGAGTTTCTTAGGGAGATCCTCCTAAGAAAATTATGTGAGTTCTTTTGAGAAGAAACTCACATAATATTTTCTAAGTTGAAGAGAAATTTAGCTTGAACTAATTTAACCGCCAATATTATTCCATTATTTAAAACTCTTCCTCACTTACTTACAAATAGGAATCCAAGAGGGGTCTAAGTGTTGTTGGGGAGTGAATTTGAGATTAGGAAGGACTCTGAAATAACATACTTGATCAGTTTCGATGGATACACTTCATAATTCATCAATCCCCTCCAAGGTTACCTCAAATTACACGACTATAAGTTCATACTCCTCCAATAACAAATCCAAAAGATCAAAAGGAAATTATCTAACCCCTCTAGTAATCTAGCTAGAGATATCTAAGTCCAATTGCTTTGAGGATGAAGAAGAGGAAATGAAGGAACAAGGAGATTGTGGTGAAAACATGTTCAACCAAAAGGAATTCAATTACAATTCACAACTATTATAGTTGAGCTATGATGAAATTATCTAACCCCTCTAGTAATCTAGCTAGAGATATCTAAGTCCAATTGCTTTGAGGTTGAAGAAGAAGAATGAAGGAACAAGGAGATTGTGGTGAAAACATGATCAACCAAAAGGAAGTCAATTACAATCCACAACTATTATAGTTGAGCTATGATGGAATAGCTAATCCAATACCAAGAGGATTTTAAGCCATAATCAATGGAATAGAGTAGCTAAACTAGCAACAATAACAAAGGTAGTTTGTAAATGCTCCAACACCATGAATCCCTACAAAAATTTCCATTATTTCATAAAAGTATCTACAGAGTATCCCTACAAAATACTTTCAATATTATATCCAAGTATGCAAAATAAATCAACTCAATGGCAATGTAAAAAGGATCAATGCCTTCTTACTATGCCTCAATGATGAAGCATGGGACCTGAATAGGATTCAAGAAAACTTCTATATGATATTCCAACTGACATGAAGTATGATCCCTTGAACCTCCTCATTGTAAAAAAGTCCTGTTCATATAAAGTGCACTTTTTTAATCTAAATTTAAATGAAGATGATAGATTTTCAAAAAAAATCAATCAAATGGGATCCAAAGACCTAGGGGAAATTGTGTCAAATTAGTAGTTCAACTATCACTATTCCTAGGTGCCAAACAAAGTCAACTTTACATAAATTAGTTCTCATGTTGGTTTCCTTTAAGCTGGAGATGAGTGCAATTGATGTTCCACTTAGGCAATAATAATGAGATTGAACCATGAATTATTAGTGTGAGGACAAGGATCTTGCGTGAATTCAGCTTCCCACTTGTGCAATTTACATTCTCTCTCTCGTCACCACGGTAAAACCTCTCCAAATTTTGGCATTCAAGGAGAGTCCCTTTGGCACCTTTTTCAAAGGTCAAGGAGGTCGGAAGATAGCTGAAGAACTTAAATTTATATATTTTGATAAAGTACAAGTGTCTGATAGTGGATTAGGTAAAGATCATTGAGCTCAGCAACTTGTTACTTCCAAATGAGAAAGAAGCTCATTGGCTTGGAGAGTTCTATTTTATTGACATCATATTCATCGCCTTTCTACTAGGTATTAGGACAATGGGATTTTGCTTAGCCCTTTTGATTGAGCCACAATTCCTAATCTAAAGATGATAAAGTATATGTAACAAGTCATCCAACACCACACATTACAAAGATATGGTGGTCCACCTATAGGAGGATAGAAGTTGAAGGAAGAAACGTCCTTGAATGAGTTTGAAGGGAACACATTTCATTCTTGGGCCTCAAAGATAGAGCTTGAAATGTGTGAGTACTAGGGCTGTTCAAGGTGCCTCTGTTGTAGAGGTGATGAAGTGGGTGATCGAGGAATATGTATATGTACCAAAGAGAAGTAAAGAAAAGATGCAAAAATTTTAAGATTTTAAATACAGGGATATTCTAAATGTTTTCTTGCTTGCACTTGTTATATGATTCTTTTCAGAGTGATCACTTGAGGTAAGGTTATGATTGAAAAATTGTGACTTCTATTAAAATGTGAGGGTTTATAGGTCTAAATGGGATCAAAATTGGTAGGGTACTTGGTTCAACTATTTCTAGGTCACTACCAAGTTTTGTTTCATTTGTATCAATGTAGTCTAGCATTCAGTGGATGCATCGCAATTTAGTGCATATGTAGGATTAAGATTGAAAATTGATGCCATTTATAAAAACATGAGCCTTCAAAGGTCTAAGTGGCACCAAACTTTGTAGTATGCTTGGTTTAACCAATTTTATATATCCATACCAAGTTTTGTTCATTTGGATCAATGTAACCCAACATGCCCTTGACCCTTATTTAGTTCCTAGTCAGAGTTCGTACCAAACTTGGTAGTGTGCTTCGTTGTATTATGTTTTAAATCCCCACCAAGTTTTATTCTGCTCAAATGAATCAGAATGCTTGATATACTATTTTCTAGATCCCTACCAAGCTTTGTTTCATAATGTAGCCCAACCTACCTTTGATGGTGGATACCAATTTAGTGCAAGATTGAAAAATGATGCAAACTATTAAAATGTGAGCGTTTGAAGCTATAAATGGGATCAAAATTGGTAAGATGTTTGGCTTAACTAGTTTACTGCTTTATACCACGTTTTGAATCAATTGCATCAATGTAACCCAACATGCCCTTGACCCTAATTTCATGCCTAGGTAGAGTTTGAATTTAAAAATGATGACATTTATTAAAGTGTGCGGCTTTGCAAGTTTAAATGGGGAAAAAAATTGGTAGGATTCTTAGCTACACTATGTTTTAGATACCTACCAAGTTTTATTCATTTGATTGAATCAAACTTGCTAGGATGCTTGGTATCTAAATCCCTATCAACTTTTGCTTCATTTGGATCAATGTACCCAACATGCCTTTGATGCATACCAAGATAGTACCTGGGGGGTCATGATTAAAAAGCGATCTAGTAAAATGTGAGTCTTTGTATGTCTAAATGGGACCAAAATTGGTACAATTTTTTGTTTCACTACTTACTAGTAGACAAGTTTTGTTCTATTTGAATCAATGTAGCCAAACTTGCCCTTGATGTACCCCAATATAGTGTTTGGATAGGATTATGATTAAAAATAGGTCCCAACCGATTTTTGTTCCATTTGGATTGATGTAGCCCAACATGCCCTTATTGCATCTCAATTTAGTGCCTACGTGGGGGTTAGGATTAAAAAACAAGGACATCTATCAAAATATGAGGATTTTAAGGTCTAAATGGTAGGGTTATTTTTTGCACTGTGTTCTAGATACCGACCCAGTTTTTGTTCCATTCGGATCAATTTAGCCAAACATGCTAATGATGCACCCCAATTGAAGTGTGTCTTTACAAGTCAAAATAAATCTAAAATTGGTAGGATATTAGAGGCAGACATGACCTTAAGTTCTATAAACTTTGGACTTCCAAAGTAAATTGCAAGGGAATGAATATTCATGTTAATTTTGTTTGAAGGCATTGATATAAGCATTGGGAAAAACCTAGAAAAAAAGGAATGGTAGCAGTTTTGCAATCTTTATTTCGATGCTTGTTTGGGGTTGTTTCGATGTTTATACCAACTCTTTATTTTTAAAAACCTAGAACCTACCATTTCACATGTTTTTGCCTTTCCTTGCCCCCTCATCACCTCATGCTCTCAACATACTTGCTCCCAAACCCCATTATGCCATTCTAGCTTACAAGTCTAAAAAAAGAGGCAACTAGATTTGCGGCAGGCAGCCTTTCCATCATGGGAGCACGTAACTACTAACTCAAAATTGAACCTGAATCCTAGTATTTTACCAAAATTTTAGGGGAAAAAGCTAATGAGTAGAATTGTGACAGGAGACATGACACATGGTCCGTTGAGGACATGATCCTCCTTGCAAATGTCAGGGGTGGTGATTTATTATTGATTTTGTGATGTCCATATTTTGGAAGCTAAAGTCCAACAAATATATGAATAAGGCGATACAATAACTGATCCTCGTTGAAGTCTATACAATATCGTCTCATGGACTACAACCATATGAATAAGGGTGTCATCATCCTTTGATCTTATATCCAGCTTGGATTTTCTTGCTTCCTCGCATTGATATAACATGCATTCAAAGAGAAGAATGTTGTAAGAATTCAAAATGAAAACAAGAAATTTTGAATGGATGAGCAATTAATATTTATATGATAATATATAATATATAATTATTATAACCACACATAGTGTGGGCGGGGAGGTGGTGCGCTTCCTTCCCCAAAGAGCTATAATTTGAGGGAACAAGCCCTTCCCTAGGTGTCGAGATAATGCCTATAATATTAACGTTAAGAATAGTAGCGCTGAGATAAGTCTCACAAATAGATAAGATACTAGCATATTACCTGAGTGTCAATAGTCATAATCACAATCAAATGTCGATAAAATCACTACGAGCAGCGCGCTAGGAAAAATTCAAATTCTCATCCTCTTTTTATTTGATCTTAGAGACAATATCCCAAAAACTTGCCAATGTGATCTTCAGAGGATTTGCATGTGTCCTTGAGCAGGATGATTCCAAGATTCTAAAATTTTTCAGTAGACTGTGGACATCACAAAAAGACAACTACCATTATAGGAAGTCTAAAGTAGTGCATGTAACTTTCTCACTCTCCACTTAGCCAAAGTTACCACCTTGTAAACAATTTTTGTAGCCTATTAGTTAATGGTCATTTCTCTCATTTTTTCATACATTTAGTACTAGATAAAATAGACAAATGGTTTAGTGATGTTCAATTTTCCCTTCAATACTCAGATGAATAATAGTAGCACATCAAACAAAAGACCATCAATACACACTCTCCTCTCGAACATACCTTTTTTATACACATCTATAAGGTTCAAGAAAGCTTGAATCCTAGGTGCCAAGTCTTACACAACTTCCTCTCCCACTCTACCTCTGTTACATCAGCCATAATCTCGGGATTGTTTGGTGTGGATATAACTAACTCATTACACTGGTTCTATTTCAAAATACAATTTCAAGCTAACTCATTACACTTCAAAATCTTACACAAATGTAGACTTATAATGCGATGGTATTGTCGATTGATTGCTTGATGGAGGAAGGCGCATGTCTTTTCCCATGTATATGTGTTGCACCTTTGCAAGAAATCCTTTCTTCCCAAGCTTGGACTTCATGATGCGGCCCTTCCATTCATGCAAAAGATCACCTCTTTTGCTCTTGGGAAGCTTATGTGGACCCTTGGCAGATCCTCTCATGACTATCCAATCATTCAAGTTGTAGGTGCAAGGCACCCATTCACCCAATGCATTTTTGCTCCTGTGGGACACAGAGTATATGTATGGTCTCCTCACCATGCCTATACAGAGGTCACAACAGCAATAGTGGACTAGAAAGTGCAGCTCCGATAGAGGGAGAGAGAGAGAGAAGGTATAGAGGGTGCAACTAAAGGTTGAGAGAAGCTCCAAGAGGTGTTGTAGCTAGGAATGGAGGGAGAAAGAGTAGAGGGGGATGAGCAGCTGCTCCAGGAGGTGTTGTAGCTAGGAATGGAGGGAGAAAGAGCAAAGGGGGATGAGCAGCCACTACAGGAGGTACTTAGCTAGGAATGGAGGAAGAAAGAGTAGAGGGGGATGAGCAACTATTGCTGTAGGAGGTGTTGTAGCTAGGAATGGAGAGAGAATGAGCAGCTGCTACAGGAGGTGCTAGAGAGGGAGAAACACAGTGGATCAGAGCAAGAGGGGGCAGAGAAGATGCCAAATGAGTTCCCACGTTTGAAAAATGGAGGGAGAATGGAGCTGGACCAGAGAAGAGGAGGGGGCAGGCCTGTAACAAGCTGAGAGGGGGGAAAATTTTACCCAGAAGGGCCCACTGCCTCTTGAATGACTTGTAGGTTCATTTGGGGGAGGTGCATATGGGAAAAGGGTCAAGCATGGGTTGAGGGGGGGGGGGGATGGTTTGAGTGGTCCTGGGTGTAAGAGGAGTAGCCAATAGGGGCTGTTTGCAAGTTTTCCCACCCTCCACCTCAACATGGCATTGCCCCACAAAAAGGAGCACTCCCATTGGTATACCTCAAATGCCTCACTAATCCCTTGAAATTAGGAAACACTAATTGGGGGCCCTTTGGAGACCCCAATTCTCCCCTAATGCAGATAAATGTCTGGAGTTGTCTCCTAGGTATTGTGGACCATTCACAATACTTAAGAGGATTGGAGAACTTGCTTACAAATTAGCCTTACCTGAGGGAATACATGATCTAGAGTACATCCAGTTTTTCATGTTAGTAGGCTAAAAATAAAATCAGGAGATGATGATAATCTCATTGGAAATGAAGTCCTAGTTGAACTCATTGAACCCGCATCTTTACCACATGAACTAGAAAGAATTTTAGATAGACAAGAAAAATATATGGCAAGAATGTTTGGTTAAGTGGAAAGATAGATATGAAGAGAGCTCAACATGGGAAAGGGTAAGTAGGCTCCAGAGGATTTTTTAAATGTTTTTTAATTCTTTATATAAAGCTAAGATACGTAGAGAGAAAATAGCATGCTTGCCTCTACTTTTCATAGTTTTTACTTTTTCAACACATTTACACCACTCATACTCTTCAACGTGTGAAATTTTTCAATAATTAATGCAAAGGCTAAGATATATAAAGAGAAAATGGTATGTTTGCTTTTGATATTTTTGGGTTTCTTTTCAAAGCTTTCTCTTTGTAAATACATTCACACACCTCCTACTCTTGAAGGTTTCCAATATCTTTTACAAAAGAGCTAATGTACATATGGGTTCTCAGATGGTGGTGTGTATTTCCAAGTTTTAGGCTTTGTTCATGAGGTTTTTCTTGCATAACGGTTTTATATAAAGTTAATATGTTTTTAAGTTTGGGGCTGCTTGAATGTACATTGTTTCTATTGTGTATATATTGTTTCTAGTTTAGAGTTTTATTGGTTCTAAGTTTAAGGTTGCTTAAATATAGACTAGAATGGCATCTAGTGGTTCAAGAGCAAAAAAAGGACTTTTACTACCTAGGGCAGTCGCACGGAGAAAGTTGGAAAATTTCTCCAAAAGCTAGACCCTAAGGAGAGGGGGAGGCAGAGGGAGAGTCTCATGCAAGAGTTTGCAGTGGATCGAGAAAGGGCCCAAATCATGAGCCAAGGGGTCTCTATCCCTGTCTCTTAGCAATATTGTGGCTCTTTGAAAGCCAAACATTGAGGATCATGCAAGAGTTTTCAGTGGATCAAAAAAGGGCCCAAAGAATTAGCAAGAGAGTCTCTATCTCTAACTAAGCACATAAGTGCAAGCGAGTCATCACCAACATCATTCCACAGATGGGAACAATATGCAAAATGTGGATCTGAAAGCATTGACAAACTTTCTAGGTGCTATCGATGATAAAAAATAAATAGTGGTTGGTAGCAAGGGTATGGCTATAATAAAACATATGGCTCAACTATGCACTATGGAATATAAGCAAGTATTGATGGATTGACAATACCAATTGGATTCATAGAAAAATAACGTGTTTAATCACTTGCATGCTGAGGAGATGTTGGGTTTTTTAATGAAATCTTAGGTACATGCATTTGATAGTTCATATATGTTGTAAAATGTGCCAAGTTGTGAAGACTAGAAAAGATTTGAGTCATAAGCCTATGAAAGTGAACAAATTACACCCATGAGAAAGTGGGAAAATCCCGTGGGCTCAACTCTACTAATCCTACCAATGTTTTTCTAAACGTGTATTTTAGAAAATTAGGTGCTCATTTGTGTTTGAAACACAAACTTGGGTGACCATGGCTTTTTTTTCCTAAAAATTGCAAAAAATAGCCAAACTTTGACAATCTATAACTTTTGGTCAACAAATCCAAATGGGATCATGTAGCATATCAAATCAGATGGCAAAAGATGATCTTAGAATTTTATCTTGTTTTTTGCACCATCTAGTAAAGTTATGTAGTTATGGCTAGTTTCCTTCACTAAGTTTAAAGCATGATTGCCCATTTTAGGATATCATTTCTCAAGGGTGATGATGGTAGGATATCCCACTTAGATGATCCTCTTTTAGGGGGGGTCTTTGGGGGGAAAAGCAATGGATTCTCCACATACTTTGTAAGTACTCTAAAACTTTATTATTGTGGAATGTAATAATGCTTCAGAATCACATGCAATGTATGTTGTACTTTTAGCACTAGGTTATGAACATGGGATGCATGTAGGAGGAGTATAGATATGCTTATAGAAATGGAACAAGTGCATTGTTTGAGAAAATATAGAAATCCAAGGAAGAACTTGTATCTTTATTGATGTAAGTGAAATGTCACATCTATGCTATGCTTCTAAATATAAACCTTTCACGAAATTTCTTTGCACTTGTAATATGCATTCTTTCATAAGAGAGAGCACTTACCTTGGATTTCTATGTCGAGTAGCAAGGGGGGAGGTGAAGGAGAGGACGAGGTATCGAAAGAGACATGGAGGTCCACCTCATCATGTGGGAGCCACTTTTTGGGCAAAGTAGCATGTAGCTATAATGGCGAACTCTTCTGAAATCTCTCCCTCCTTGCTCTCATACATACAATTTTTGATGTAACATTGGCTCCTTCTGGTTTCCCTTTTGGGCCCTTATACACATCAATAGATATATACAACCAAAAGTAGGGATTAGGGCTTGGTCGTACCCTAGTCCACCCTTTAAATTTGTCCCAAAAACCAAAAGTGTTGATATAAGCATATAAAACTTGAGTGTAATACATCCAAAGTGAATATTTTTCAAGCTCGGCTACAATTTGACGTCGTGTGGCCATAAAAACTTGCAGATGAGATTTGGCCCACTTTTTGTTTTGTTTTGAGGGCTTCCTCGTGTGCTAGATGTATTTATATGCCTTATTCCATTATGATGTCTATGTAATATGGTTGTTCTGAGCTCCATGGATTGTCTTGAGATAGTGTTGATCCTTTATGGAAGGTCACCTTCCCTCCTAGATTCCTTTATGGGATATGGCCTATGCTCCTATCTTTCTTTCTTTGATTCAATGGTTCTTTGTCCCTCAAAAGTCAAGGGAGGCAGTGAATCACCGCTTGTGTAAGTCCTATTTACTACTAGAACACATTGCACCACCATGTAGCCTGCTACCATGTGTCTTTAAACTTTCTTTACTCTTGTCTTTTGTGTCAATGGAGGAGACAATCACCAAAGGGAAGTCATGAAGGCAGCATATTTACTTGAAACTTGAGATGTTTGATCCTCTCTAAGGAACACTCCTATCACCTACATTCAAGACATTATGTAAAAAAGACATTTGTAGATTTTTGAGGCAATTTAGAAACCCCTTTGTGTATTAAAACCCTACTCACATCAAACTCTTCTCTATATATAGAGATATATCTATATCTCATCTATATAAAAGAGCTTCATTTGAGTAGAGTTTTAAAATGCTAAGGGTACTTAGTAGGGTAGGCTGCTTACAAACATACATTTTTTAAAAACTGAAATCTCTCTCTCTCTCTCTCTCTCTCTCTCTCTCTCTCTCACACACACACACACACACATGCACACATGCACATGCGCACATGCACGCGCGCACACACATGCACATGCACACATGCGCACGTATGTGTATGCATGGATGCAAGCACACACGCAAGTATGTATGTATAAATAAATAGATAAATTATGTATACTCCACCCACTTTTCAAATTAATTCAAGATAGGTCAAAAGAGGGCAAAGCCAAACTAGATAGACTCTCTATAAGCTTGAGACAAGGCACAAATAGGTTATTCACCCTTCAATCATTGACCTCACACCTTCTTTGCACATAGTTTTCTCTTTTGATCCTCAGTCACATACTCAAAAGAAGAGTCCCAGTTCTAGTTTGGCCCCTTTACTATGGAACCATTTAATAAACAATTGTGGAAAAACGTCCCTAACCAGTCTTGTTTGAAGCTTTTGTAATCAAAGCCTTTGTGTTTCTTTCTTCACTTGTCATTCAATGAGAGAATGGCTAGATAGCACTACATTTTAATATACATTTTTCTATTTGTTTACGAGAAGGGATTTTTATTTAGGCATTGAAAGAAAAATGTAAATTACTATAGGGAAAAAGGGTTAGTCTAAAATGCATAACTAGATTTACAAATCGATTGCCTTATGAAGGAATTTCATTGTCACTAGTTTTTGGGCTTGTAAACATTATGAGCAAACTTAAGGTTTGTCCATATCTAGAAGTGAGGGCTATTTACATGCTTGTTGCTATAATTATAAGAAGCTATACTCGACAAACCTCTTATAGGGACGTCATCTACATCTTCATCCTTTCCATCTATGCCTCCCTTAAGAAATCTTGGCCGTTCATTCAAGCAAGCCTCTGTGTTTGAAGAGCTCATGAGTTATACAAACTAAAACTTTTAAGGCATTGCTTATTTTGACCCAACATAGCAAAGGATTTTAGAGGTACTATATTGCTTGCCTTGTTGCTGCAACATGAGCTTGACATGAACTAGATCTGCATCACTACACCAATCTTGTTAGTATTTTGGCCTTGCCTTTTAAGCAAGTCTATTTTTAAAATGGTCATAAGTCAAACTCAAACTTGATTGCAATGCTAATAGAGACTAAAAGTAAGTAGCTAAAATTCTTCTCGGGCATATTGCTTGCCTCCTCTAGGGTCTTCATCTGCATTTCTTCACCATGTCGATCTAGTTGCTAAGGTTTTGCCTTGCATGTAGGGTGTGCATGAGCACAATGCATATGTTGGTGGAACATTGCAAGGTGTGTTCATGGCTTTACATGCTACGGTTATCTTTAATTGAGCACAGTGGATATGTTGGTCGAACATTGCAAGGTGTGTTCAATGGCTTTAAAGAAGTGATGCTGTTATCTTTAACAGAGCTTTGGACTAGGAGCTTGTCTTGCTGGTTGGGTAGGGTTTCCTTCGCAGAGAGTTGTAATGGTGAGTGAGCTCCGAGCACATTTACAACACGTGTGTGTGCAAGCTATACCTCACCTACAGGAGGAGTGCGTGAGAGTAAGACTAGGTTCCTCTCTCTCTCTCTCTCTCTCTCTCTCTCTCTCTCTCTTTCATCAAGCCTCTTTTTCATCAAGCTTCTTGCAGAAGAAAGGAAGGATTCAAAATTAGAGCGTTGAGCCAATCTAAGGTAGGAATTGTCATTTATAGGGTCTTCTTCTTCTTCAAAAGCTTAATGTTTTTCTCTCTTCATCTTCATCTTCATCTTCATCTTCATCTTCAATGTTTCCCCAAACGTGAAGGTTGTTTTTTTTTTTTTTCCTTTTGGGAGCCTGCCTTTTCTGAGACGCCATAGCCGCCTTGCTCTGCCGCCATAGCCATCGTCTCTCCCACCTTCTCTTCTGTGGCGACATTGCCTCCAGAATGTGCCTTCTCAGGGCTTTGCCTCGTTGCTCCTCTCGCTCTGTTTTGAATCACCGCTCTTCTTCTTCTTCTCCTCCTTCTTCTTCTTCTTCTTCTTCTTCTTGCACGGCTCGGGCATCTCTGTAGATCGCTCCCGCCCCTCTCTTCGGGGGGCGCTCCCTTCTCCCTCGATTGCCCCCTTCCTTCCCTCCTCTCTTTTCTTAAATCGCCCCTTTTCAGCGAGAATCGTGCCCCGCTTTTGGAATTCGTCTCAAAAGGAGCCGTCGAGCAGACTCGCGTCGTATTTCTGCGCTCGCCTTTGCATTTGGTTGCACAAGAGGCCGAAAATTGTGGTTCATCGCGCAACTACGCAAATCGAACGCCCTCTGTGAGCTCTGATGCGTATAAAGGGCTTGCGAACGATCCCCGAGGAGAGGCTGGATAGCTCGACGGTCTCATTACGTATGAGCTCTTGGAATGTGAAATGGCACTTAGAAAGAAAGCGGTTTTTGAAGAAACATACAGGCCATGCCAGCATCTTCTGGACTACAGGTCTAAGCATGGAGCTCGAGGGTTTCGTGTATTGCAAAGATGTATCAAGACCGGACCTCTGGGCAGGGCCAGCCTCAAGAAGGAAGGGAAGGAGGTGCCCCGGTGTGCCATTTGTGCGAAAAGCCATGGCAGGCTGTACGCGTGCCTTCTCTGTGCCACCATAGGGTGCTGGGTTCCACCGGATTCGCTTCACGCTCGGGCACACGCGCAGGCAAAGCCTGGTCATGACCTTGCAATTGACGTAGAACGAGCCGAGCTCTTCTGTTGTGCCTGCAATGACCAGGTCTATGATCCAGATTTTGATAGAGCTGTTATCTGTGCCCAATCGGCAGCGTTAAGGCCAAGCGGGAGCGACAGGAAGCTTCGAGGGGACAGGGGGGATTCTACGGTGAACGGTGCAGGATTTAAATGCGAGGATTCGGAGTTGAAGAGGCCAGAGCAAAGGAAGAGGAGAAGGAAAGCAGAGTATCGCCCTTGGGTGCCAACCTCAAGGGAGCAGGCTCTTTTAAGACGGGGATCTACTCCCCTCGATCACGATTCGTCCTTGCCCTGGGGTTTAAGAGGCCTGAACAATTTGGGGAACACCTGCTTCATGAATTCAGTTCTACAAGCCCTCCTTCATACACCTCCTCTAAGAAACTATTTTCTGAGTGATCGGCACAATCGTAACATTTGTCAAGGCCGTGGAGCCCATCTTTGCCTCGGGTGTGATATGGATACCATCTACTCTGCAGCCTTCTCTGGAGATCGCTCTCCTTATAGCCCCGCTCAGTTCCTTCACAGGCTGGTCATTTTCCCTGTGCTCTTCTGATTACACCTGAGGATTTTGTTAGGCTTAGTTGTAAAATGACAGCATTTTTTGCGTGCCTTGAGATTTGAAGTCTCTTCCATGGTTTTGCAGCTGGTGGCAGCATGCTGCAAATCTTGCTGGTTACGAGCAACAGGATGCTCATGAATTCTTTATATCAGCTGTCGATGGGATTCATGCTAATGTTGGCAAGTCATTTCTGTCAGAGAGGAATAATAGAAGGTATTGATCACTAGTCATGGGGCTTCCCTTTTTAATGTGGGTCGTTGATGTTCTTTTGTTGGGTTCTGGAACTGTCGATCTCTTTTCCTTCTGCTCTTTTATGTTGAAGCTCTCTTCGGTGGCTTAGCTGTTGACGAGTTCAATTTCTTCTTTGATGGCAGTGCAGGTGATGGCGATTGTGAGTGCATTGCACATCGTGTATTCTCGGGACTGTTGCGTTCTGATGTAACTTGCACAGTCTGTGGTTTTAGCTCGACAACTTACGATCCATGCCTCGACATATCTCTGGACTTGGAGCCTGGTGCTGGCTCAGATAAAATCTATCCAGATCCTTACCTGGGCAATGGGGATGGCGGCCGAGCTAACAGAGGAGCACAAGGGGTCAGCTTGGGTTTAGGGACTTCCACCCTGTATGGGTGTTTAGACCGGTTTACTAGACCGGAGAGGCTCGGCTCAAATGAAAAGTTCTTCTGCCAAAACTGCCAGGTGCGACAGGAATCAGTGAAGCAGATGTCCTTGAGGAAGCTGCCACTTGTCTTGTGTCTCCATATAAAGAGATTTGAGCACTCATCTGTCCGCAACATGTCTAGGAAAATTGACCGTTATGTACAGTTTCCCTTTCTCTTGGACATGTCTCCTTACCTTTCATCCTCTATAGTGCGAACCAGGCATGGAAATAGGCTTCTTTTTGTGGATGGTGATGAGTCTGACTCTCCCTTGTCCTTTACAAGTCCTCCTGAATTTGAGCTTTTTGCAGTGGTCACTCACTCAGGTAAGCTGGATTCTGGTCACTACATTACATATTTGCGGCTGGGAGGACTCTGGTATAAATGTGATGATGCCTGGGTCACCCAAGTCAGTGATGACGTGGTGAGAGCTTCTCAGGGATACATGTTATACTATGTCCAGAAAACCTTTTCCTACAAGGTCAGTGAGCAATGGCCTGGGAAAGATGGCTTGGCTTCTGGAGACAGCAACGGCAACCACAACAAAGATTTAGGCCATGGTTTGGCAAATGGCTTCTGAGCAAACTGTTGTACTGCATGTGCAACTCTAAAAGGTGCTTACATGGCAATTGCTGTTGCATGGTGAGACCTGCCTAAAGGGGCGAGATTTGAATGAGTCAGCTCTGTCTTATGAGCAATCATCAGTCTGAAAGGTGTGAGGTTGGAAATGCTGACAGTCGGACGACTAGTGAGCAATCAAGTGCTTGATTTCAACATCCTTGCTGATGCCTTAATTTTGGTATGCCATGTTTTGGAGGCGGGTGGGGCATATCAACTTCGAGTATCACGTATGTCACTGCTTGCATCTGTGACATTGCTCTCTTGGATTTAGAGGGATTTAATGGAGGATTCCCTGAATGGCAAGATTGTGATCATGGGAGGAGTGGGTAGCATTAAATTGAAAAAGCTTGATGATGACCACGAGCGCAAATGTAGTGGAATTAATTGGGAAGTTTTCCCACTCTGTTACTTTCACCGCTGAAAGATGGTTTGAAAGACAGCCAAATACTTTTGTAGTGTAGGTGCCATGGATCTAAGCTCATAGGTTTTAGAAGTGGTGTTAAGTTGTACATTCTATTCTTTTTAAGCCATCCAAAATGTGCTAAGCAACATTCTGGTTGATAACTAGTAAATGTCATTTTTTTTTCATAAAGCATAATAAATTGCAAGTGTTGCATAGGGCAGTTGACATGTTATCTGTTGAACTCCACCCCTAATCGCCTCGTTTCCTGACTTGTCATTAAAGATTAGCATGTTCAGCCTATAAAAATGTTCTAAGAAGCAATGCGCATTGGATTGTGCATTAATGTGATGCTCCCATATCCAGTGTGATTATGAAGACAGTATTGAGCACTGGACTGCGAAGGCACCCATGTGGCATTTCCAATTCAAAATGGCGTTTTTTGTCAAACAAGTTTAAAACCAAGTTAGATCTTGGATGGCCATAAAATTCACATCTAGTTGAAAATGCGCTATGGTGTCTAGTTTAAATTATTTTGTAATTTTATTCCATAAAGCTCATATGCATAGGCGAGGGAGTTACAAAGTGGACACTAACTCAAGTTCATCATAAAGCACCACATTGCACATTTGGCATTATACTTTGGCTTTTCTTGTAGGAGGAAACATGGTGGTGTCTATTCCATCATACAATGGCTCTATGGAGTTGGACATTCTTGTATATATGTATTCATATTGACCATGCTCTAATGGAATCATAAGGATATATGAGAGTGCTATTTCAACATCACTCAAATGATGAGTAGCTTAGCTTTTCAAAATGGATTATTATTTGTTTAAGAAAGAAGTATTTTGGAAAACTTTTGTATTGATGTTCTTGCATTTATTATAAGTTATAATTACATTATGGGGAATATACTTCTTTACATGAGCCATTTATAAGGAATATATTTGACTCAATGGTGTGATTGCCCAATTCTTTTCTCTAAAATTGATCCACTAATTTGCACGTTACACACCCTTTCCTTTGAGGTTGTAGCCCCCCCATCTCCTTATTTATTGCAATGGCAATGGTAGTCTAGTCTGCATGATTTTATATTTCAGCATCATTTTGGTCCCCTTCTTCATAACTTTAGGCCAACAATTTAGTCATATTTTCATTCTACTTAAACTTTGTAACCAATGTAGTTGTTTTAGGTAAGAAATCCTTCATGTTTGATTGATCACAACTCTTGTACTCTTCATCTATGGCTATTTGCCCATCCATGTAGCTTTCTTGTTAGTGGCCCCTTCTTCACTATGACAACTTCATGTTGTAGGCCCTTTTAGAGCTTAGAAATCTAGATAAAAGTCACATATGGCTAGAGCAGCCATCCGTTTTGGTCATCTCGTTTCTATGATTAGATAGCTAGGTGGTGGCTGTTGGGATATCTCAAGGTGTATGCCTCAGGCACACCTTGGTTTCTATGTGTGTGTGCTAGAGGCACAGTTAGGTGCCCATAAGCACAGTTAGGTGGTGATAGAAGCCACATAGGATGATTGAGAGAATCTAGGAGCAGATTGAGGAGATGATTGTGGAGCTTAGAGGTCATCAGTGATGTCAGTGATCATGTAAGAGGTGCCTACTTAAGGACCTCATCTTTCTTCATTCCATAAGCAAGAAATCTGAGCTTGTGTTCACTCCATGCTTTCTTCACAGTTTACCAACATGGTATCAGAGCCCTTTGATCCCCCTTGAGCCCATTTTTGCCACATCATCATCATCTTCTTCTTCTTCAGCTTCACCATTTCTCCTCTTTCTTCCCAAATATTGCTAAAGCCTGTTCTCCTTCAGTTCTCCGCCTTTCTCCAAGCCCTTCCTGCTGGAGATACCTCTCAAAGGGGCGAACTCTTGGCTACAAGGAATTGAAGCATCTTCATCTCTGCTGGTCGCCATTTCGCGCAGATTGTCGAATCTCTTTCCTGCGATTTCTCCGAGACTGCTTCATATTTCTCTAATTCCTTTCAGGGGAAGCTTCTCCATACCTTGGGCTATCTTGTGCTGAAATCTGAGTAGCAATGGCTACATATTCAAGGAGAAAACAGAGAAAAACCAGTCGACTTTGAAGAAGCAAGCTATGGCGACCTGAGGCGGATTTGTGCCTCTCCTCTTCAGTGGGTTCTCTCTGGTATATGAGCTTTCTTTTGCCTCAGAAAGCTCCTTTTTCTTTGCTTTGGAGAGTGAGATACAAGCCCTCCAAGTTCAGGCCTCTATTTTTGACAGTTTTGACAAGGTTGTGAATGTGATGCTACATTAGATGCTACTTTAGCATTTTTGAGGTTTTGAAGTTTTGAAAAGCATCACTACACTGTGGCTACAGCTTTGCTTTGAGTTGCTACACCTGGATTTGCTTGGAAAGCTTTTATTTAGCCACCTCTGTGAAGCATGTAAGTGAAAGCATCATTGATTTGTAGTATGAAATTTGGTCACAAGTCTTTGCATTAAATGCTTATACTTTGAAGCTTTTCGGTTATTTTTCTAGCCTTGTAAGAGAGAAGACACTGCCCAATACTTGGGTTAGACCCTCTCATGGCTACCATATTAAATATAGATAAGTTCAATGGTAAGGGCTTCCACACATGGCAGATGAAGGTGAAATTTGCATTGATGAAGGAAAACCTCTAGGGACTTGTCAAACCAGCTTCAACTTCTTCTTCAACAGCCTCCAATGCTAGAGAATCCTCAGCTCCGACACACCTGGCAAGAGATCCTGCTAGAGAGGAGAAAGCATATGGCATCATTGCTCTTGCTTTAGGAGATGATTATATTCATCACATCTCTGACTTAGAGTCTCCTTCAGAAGCTTGGCAGAATCTTGACATTATTTTTGGTGCTAGCTCTCACATCTCAAAATTATCACTTAAAATATCTTTGTTTGAATTGAAGATGGTTAGTGGCACTCCTTTGGCTGCCCATGTCAATTACATGCGGAGTCTTATGACTCAACTTGCTTCTATCAACTCTCCTATCACTACAGATGATCCAATGGCAGTGTTGCTCAAGAGTATGCCTAAAGATTATGATCATATTGTTACCACTTTGAAAAATCTTCCTAATCCTAATCTTGAAGGTCTTATCTCTACTCTCCAAGAAGAAGAAAGGTGCATGGAGCTCCAGAAAGGCAATGACATAGCCTATGCCACAAAAATCCAGAAGGGCAAGTTTTCACCTTGTAATCATTGTGGGAAGACTAATCACCTCTCAAAGGACTGCTTCAAGATCAATCCATGCAAACACTGTGGCAAAAACAATCATCATGAAAAGTTTTGTAGAGCCAAAAAGGAAGCAACTTCAAAGACAGAAAATGCCAATCTACTTTCAGTTGATGTGCCTCCACAAGATGAGGCATCCTTTGAAGATTATGCTTTTTGAATCATCTCCATGTATGCTCTAGATCTCTCTTTTTGAGTCAAGGTACTCAGCCTAGATAGTCCTCCAAAATGAATGAAATAAACTATTGTGTGTTTTGTAAACACCTCTGGTCACCATATGATGTAGGCCATGTGTATGTGTTTTTTTTCTCCATGGTACCTCTTGCAGACATTGTGTGCATGTACATGCAGGGTAGATAACCATTGGAAGGTCTTTTGTATCCCTTTTGTTTACTTTACACCCATGGGAACCCTTGCTAGCTTGAGATCCTAGCCATTGATAGATCCATGACCACCATGAGATGGCATGTGACACCTTGTGCTAGCTGTATCCTTGACATAGCCTGAGACATTCCCTTGAGGGGGGGTTTGTTGGGATATCTCAAGGTGTATGCCTCAAGCACACCTTGGTTTCTATGTGTGTGTGCTAGAGGCACAGTTAGGTGCCCATAAGCACAGTTAGGTGGTGATAGAAGCCACATAGGATGATTGAGAGAATCTAGGAGCAGATTGAGGAGATGATTGTGGAGCTCAGAGGTCATCAGTGATGTCAGTGATCATGTAAGAGGTGCCTTCTTAAGGACCTCATCTTTCTTCATTCCATAAGCAAGAAATCTGAGTTTGTGTTCACTCCATGATTTCTTCATAGTTTACCAAATGTGGCATGGATGTGAGAGCTACTCTTCCATGGATTGGGCTCCATCGCCAGAGGACCACTGCTCAGATACCACTTGTCACAAAAGTTTAGTGGATATAAATGCACAATATCCATGTGTCTAAGGCTTTCCTTTTTCTAATTTCTTTTTGAGCAACCTCCCTTGCTTTTTGACATATGGTTTAAGCACTTTTCTTGGATGAGGTGAATAAGAATACAAAGAAGCAAGATAAAAGAGCTTGCAACTATCATGGCACCGCACACTTAATTATCTAAGATGCTTGTCTATATTCCTATGTAAAGCAATAAAATGCTGGGAAAAGCAGGCATTACCTGTCTACCCAAATGTAACTATTATGTTCTAACACTTAGTTTGTGTGGATGTGGCAGGTAAGTGGGCTCTGATCTCAAAACCTAGACTGCATGAGGATCGACATGTTTTTCAATATTGTGTTTCTCAAACTTAATATTATTAAAAATTCATAATTTCGGTAGAAATTTTTGCAAACTCTAGTTGTTGCATTTTTCAACTTAGATGTCTCAAACATTTTTCTTTATATGTTCTCCTTTTTTAAGTTCTTATCCAATTGATGGAATTAATTGTATGGCTCAATTATTGATGGGACATTTTAATCTAAACACAGACTTTGATTTCCTAGCTAGGTCGGGCTAGTGCCATATAATTAATTCAAATCCATTGGATAATTCTTTAGCATGGATAATCTCTAGTCATTTTGTAATCCGTCTTATTTTTTACTAACTTTTAGATCTATTTTGTAGAAGTGGTTTACGCATTTACTATTGTCATCATTTTTCGTTTTGACACTTATCATACAAATCCACTTTTATTCACTTCTTATCAGTAGGTGGGGAGTAAGTTTCAACATGGTGGGCTTACTTCTCACCATATGGTCTTATCCTCTGGGTTGGGGGTGGGCCACACACACACATAAATAATTTTGATAAGTAAATGTATCTCACACACAGACACTTATTTATTTACACACACACACACACACACACACAGATTTTGATTGCACTTATTTCTTTACACACACACACACACACACACATGAATACTTTCCAAACTATGAATTATTATTTCTTGTACCCTCGGTGAAATTGCTCCTTTACATTCTCTTTTTAATCACCCCACACACCAAGCACACTAACCCTCCCATACCTCCACTAATCCCTTCTCAACCCATGCACTTATTCTCTCCTTAGTCCACTTGTGACTTAAACTTTTTTAAAATTATCTAAGAATCCATATGGATGTCTATATTCTTAGGTAAAGCGATAACAAGCTAGGGGCAACAGGAATTACCTATCTACCCAAACTTAACTATGCTATTCTTACACTTTGTTTGTTTGGATGGTGGCAGGTAAGTGGACCCGGAACTCGAAACCTGGACTACCTGAGGATTCGACATATTTTTTCAATATTGTGTTTGTCAAACTCAATATTATTTAAAAATTTTACTTTTATTCTTGCAAACTCTAGTTATTGCATTTTTCAACTTAGATGTCTCAGACATTTTTTCCTTATATGTTCCTCTTTTTTAAGTTTTTATCTAATTAATGGAATGAATTTTACGGCGGCTTAATTATTGATGGGACTTTTTAATCTAGACACCCACTTTCATTTCCCAACTAGCCTTTGGTCAGCAGGCTCATGCCATATAGTTAATTCACATCCATTGGAGAATTCTTTAGCATGGATAATCTCTAGTAATTTTGTAATCTTCCTTCTTTTTTACTAATTTTTATATCTATTTTGTAGAAGTGGTTTATGCATTTACTATTGGCATCATTTTTTCATTTTCCCACTTATCATATAGATCCAATTTTCTTCACTTATTATAAGTAGGTGGATAGTAAGTTCCACAGCTTATTCCCCACTACACTTTAGGTAATTAGTGGGCCAAACACATACACACGTGCGCATGCACGTGCGCACACACACACACACACATAGACACACAATATAATTTTGATTAGTAAATGTATCTCACATACACATACACTCATTTATTTACACACACACACACACACACACACACACACACATGTATACTTTCCCAACTATGAATTTATGTATCCCTCGTGAAATCTCCCTTTACACTCTCAGTTTCACCACCCCACACACCAAGCACATCAATCCTCCCATATGTCCTCTTATCCCTTCTAAACCCATGCATTTATTCTCTCCTTACTCCACTTGAGACTTAAACTATCTTTTAATCATCTAAGAATCAATATGGTTGTCTATATTCCAAGGTAAAGCGATAATAAACCAGGGAAAACAAGCATTACATGTCTACCCAAATGTAGCTATGATGTTCTTAAAATTAGTTTGTGTGGATGGTGGTAGGTAAATGGACCCTGATCTCAGAACCTGGACTACATGAGGATTTGACATCTTTTTCCAATATTGTGTTTGTCAAACTTAATATGTTTCAAAATTCATAATTTTGGTGGAAATTTTGGCAAACTCTAGTTGTTGCATTATTCAACTTAGATGTCTCAAACATTTCTTCCTTACATGTTCCCGTTTTTTAAGTTTTTATCCAATTCATGGAATTAATTGTATGGCTCCATTATTGATGGGACTTTTTAATCTAAACATACACTTTGATTTCCCAACTAGCCTTGGTCATCCTAGTGCCATACAATTAGTTCACATCCATTGGATAATTCTTTAGCATGGATAATCTATAGTCATTTTGTAATCCGCCTTATTCTTTACTAACTTTTATATCTATTTTGCAGAAGTGGTTTACACATTTACTATTGGCATCATTTTTCCATTTTGACACTTATCATACAGATACACTTTTATTTACTTATTATCAATAGGTGGGGAGTAAGTTCACTTGGTGGGCTTACTCCAACCATACGGTCTTGGGCAACACATGCACATAATAATTTTGATTAGTAAATGAATCTCACACACATAGACACTTATTTATTTACACACATACCCTCACACACGCACATACACAATTAGTAAATGTATATCACACACAGACACTTATTTCTTCACACACACACACACATGTATACTTTTCTAACTATGAATTATTCTTTTATGTACCCTTGTGAAATCTCTCCTTTACACTCTCTTATTAATAACCCCTCACACCAAGCACACTAATTCTCCCAAACCTCCACTAATCCCTTCTCAACCCATGCGCTCCTTAGTCCACTTGTGACTTAAACTTCACTTGTGACTTAAACTTTTTTATTATTTTCTAGGAATCAATATGGTTGTCTATATTCCTACGTAAAGTGATAACAAGCCGAGGAAAACAAGCATTACCTGTCTACCCAAACGTAACTATGATGTTCTAACACCTAGTTTGTTTGGATGGTGGCACGTTAGTTGACTCTGACCTCGAAATTTGGACTGCCTGAGGAATCGACATCTTTTTTCAATATTGTGTTTGCCAAATTGAATATTATTAAAAATTCATAATTTTTGTGAATTTTCTTGAAAACTTTAGTTATTGCATTCTAAAACTTAGATGTC
Source organism: Dipteris shenzhenensis (assembly GCF_047967505.1). Lineage (NCBI taxonomy): Eukaryota > Viridiplantae > Streptophyta > Polypodiopsida > Gleicheniales > Dipteridaceae > Dipteris > Dipteris shenzhenensis. The sequence goes on from NC_141596.1 coordinate 27,000,041, forward strand.
TCAAATTTTTCCACTTATCATATAGTTGAATGCTTGTCACCTTTTTGATTCTCTTGTATGGAAGATTTGCTTGAGCGTGAGAGGCTTGATGCACTAGAGCTTGGTTGAGTATCTTCATGTAGTGTGTGAGGTTGCCTTGGGTGTGGATAGTTAAAAGGAGTCTTGAAATTGCATGGGTGGCATTACTTTCTTATTCTTAGAGGTTCTTCATGTTTGGTGAGGAACATGGGTGGCATGCCTTGATTTTCCCCTTCCTAGAGACTTGATTCACCCCATGCCATACATGTTTTCATGGCTAGATCTTGGGGTGGTTAGGATGGGAGTACCCAATGATGATGCCCATGCTACACACACACTCACACACATGTAGACTTCCCCAACTATGAATTTATGTATCCCCCGTGAAATCTCCCTTTACACTCTCAGTTTAACCACCCCACACACCAAGCACATCAATCCTCCCATATGTCCTCTAATCCCTTCTAAACCCATGCATTTATTCTCTCCTTACTCCACTTAAGACTTAAACTATCTTTTAATTAGCTAAGAATCAATATGGTTGTCTATATTCCTAGGTAAAGTAATAATAAGCCGGGGAAAACAAGCATTACATGTCTACGTAGCTATGATGTTCTAAAAATTAGTTTGTGTGGATCGTAGTAGGTAAATGGACCCTGATCTCGGAACCTGGACTGCATGAGGATTTGACATCTTTTTCCAATATTGTGTTTGTCAAACTTAATATTTTTCAAAATTCATAATTTTGGTGGAAATTTTTGCAAACTCTAGTTGTTTCATTTTTCAACTTGGATGTCTCAAACATTTCTTCCTTACATGTTCCCGTTTTTTAAAGTTTTTATCCAGTTGATGCAATTAATTGTATGGCTCCATCATTGATGGGACTTTTTAATCTAAACATACACTTTGATTTCCCAACTAGCCTTGGTCGGCCTAGTGCCATACAATTAGTTCACATCCATTGGATAATTCTTTAGCATGGATAATTTGTAGTCATTTTGTAATCTGCCTTATTCTTTACTAGCTTTTATATCTATTTTGTAGAAGTGGTGTACACATTTACTATTGGCATCATTTTTTCATTTTGACACTTATCATATATATCCAGTTTTATTCACTTATTATCAATAGGTGGGGAGTAAGTTCCACATGGTAGGCTTACTCCCAACCATGTGGTCTTACTCTCTAGGTTGGGGATGGGCCACACACACACACCACACACACAAAATATAATTATGATTAGTAAATGTATCTCTTACACATAGACACTTATTTTTTCACACACACACACATGTATACTTCCCTAACAATGAATTTATATATCCTCCTATGAAATCTCCCCTCTACGCTCTGTGTTTAACCACCCCACACACCAAGCACACCAATCCTCCCATACATCCTCTAATCCCTTCTCAACCCATGCATTCATTTGCTCCTTACTCAACTTGTGACTTAAAGTTTTTAATTATCCAAGAATCCATATGGTTGTTTACTCAACTTGTGACTTAAACTTCACTTGTGACTTAAAGTTTTTAATTATCCAAGAATCCATATGGTTGTTTAGTACTCATTTTGTGATTTAAACTTCACTTGTGACTTAGAGTTTTTAATTATCCAAGAATCCATGTGGTTGTCTTTATTCCTAGGTAAAGCGATAACAAGCCGAGGAAAATAGGCATTTCCTGTCTACCCAAACGTAACTATGATGCTCTAACACTTAGTTTGTTTTGATGGTGGTGTGGGTAAGTGGACCCTGACCTCGGAACCTAGATTGCCTGAGGATTCAACATCTTTTTTCAATATTGTTTTTCTCAAACATAATATTATTAAAAATTCATAATTTTGGTGGAAATTTTTGCAATGCCTATTTTTCTAAACAAAATTATGATTTTCTAACACTTTGTTTGTTTGAATGGTAGTAGGTAAGTGGACCCTGACCTTGGAACCTAGATTGCCTAAGGATTCAACATCTTTTTTCAATATTTTATTTCTCAAACTTAATATTATTAAAAATTCATAATTTGGTGGAAATGTTTGCAAACTCTAGTTGTTGCATTTTCCAACTTAGATGTCTCAAACATTTTTTCCTTATATGTTCCCCTCTTTTAACTTTTTATCCAATTGATGGAATTGATTGTATGGCTCAATCCCTTCAGGCTAGTGCCAGACTATTAATTCACATCCATTGGATAATACTTTAGCATGGATAATCTCTAGTCATTTTGTAATCTGCCTTATTTTTTACTAACTTTTATATCTATTTTGCAGAAGTGTCATTTACTATTGGCATCATTTTTTCATTTTGACACTTATCATACATATCCAGTTTTATTCACTTATTATTAGTAGGTGGGGAGTAAGTTCACTTGGTGGGCTTGCTCCCAACCATGTGGTCTTACCCTCTAGGTTGGGGATGGGCCACACACACACACACACACATAATAATTTTGATTAGTAAATGAATCTCACACACATAGACACTTATTTATTTACACACATACACTCACACATGCACATACACAATTAGTAAATGTATCTCACACATAGACACTTATTTCTTCACACACACACACACACACACACACATGTATACTTTTCTAACTATGAATTATTCTTTTATGTACCCTCGTGAAATCTCTCCTTTACACTCTCTTATTAATAACCCCTCACACCAAGCACACTAATCCTCCCATACCTCCACCAATCCCTTCTTAACCCATGCGCTCATTCTCTCCTTAGTCCACTTGTGACTTAAACTTTTTTATTATTTTCTAGGAATCAATATGGTTGTCTATATTACTATGTAAAGCGATAACAAACCAAGGAAAATAAGCATTACCTGTCTACCCAAACGTAACTATGATGTTCTAACACCTAGTTTGTTTGGATGGTGGCACGTAAGTTGACTCTGACCTCGGAACTTGGACTGCCTGAGGAATCGACATCTTTTTTCAATATTGTGTTTGTCAAACTGAATATTATTAAAAATTCTTAATTTTTGTGAATTTTCTTGAAAACTTTGGTTATTGCATTCTAAAACTTAGATGTGTTCCCCTCTTTTAAATTTTTTCCTTATATGTTCCCCTCTTTTAAAATTGTATTCAATTGATGGAATTAATTGTATGGCTCAATTATTGATGGGACTTTTTAATCTAAACAAACACTTTGATTTCGAACTAGCCTTTGGTCGGGCTAGTGCCATACAATTAATTCACATCCATTGGATAATTCTTTAGCATGGATAACCTCTAGTTATTTTGTAATCTACCTTAATTTTTACTAACTTTTATATCTATTTTATAGAATTGGTTTACGCATTTACTATTGGCATCATTTTTTCACTTTGACACTTATCGTACAGATGCACTTTTATTCACTTATTATCAGTAGGTGGGGTACTAGTAACTTCCACATGGCGAGCTTACTCCCCACCATGTAGTCTGACCCTCTAGGTTGGGGGTGGACCACACGCGCACAATATAAGTTTGATTAGTAAATGTATCTTACACACACAAACACTTATTTCTTTACACACACACACACACACACACACACACACATGTATACTTCCCCAACTATGAATTATTCATTTATGTACGCCCATGAAATCTCCCCTTTACGCTCTCTGTTTAACAACCCCGCACACCAAGAACACTAATTCTTCCTTGCGTTCTCTAATCCTTTCTCAACCCATGCACTCATTCTATCCTTACTCCACTCGTGACTTAAGATGCACTTGTGACTTAAATTTTTTTTTAATTATCTAAGAATACATATGGTTGTCTATATTCCTAGGTAAAGTGATCACAAGCCGCAGAAAATAGCCATCACCTATCTATCCAAATTAAATATGATGTTTTAACACTTAGTTTGTTGGATGGAGACAAGTAAGTGGACCCTGACCTCGAAACTTGGACTGCATGAGGATTCGACATATTTTTTTAAGAATGTTTTTGTCGAACTTAATATTATTTAAAATTTGTAATTTTGGTGGAAATTTTTACAAACTCTAGTTGTTGCATTCTTCAACTTAGATGTTTTTCCTTATATTTTTTATTTTTTAAGTTTTTATCTGATTGATGGAATTAATTGTATGGCTCAATTATTGATGAGAGTTTTTTAATCTAAACACACACTTTGATTTCCCAACTAGCCTTTGGTCGAGCTAGTGCCATACAGTTAATTTATGTCCATTGGATAATTCTTTAACATGGATAATCTCTATTCATTTTGTAATCCACCTTATTTTTTACTAACTTTTATATTTATTTTATAGAAGTGGTTTATGTATTTTCTATTGGCATCACTTTTCTATTTTGACACTGATCATACAGATCCACTTTTATACACTTATTATCAGTAGGCGGGGAGTAAGTTCCACATGGTGGGCTTACTCCCCACCATGTGGTCTTACCCTCTGGGTTGGGGGTGGGCCACAAACACACACACACACATACACACACACACACACACACACACACACACACACACACGTAAAATATAATTTTGATTAGCAAATGTATCTCACACAAATTTCTTCACACATGCACACACACACACACACACATGGATACTTCCCCAACTATGAATTTATGTATCCCCGTGAAATCTCCTCTTTACACTCTCTGTTTAACCACCCACCACACCAAGCACACTAATCCTCCCATACGTCCTTTAATCCCTTCTCAACCCATGCACTCATTCGCTCCTTACTCCACTTGTGACTTAAACTATTTTTTAATTATCTAAGAATCCATATTGTATGTAACTATGATGTTCTAACACTTAGTTTGTTTGGATGGTGGCAAGTAAGTGGACCCTGACCTTGGGACCTGGACTGCCTGAGGATTCAACATCTTTTTTCAATATTGTGTTTGTCGAAATTAATATTATTAAAAATTCATAATTTTGGTGGAAATTTTTGCAAACTCTAGTTGTTGCATTTTTCAGCTTAGATGTCTCAAACATTTTTTCCTTATATGTTCCCCTTTTTAACTTATCCAATTGATGGACTTCATTGTATGGCTCAATTATTAATGGACTTTTTAATCTAAACACAAACTTTGATTTCCCAACTAGCCTTTGGTCGGGCTAGTGCCATACAATTAATCACATCCATTGGATAATTCTTTAGCATGAATAATCTCTAGTCAATTTGTGGTCTGCATTATTTTTTACTAACTTTTATATATTTTTTATAGAAGTGGTTTACGCATTTACTATTGGCATCATTTTTTCATTTTGACAATGATCATACATATCCACTTTTAATCGCTTATTATCGTAGTACATGGTGTACTCCCCACCATGTGATCTTACCCTCTAGGTTGGGTGTGTGCCACACACACACACACACTCAAAGAAAAAAAAAATTAGTAAATATATCTCACACACAAAAACACTTTTTTCTTTATACATACACACACACACACACACACACATGTATACTTCCCTAACTATTAATTTTTGTAGCCTCATGAAATCTCCCCTTTACACTCTCTGCTTAACCACCCCACACACAAAGCACAATTATCATGCCATACATCCTCTAATCCCTTCTTAACCCATGCACCCATTCACTCTCTCACTCCACGTGTGAAACTATTTTATTATTATCTAAGAATCCATATGGTTGTCTATATTCCTATGTAAAGTGATAATAAGCTTGGAAAACATGCATTATCTATCTATCCAGATGTAACTATGATGTTCTAACACTTAGTTTGTTTGGATGGTGGTAGGTGAGTGCACCCTTACCTTGGAACCTGGACTGCATGAGGATTCGACATCTTTTTTCAATATTGTGTTTGTCAAACTTAATATTATTAAAGATTCATATTTTGGGTGGAAATTTTTGCAAACTCTAGTTGTTGCATTTTTCAACTGAGATGTCTCAAACAGTTTTCCCTTAGATGTTCCCCTTTTTTAAATTTTTACTCAATTGATGGAATTAATTGTATGGCTCAATTATGGATGGGACTTTTTTATCTAAACACACACACACATGGACACACAAAATACATCAACTCAATTCCTAGAACTATCCTAGATACTCTGGCTCATGATGGGCACGAATTGATGAGCCTCCTAAGTTGAGGCTCTAAAATCTTCATACATTTTATTGGGATGAATTTGGGGGTCCATGGTCGAAAAATTCAAAAACCATTTTTAGTATTATTGTTGACTATGTTGATGTTGCCCTCTCATGTTGGGATGCAGTCCCCTGGATACCACTGGCTTGATCAAAATTATAGCCATCAAGCATGTGTGGTGACTATATGGATCATGTTGTACCACTTGGATGTTCGTGATCAAGAATTTAGGTTCCGTCATTTCCTCATTCCTTAGTATTTTAATGTTAGAATTGAAATTGAAATACATACCATCAAGGGCATTGGCACTACTAAGTCACATTTTGAGTATGACAAAAAGAAATTTGTGATGTTGCATCCACTCATACATAGCATGATGTGGGGGAATGTGGGGCATGACCATGTTTCAAGTGAAATCTTTCGAGCGCTTGAGCAAAGGGAAAAAAAAGCTTCCAACTCTATAAAAATATGGCAAAAATGGATTGGAAGAAATCATAGTTTCACTTAGAAATATGCAAAGTATTATAGCAATGCCTAATTTATACAAAATCTTTACATGAATATTTTGGGATGGTGAATAACATAATGGGACATTGGAGAGACTACTACATCACTTGCAATTTTCTTTTATTTGTTAACTAGAACTTTAGTGTGGGTTGTAGTGAGCTCTAGTTGTAGGCCTTGGTTTTTCTTCATGTACTCTTTCCATCCTTTTTCAATTTTCTAAATCTCTACCTTCCTCATGTAGAGTTTATCCCTCGGGGCAATGTTTTTGTTAAAAACCATGCAACATGTGCAAGCAAGCACACATGTAAAAATACCCCTGTAGTTAAGATTTACATTTTTTTCTATAATCATTGTCCACTCTTCTGTCTATATGCATGTTAAAATTTTAAATTTAAAGCTACACTTGATTCATGTACATACCATAGCTATAGACTAATGTTTTAAATCCCCCTCCTATTTGTAAATGGCCCATAAGTCCCCCAAATCTAAAAATCCCCTTTCTTTAATGAACCTCATATGTTACATGTTGTACAAAGTGGCACCTCAGGTGTTCATTGTCCATGCCTCTTGCCTCTACTTTATAGGCTTGTGAACAACCATGTACATGTATTGGAGGAACCATGTACATTCATTGGAGGCATTCCCCTTACTTGATGTGAATTCACCAAGCTCTATATTCATCATGCTAAGCATTTATGATGTTAGAGGCATGGCCTTTGAGTGGGCTACTATGTCGAATTATGGAGAGAAATCTAGTGCTGAGCTAGGATTTCCCAATGTCTCAAAGCCAAAAGGCTACTTCAAAAATGTTGGATCTATATGGGAATAGCTACTTTAAAGATTCTGAATTTATATAGGAATGGTTGCATAGGAGGGAAAATCAACCAGAGGCTAGGGTTGTGGATGCATGAACTTGCTTGGATGATACAGCCCTTAAGGTTAGGATAAATAACTTGATGTATATGGGTTAAGGTTGATGCTTACTATTGAGTCATCAAGGGGCTACAGGTTCACATGTCGATCAGTAAACAAGCCATATGCAAGATTGGTTCCACTTCATTATCCCTCTGACACATTCTCCTAATGTTATCTTTTCCCTTGATTAAAATAGCTCAAGCTATTATGTGGATTGATGAGTAAATGAGCCTTATGCGAGACTGGTTCCCACTTCATTTTCCCTCTGTGACTTCATCACTCAAATGATGATGGGGGCTTGTACCAAGGGGGGGATTCATTATGTGCCTTGGAAGAAAATTTATTACAAGCTATTTCTGGTATCCAAGCAAGTCGTTCAATGAAATGGATAAAGGACGGCTTGATCATCTACATAAAAATGAAATGGCTTACCAAAAGATGATGCCTAAACTTCTTGATTCCATAAACCAATGATATTGGCATAGTTATTTTCAACATCATTTAGCTATGTATTGGCAAAGCACATTGGATATTCAATGCCAAATTCACCTAGTTAATTGAGGACACATCCTTTGGCATAATTGGATGTATCAATATGCATGTTGAGCTCAATCTTCCAATCTAGGTGGTTGATAAGGAGCTCATTTAGATTTTGGGATGACTTTTTACATACTTCATTCTGCTCAAAGACAATGAAGAGATGGTATATAGACTCATTTTAAGTGGAAAAGTAGGATGAATGGGCCTATAGTAACCCACATTAGGCTTACTAGCCTAAATTTATTGATATCTTTTATGTGAGCCTAATAGCAATGAAGAATTATCAGTTATATTTTTTCTTCTTTGGGAAATTTATAAAGATATCCCTTAGTGTTCAGCTAAATCTTGGCTTAGTAAACCATCTTAGGGTTTATGGCTCTTATGTGATCATCACAACTCTTCCTGTAGGTTAACAATCCTAGATTACACATACATTTGAAAAAAGAGTCCAAAATATCATCTTTAGCCACCCATAATTGTTGAACAATCTTTTGGCATCATTAAATGATATACGTTCTCAACATCACTCAGATGCTTCAACCATAGTGATCATACTTTGGGAGCTGACTAATAGAAAGCTTGATACATAACTAGCATGCATTCACTATGGATTTGTCACATGTACAAGCCTTGAAGACTATTTCTTCCATCAAATAAAAAGGGTTTCTTACCATCAAATAGTGTAGGATTGAACAATAAGACCCATGACTTTTTAGCATCCTTATGCACCAACATAATTTTCTGTCCCTAGTTCCCTTCAATATTTATATAGAAAGATTGCTCTAATTTTGAGATTTATCTAGTAGTTCACTTCTTCTCTTTATACTTATATAGCAGTCTCTCTTGCTCTTCGATAGTTACATAGCAAGCTGCTCCCACTTTTCAATAGTTGGATACCACATTAACTAGCTTCATACATCATCCCATCTAGTATGCTATGGCATCATGGACAGCCTCATGCTTGCACAATTTGGTAGACATTACTACCTTAGATATTCCTTTCTAGTTTTAGAGCTAGATTCCCACAAAAGGATGTCTATGTGCATTTGATTGAAATCAAAATGCTTGGCAATATCAAGCATCGGCATGTTGTTAGATTTCTTCTAGCAATGACACAAATGTATTTTTGTACAAGTACATGCCTAATCATTTTAGGAATTCTCACTTCCTTTTAAGTGCTAGTAATCAAAATTATCATGAATTTCCACCTCAAATGCAAATGCTTGGTAATATTAGACATTGATTTCACATTTAAGCACCAATTATGTTATGGAAATTATATTTCTTACACCACTTGCAAGGGATATGATATTATAGAATCGTGTTGACTATGGCAAATGTGGATGCTTTGCATAGTTTAGTTGGGGACGGTTGATTGGACTTGTGTTTTGCCGATCGGTATTGTGGGTAATTCCATGTTAATAGTTGTGTTGCTAACATGACCGGTATTATTGCAATTGGACATATTGTGCATTTTAATGTTTATATATCAAACATAACTATGTTGGGATTAGTTAGTTGATGATTCACCAATTGATTATTACTAACAAAATTGGTGTATTGATTATAGATGGTGAGTTGGATACCGAGGAACCTAAGCAATAATTATCATGTCAAAATTGATCGAATCTCTTGGGGCCTTTTCTGCGTGCAGTCCCTCAACATGCTTTTATTGTGGGAAAGGTTCACTGCCATCTCTTGAATTCCATGTTGATGGTTGTTTTCCCTTACTACTAGGATGCTCATTCTTGTAATCTATGCAAATAGCCTATATGCACAATGTTACTAATGATACTATGTGGAATGTTAAGTGAACCGAGCATCACTAACTTACAACCATTGTAACGTGGATGAAACATATGGAGATGCATGCAAAATGAACATTAAATAACATGAACATAATTTGAAGGAAAAGTAAATTTGAATTAGATGTGGCTCTAGGCTCAATTACAAAGCCTAAGTCTATGTGCTATGTGCATACACCTTGCCTTAGCACAATAGCATAGTATGCACCTCAGGGGGTTCACCTCATAGAATTTTAGTGTACCACATGCATTCAAAAGGAGGGAAATTTTAATAGGTTTACAGTACCAGGAGGGGTTTTTTAATTCAACCTTATAAAAAAAGCTGTTAGTTCATAAGCAAAGAAGGGTGGTTTTATTGGGGGGGAAGTCTTAATTGAGGTTTTTTTTAATACCCCTTGAACTGATGTGATACATAGGTTTTTTTAGTCATGCACCCCCCGAGGTATGCACTCAACTGTGACTCCTTTGAGCTCCTCTCTCACTCAACGTCTAGCCTTTGCTTAGTCATTATTGCCCCTATTTAAGGATGTGTGTAGCCTCTGCTTATGATCTAACAACCATTCCTCACACTAGCTTCTTGCTTCGCGTTACCCCTACCAATTGCCATGTGGACCTTGGCTTGTAACCCCACGACTTGACTGCCACCTTGAACACGTCCAAGGAAAGTCCTCATGGTATTTCTGGGGATTAATACTCATTGAAACTTGTCTTGGACCAAGTCCTCACAATCTTCACCCTAGAGGGTGCTTGGGTGAGGAGCTACTAGAGACCATGTTAGAAATCAATGCACCCATCTTGTGAGCTACCCAATTGGAGGGAACAAAGGGGCATATGATTGTGAGGGTGAGGGGACATGATTATGGGTTGTATACCAGTAGCACATACATGCTAAAAGGAGGCTAGAATATGCAAGGAAACATGCCCTTGTGTGCCCCTTGGCAGCCTTTAATATAGCTACCCAAGGGAGCCATTTTGAGGCAAGAAGTGGCTAACTTGAAGGTATGTAGGCCCTAGACTGACCAATAAAGTTGGCTAGGATCTAGTCCTTTTAGCCCCTTATATAAAAATTTCCTCTCCATTTTGGCATCAGCCATAGCACCACTGAAGCCCTCACGTAGGTAGTGTGGACTAGTGTATAATTCTAGATACATAACCACCTCTTGCTAGATATTTTGTGCTCACCCTGTGCTAGGTTTTGCCCACCGTTTGGTGGAGCAATACATCTAATATTCTGTCTCTTGTATATGCTATCTATACTCTATTTATTGAGTGAGATTCTACTGCCTAGTTTGCATCATTGAGTGAGTGAGGCTAAGCTATTCATAGAGGTTGAGAGGTTAGAGTGATTCTACCCCTTATTTCCAACATCATATCAGAGTGCGGTTCTCAGCTCTAGACATTATTACATTTGAAGGAAGGAGTTCTTCTTCAGAAAAGAGACTCCAATTCACAAGGTTTGTAGAGTTCTGTGTGAAATTTTATGACAGATAAGTCAAAGTCAAAAGCCTCTTGTGCCGCTACTCTTCATACTCCCACTGCTAGTCATGTTCCCTCTTATACATCCCTAACTTTGGAGAGTCTAAGAAGCTAGATGGGACAAATTACCCCATCTGAAAGGTAAAGATACGAAGTCACCTTGTGGCTCAAAAGTTGTGGAAGCTCACAATAGGAGTCAATGCAAGTCCAAAGGATGTTATAGATAACAAGGGAAGGATTTGGTGCCAATGGACAAAGGTGAACTCAAAGCATGGGAGGATAGTGATGCCTAGGCCCTTGATGTAGTCATAGGGATGATGGAAGACTCTGTGATTCCTCATATCAAGATGGTTGAAACATTAGTGGAGGCATGGACCAATTTGAAGGAACTGTAGAAGATAGGTAACACCTCTCATATACTAACCCTACAGCACCATCTCTTCAATTTGGGCATGGATGAAGGAGAGTATATACATGACCACTTAAACGAAAGTCAAAGTGGTAAGGGATCAACTAGCTTTGGTTGGTCAGAAGGTGGGCACCTGTCACCTAGCACTATTGACACTTGGGAGTTTGCCACATAGCTTCAAGGGATTTGACACCACTGTGATGGCAAGACAAAGGAACAAGCCTATCACATTTAAAGAGCTTGGACCCTTGCTATTATTAGGAAGAATCTTGGGAGAAGTGAACAAGGGCAATGATAAAGAACTTCTGGCAAAGGACAAGCCCGGCAAGGGCAAGTCTAAGGACTCCAAATGCAAGGCTGACAACTCAAAATAGAAAAAGAAGGTAAAATGTCCTATTGTGAAACAAAAGATTGTCAAAAGAAGAAGGCAGATCAAAAGAAAAAGAAGGAGTCCCATAGTAAGAAGGAGCCTAAGATGGACATAGCCAATGTCACTACTGGAGAGCTTTTCTTGGCCATAGAGCATTGCTCTGCTCACATTGCGAGTGAACACAAGGAAGATTGGTACTTGGATAGCGGCACCTCAAAACACATGTCCAACAAGCAGGAGTGGTTTAATACCATGGAGGGAACTCATCTTGACTCAAATGTGGCCATGGTGGATATCTCAACATGCCTTGTGAAGGGGGTTGGCAGTATTTTGTTCATCACCACATTGGGAAAAGACTATGAGTCAGATGTTAGTACTCTTTGATAATGGGAAAGTCACCACCATCACTTCCAAGAAAGACAAATAGTGGTAGCCCAAGGTGTCGAGGTGAATGGCTTATACCGGGGTTAAATGCTCTAGTTGTTCACATGGGCACTCCAAATTGTGGCATGAAAGGGTTGGTCATGTCAATTATGGTACTCTAGTAGAAATGAACAAGTTCCAAATTGTGGCATGAAATTTTTGGTCATGCCAATCATGGTACTCTTATAGAAATGCACAAGTCCAAAATGGTGGAGGGACTTCCACCTATCAAAAGTGCAAAGAAAGTCTACATGGCTTGCTTGGAGGGAAAACAACACTAGGAGCCATTCCCACAAGAGGCTACATCGAGGGCCAAGGGACCACTGGAATTGATCCACTCCTACACTTGTGGAACAATGTCAACAAGATCATTTGCAGGGTCTAGGTATACTCTTCTATTCATGAATGATTTTAGTCAGATGACTTGGATATACTGCTTGGCCAAGAAGTCTCAGAAATTTGAGAAATTGAAAGAATTGAAAGGCCAAGGTAGATAAGAAAACATTCCACATTGATCGAGGGGTGGAGTTCACCTCCACTGAATTCGATACTTATTGTAAGAAGCACGAGATCAAGCATTAGCTTACATGTACTTGCACATCTCAGTAGAATGGAGTTGTTGAGTGAAAGCATCAAAACAGTTATAGAGATGGGATTGACCATTGTTAGAGGGGAGATCTCTTGAAATCTAACTAGGGTGAAGTAGTGAATACTGCAATTCACATCCTCAATAGGATTAAGACAAAGGCTGTTGCAGATATGACACCCTATGAAGCATATTATGATAAGAAGCTCACCATCTCTCATCTCAAGATTTTTGGATCTGATGCATTTGTACATGTGCATAAACATGATAGGACAAAGTGGGATTCCAAGAGTAGGAAGTGCATCTTTATTGGTTACTGTGAAGAATCAAAGGGGTATCACCTCTTTGACCCGGCGAAGAGACAGATATTGATCAGTAGGGACGTGGTCTTTGAAGAAACCTTGTCTCAAGTAGAGGAAGAGGTCATCAAAGTTCCCAAAGTTCTGACATCCAAGTTGACCATTGAAGAGGCACCAACAGCTGAAGATCCCAAGGAACTAGAGGAAGAGCAAGATGCACCATAGCCACCCCCGAAATCAAAATCCTATGATAGGAAGTTACCGATGTGGATCTAAAGACCTTGCAAGATTCTTGGGTCATGAACATTCTTGTGTCAAGTTTAGGAGCTTGTTGTTCATGACACAATGTGTCTACACCCTTAGCCAACTTTGCCTTGGTGGCTCAACTCTATGAGCCATGGACCTTTGAGGAGGAAAAAGATATACCGGAGTGGCAGGCTGCCATGAAGGCAGAGATGGTACCAAGTGGGAGTACAAGCTAAAGTTCAAGTTTGATGGGAGCTTGGAAAAATGTTAAGTACGATTGGTGGTAAAAGGCTATGCTCAGTCAGTAGGCCTTGGTTTCGATGAGAATTTTGGCCCCATAGCCCAGATGGTCACTATTTGGAAAGTGAATGCATTGGCTGCCCATCACAAATGGTTCATATTCCAGTGCACATGAAATTGACATTCTTGAATGAGACATTGGAGGAGGAGGTATATGTTGATCGACCACGTGGTTTTCGAGTTCCTAAAGAAAGCATTGTAAGAGCTGAAGGAGGACCTAAGACCATGGTACCAGCACATCGATGTATTCTTCTTAAATATTGGGTTGAATCAAAGCCCATTAGACGCAAACCTCTGTCTCTTCTCAGAGGGGCTAAAAGGTTGGTTTCGATCCTATATGTTGACAATGTGATGACCATATTAGGAAGATCTCTCAAGTCAAGAAGCTACTCATGGAGGAGTTTGAGATGATAGATTTGGGATCCCTCCATTACTTCCTTGGGATCAAGATTAGGTAGAACAAAGACAGCATCTTCATCTCAATGGAGAAAAACTATCAAGAGATACTAAAGCGGTTCAAGAGGATAGACTACAAGGATGATGTGACATCAATGGAGATCGAGAAGTAGTTCAGCATACATGACTCTTCAGATCTTGTAGATGCCAGCAGGTATCCATGGTTGGTGGGCAATCTTCTTTATCCAAGCAACACAGACCGGACGCTGTACAAATAGCCTAGCTAACGTCTTCATTAATAGGAATAAAATGAGCCATCTTGGTCAACCTATCCACAATTATCCACATGGACTTATGATAATACATTCTCAAAAGGAAGAATCAAAAGTGATTGTATTAGAGAGGATTGTGGATAGGAGAGCATTTCACAATGTATCAGTGATGATATGCCTTCCTTTGCCTTTGAATTACTTGTTCAAATCATGCCAATTGAACTTTGAGTTCATCTAATTTTGCTAGCTATTATAGTCTTCTATTAGTAGCTTCTTATTTTCCAAACTAGTTCTTAGGAGCTATTCGTAGAATTGGGACCAAGTATTCCATGGCACCAGTGCTTCCAACCCATAATCCATCTGAAAAGGTGTTAGATTTGTTATGACCTTGTAGGTTGTCTTGTATGCCCAAAGGGAAGCATTGAACTTGATGTCCCAATCACATCGATGTCGTTGCTGATCGTTTTTAGGAGAATGGACTTCAAAAAACCTTGTTTGTTGATTTTGCTTGGCTATTGCACCTCAGGTAATAGGTTTTTGCTACTTGGTATATTATCATGAATTCCTTGACAAATAAGCTAAGCACTTCATTCTTGAAGTGTGTTCCTTGGTCACTAACAAAGTTAATTGGACATCCATATCTATAAATGGCATTCTTGTAGATGAATTAGGTTGTGCTCCAAGCTGAGTTGTCTTGCAATGCCTTTGCCTCTACCCAATTGGTCACATAGTCTATGGCTATGATGATGTAATTATTCTATGTTTGTTGAGTAGGCTTCTTAAAGGGTTTCACGAAGTCTCGTCCCCATTGCTAAAAGGGTTCCCAATTGTGGTAGCATAGTCTATGGCTATGATTATGTACTTGTTCTATGTTTGTTGAGTAGAAAGCATAAAGGGTCCCATGAAGTCTAGTCCCCATCACTGGAAGGATTCCCATGGGGAGCTCAAATATAGGGGCATGTGATGTTGATATAGAAGCCTCCATGTCCTTTAACATACATCATAATTTATTGAGTACAATTTAAGGTCTGCTACCTAGTCCACAATGCTATCTGTACAAAGAAAATGTGGAATGGATCCGATTTACTCTCGGCATTCGGCTTCTTATAATCCACACATACTGAAAGCGTCCCATTTTTATTTGGGACCATCACAATTGGGAAGATCCAACCACTCTTATCAATTGTGTAGATGAATCTTGCTCTTATCAACTAGTCAAGCTCAGCCTTTACCAACTTGGAATAGTTGGGGTTCATTTGATATCTCTATTGGCACATTGGTTTGGCATCCATAAATAAGGGGATCTTGTGTTGATATATCTCAAGAGGAACACCTCTTAGGCTTGTGTATCTCCATGTAAATAGATCTTTGAAGCCAGTGAATAGAGCCTTTATCTAGTTGAGCTATGCTATTGTAACTTTTTGACTTACCCTTTACATCCAAGGTTCTTCTTTTGTGCTTAGGTTCAACTCTTGTGTTGGCTCAGGGAGACCAAAATTTCTATGTCTAGTCGATTGATCTCATCTTTGGCTTGGCCAATTTTATTTCTCACCTTTGACTTGGCCAATTTTTTTTCTCCCATTACATCTTCAAAAATAGTGCTTGGGGTGGAAGTGTTTCTAATATGCTAGCTACTCTTCTCTTTGTCTTTGCTTGATTTTGATTGCCACGTAGAAAACACTATTGTGTATGAAGCAGGTAACATTGCACACAAATGATAACTAAATGGAATATTCCTATATAAAAGAAAAAAATTGATTCCTTTTTTATGAGATTTAAAAACACTATTGCATAGTATCATTATGGAAACAAAACATGCAAAAAAGAGGCCTACATTAAAAATATTTTTCTTAGATAATCTAAAAATCATCAATATTTATCTAATTCTAAAAAGTTGGGAATTTTTTTAATAGAATGATATTATGAAAAAGATGAAATTTTTTGTATAGCTACACAACCAAAAAGTGCACATGAACTCTCTCACTCTACAAGTGCATTCTCTTCTATATCAAAACCTAAATTTTCATCATCATGATTTGATGGTGATTCGAAAATGGATGATCCATCCTCATTAGCACGTCTAACAAGAACATTCTCTTTATCCCTATGGAGACCTGATTCACCTTCCATTTGAAACTATGTGGGGCTAGAGGAGGATCCAAAAATATGTGTGCCATAGGCTGGAGCCTTCTCAAAGAGGGTGTCTATTGTCTTCCTTAAATGCCCATCATTTGCATTGAAAATCATAAACAAGTATGCCTACTTCTTCAAGATCAAGAAAACCCAATTGTGGCTAGTTTTTGGTTCCCCTTCTTGCCCTTTTCCTTTTAAGACATGCAACTAATTCAGGAACATATTTCCCTTTCAATGGATTTGCATGTGTAGTCCTAAACCATTGCATGACAATGGAAGTCGCTTGCTTGCATAGACTTTTTAATTTTTGCCACTTTTGCGATCCAAAATGAATGTCCAAGAGGGTCCTCTTGAGTAAGAGCTGCATCATGGATCAAATTTTGTACAAAACCTACCCATATTTCACTGAACTCTTCTCTTCTTTGGCAAGATCTTCATGCACCAAGGTACATCTCTCATGCAAGTATGTTGATTAAACTTCCACCTCAAGTGGTAGAATCTAAGGTTGCATATGCAATCCGGATGGAGGAAAAGATGTTGGCCATAAAAAGGGTTCGCACAAAGTAACAATGTTACTCTTGAAACGATCAAGGATGAGGGTTGTGTCCTCAAAGAAAGTATTCCACCATAATCCACTATCTCCACTTCTAGAGTATGTTTTTTGCCTTCTCAATCAAAACTTCTCTTCTCAGACATGCATCTTTCGTAGTCAACATCCCTTCATTGAGCTTGTGCCTACTTCACCTCACTATCATCACCAAAGGTTCTTTAAGTGAAGCATGAATTTCATGAGCTAGAAAAGACAAAAATTGTAGGCCATTGATGGGTCCCAATTTAAAGGAGAGGCATATTGCTTACCATATAGACGTGTTCCTTGATCTGCTTTTTCGTTATGAGAAATTGATGTTGAAAGCTCAAGTCAATCTTTTGGTACAACATTCCTCACATTCTCCACCTTAAATAAGTCTCTTAAAATTGTAAGTCTCTTTTTAGTGATGAATGCTCATGTAGTGGAGTATAATATTCTTTCACAAGATACATCATCTCTACCAAAGTGAATGCATCATTTCTTCTAAGATTCTTGGAGAATGTACTAGACATTTAATCTATATGATCGTGAGTATGGCAAACTAGAGGAATCCAACTTTGATCTTATGAATAATTTCCTTATCCTCAACCATACACATGTATGCAAGAAATGTTTGGGTTTTATTCCTCTTAATATATCCTTAAGCTAGATATATAGTATTCTTGGAAGGGACCTTCCCACAAGGTGCAAATGTGTTGAGTTATTGTGATTGATAGATTTGGATCATTTTGTATTTGGTGATTGAAAAATACTATAACTTGGAGATTTTTGTGATACAAAAGATATCCCACAAGATGCATTTGCAAAAACTTCGGGTGTTCTTGAGCTTGTTGCTCTCTATGGTGCTTAAGAGTTCTACTAATTTGAGCTACATGTAAAAACACACAGAATTTACCAAATATACTCAAAAACTTTTAGAGAATCGATTTGTATATGTAAAAATATTGGTACCTCATTCATTGACATCCTTTATTGTCCACTCTTGAGGTTTGCATGTATACAACATACTCTCGTTCTTACTTCTTTGGGTATCTTCACATTATTAAAGAAGTTCTTCCACAATCTGCTAAAATGACTATTTCTAGTAAACTTTTCATTTACTTTCAACATCTTGTCCTTGTATAGTGTGTAAACCTCAAATCTTGTGTAATTATCCATCAACTATAATTTTCTTGTTGTGGGCATCACTTCTACATTCATAACAAAGTAGCGTTCCATCCATGATACGACCATATGTCCAATTTGCCCAATAAGATGTGGATTCCTAAAACATCTTATCTTTTGCACACATGAAAGCCTTGCGGTACCCAAGCTATGAATTTTTTTCAAGGCTGATCTATAAATTTGCATACTCCCCAACTGATACTTTACCTAGTCATTTTCAAATGGGTGATTCATGGATTCAAGTAATAATCTTGTTGCACTATTCAAAACAAATCACTATGTCCTCACAGCTCTTAGCTTTCTCACACCTACTTGCCCTAAACAATTTTGAACACAACAAATGGTAGTGCATGTTTTCAAGGATTACGATCACATTTTCACGTTTGTGTTAATGGGTTATTAATGTTTGTTAATTACTCTTCCAAGTAGTGTGAAAACAACGTGATCACGTAGGTTACTGGAAAAAATCATCAGTAAACCAGATAAATGTACCGCCGATACCCAAGACACTACCGATAGTAGAACTAATATTCCCAACGGTAATATTATTTCTAAGTGTCTTGGGTATTGATGGTGCTATGGGGTGTAGATTCCTAGTTTCTCGTGCACCCCAAGGCTATATATCGATGGAAATGACGATAGAGGCTCGTCATTCAAACCGGTTGTGGTTCATATCCCGATAAGTTGGGAAAGAAAGTGAACCACGATTTGGATCTAAATAGTTGTAAGGCTAAGTGGGTTAGAGTGAGTCAGCATTCATTATACCTCTGGGTGTGGTTTGCTCCTCTGATTCCCTGCATCTTGGAGAAATAGTAGACCAAGAACACAACGGCTAGTGGATGCGAGTGTTTGTTGTGTGTTCTTGAGGGTGGTCTATACTCCGACTCCTTGTGTTTTGGGAAACTTGCGGACCACAATCATGAGTGGCAATGAATGCAATTGTTAGTGAGCAGTCTTGACTCTTAAGCTAAGGGCCTTAGGTATGGAGAGAAGGGGGAGACGTAATGGCAATGACTTGAGTAAAAATAGGGCACGTGTTGCGACTACGAATACACTATCAAAAATGCCTGAAATTAGAAATGCTCGTTCACAATCTTCAAGACGAGTTGTGACTAGGAAAATTGTGGATGCATCGAGTCATGCCCATGCCAGTATTGATATGCATGAAAATGTTCCCGGGGTTGAAGAAGGAGTTGTAGAAGAGGATCTCATTGCCGAAATGGGCACTACCCCAACGCTTGATCCACCCTGTGAGGTTGTTAACCAAGATACGGGGAGAGGATTTATGTGGGTGTCACAATCCTCTCAAAGAGTTGTTCCACGTGCACAGGGGGAAAAACGTAAGTCACATGGTCCAAAGTGGGACTTTGTTATTAATATTCATGATTATGTTGAGTGGAAATGCAAGTATTGTGAAATACAAAAATCTGGGGGAGCGCCTCGCATAAGGGGCCACTTGCTTGGTGACTCAAGAAAGGGCATTCATCATTGTGTGGCCCCAAGTGCTGCTGTAGCAACTCATACCTTGACAGAGAAGATGCAAGCTTCTAAAAAATACGAAGAAGATCAATTTGGGAAAGTCAAGGTATAAATGGAGTAGAGTCTGTAAGCATACACGGTGATATAAGTACTAGTGTTGCAAGCTCCCATGCCAGAACTCCTTGTGTGGATACTAGCATGCAAGATAGATTGCCACCTATGGCTCGTGAAGCTAGATCGGCAACTGCTACTCCTAACTTGAGGCAACCCACGATAGTTGAGAGCATCTGGGTTCAAGACTTGGAGGATGCACAGTATGTACTTGGTAGATCAATCTTGCATGATCAGGATATCCACTGAGTATGGTCGATAATGATGATATAAGAGGGGCAGGGAATTGCATTGCTAACTATAGGCTGGGCTTCTTGCGTACGTCATTGTTAGATAAGGCATATGCAAAAGAGAAAGAGCACATAAATCGTAGCATTTTCGAGCAACTACATAACATCGGATGCACAATTGTCTCAGATGGGTGGACAAGCATAAATCACCATGCTTTATTGAATGTGATGGTTATATCACCATGTGGGGAGGCCTTCCACACATCAATTGATGCCTTACATGTAAAGAAGTCGGGGACATATATGGTTGGTGTGTTATCCAAGGTTATAAGAGAGTTAGGCTTTGAAAACATTGTTCAGGTTGTCATGGATAATACCAAGAGTTGTTAAAAGGTGGGAAGAATATTGCTAAGGGAGTATACCAATTTATGTGCATCTGCACGCTGTACACATACTTTAAATCTTGCATTGAAAGATTGGTATAAACAAGTGCCATGGTTCAAAGAGATTGTTTGTGAGGCTCGAGACATCGTCAAGTTAGTACGATCGAAGCAACGTCTCGAAGCAACCTTTATGTCTCGTGATGGTTCTACCATGTTGCAATTGCCAGCAACCACGAGAGTTGCCACGTACTTCTACACTTTTCAATATCTAGTGAAAAATAGGAGTTTTCTTATAGAGATATTTCATTGTGATGCATTTTGAACGATGGATGTCAGAGTTGACTGATAGGGCGACAAAGGAGAAAATGCATGACTTGAAGAAACATTGGGATCCCCTGCATTATGGAAACGGTTTGAGGATGCTGCTAATGCTATGAAACCTATTTTACATGCGCTTAGGGCATTGGACTCAAAGTCTCCAACAATCGGAAAAGCATGGATGCACTTTTGGAGTATTGAGCAAGCTCTTATTGCGAGAAACCCCCCTACTCGCTCGGGCCAAGAGAATGAGAGGACCATTTAATGCTACAAAATGCAAGGAATTATGGCAATTGTTTGGGCCGTGATGGTGGGAGCAAGCTCATAATCCATTGCATAGTGGTGGGTACCTTTTAGACCCCGAGTGGTGGAATATGAAGCCCAAGAGATCCCAATTATTATGCATGACTTTCATAAGGTGGTGCGACAATATTATCCCCACAACCATGAGTTTGCAAAGTGTTGTAACGAGTGGTGCGACAATATTATCCCCACAACCATGAGTTTGCAAAGTGTTGTAACGAGTTAGCCAAGTATCGATGCAAGGAGGGGTTGTTTGCATCGAGCAATGTTCAAGTATTGGCAAAAACTACATCTGCTTGAAAATGGTGGATGATGAATTGTGGCACGTGTGAGCTTCTACACTCGATTGTAATGAGGGTTCTTTCTCAAACATGCTCAAACTCGAGCTTAGAAAGAAACTTGAGTCATTACAAGTACATTCACAATACTTTACAAAATAGACTTCTAGAGGATCGGGCTGAGAAGTTAGTGTACATCTATGCCAATCATAAAATCCTAGAAACATTAGGGGATGTGCGATATGAGGAGAAAGTTCCAAAATGGATCTACGATATCCATCGTTACAGATTCCAGAACCCCAACAAGAGGATGAAACTGGGACTGATGGTGCAACATCCGAGGAAGATAGCGACGATGAGGAGGATGAATCTAATGAAGATGAAGGAAATAATATTCGCCTGCCACATGGGTTTGAAGATGAGAAAATTGATGATGAACATGATGAGGATAGTGACTCGTGAATTGTGGCAATGATGGCAACAGGGTTTTGAATGTCTCATTGTATTCTGAATGTATTCTTGTTTTTTGATTGCAGGTTGCGATTTAGGGTTGGATAAGAATTGTCTTGCTATGCATTGTAAATGTCTTGTGTTTAGGGTTTGGGCTTTGCTTCTTCCGTGTCGCCATTGCATAGGCTTCTAGGTGTGGTTATGCCAATTATTGTGCTCTTGACCAAGTTCAATTAATCAAGAGCATGGCAACTGGCATACCACTCTGTCTCATATGCAATAGAGTTCTATGTGAGGACGTGCAGAGGAAACATGTGCAAAGTTTAATTGTGAGAGAAAGAGATGGAGAGAGCACTTGTGATGAAAGTGCATATAATTATATTTCAATGGCAAATAGAAAATGCTTTTAAAGTTTACTTTAATAGCTTATAATTATTAAAGTTTAAAGTTTACTTTATATAAGGTTGCATAGTGTTTTACATTCCAAATTCCAATTGATGCAACCATAGCCTTCCTTAAATTATTTATTATGAAATAGCCATAGCTTTCCTTTATGCAATTAAATTATTTATTTTCAATTAACCAAAGCGTTCCTTAAATTATTTATTATGAAATAATATATTGACACTATGCCAATTGATGACGTTAGGATGCATATGAATTTTTCGATTACATAGTACAAAATAATTATGAACATTGGATGCATTTGAATTAATAACTAAGCAGTTAAATATATGAATCCCACCACATCATATAGTACACCATCATAACTTCAATGAACTTAAAACAAAGGCATATATTTTCATAATAAAGACATTGTATACATGGTCATGAACTTCATTCAATGTCATGGTCTTGGATACAACTGTCCTAAGCCCAACACCATGTACAATACCCCATTGATAATTGGGCTTTACAAAGTGGACAAATTAACCTAGTTGGCAAGTAATCTACTAGACAATAAAGATGAAATTTGTGGCCGCAAGCCAAAGAGTAATAGCCAGTACAATTATCAAACAAGCATTGGCATATTGGGCACGATCAGTTGTCTGGGCTATCAGAGGGAAGGGGTTCCACGGCATATGGTTGTGACAATGGATGGTGACAAAATAGCTAACCGCGCCTCTACACTTACATCTCCGATTAGTGTTGCACGTGCTTCGTGGACCTCTTGCCGCAACCGCGTGTTGAGATCCTCTAAGCTCTTCAATTGGACACGTAGAGCAATATTCTCGTTCTACAACTCTGGCTCAAGCATTGGACCTGCTCAAACCGGCTCACGTTCTCTTCGTGAAGTTATGCCACTTGTTGCTCCAATGGGCCACGTGCATCCTCCAATGCCGTAAACAATTGAGATTGGATGATCGTCACTTTTGTACGGCCATGCGTATGCTTGTCCTTGTACGAGGAGAAGTCCACATGTATACCCTTAATGAAGTGCACATACAAGAATTTGACGAAGTACATCACCACTTCATTATGATGTGAGACCTTTCCATATACCTCGATGTAGATTTCCCTGGCATTTTGCCGAATCCATTCGTCTCGGCACCTCCCGTGTTGATCTAAAGCTTAGGTTTGAGTACTTCATCTCCCTCTATTCTTCTGCGTCTTCTCGCCTGACTGCCTGAGCCTGCCTCTTCATCTGCCTCTAAGGTCAGATTGCCTGGAGCTCTTGTTTGAAGACTAGCTTATGTACTTCTTTCCATTGCATGGCTGCAAAACCAACGCCCATGGTGTCAATTGCTATTCAGATACTTATTGATAATATCTTTAAACAAATTTTAAATTATTAAAACATACAGACCTCCAGGTTGAGCGTACACAGATGTACACGCAATAATCTCTAACACATGCTCCGACGTTGTGTTGGCAACCCTACGTAGTCGCTCAAACTATAACTATTGATGCTCGACATGTCGTGCCTCCTCTTGTGTGTCAATGGACGCTTGCCTACTCTTCTGGAGACTTCCTCCTCCCTGTGCCGAGGAGTAGTATCCTCTCCTTGTGACATTTTCCAAAAGTGTAGTGTGGATATTGTAGTTCAAATAGCTCAATATAGATAAATGCCCTGAGTGTAGTATCCAAAGTCTGCATGCATCAAAATCAATATTTGTGAGTTCATCTTGTGTGAGATAGGACACAAAAGGTGCAAATGTCACGTACAATATGCTTGATGAAAGATGATGTTACAAATGCCATGCAAAATGTACATGTTGCAATCTTGAATGAATGCTTTCAAATGTTGCAATCTTTACACTAGTTCCTACTATTACATGCTACTAAGATTACATGAAACATAGCAAGAGCTAACTATAGATTACAGCAAAGTCAAAAGTGCCAAGAACGAGTCCTTAGTCCTCATAAACAAAGTTTTTACACAAAACTAGTCTCGATAGACCTCATGGCACCAATGAGCTCAACAACTTGTAACAAGGAGCTTTTTTTTTCAACCATTGACCCACACACTTTGCCACGGGGTCTCTTTCTATTTTGGCTCTCTCTCTCTCCTTCCCACACGCTTTTTTTTTAAAAGAACTCTCTCTCTCTCTCTCTCTCTCTCTCTCACACACACACACACACACACACACAGTTTGCTCTCTCTCTCTCTCTCTCTCTCTCTCTCTCTCACTCACACACACACACACACACACACACACACACACACACACACGCACACGCATGCGGAGTTTGCAAATCATTCGAACTTTCCTATACATGGCTTCCATCACATGTTGCAAATTAATCATTTATTTTTCTTGACAATTGTTTTTCTTTGATAGAACCAACTTGAAGGTAGTGCTCACGAGTACTCGTACTCGCTTGTTTTTCTACGGGCAACTCAAACTTGGGTCTTGCTTGGTAAGTCAAGAAGCAGAAGCCGAAGCAAAAGCAAAGGATGCATATGTACTCACAAGTTGTGCAATTATCCTCCCACAAGCCTCCATGCTCTTATCTTGGAAGGAGTGGATGCATTTTTGAAACTTATCGTGCCTTTGAAGCACAACTCAGCTGCCATTGAAATTGAGAAAGCCATTGTGATTCCTGCATTGCTCAGTGAGGATTGCCAACTACTGCTGCCTGCAATATGGTGGAGCAAAGCTCCTCTATATGCTGGAGGTTGCACTCTGTTTGGGTGTTGTGTTGCTAAGGGAAGCCCCTTCACTTTGGAGTTGGGGTAAAAAATACATGTTCAATAACATATTATTGCTGGTATTTGTAACTGAGCCACGATCTTCTCAGTCATCTAAACCTTTCTTTTGGTCAGAAAAACTGGAATCAAGGAAAGGGGGTTGGCAAATACTCTAGCACAAGCTCCCGAACAGACAGTTGTAAATCATGGCCACTATCAAACATGTTGGGATGTGTCTTGGATGGCCCATGCTATGCCGAGACTAACACCCTATGGCTGCAGACATGAATTAAGGGCCACGGGTCTGAGTCTGTTGTTGTCACAGGCAGGTTTGTGCAGATATCACACATCATCGTTACTTCTAGAAGCACTGCTTGCTGCACAATGGGTAGGATGTTCGACACTACAACCAAAGGGATGGGTATGTGTGTGGAACCCAAAGAAAAACACAGGAAGCAAGGGTGGTGGAAAGACAAAGACAACAGAAGAAAATTTATTAAGGTTTGTGAGAGGCCAAAAAGGCCTATGAGACAGGATGAATTACATTATGCTCAAATACCACTAGAGGTGTCTAGCACACCTCTGCCGCTGTAAAGGAACTATAAAACAAATAATGGAAAGGAGCTACATCTCATCCCAGAGAGAGAGAGAGAGAGAGAGAGAGAGAGAGCAGTAGTGGTAAAATATGTGCGATCAGCATAAAGCCATCAGTGGAAAACCAATCCAAGCCATGCCTTGTCAAGCGAAAACTCACCTATATCCTCTCAGCCATATTTCAGCCTTTTAAATCAAAACTCTAATTCTCTGCTTTCAATAACTTTGAGTTCTTCTCAAGACTCTATTAATAATCACAGCAACGTCACCAGCATCTAATCAATGAGCCACTCTCCCCTCGTGATTACTCCAGGATACATTGCCTGCTTCATGTTTATAATTTTTTATTTCCAAAATGTCATTGCTTGCTTCAGAGTACTCCTTATTCGATCAGCTGCAGTGGCTTTCATATCCACTTCCATCAGTCCATCTGCTACCCTGTGCTGGTGAGCTGCTCTCCCCCTCATGGTTACTCCAGATACATTTTCATATCCCTTGCATGCTTAATGTTAACAAAAATTAGTTCAAAATGTCATTGCTTGCCCCAGACTACTCCTTGACTGCTTTAGATTGTGAACGTTGACTTCTGCTGCTTGTTGGATCAGTTACACTGGATTTCATGTCTACTTCCATTGGTCCATCTGCTACCCTGTGCGAGTTAACCGCATTATCAAAAGTTGTCCTGACATGCTGACACATTACTATTAAATCTTGTAGGGCATCTTTAAGAACATCCTTTGCTGGAGCACCTGAAGAAAAACAAAAATTAAAAGACATTTACATTCTGAAAGAGAGTGTAATTTAGAGACATCTGTCAGAGACCAAAGTGGTAGAGCCTCAATGATACTATCTAAGAAGCTAAACAGAAAAAAAATTATTCTTCTTATTTATGGGCGGGGTGGGGGGGCGGGGGATGTTGGGGGTTGTGGGGTGGTGTAGAACCTGTAGTCTGGATTCTGATGTTAACGCGATTCTCAGATGGATGGGGAACACTGTAGCCACAGAATTCAACTCGAGGACTGCATCAAGAACATTGATCAAAATCAGAACCTATGTTTTATCAATAGAAAAGCCACCCCTTAATCTTGAAAGCTAACGTTTGAGAGAAGCTCAAGGTGTGAAGTCCTAGCTCAACTACTTCAATAAATTAAATTGACAAGCCACACAATTATGGTTAGCATTATGCCAATATGGAACACACTGATGAATATTCAAGAAGGTATTTAGTTCAAAAATATGGAACACACAATCTTGCACTAAGCTGTGCATGAAAAGAAAAGAATTTCTATTTGTTGAAAATCCGTTTCAGGTATATGCAGTGCAGCTGGAGCAGTATACCAAATACTAGGCATACTAGACAAAAAAACACACACCAGAAGAAAGGTATAGAAATGTCTCACTCATGATTTAGGACATATCGCAGAGAATTGCCGAGCGTATGGTCTTCATCCATCAAGGAAAAAGTGGATGCCCGAGGATCATCATCTGATCCAAGCTCCATCATGGTCGCCATCTCTGCACAAGCATACACATGAGAATATATGCAAAAGGGTTAGACTTGGAAAGACTGTTATTCACCTGATGGCACAGACAGACCAGATGATGTGATCAAAGCATTAATGACTAAAGTACTTTTTGCCTATAAATTACAACTCGTCACCTATTCCAAGAAAGTAATCATGTATCGCAATGATTCGTTACAGGCTTTAAAAGAGATGTCAGGATCAGTTGCATTCCTCCCGGCGCACTGGTGTAGCAGGGCATGATGGATCAACAGCTAGGGCATTGCTGGGATCATTTCCAGGGAGTTTCTTTCTCTGTAAAGGTACAGAAGTGGAATTTTCTCTAGCAGATGCACAGGTTCGCTCATCTACAAAATATTCGCTCTGTGGAAATAACTTAAGAATCATTGTAGCAATTGCATGATGCTCATATCTGTTTTTTGGATATGTTCCCTGAGGGAGAATGTATTGTGTGTCTAGTTAGAAGCAGCACACTCCTGACATTCACTTAAGACACTAGCGTTAAAGTAACCACGCTTGTCAATACCAATTCAGGCCAGCAGCACTCCCTCTGAGGAGTGTGGTAAGAGGCAAAATGTCCCTACAAGACCATGGCTTGCCAGTGGTCAAAAATTGGTGTGATAAATCACATATCAAACTCAATCACAACATCCAAAAGAGTATCAACATCATGTGGCATGAGAGTGGCCGGCGAGCTTCCTCTCCTAGAAGACAAAATTGGTGTGATAAATCACATATCAAACTCAATCACAACATCCAAAAGAGTATCAACATCCTGTGGCATGAGAGTGGCCAGCGAGCTTCCTCTCCTAGAAGACAACATCCCGCAACTGGTGTATACAATGTGAGCTTAAAACCCTCAGTCTCATTATTGTATCCAAAAAAATGTACTTGATTCCCTTGTTGTCAAGCTTTGATCTTTGTGTATTTGAAATCAAAGGTCATGCAACTAACCGAAACCTCTTACGGACTGACCCTGACCTTATACCCAGAAAATGCCTGAAAACTTCGCTCTTGAAAATGCTTTTGAGGCGGATCTGTTGAAAATATGTGTGCCATGGTGGCAGTAATTGCAACCTCCTCCAAAAATCTTATGACAACCAATTGTGCTTACGCAAGCACTTCATTTCCACGAGGCAATAACATTATGCTATGGAATGTCAAGCTGCAAGAAATCAATGTTTGACTCGTAATCCATGCTCTTTCAAATATGCCTTGAAAACATCAGATATATACTAAATAGTGTGCCCTATGTCATATAGAAATTAAAAATCAGAAGTACTAGTTGGGGGAGCCTTGACATCCATGCTGTAGGGAACTGTTCTTCATTACTCTGCCCTCCAATCCAAAGATAACTTTATATTGAAAAGATCCTCTTTGAAGGTAGTGAGGGGAGTTTGTTGAATCTGAATGGCATGTTGTATGAAGAACAGAACATGCATGACCCCTTCTTCGCACCCATGCCCTTAAAAATAACATGGACAGTCAACTGGTCAAATCTGCTTTACCTGGGGACTCTATGTTAACTCAACGGGTTTTATTCTAATTCGAGTTACCCACATCTGGTAAGGGTTTACCTTCAACAAGCTCGTGAGTAGAGATGCCTTATTCTTGTATTTATAATGAGCTTGTCATCTATAATATATTAACGAGGCTAATCGGTTAGGACCATGAAATGAATTAGTGCCCTTAGATTTAAATGGATGACTATAATCCATTGGATGGAAAATGGTTACATTTGAGGCTGATCCCGTCTTGGTCTCTTTCATTCGTACTTAGTCTCACCCGTCTTCCATCTTGGTCTGTTTACGATTGGAGACTTGGGCATCATTGGATGTTTGAGATTAAATAACCTCCATTGGATGCAATTTGTTGCGCGCGGAGTGTTCGCCATTTCATTTACGATCGAAAAACCTTTCATTTTGGTCAATCTCTTTCATTTCGGCTGCTCCACCTTTGAGCACTTTGAGTAATGGAAAGATCTTTGAACGTTACAGTATCAGAATGCAGTTATGATCAAAGCAAGCAAGCTAGCTCTTCAATGTGCAGGTAAACTACATCAATTGTCATGCCACTTCCACTCTCGCCGGAGACCATCTGGCTGAGGTGAATGCAACCAAGAAATTTTTGGGAAGAGTCGACATACATCAAAATCAATGGACAAAAGTAATTCATCCGCTTTTGTCAAAATCGACTAGTTTTGAAACAGAAAAATTATCGTTATGCGTGATGGATATTTTCAATTGTGACAATGAAGATGTAAAATATTGCAATCGATGCACTAAAGTGTCCTTTGAACTGTTTTAATCAATTGGAGGCTAGGGCAGTCACCATAAATTCCTAAAGCTTAGAAATTCACGTCCCCGTGACAGTACCTGACGTGCTGCCATCCTCACGTTGAAGTCTCTAACTAGGAGGACATCTCCTCGCCTCAAAAAATCCATGGTATCCTAGTGAAAAGGTGTGTATGGTGATGTCTCGGCCTCCTCTCGTACTGCCCTGGCCAATTGTGATGTCTCTAGTGGAAAGTAGCAGACCGCTATTAAGAGATCTCGACTGGTCGTGTGTGGTACACGGATCCAAAGGAATCTAGAGTGCCGGTCGCTCCTCTCAACTGAGATCGCCCCAATGATGGATGATCTATATAGTATTGCCACTCCACCTGTCTCCCTTGCCTCGTTCCTATATGCTGATTTCCAAGTGTACCCGCCGCTCATAGACCCCGTCCCCATATATGGGAGGGCAGTCGGATGTCCAGTGGAGGCTGGTGATGAGACGTCGGTGCCACACTACTACCCACTTTCCTCCTTGCGGATCGCATTAGAGAGCACGTCTCTTCTCTATCTGTAGAGGTGTCAGGTCCTCATCCATGGATATTGAGAGGTGATCTAGTAAGGTCGATTTGCGACGCAATGCTACCAAGCCTGCCTGAGTGTCTCTAAACCGTATAATGAGATGCTGCACTCTGTTGGGATCTCTCCCCACTCGCCATGCTCCCACAATAGCATGATCAGGAATCCCTAAAGTGGTCGCAACAAAGGTGGTCACATTGTCTATCGGTGAGACCTCAATTCGTGAGATCCCGCGGACTCTGATGTTGAGAGCCTTATTGGCTCCCTACTACTGTTCCAAAGGGTAGCCAAATCCGTTACTTTCGCAGATTCCGCTTCACCACATCTACCCATTTGGATGTCTCTACAATGGCCGACTACATGGTGGCTATCTAGGCCTTGACTACTGCTACTGGTGTGTCCCCCGGAGCAGTGCTCAAAGAAGACACCTCCTTGTTGAGCTTTGTGATGTCCTTCCTAAGCCCCTGACTGAGACTAGCCTGCTGTTGTATGATAAGCGCCTGCTCCTAAGTGAAACAGGCCTGCTCCTATGCAAAGCGGGTCAACTCCACCTCACGTGCACGAATTTGTGCACCTCCATGAGAAGAGACTCCCAAGCATCCTGTGGATCAACCAATGGGAAGCCTAGTCCTCTCAGGATCTCAAACCGAAAGGAAAAGAAAGAAAGAAAGAAAGTCTATTAACGTCCACTGGAGACCAAAAGGTCTATGGGACAGCAAGAAACCCTCTAGCACATCTGCTTTAGGGAGGCACATGGCAGCTCCCGAGGAGTGCAAACGCAACCCCCATTATTTTAGAGTACCTACTTCAATGTGAACAAGATCTTTGACTGTAGAGACTAGCTCCGGAGTAGGAGGGGAACCCTTACAAGATTTTACAGCCTCACCAATTACTACCTGCTTACTAGGCCCTTCCAGAATGTGAAGTCGAACCTTTACTTCTAGAAGCTAGTTCCAATCGTAGCTCTCTCACTTCCTGCTACAGATAAAAAATCTGATCTTGTTGCCCAAGGATGGGTCGTTTTGAGCCTTCTTGTTACTAAGTCCGTGCATATGGAGAGGGTGTCATGGCTGCAACTTTAGAGTACCAAGTCTTGATGGAGGTTCAAGGAGTTGAGGGGGACTTGGAGGAGAGGGTAGGCCAATCCATAATTGGTTGTCTATTCAACCCCCTAGCTTAACCTAACCCCTAGGGTTAGGTTGGGCGTTTAGCCCAACTCACGGTTAGGGTTAGTGTGTTTGTTACTAGCCGAGGTAACTATTGGCCGAGGCAAAGGGTTGACGAGTGGAGGGCTGCTAATGGGCTGACAGGCTGTACGAAGAGGTATGAAGAGGTACGGGCTGTTGAAGTACCGGCTGACGGGCTGGTATAGGCTGCTGAAGGAGAGGTAGGGGCTGCTGCTGATGCACTGCTGCTAACGGGCGACATGTTGTACAGACAGGAGGGTGAAGTACAGAGAGTTACGTACGGACGGGTACGGACAACTACGTACAGACGAAGAGAAAGGGTAGGCTAGCAATTCAGAAATATGTTGTTTTTTTTTTGGTTTTTTGTTAAAGGTGGAGAAGTGAGGCTGGATGGTAGGTGGTTGATACGCTCCTCAACTAATCTCAATTTTTCTCATCATCACGGGTACTATTCACAGGCGCTGGCATCCGATTTTCCTCCCAGGCACTCTCATGGATCGCATGCACACAAAGATACATAATTCCTTTTTCCTTCATCCCTATCCACAAGCCCACAATTCCCTAGATGGTTCCCCCCTGCCACATGTCATCATTTTAGACCTTTAGCTTGGTATACCATTTACCCCTCCCTTGGGGCACAATTAAAACATTTGCCCCTTGGCATTCTTACACATTTAGGTGCACCTAGGCCTGAGCACTCAGAACCACCTAGTCGATGCCAATACACCCTCACCTAGGACCTTGGCAGTTACTTCCCTTGACCATTTAATTTACGCACATACTTTCCCTTTTTTGGATGTGTACTTTGTCTTATAGTCCTATAAGGGCTTCTGCAGACGTTAATATATCTTTCTTCCTTTACCAGTCCAATCTGACAAGCCTCCAAACGCGAATACTCTCCCTCTGATAGACTCATATAGGCTCATCATCCCCCAGATATGTCCCCTGGGATCTGCATCTCTTAGAGTCTCCTAATCGTGCGGGCTCGTGGGATTGTGTCAAAGGCCTTCCGAAAGTCTACAAAGCATGCGTAGACTTTCTAGGATCTTGACTTCGCCTCCTTGATGACGGCCCCTCAGATGAAGATATGGTCAAGAGAGGAATGCTGCCTAACCAGCCTGTCCCAAAGCTCGCAACCGCATCCACTTCTGACCTCACCCAACTGAAAGACATCCAAGCATCCAAACCACTGGCAAACTGAGCTCAAAGCAGCCTCAAGAATATCACATGCATCCACACTGTCCTTAGGCCTTTTCCAGAAACAACCTTGCCGCTGGATGCTTACTAGAACCTGAGAGAAACCAGAGAGGACTGCAAACAACACACATGCACTGCAAAAAGCTCCAAAGAAGGAAAGAACAATGAAAAACAGAACCTGAAACCAATTCCCGCTGTCTGTGGTTGAGGGGCGAGCTCTTTCCTCACGCCTATCCTCCGTCCAGGCTCCCTGCAGGGTGCAGGAGGTTTCCAGGTACCGGGAGAAGAGAAAAGTGAAGAAAGAGAGCGGAAGAGGGGCAGAAAAGGCTGGAAGAGGACCACAGACTTGCAGATCTGCCCCAAAGCCTCGACCTCGAGATTTGTGGCTCGAAAAACACTCCCCAATGTCCCATACAGCAGCCTCAGGGGCTACGCCTCTGTTCCATACAGTCTGTACGGCTGTACAGACTGCAATAAATGCCCTGCTCCTTGCCTTGGGATGCGTGCCTGCAGCAAGGCTGCCTCGAAAAACGTGCAAGAGGGAAGGGAGCAGCCAGAGCAGCAGCACAACAGCAGCAAGAGCTAGAAAATGCAACGAAAACTGCAGAAGGAGCTTCTGGTAGACCTGCTAGACTCCAGGAGGGTGAGGGGAGAGAGATGGTAGTGTGGGGGAAGGAGACCCCTAGCATGTGCCCAAAAGAAAAGGTGAGGGAGGGGGCTGCCGCATGGGCAGCACCTCACAGGGAAAGGACAGCCAAAAGGGGCTGCCACGTGGGCAGCACAGCAGCCTGGCAGAGGTGCTTCAAGGTGTGTGTGTACGGGCTGGAACAGGCCCCTAACAGAGGCGCACAGGAGGTGGGACAGAGGCTGCATGTGGCGCAGCAAAAGGCGTCTGCAGAGCTGGCACATGATGCAGCAAAGGGGCAGAGGTGGAGGCTATGGTGGGCCAGCCACCTGGCCATAGATGTGCCCAAAGGTGGGGCCCAATGAGGGCAAGCCTAACGGTGGCAAGTCCAAGAAGAATGACTTTGATGAGGAGGACACTTCCAAGAGGAAGCACAAGAAGAAGTGCTGCTATTGTGACACGCCAGGTCATTTTGCGACGGATTGCAAAAAGAAGGTGGCGGATCAAAAAAACAAGAGGAAGGAGTCCGACTCAGATTCACAGGGTGACACAAAAGCCAAAGCTAATGTGGTAATCAAAGAGCTGTTCTTGGTGACATCTCCATGTGTTACTGATATGCCGACCTAGAAACCACAGTGATGATGTCTGACATTGAGATGTGGGTCGACGAGGAGTCAGAAACTTTTGTGAAGTTGAAGGACAACATGGAGTGCTTGCTATCTTCCAGATGCGTGGCTATTGATACTGACATGAGGGTGGATTCCATGGAGTGCCCTGGGGTTTCATGTTCAGATGGTGGTTGTACTTCACAAGGGTACAAAATTACACAGGTTTTTGGTATGTGCCTCGATGAGGTGCATGGTTTACTTTCAGAGCAAGCACACAGGCAATATGGCGATCTGGTATGTACTTGATGTTCTTAACTTGAGCCTTTATAGCATGTTGTGGAGAGAATCTCCTCTTCAACTGTCTCAGGTAATGCAAGATTGGAAGGAATTGGCCTTCTTCAAAGGCAGAAGGGGAAGTGTGGGTGCTTCTTCAAATCTCGAACACAGATTGCTGGAAGGTGATGGACAAGGTGTATTGAAGCCAGAAGAGTACCTGCTTGAGAGCTCAGTGAGAGTTCGTGGTCCAGGTTATCTGGAGATATTCTTTTGTTACGGACCTTGCCAAAGGAAGGACGGGTTGAAACAAACCCTCAGAGCATGGTACCTGGAAGACTCCAGGTTGTTCACTCATTATGAGGGGGACAACTGGAAGATCGTGGTGTCTGGATTGCTCGAGTTCGAAGGCAGGAACGTGACTGAAGGTGGTGATGCCAGGAGGTGCTACCAGAGATGGACTTGTGGACCAGGATGGTGTGCAAAAGCAAAACCAGACCTAGTGGAGCAGGAACCACTGCATGAAAAGCCAGGAAAAGATTTCGACATCGAAATGCTCCAAAGGACTACAACAGGGAGTTACTGGAGCATCGTCATCGACGTGTTGGCATTGGGCCAAGATGTGTCGGTGAGAGGGGGTGTTGGAAAGGTCACCTCCCCATCTGTAAGCCCCCATATGAGGAGAGCGTGGGGGAGGGAGACCTAGGGCATGTGCCCAAAAGAAAAGGTGAGGGAGGAGGCTGCCACATGGGCAGCACCTCACAGGGAAAGGACAGCCAAAACGGGCTGCCACATGGGCAGCAAATGAGCTGCCATGTGAGCAGCACAGCAGCCTGGCAGAGGCACTTCAAGGCATGTGTGTACGGGCTGGAACAGGCCCCTAACAGAGGCGCACAGGAGGCGGGACAGAGGCTGCATGTGGCACAGCAAAAGGCGTCTGCAGAGCTGGCACATGACGCAGCAAAGGGGCAGAGGTGGAGGCTATGGTGGGCCAGCCACCTGGCCATAGATGTGCCCAAAGGTGGGGCCCAATGGGGCTGCCCTTGGGGCCTGGCAAAAGCCCTTCTATAGGGCTGGTTGGACCAGCCAACCGGCCAGGATGAGGCTGGCTGGTAGGTTTTATGACAGCCCCTTGGGGGCCTATAAAAGGAGGGCCTCCAGGCCCTTACTCATCATCTTCTGTCCATGAGCAGAAGGAGCAGCAGCAAAGCTATCCTTGGGCCTATGTACAGGAGGAGAAAGAGACTTTGAAGCTGCAGACCTAGCTCAGCTGCCCATCTAGGCTGTACCCAGGCAGTAAGGTGGAAAAGAAAATTCTGGACAGAGAGTCCACTACGCTCGAGGTGGAGCACACGGACTCAGGGTTCTAGAAGAGACTAGCAGATAGAGAAGGACCTTTGTGGGATTGCAGCCAGGATATGGCCCCATTGGAGGGGCATGGAGGGCTGTGAACAGACCTTAAATAGGCAGGCATATGCATTAAGGAAAATCGCACCCAAATGGGGGGTTTTATAGAGCCAACCTAGAGCTGGTCAGCCAGTCTACAGTGTCACGATCTGTGACGTATTCCTTTCTCTTTCTAGACTTATGGATGGTTTAATGAATGGACACTTGTGGAAGGGTATGCCCTTTCGACGGGACACTTGCCCTTTCGACGGGACACTTCCTAATGAGGCATAACCCTTCACAAGAGACATTCTAATGAAGAGACATTCCTATTGTAATGTACCCTCTCATCAAGGGTCACACCCTTCACAAGGGGTACACACCTCTTCATGCACATACCCTTTGGAGTACACACCTTTTCATGTGTGACTCTTCACTCTCTATATAAGAGAGGCCCAATTGTATGGATGACAACACATCCACCCTACAGATATTCAAGCAATACAAATATTCCTTGTTCTCTGCTATCTCAGTCTCTTTTCTGTTCCTTAGCACATTTCTAAATATAGTAAATCTAGGATTTCTTACAGTGGTATCAGAGCAAAATTCGCTCCTGCCTGTAGGAAACGCCCCCCACCTTCTAGCGCTGATCTGATACATTTTTGCCGCTAGAAGGACATCCGTGCACATTGTGCATGGAAGAGATGGAGAGGATGAGCGTAAAATTTTTAAACGCCTACCCAGCCTAAAGTCATCCTGGCCTCTCCATCTCCCTCACATCACAAGTTGATGTGAATGGACACGACAAAAATCGTGTCTTTTCAAGTGCTTGGGCTGTCCCAAAACCAAGGGACGCACCTTTTCCACCATGGGACACACCTTTTGGTGACGAGTCTCGACTCCTCACTCATGGAACATACCCCATCGTGGACAAAAGGACATACCTATTCATGCAGGGTCACACCCCTTTTAACAATAGGGACATATCCCCTCATGAACACGTGCACCTATTCCAAGGGTCACACCCCTTCGAATAGGCACACCTCCTAGGCCCCAAGTACCTACAAAAGGGTACCTAGAGGGGTAAAAAGGGAAAAAAAATAAACCCATCCCCTACCCCTAGGTTTACCCTAGCTACCTAGGGTTAACTAAACCCCCCATTTAATTTTTGGGGCAACTAACCCATTAGGCAGCCCAACGAATCGTCGCAGCCCTTTCCCCACAAAACTGCAACGTACGAAGTGAAGCCTCTCCAGAGATTAAAGAATCAAGTCCCAAAAAGACCCCTGAAGGCAACGTCCAAAGTGAATCACTATTGCAACTTCAAATATCTCAGCTTCAGGACAACATCTCCGACTTGGTTCAAAAAGTTCAACAACTTCAAGATTCTCGAAGTCCCGCACATACAGAGGATGACGTGACGCAACCAGACGACGATGCGGACTCTTTCCCACCAGAGGTAGAAAACACTGAACTACGTGCCCTCTACCGATTACTTCAAGCTTCCAAAACTAAAAGACTTTACGTCAAACTTCCGGAAGCCTACACTGGTCAACGTAATCGCCGAACAGTTGACCAATGGCTCGCTAAAATGCGCATGTATTTTGACACTGTTGACCTCACGGAAGGCAAAAAGATCGCTTTGGCAGCCTCCCTCCTGAAGGATACAGCATTTCTATGGTGGCAAAGACGCTTAAAGGACGGAAAAAGTGTGTTAACATGGGAACGTTTTGAACACGTGCTCCGTAAGCAGTTTGTACCTGCCAATGCGGACTTCCAAGCACGTTCAAAACTCCGACAGTTGGAGCAAACGGGTTCCCTGTCTTCCTATATCTCTCAGTTCACCACATTGGTGCTAGAGATTGATGGTTTAACTGAGGATGATCGCCTTCATGCTTTCATCTCAAGCCTACATCCCTCGTTACGCATTGATGTTCTTAAAGCAAACATCACCACCACAGATGGCGCTATTGCTTACGCAGAGTGCATTACAGATTTCCTAAACACAGGGAAGCAGAGTGCTAATCGCACACAGAACTCTCCTATGGCCAAAGGTGCTCGCCCTCAAGATAACACCAGGTTTCGCAAAAACTTCGGTAATCAAGGTCAGCGACAGTCTCAAGATCCCCAGAAGCCTCAGAAATCATTTGCTGGATTCCAACAGAAGCACTCCCCCAAGGATCGTGTTTCTTCTTCTTCACAAAGTCATTACCGACATCCCCAACATAAAGGTGCGGCCACTGACAAGAAGAATAACTCCAGCTCAAAAGGACTTTGTACCATCTGTACCGGCGACCATAGATGGTTCAATTGTCCCAAGCGACCAAAGCAAAATTCTAATATGGAACCTAGCACTTCCCAAAAAGAAGATGCTACCTCAGCACAAGACAAGAAAGGCAAGCCTATTCGAATGGCGAATACCATCCACCTGAGCCTTGCCAGCAACCCCGAACCATCCCTGGCCACTCAAGTACTTTGTATTCAAGGATCGATTCGTGGAACAACGGTCACCATCCTCATCGATAGTGGCTGTTCTCATAATTTCCTAGCCAGTTCTGTGGTCGATAAACTTCGGTTGACCACCAGTCCTAGTCTCATGGACTATCAGATTGAACTCGCAAATGGAACAACTTTCTTGTGCAACACCAGGATTAAAAACTTGTCTTTTCGCATCCAACATTATACGGACAAGTTGAACTTCGACATTATGCCTCTTTCTCGGTACGATGTCATACTCGGACAACAGTGGCTCTACGACTATGATCCATCAATCAGTTTTCGCAGCCATACTATCCAGTTTGTCCACCAAGGAAAACTTATTGAGCTAACTAGTTCTAGGGACTCTCCTTCAACCCCAGTTGCCTCTGCCCTACAAGTAAAGAAGTGGGTTCGTAAACGTCAAGTAAAGACTTCACTTCTGTTGGTTACGGCAGTAGAAGAGACACCAACAAAGGATCCTCCTGAATACCTCAACCAACCTTTTTTCCAGCCTTTCACTTCTGTTGGTTACAGCAGTAGAAGAGACACCAACAAAGGATCCTCCTGAATACCTCAACCAACCTTTTTTCCAGCCTTACCTGAATATTTCTCCACAGGAATTGCCAAAGTAGTTACCACCTCGACGACCAGTGGATCACCCAATCGAACTTATTCCAGGCAGTATCCACCGTCGAAACCTCCTTATCGGGTTTCTTACACTCAAAATGAAGAAATCCAAAGACAGGTCATCGAACTACTTGACAAAGGTCACATTCGGCCCAGTCGCAGCCCTTTCGGATCTCCTGTACTACTTGTGGAAAAAAAGAAAAAGTTAATGTGCCTCTGCATCGACTATCGAGCCCTCAACAAGCTCACTATCAAAAACAAGTATCCATTGCCTCGCATCGATGACCTCTTCGATCAACTTCTACACGCAACACAATTCTCCAAGATTGATCTTCGTTCAGGTTATCATCAAATTCGCATACGAGAAGGCGATGAGTACAAGACAGCTTTTCAAACAAAGTATGGACACTATGAATGTTTGGTCATGCCTTTTGGGTTAAACAATGCCCCGGCCACATTCATGACATTAATGAACGACATCTTCAGGCCTTTCCTCGATAAGTTCGTTATCGTTTACCGCGATGACATCCTCGTTTTCAGCAGATCCCTACATGAGCACAAACAACATCTTCACCAAGTTTTTGACGTTCTCCGCGCAAATTCTCTCTACATCAACATTGAGAAGAGTGAGTTCTTCAAGACCCAACTTGAATATTTGGGACATGTTATTTCAGCTCAAGGTATCTCTGTGGATCCCAAGAAGGTCGAGGTAATCCGAAACTGGCCTACTCCTAAGAATGTTCATGATGTCCGCTCTTTTCTCGGATTGGCAAACTTCTACCATACAAAGGTCTATCAGTTTTTCGAAATCGCAGCTCCTATGTCCGAATTATTGAAAAGCACAGCAATTTTTCAGTGGCTTCCCGAAACAGAGTATAGTTTCCAACAACTCAAGCAAGCACTCACTACCACACCAGTTATGGCTATTGCTGACCCAAACCTTCCGTTTGAGGTCATGACCGACGCTTCCGACATCGCTACAGGAGCAGTCTTGATGCAAGAAGGCAGAGTTATTGCTTTTGACAGCCATAAACATTCTGATATCCAAACCCGATATCCGGTTTATGATAAGGAGTTCCTTGCCGTTGTACATGCTTATCGCTCTTGGAAACATTATCTCATGGGAGCCGACTCTGTGGTCAAAACAGACCATCACTCTTTAAAGTACATCTTTACTCAGCCAGTCATGAACGCTCGACAAGCACGCTGGGTTGAGTTTCTGGCCAACTTTCACATGACCATTGAGTACATTCCAGGACTACGCAATGTAGTTGCAGATGCTCTCAGCAGGTTACCTCTAGCATCAGCCATGGTAATCTCTACATTATCTGTGGATGTTCCGAATTCATTCAAAGGAAAGTATTTCAATGATAAAGACTTCGGCACAGCAGTACAGGTTCTTTCCAAAGATCAACCTTCGACTTCCGAACAAAAGATTTTCTCATCCTATTCTTATACGGACGACCTTCTGTATTATCAAGATCGCGTCTGTGTACCACATGACAAGGATGTTCGACGTCTTTTGTTAAAAGAGCATCATGTAGTTCCTTATGCTGCCCATCCAGGCATCAATAAGACTTATCGGTTACTCAGTGCAACATACTACTGTCCTCAGATGAAAAGAGATGTCATCAAAATGGTCACATCTTGCTTATCTTGTCAACAAATGAAAGCAAGTCGACGACTTCCAACAGGACTTCTTCAGCCTCTTCCAGTTCCAACTGAAAGGTGGAAAAGTATTTCCATGGATTTCATTACAACACTACCACGATCCGCCAGAGGTAATACTCAAATTATGGTAATTGTTGATCGATTGTCCAAAATGGCACACTTTGTTGCTTGCAAAAGCAGTGCACAGGCTCCGGACATAGCCAAACTTTTCATACAACACATCTTCCGACACCATGGATTACCCAAGAATATCATATCCGACAGAGATCCTAAGTTTACCAGTCACTTTTGGATTTCACTATTCGAATCTTTGGGTACAACTCTACTGTTCAGTTCAGCTTACCACCCAGAATCAGATGGACAGACTGAAAGAGTCAACCAAGTTCTGGAAGAAATGCTTCGACATTATGTTCAGTCACGCCTCGCAGCCTGGGAAGAGTATCTCCCACTCCTTGAGTTTGCTTATAATAACTCTTTCCATAGTGCCATCAGCATGACTCCATTCCAAGCAGCTTATGGACACACTCCGATTGTACCAACAAATTTTGTACTTCAACATCGAGTGGCCCTAGCTGATCAACTGGTTCAAGAAATGCAAGACATTCTACTGCAAGTCAGGGATCATATGCGAAAAGCACAAGAGCGGTATCAACGGTCTGCCAACAAACATAGACGTCACCTGGAATTTAACACTGGTGACATGGTGCTATTATTTGTAGCCCCACATCGCTATAAGACGGTTAAGTCTGTGTTTCCTAAGTTGCGACCAAGATACTATGGACCTTTCCGGATCGTCAAGAAAAATTCACCTTTAAGTTATAAATTGGAATTACCACCATCATGGGGTAAAATCCATCCAACATTTCATATTTCTTGGCTAAAGACGTACATTCCAAGCAATGAAGCAGTTCCTCCTGCAGGTGATTATGTCCCAGAAATCGAAGACGATTATGTTCTCCTTATTCCTGAGCGTATTCTGGACCATCGACAGTGAGAGACTCGACATCGACTTATCACGGAATTCCTTGTTCTTTGGCGAGATCTGGACGACTCCGACGCTACTTGGCAGTCTGATGAAGACTTACAGCAGTACCCTGATCTTTTACAGCAGTATTTTCAGAATCTACCATGATATTTTCTACATCAGTTCATTATCTCCACCAGGGTCTTCTTTTGAGTGGGAGGGGATGTCACGATCTGTGACGTATTCCTTTCTCTTTCTAGACTTATGGATGGTTTAATGAATGGACACTTGTGGAAAGGTATGCCCTTTCGACGGGACACTTGTCCTTTCGACGGGACACTTCCTAATGAGGCATAACCCTTCACAAGAGACATTCTAATGAAGAGACATTCCTATTGTAATGTACCCTCTCATCAAGGGTCACACCCTTCACAAGGGGTACCACCTCTTCATGCACATACCCTTTGGAGTACACACCTTTTCATGCGTGACTCTTCACTCTCTATATAAGAGAGGCCCAATTGTATGGATGACAACACATCCACCCTACAGATATTCAAGCAATACAAATATTCCTTGTTCTCTGCTATCTCAGTCTCTTTTCTATTCCTTAGCACATTTCTAAATATAGTAAATCTAGGATTTCTTACATACAGATTTGGTCGACCGGCCAGTCAACCTGACCCTAATTGGGTCGGCTGAAAAGGCCCTGTCGGCCAGAATTGAAGGCATCCAGCCCTATACATAATTCCTCCATTGGGGCCCCATTAGATGCAGCAAGGCACAGCAAGTAGAATTGCATTGCAGAGTGCAGCAGCCACTGCGTTCCA
Organism: Dipteris shenzhenensis; assembly: GCF_047967505.1. NCBI lineage: Eukaryota > Viridiplantae > Streptophyta > Polypodiopsida > Gleicheniales > Dipteridaceae > Dipteris > Dipteris shenzhenensis. The sequence continues at coordinate 27,042,081 of NC_141596.1, forward strand.
GCTTCCAGGCATCCTGGCACTAGAGAAGGTGGACCAGAGGCAGTAGCAAGGTGCAGCAAAGACACCACAGATCCAGCAGACACTAGCGAAGAGCTCAGAACGTAAGCAGATCACAGGGTCGCAGAAGGGAAGCTGACATAAGTTTGAGAGGCTCCTCCCTAAGCCATTGAAGATCTCATTTGAGAGGCGCACAGAAAAAGGAGTGAGCAGGAGACAGGACAACAGTTCAGAGCCTTAGATCTAGCACAATTGTAGCAACATCTCACTGTCCACATGGTGTAGGTTGTGAGTGCACTTTTGTATCTATGTTTTGGTCCTTTCAGTAAAAATTTATATTATCTATTGGTTGCTGTATCTTGGGTGTCTACTTCACGTCTGATAATGGAGTTAATAGATGCTTGAGTACACATATTGAGTACGATGTAGATCTCAGGTGTGATCTCATGGTTGATTTATTTTCCGCTGCCTATTGTGGTTTGGGCATAACCTTTATTCAAAGTTCTTCTAATTGAGGTGTAATACTCACAGGTACGTTTAATACTTACTCAAAATAACTGGACAATCCCACAAAATAAATGATCGCAGCACAACAATCAAAACAAGCAATTGGGGTTTAGTGATGAACAGCAATGAGAAATACTGCGTAGTAGCTAACGGCTGCAAAGAGAGAGAAGAGCTCCAAAGGGGCCAGCAAGAGAGAGATGACACAGACCCAAGAATGCAAATGTAACTTACACAGAAGGAGCAGCGTTTGCAGAGGAGAGCACCGGTAGAAGCAAGCGCTGACAAAGCAAAACGCAGGCTAGCACTTGCAGCCTAGCCTTTGGTGCCTATTCCCACTACCAGGTAGTTACTCAGCCAAGGCTCTTTACACACGGCTCGAGCGCGGCGTGTACAGGGGCGACATGCCAGTCGTGCCATTCATGCCGACTGGACATCCGCGGGTGAACAAGACCCTTGCCCAAGGGTGATTTCTTGAGACATCATTTATTGCAAATGTGGCGGGTGGGACTTGAAGCAGAGTTGGTGGGACTTGAACCATTCCCACCAACTCTGCTTGGCACGTAAGCGCAAACCTCGCCGCCCAGATTCTAGCTATGTGTGTTGAGGCTTGAGCGGGTGGGGCTTGGTGTGTAAACAACCAAGTGTGCATTCCCATTGGCATCTAAAGAGTCTAGTTAACTGAACTCTCCTAACTGCTTATGCTTAGAGAGGAAAATGGAATGCAAGGTATGTTGAGGATTCATCTCAACATCACATGTTATCATATGTGCATAGCACTAACACATAGAGTGCTAAAAAGGCACAAGGGTTGGAAACTTTGTGGTGTGCTCTCTAGCTATGCCATCTCTCCTCATCTTTACTCTTCTCCTCTCCCTTTCCATATTTGTTCATGGTATCTGAGCATGGTTATACCTTCCGCTAAGGCGCAATCCTTGTGAGAGTGTGAAAGATCGAGAGATTGAGAGTTTCTTGAGTGTTCAACTTTCATTCCATTGATGAAATATGTCCATTCATTCCACTTCGAACATTTCCATTTATTTCTCGAGAGTTCTTTGTGAGGATTTCTATTCATTCCATTTTAGAGTTCTTTGTAAGGACTTCTATTCATTCCATTTGAGAGAGAAATTTCGCCATTCATTTCTGTCGTGAGAATTCAATGAGAGAGATTCTCATCGGGAGATTCCTTTAGAGTTCTATTCGGAAAGTGGTCGGTCTCCATTTAGAGAGAGAGATATAAGGAGTGTTCTTGTTTTCCGAGAGATAGTGGTTACCCTTAGGGGGGGGGAGAGAGAGAGAGAGAGAGAGAGAGAGAGATAAGATTCATTTGTGTTTGGAGAGAACTACAAGTCTACACAACCAAAGCTCTGATCTATTGCTTGCAATAGCCTTCTTCAACGAATATTGCCTGCAACAGCCTTGAGAAAGAGAGAGATCTATCGCTTACAACTACGACAACCTAGAAGGACCACATAGCAATCAACGAGCTACACAAGCAAAGACTCCTACAACTACCTCTAGGACTGAAGCTTCTATAGCAACTAAGGGCCTTATGTCATGGAGGGGAAAAAGATGGGAAATAGCTATTTTTGTTATGCCATGCAAATGCACCAGGGGAAATAGAGAGGAAATAGGAGGGAAATAGAGTGGGACCAAGGGAAATAGCACTCCATGCTCTAGACCTCATGGTGCTATTTCCCCTACCCTTAAGAACCATTGATGTGGCATTTCTCTACCATTGATCTGACATTTCCTTATAGCCCGCTCTTATTTCCCCTCCATTTCCCTTGGATCATTATGTCATGCATCAAGGGAAAATCGTCCAACTAGGCTCCTCCAAGGGAAACATCCAAAATAGCCATCCTTATTTCCCTCTTTTTTCCCCTCCATGACATAAGACACTGTTAGTATTACTTGACATGATTTAGACTATTTGATGGAGGAAATAGGAGAGTGGTAGAAGAAATGAAGGAATAAGTATGGTGGAGGAGATGGTGGAAGTGGAGGAAGAAGGAGGAGAAAATGGAGAAAATGGGACGTGTGAGAGAGATTCGCAATTAGCAGGGGGATGCAAAAAGTGAAGGGCAAAGGGATGAAGGGGAGTGGGAGGGTGGGGGGGGTGGCTTGGGGTGGGGTGGGTTGGGGTGGGGTGGGAATAAGGATTTGTAGAGTGGCAGTAAGGAATCCTAGAGGGGACTAAGGATTTGTAGATGGTGGTAAGGAATAGTAGAGTGGGGCTAAGGAATAGTGGAGGGGATAATGAATACTAGAGTGTTGATAAGGATTTGTATGTGTGCACCTGAGGGGGTCATGGAATTTGATGGGGTGATAAGGTTTTGTGGCTAATATGCCACCTCCTTTTAACTATTGTAACTTTTGCTGGGTATATCAGAATGCTAAGCAATAAAAAGAAAAATGCTCAAAATTCTAAGCTTTTCAACATTGTGTCAATATCTTGGCCTAAGGATATTTCTTAGAGCAAGGTTATGGTGTTACAAAGATTCTAACAAGGGTTTATGCTATAGTTCAATCGATTTGTTCACAATTAGAGATTTTCATTTTCCTTTCCCTTGAACGATTTGTCCATGATAGTTTCTCTTAGTGGTTCCTTGCTCATGCAAACTTGTGCATAACTTGCATCTACTTAAGGCACTAATGTCCTCAACAATGGTGCTAAAAATATTACCACTAGTTTTCATCTTTGATTTTATTAAAATTTGGTCAACTATTGTTCATTGTAGCAAAGTGATCATAGTTGTAGCATATTCCCTTGGGTCATATTCTAATTAGAGATTTAGTGTTAGGCATGGAAACTATTTCTTTCATTAGCTTAGGTGAAGCCTAGTAGATGAGCACCTCAAAGGTGCCAAAGAACTCTCTTGCATTATTTTTTGTATCATTGATGTCTTTGTGAATCATAAGTAGCTAACACTATATATAAACACTTACGTTTTATGGGTTGGTGATAGTGAACAATGAGAGTTTACTTGAATGGTTTCTATTTTGGATGTGGAATCTAAATTGCACTTTTGAGGAGCTACCCTCTTTATGGACTACATGAACATTTAATGCTTTACTCATGGCGGGGATGCAGTCGTATCAGGATTTTGGAGAGTTGAGGAGAAAAGCATTATGGAGCAAGGGAGGAAGACAGTGGCATGTGAGAAGATGAGAAGGATAGTGACACATGAGAAGCATTTTGGAGTAAGGGAGGAGGATAATTACATGTCAAAGAGGAAGAGTTGTCCCCAAAATGATGGGGGCCTTGGAGAGGTGGAAATGTGTTTTGTTTGGGATCTTTCATTTTGGAATGGACAACTCTCAAATTGAGTTTTATCTCCCATAAAATGTGAACATTTAATGATTTCCATATAGGGGTTTAGTGTTATTAGGCCTAAATTTGGAGAGTTGAGCAATATAGGCATTCTAGAGGAAGGAAGGAGGATAGTGACATGTGTAAAAGGACCTATTCTACATATGATGGGGGCCTTAGAGAAAGTGATAGCACTATATTTATTATGGGGATCTTAAATTTACATTTCCTACAAAAGACTAGAATGATAACTAGGTATAAATTAACATTCTTAGGGATCTTTTTTCCATCGAGTGAAAATAGGTCACAAGGAAAGGCACTACTACAATACGATACCTTTTTTTATGCTTATTTAGACACTTATGTGCCATGAATTCCAGTGGGTGTTTTGATGCATCTCTTGCATCAAAACACATCGGCACCATCATGTTCATCATGTGCTAAGTCTTCTATGTCTCTTTGCAAATTTCAAGACTAGATCCCCCACATCTAGGTGTGAGACTTGAGTAATGATCTAAAGAGCTTAAATGTCATTATCTTTTGAAAGTTGTACAACCATCATCTCATGAGATAGGAGAGGAGTAGTGGAAGTGCTTACCTCCATGTAATCTAATGTGACAAAAGATGTGTCTTCCTTAACATCTTTAAAAGGCACGTCGCTTCCTTGGTGCAGATCGCATACCACAATTTGGCATCCAAGCGATTTGGTTGAAAATAACATGATAATAACTTATTAGGTGCATCAACAATTGGAATGCCTATGGCCCAAACTATTAAATAACAATAGTACAGAAATGTATCTATTCAGATTATTGAGGTGGCACAAATGTATCCATATGGTCATCCCATATTTTGGTTGAATCAATGGTCAAAAGGCCATTCAAATCTTTTTTGACAATTTCTTGAACCCCACTACACGCCATTTCATGTCCAATACAAACAATCAAATTGTCAAAAGCTCATTTCATGATGATAGACTGTATGGTTATAACATAAATCCATGACATTTTCTATTATTTTAGTATCCCTTGCACTAGCTCGACTCTCTTAGGAAAAGTTTGCCATGACTCCATGCTCAAAAGTGTGATGGTGCACACCAACCTTCTCTACACCAAATTTATGCCCATGTGACCACATTACATTGATTGAAATATATTGAACATAAAATCAAAAGAAAAATTAGAATTTTAAAGAAATCAACAATGCTACTTCCAATTTCTCATCATGATAACCATAAATGGATGAGACTGCTACTTACATAAAGATCACAGCCCTTGGCAATTTCTCATTCCCTACTACTTACAACATCCTCCCTTTGACAGACCTCTATAATTGCATCTTCGAGCCATTGAGTTTCACATTTTCTTGGTAGTAGACATAAATCATCAGGGTACCTAGCCCCTTTATGGCTTCTCCTAAAATCTCTTTTACATTCCTTTCATAGATACAAATTGTGTTCATATTTTAACTCCAATGCAACACTCATCTTTCATTGTCTATTTTCCTTTGTGGCATGTTTTCTTCACCTATTAGATCATCCTTCTCATTGCAAAGTCGTGGTATTGAGGAATTGCATTGCACAAGAAGGCCTGTGACATAAAACATTGATCCTTCTACTAATAAACCTTCTCCACCCAACTTGATCTCCCAAAACACTCTTTTGCATGGGATTTCCTTATTCTTGCAAATAGTAGATGAATTACTACTCATTAAATTTGTTAAAAATTGCACTCTAGCCATGCCTTTTGCCTCACAATCCTTTCAACACTTTCATGAAACTCTTTAAGAAGAACATCCATCGGCTATGCACAGTTCCTACATATGTCAATTGATCCACTAAATGAACATATAGATGTAGTTGAAGATCTAGAGTTCTCATTGGAAATGATTTCTCGATCATAAAAATGGCTTTGATGGCTTAAATTCTCATTGGCTCAATTTATGAATTTGCAATCTCCTTTGAAGACATCCACTTAAAACATTTTCAAGATATTTAGGAACATACTTACGTCCATGGAAGAAAATGAATGCACTTACATGGTGGATCATGATTTTGAAATGCATACCTCACAAAAGAGCATACCATATTGACAGCACTCCTGACCTCCTCCATTAAGTAGCATTGGAGTACTTTTGGAAGCACACACTATCGCACAGACAATGTAATAATATATGTGCAATGCATATTGTTTTGAGGTGCTTATGCTACAAAAATATGAAGTGCACCACATAGAGTATAATTATCTATAATGCCTTCTGATTATTGTGTGACTTTAAACCACTTAGTCTTCTTTTTAGCTAGCCAATCATGATGAAAATATTGAGTGTTTTGATTTTGGAGCAAGTAATCACATATCTCAAAAGGAAGAAGGGATTTTTTTAAGTGCATCCAAACAAGAATGGAAAAGAGAATGTAACCATGTGTGACAATACCCCTCATAAGGTAGTAAGAATTGATAAACAATATCTCCATAATGATGAAGGCAATACACAAAGAATAGGAAATGCTTTCTTTTTTATTATTGTGGCACAAATCTCTTGTCAGTGGTCAGATGACTAAATGTGGTATGGATTTAGTCTTCAACCAGTTTGGTTGCACGGTCCGAGAGTTGTATAATCCAAAAAAAATGTGTCAAAATAGAGAGAGTGTTGAAAATTTCTTCATTGACAGCTGTTTAAAGAATGTTGACAGCATCTCATAAACACCAAGATGCTTATCTAAGCACATTGAGCATACAAACATGGTTCAAATCATGTTGTAGTTTTATTTTTAAAAGGATAATTGTGAATCATGTTGTATGGTAACACAACACCATTAGTCTTTTAACTTTCATTAAGGAGAGCCTTGCATATCATCATCTTCATTGATGATTACTCCAAAGAGACTTAAATCTATTTTCTCAAACCAAAATTAGATGCTACTAATGCATTTAAAGAGTTCTAAGATTTGGAAAAAATAAGCAAACTATAAAGTACATAAAGATCCTCTAATGTGAAAATGGAGGAGAGTACAACAATAAGCAAACTATAAAGTACATAAAGATCCTCTAATGTGACAATGGAGGAGAGTACAAGGCATAAAAGTTCAATCAATTTTGCAGAAAACATGGCATGAAGAGATAGTTTTCATGCATGTACCCTCATTAGCAAAATGCGATTGTAGTGAGAAAGAATAGAGTCATAGTAGAGTCAGCAAGATGCATGCTAAATGAAAAAGATGTTCCTTGTCCATATTGGGCAAAAGCAAGTGAAACTATAATTTTCTTAATGAATAGAAGTCCAATAACCATCTTGCATAATATTATACCAAAAGAAGCTTTTACAAGTGTAAAGCCTTTAGTTAGTCATTTAAGAAATTTTGGCTCTCTTCCACATACACAAAATTCCAAATCAACTCCATAATGATATTGACATGAGATCCATCAAATGTGTCTTCATAGGCTATAGTGAAGAATAAAAGGCATACCGCCTCTTTGTGCTAGTCATGTGAAGTAGTTTGGTTTAGAAGTTTTCCTAATACTTGAAATATCTTATGGAGGAGTGCTCAATTCTGAAAATATGAGAAGCAATTAATTGGCAAAGAACATTGAAATTTTCCAAAAGGATATCTCATATATGTACCTTCTACTTTAGTGCAAATTAGGAGGATATGTTAGGAATGGTGTAAATTACATTGTTTAAGACAGGAATATAAGGGCATAAGGACAAGTCCTAACCTTAAGCCTAAGGGGTGAAGTTATATATATGCATCTTCTTCTTAATTATAATGTTGTAGACAGTTGGTATGTGTATAAATCATCCTTCACAAAGGGGTTTGGACTACTAAACGGGCATTAAAAATTGGGTAGGGAGATGGTTTATGCCAAAGGTGCTGCTCAAGAAGACATTCCTCATTTGTTCCTAAATTGCAAGTTTTCAAGAGCTATTTGGGAGGTTGTTCACAAACTCTTTGCTTTTTTCCCGATTAATTATACTTTTTGTTGTTGGGGGACATGCTGAATAGAGCTCCGGCCAACTGGAATTCTATGCGCAGCTCGATATTATGGTCTTTATGGTTGCAGAGATGCTCTAAGGTTTTTAACAATGTTCTTGTTGATACTAATGAAAATTTGATGAACCTATGGAAGAAAACAGGAAAGAGGAGCCAATCTTAAGAAGATTTCCCGCTTACAACAACAAATTCAAGAATGTTGTAAGAAAGATGAGCAGCTTGTGAGAAATGAGACCGCTCTATTGGCTCGGGTGCAAAAGCAAGTTGGAAAAGAGGCTAATTTTTCAGATGCTAGCCCTCCGTTGTTCCATAATCCTAGTCAAACAGCCCTGCAGGCCAAGGAACCTATGCCCACTTTCTCCTTCCCTATGCTCCCTGTGCCTACTTCTCCACTGCCTCATGTGGCTTTTCCCTTGCTTCCTTCATCTTCGGTTGCTAATACTACCCCCACCTCTCCTCTGCCTCCTCCTGCCTATATTGTGCCCTCTCTGACTTTGCCTCCTGCTTTTTCTCCCCCTCAACCTCGTCTGGTGTTTAAGAGGCCTGTCTCAAGAAATGACCTGGTAGGTGTTATCTTCAAAGTTCGAAATGAAGTCACGCCAAGGGATTTCCAGTGTCCCACTCCAAGACCAAAAGTCAAGGCCAAAAAACTGTGTCCCTACCCTCGAATTCCTGGAACAATCGTTCTTCGAGTGGTGGCGCACGTTGTTCCCAAAGAAGAGCCTCAAGATACTACTATGTAGTGGTCAGGAGATGGAGTTAGCAGTTTTCTGTTTTTTTGTTATTACTTTTGGTTCAGGTGAAGATGTCCCTTTTTGAAGTCATAGGGACTTTTTGGATTATGTACATAATCACTCTTTCTTTTTAATAGAAACCCACACACACAAAAAAAGTATGTGTATGAATTGCTCTCCTCTCACACAATTAGGCTAACAGTGAGATACATGCCACTAATGTATTTTTGGATTATTGGTCTTTGATTAGCCATATGTACTCGAAAGGTTGCAGGTCTGAAAATTTTGAGCTTAATCTTGTGAGAAAAATTTGGAAAGATGATACTAATTTTTAATTGATCATCTATGATAACACCTTTGATGGTGGCATTCCTTATCTTTACTAAGATAACTGGCATCTCATCATCCACTAGAGGGGCTCGATGATGGGTATAGTAGCTCAAGGTTGTCTATAGTTTTGTTGGTGCACCATCAATCCTTACATAACTACTTAGAATAGGAAGCTATCATCAACAATTGTAAAATATTGATGGTGACTTCAAATCTTGAACCTATTCTGAAGCTTCTTAGTCCATGTTGCATTTTGAGAGGCATCCCCAATTTCCCTTATGTTGTATCTTATGCTAGGTGTTATTCCAAATTTATCTTGGTTTTCAACGTGACTTGATCTTTTCATCCTATCCTTGTCTTGATAGGTATACTTGAACGTGGACCTACTTGCCACAAGCTATTCAGCCCCTCTGCCTTGGCGGTTTGTCAATTGATTGTAGTGCTTTCCCTTTGAGATCTTTTATTATGATTGTGGCTTCTTCATTTCACTCCTGCAAGAGTGATTTCTCATGTTGAAGTTAAGGACTCTTCACTACTCCACTACAATTGATCATTGGGACTAAGTTACAACATTAGCTTATATCAGTTAAACTTGATGATTTTGGGACCACAAATGCACGTCCCACATCGAGATCCACTTCATGTTGCTCATTGTTACTAAATAACAACTTTATATGCTCAAATAAAAGTCTACTCTCAGACTAGATATGGGCATCTTCATCACAAAAGCAGCACTTAACCTTGATTTTTCCTCTTTCTCCTCTGGCCTTGCTCCCAATACTACTAAAACAGTTCTGAGGATTTTAGTTTCTATCAAGGAAATCATTCCAAGTTGCTTCTTTGTCACCGCTCTTTCAGATGATGAAACCTAGTTGGTAGTAATTGTTCTCATATGACTATATCAATGCTCTTCGTCAGTGTGACTAGATTTCACACATGCATTTAATACTTAACTGGCCACTCTATTGCTATATGATAGATCCTTGAGCATTTATTACATCATTTGGCTTTTCTCTCGTACCAAGATATATTAAGGATTTTCATAGCTCAAGCACTAGGATGGCAAGGCATTTTCTTCCTCTTCCTCATCACTACCTTTCTCTCTTTTGTAATCTTTTTCTTAGTGCTAGGACTACCTGTCTCGAGAGCAATAGAATAGTCCTATGACTCTACACAGATGAGGCAAGGGGCCCAAGGGGTAGGCAAGGGCTAGAAATAGCCATGCAAGTCTACATAGCCTGGGGGGGTTGAACAGCCCATGGTACTGAGAAGGGAGAGAGAGAGAGAGAGAGAGAGAGAGAGAGAGAGAGAGAGAGAGAGGGGGGGGGGGAGGGGGAGGGAGCGAGAGAGAGAGAGAGAGAGAGAGAGAGAGAGAGAGAGAGAGAGAGAGAGAGAGGTGGGGGGGGGGGAGGGAGCGAGGGGGCAAAGACAGCGAGGGAGAAGAGAGAGAGAGAGAGAGAGAGAGAGAGAGAGAGAGAGAGAGAGAGAGAGAGAGAGAGAGAGAGAGAGCACTATATAGCCAAGAGATTGATTTGGTGGCATGGCTTTTGGTCTCCCAACTAGTCCACACTATTATTGAGCTCACAACTTACAAGAGACATCTTATGATAAATTTCTAATTGATAGTTTTGTTCACCCATGATTTTGACATGCTTATCCATTGATTGAGGAGAAATATCAATATCATGCGCAAATGTATATATGCACTAGCACTTAGAGAGTACTAAAATGGCACTAGGGTTTCCTAGCCCTACCCTAATCCTAACTCTAACCCTAAAAGGTAATGGGAAGTTGTATAGATATTCATTCTTTATAATGATTTGTATGTAATGTTAGGTCACTTGAGTGTGTACTCCCTAGTTGTGCCTTTTCTCCTCCTTATTCATTGTATCCTCCTCTCCTACCTCCTACTTTGTCATGGTATCAGAGCTTAGGTTTCTTAATAAGTTTACATGCATCAACCACATAGATACATTGAGAATCAAAAAGAGAAGTATGCCAACTAGAGAAAAGTCTTTGCGGCTTAAAGCAAGAACTAGAAGTTCTACTAGACTTCACAAATATTCTAAGTTGTGATAGATGTAGTTAGATCCTAGAGGGAATCCATAATAATTACTAGACTAACACACATAAAATGACACATAAAGTCAAGCCATAGAATAACACACATAAACCATTATGGTATGGGTTCATGTAGCCAATTATCATGGGAGAATTTGTGCTAGATTTAGTCAAAGATAAAATTTCTTCGATTGATTTGGATAGAGCTGACAGTTGAGCCTTATCAACAATGTGTTCACCCATGAATTAGCATGCCCGTGCATGTTTTGGGGAGAAGTATTAACATCATGTGCAAATGTACATATGCACCAACACTTACAGAGAGCTAAAATGGCACTAGGATTTCCTAGCCCTGCCCTAACCCTAATCGTATCTCTAATCCTAACCTTAACCCTAAAAGGAAATGGAAAGTTGTATATATTCATTATTTACAATGAATCTTGTGTACTCTAGGTCACTTGTGTGTGTGATCGCTAGTACTTTTCTCGTCTTTCTTTGTGTCCTCTCCTCCCTCCTACTTTGTTGTAGTATTAGAGCTTAGGTCCCCTAAGAAGTTTACATCAATCAACCACTTGAATATGATGAGAATGAAAAAGAGAATCAAGTATGCCTATTGGAGAAAAGGATTTATGGCTTAAAGAAAGCACCCAGAAGTGGTATAGTAGAATTAACAAGTATATTGATAATTTGGGATACACAAAAATTAATGCATATCATACACTCTACTACAAAGTTCAAAGGGAAGATGTTACCATTGATTTGTATTGCCATCTCTCCTCCTTATCCCCTCTCTCCTCTCCTCCCTCCTATTTTGTCAGCATGATCATAATTCATACACTAATTCACACATTAAAATATCATAATTCATGCACTTGTTCATGATCATGTTTCTCCACTTCACACATTAAAATATCACAATATCATATAGACACTAATTTGTATAGTGTGTGAAATTTTAACAATGGAGTCCATCATGACCACACACCATGGAAATACACATCTATTGCATGCAGACTAATTTGTCATCATGATTCTTGCACTAATTCCCTCATCATTAGTCAACCAACAATGTGTCCATCATCAATAATTGACAAGAAGTTTGATCACTAAATTGTCATGCTTGATCTACATTTGCCCACAATGAAAGACAAATTCACGATCAGTGAACTAATGCATACCATAGTGGCAACTCGCATGCATGCATAGTGGAGGGAATGCGTAGTAAGTCCAAGCTAGCCTATGCAAACTACAGTCATGAGTAGGCATTACTAAGACACCAATTTGCAAGCCTTTACAAACCTCACACACCCTCTTTCCTTCATTGAGACTTCATTTCCATCCTAATTGAATTCTATATGTGCAAGCTTATCACGATGCCCTCTATGTGCCCATTCCTATCTTTACTCTATTCTACCTTGAACAAATCTAGAGAGGGAGAGGACAAGAGTGGAGATGAGGAAAGAGGGCATAGCTATAGAGCACACCACAAATGACTAACTCTACACTAGATTAGTTGAAAATAATGAATATATACAAACCCCTTTAGGGTTAGGGTTAGGGTTAGGGTTCCAACCCTTATGCCTTTTAAGCACTCTATGTGTTAGTCTTATGTACATATGATAACACATAATGTTAAGATGAATCCTTAACACCTTCCCTCAAGATCAACATCATGAAGTAGGCCTTCCCTCAAGATGATGATTATGGGGAAGAAGAAGGATTGAGCATGGCATTCCATCACACTCCTTTAATGTGAATCTTCTTCCTTTACATCAAACCAAGAGCTTGTTCATGTTTCTCAAAAAGCTCTTTCCCAAGTGGTTTGATAAAGATATCTGCAACATTCTCTTTGCTACTACAATGTTGCAACATGTTGTCACCAAGTAAGACTTTTTCTCTAATGAATTGCTCTCTGACATCAATGTGCTTTGTCTTGGAGTGATATATTACAAAGCACATTGATGTCAGAGAGCATGTCGTGGTTAATTCTTGAGCCAATTGATTATCTAAGTATATTGTTATTGTTAATGCTTGAGCCAATCAATTATCACAATATATTGTCATTGACTTTGTCTCATCAAAGTAATCTATTAGAACTAGTTTGAGTTTTGTGGCTGTAGAGGACTTGCATCTTGAATAATTAGATGGATTTGGATGAAGAGATTTATGAATTGGTATGTAGGTTGAAGAAAAGTCTGTATGGTTTAAAGCAAGCTCCAAGGCAGTCGTATTTGAACTTGACAAGTTTATGACAGAACATGGTTATAGTAGATGTCATTCAAACCACAGTGTTTAATCTTGGAAACTAGATAATGGAAGATACATGATCTTGTTATTGTATGTTGATGACATGCTTATTGCAGGCTCTAACATGCAAGATAAAAATGTGCTCAAAAGAAAGTTGGCAAACACATTTGCAATGAAGGATTTTGGTGCTGCAAAACAAATCCTTGGCATGAGAATAACAAGAGACTAGTAGATGCCATTCAGACCACAATATTTTATCTCAAAATCTAGATTATGGAAGATACATATCTTGTTATTGTATGTTGATGACATGCTTATTGCAGGCTCTAACATGCAAGATAAAAAGTTGGTAAACACATTTGCAATGAATGATTTGGGTGTTGCAAAGCAAAACCGTGGAATGCGAATAGCAAGAGACATGGAAAATCACAAATTGACATTGTCTCAGAGTGAGTACATTGAAAAGGTATTGGAAAGCTTTGAAATATAGAACGCAAAACCTGTTTCTAAACCTTTGACTAATCATTTCATATTATGCAAGGATATGTGTCCCAAGACACAGGAGAAGATTGAATATATGTGAAGGGTTCCATATGCATCAACAATTGGTAGCTTGATGTATGCAATGGTATGCGCAAGGCCATATATTGCACATGTAGTGGGAGTTTATGAGCAGATTTATGAACAATCCAGGTTGGATGGACAATCCAAGTTGGATGGATTTATGTACAGTGCATTGTGTTTTAAAGGTTGGAGTTTATGAGCAGATTTATGAACAATCCAGGTTGGATGGATTGCTGTAAAGTGGATTTGAGAGTACAATTGCTCGTGCATTGTGTTTTAAAGGTCCAAAAATTTCTCGACAAGGATATGTTGATTCAGATATGGCAGGTGATAAAGATGGAAGAAGGAGCACCACCAATTATGTTCTCACTGTAGGTGGAACAATAACAAGCTAGGTTTCAAAGTTGTAAAAGGTTGTTGCACTTTGTACAACAGAAGCTAAATATGTTGCAGTTATAGAGGCAAGTAAAGAGATGATTTGGTTGTAGAGGTTTATGAAGAAACTTGGGAAGAAACATGAAAATTTCAGCTTGTATAGTGATAGCAAGAGTGCTATTCATCTTGCAAAGAATTCATGAACGAAACATATATAGCTCACGTATCATTTCATCCGATCTACTTTGGAGGATGGACAGTTGAAGCTGGAAAAGATATACACTAGCCAAATTCCTGCAGACATGTTGACTAAGGTGGTAAAACCAGGGAGAAGTTGAGCTCTTGCTCAATTTCAATTGGTCTTCAAGAATGAGGAACAACATGAGAGATAGCTAGATCCAAAGAATTTCAATGAGTGTGGTAATGGTGGAGTTACTATGATCAGTCTCCAAGTGGGAGATTGTTGTTTGTGGAGCTTGATATTTTTCAGAGGTTGTTTTTTACTGTGCTTTAGTTACTGTGCTTTAGACCCAGGCATGCTTACACCCATTCCGTGAAGGGGGGGCCGGGAAGGCAATGCCCCCCCTAGGAATGTCATTAGGGGTTCCAAGGATACATGAAAATTGGTGCACGACTTGTTCTTGAGTTGTGTTGTCAAAATTGTAAGATAAGGGTGTGGCTCACATAGCAGCAGGGCAGTGCAAATACTGCTTGTATCTTGTATCTTCTCACTTGCTAGATAAGAAAAACAGAAGACTGGTTATTTCTATGTGGATGTAGGGCCCACACTAGGTATATCAGTGTCTCTCTCTTCCATTCAGTGTGCTTTCTGTATTGTGTATTTTATGCATTTGGCTTCTTGCATTGTTGCTCTATTCGCTTTGCTTCTAACAGTAGGGACTATAGGAACTAGTCATTAATTTTTTGGGCATGGCTTTGATTGGCTATTTGGAGTTGTCTCCTCTATGGATAAACTAATCTATGCTAATCTAGAGCTATACCAATCGTCGAGCAATGAAAAGCAAGAAATAGTTTCTTTTCAGTGTTCTTTTTATGTGCTAGGCTCAGATTGTTGACGAAGAGGCTTCAATGTGTGAAAGAAGTGGATTTGATGGTGAGGGTAAAAAGTTTTCTACAAGCATAAAAAGCTATGTGTGATGTAACGACTGCATAGAGCTAAAAAAAAGAAGGGATTTTCCTTTTTGGAGTGCCCTCAAATTCTTCCTAGATCAAGAGATACGACTTGATCTAGGTGGAAGGGTAAAAAAAGAATGAAGTGGTGATGCAATAGATGGGTGCACATGCAAAGTGAGAAAGTGTGCCCGTGAAGAGATGTGCCTATGGAGCATTGTGATGAGGTGGCAATTGTGTGCACATCTAGTATGCAAGGTGTGCTTGTGAGGAGGCAATTGTGCTTGGCAAGCTGTGTGCCATGTGGCAGATGATGTGGCCTACTGATGTGGTAGGTGACGTGGTGTGGTTGCTGATGTGTCAAATGACATGGCAAAGTGATGTGGCACTATGTTGAATTGGTAGGGTGATTGGGCATGTATGCTAATGTGGTAGGCTATGGTGAGGTGGCATTGTGGATAGGTGCGACATGGCAGCTCACTGACTAGCCCCAAGTGTGGGTGAGGTTGGTGATGTGGTAGACATAATAGGGCCTTATGTCATGGAAGGGAAATGTCATGGAAGGGAAATATGTAAGAAATAGCTATTTTTGTTACGTTGTGCAAATGCACCATGGGAAATAGGGTGGGACCATGGGAAATAGCACTCCATCCTCAAGACCTCAAGGTGCTATTTCCCACACTCTTGAGAACCATTGGTGTGACATTTCCTTTATAGCATGTCTCATTTTCCCTTGGATCCTTATGTCATGCACCAAGGGAAAAACATCAAAAATATGCTTTTCCATGTGAAAAACATCCAAAATAGCCATCCTTATTTCCCCCCTTTTTCCCCTCCATGACATAAGCCTCAAATCTACCTTGTGTCGTGAGGAAACCAAGTGTGGGTCATCGAAATCTTTTAAGATTTTGTTGAAATCTTTCAAGATCCTGTCTTCTTCAAAACACCATGTGGATGCCACTCATTGAGTCGTCCATTGATGGGGTTTGCTCACTGCTGTGTGAGCACCTGTTCCTCCTTCATTATAATCACTGCTTTTGTAGAGATGCATGTGAAATGTTCCATTGGACATCCTCTCTATTGCTTTATGCTCACTTTTGCTTTTTGGAGGCCGCGACTGTTGGTTGCTTTGAACGTTGAATGTATGCTATTGTTAGAGGTTTGCAGGAGCTTATGAGCCTCGGATTCTGACTCTCGTTGTTGACATTGGCTCTGGTTGGAGGTCGTGGTACTGATTGGATATCTGTCTTAGTTGCTTGGAGTTTGTTGCCTTGCGCGCTTGTGTAGTCCATTGTTACCAATCGTTGTTTGCTGGGCTATGCTGTGTGAGAGTCGGTCGAGCTTGTTTTCTTGCTTGTGCTTGTGTCGTTGCTGCCCGTGCATCACAACTTTGTGTTGAGTGATGTTTGCATGGACCGTGTCTCTACTCGGCTTTGCGTAGTTGCCTTGGAGTAGGGCTTTCGGGTAGTCAAGTCATGGTAGATAGGTCGAGTAGTCTTACAAAATAGTATATGTACACAAATTAAAGAACTCAAATACTACCCATGACTTTAGACATAATCTCAATTGAACAACCTTCCTCTACCAACACACATACATCTAACTAATAATCAATGATGTAAGCAAGATTGCTTATGGCAAAAAAGTGGCCTATAGTGGGTGCAAAATAAACTACCCATAGACCAACACAACTACATTGATGTTTTAAAAGCACTGAGAACAAGAAACTTTATTAATGGTTGTTAAAAGAGAAAAAAAAGACAAGAAGAGAAAAAGATTCTAGCATGTCTAAATTATTGCAAAAACTAAAAGGAAAAAGTATTAAAACATAGCAAGACAAAGGGCACAAAGAATTAAAAATGTAGAAGGGTGCAATACACAAAGAGAGGCTAGTAGCAATGTTACGGATAGAAAGAGGATGAAATCCTTCATCGAGGCCATGTTAAGATGTTGACTTGAAAAGGAAGGCTAATTTTCTTTCTCTGGAGTTTTAGCAAGTAGCATTAACCTAAGAAGAGACTAAACAACAACACATACATCTAGCTTCTCTTTTTGATAAGCAAGCCATTGATATTCATCATGTGTAATTTTTCGACCCTTATTTTACCTCCCTTATCATGGACAACCCATTTAAAATAAAATACTAAAGAACCTTTTGCACAAAATTTAGGAATTCTAGACTTAACCCAAATGGACCCTCCAATGAGCAAAGGTACCCACTATGTGTATTTATTTCGATTGTGTAGATATCATGATTTACGAGTGTGGAAGTGTGAGTGTAGCATCAAAAGGGAGTGGATGAATGTTGTGTGAAAAACTACAAGAAGTATGCACTATCCAGCAAAGGGGGACTTGACCATTTATTTGGAACTCCTTGGAGTTAATCCTCCCCATTTACAGCCTGTTTTAAGCTATGTTTGGCAAGATTAAGTTCTCTTGGACCAATATGCATCTTCCGATAGCATTACTAATACAACTTAGGTTCCTAATGCATATGTTTGTATTCTTTATTAATTATAAATTGACTAATAGGATAGAAGGCCATCAAATCTAGTTGACCTTCATCCAAAAGATTGACCTAAATTAGCTAATTGAGTTAATTGTAGTTGACTTATCCATTGTTGACCGAGTCTCTGTGCCTATTTACTGCTATACAACCCTCTAGTGTCTATAGGTTCATTTTTAATATACTTGACTACTCACTGCATACTTGCTATGCTGGATGTGCCTACCATGTGGTGTGATTATGCTATAGGTCTACTACCCCAGCCTCCTATAAGCTATCAATTTGATGCACATCTTGTTTGTTGAGGACTTGTACCGTGACTTCCTTGTAGTCCTCTCCAAACTTTGCCACATTGTGGCTAATACTAGGGACTATTACTAGCCCTGGCTTAGTCTTTTGATGCATTGTCCAACCCATCACTAGAAACTTTGCTTAATTATATACATCTCCATAACCAACCCAAACAATGGGCTCGCTATCAACCATATCTACTGACTTCGGTGGCCTCATTGGCTACCTCAAATCCAAAGCAAGAAGGATGGTCCTATTTGCTACCCCTGTTGTAGTCTCTCCCAATCCCTCTACAAATGCCCATATGACACCATGATTACCCATATTTCTACAAGGATCAACCCTCATTGCAGATCTCATTTAGGATATAATAGGTTGGGCATTGATCCTATTTATCCCAAAACCCACCTTAATGACATATTTTGGTCAATGAATTGCTCCATCAACTCCCTTATAGAAGCTTTTAGGAACAATTCAAGGATGTCTTGAACCCACACCTCTAGTGCCACCATGTAATACTCCACATAAAAAGTTGAATCCATTTTGGAACACTAGTACAATTAATAGTCCAAGTCACAAACACTTCAAAGTCTTTAAAATCCTGTCACCTATAGATCCATCTAGTCATCCCCCTCAAAGGATGGGAATATAACTCAAATAGAATAAATCCCACAAAGTTTCATGGATTCTAGGTTTATTTCAACCCAACAACAAAAGATAGGAATAGACCAAGTCCTACAAGTACCATGGATCCTAGCTCTATTTTAGACCAACATCAAATTAGCACCTTCCATGTCCTAGTCCTTACCTCGTCCTTATTTCATAGCACTATCTCTAGAATATTATAGTCATCCACTAATTTCCACAGGCATGATTGCCCTCCTTTGATCTTTTAGATCTCATGTCTCCACTTGTAAGGTATTTACAAGACCTTGCTTGGTCTTTCTAGAATAATGTAGCTTGGTTGCTTGGAGAAACCTCGTGATCACCTCCATTGATTAAGAAATTTAAAGTTGTTAAAGTCTTTGCCACTATTCTCAAGAGTAAAGTAGCAACTGTCAAAAGCCTCCACAATGAATTCTCCATAGAACTAAGAATTGCTATACAAAGAACCAACCTCTTGGCTACTCCTGACACGTAGTTGTAATCATTGCATTACAAGCTTGATCCTTGGCACACAGTTGTTCTTCCATCACATGACTTGGCTTTGACCATTTAGCATAAGCCCCCTGTGGTAGCTCTCATACAATGTTCTCATGGGTAGACACTCTCGGTGGTACACGGGTAAGCCTCTTGCACGAAGCACCAGACCACCTCTAACCATGGAGTTATTCACATCACACAGTTGATGATACACCAGTCATGATCGCGGATGAGATCTATGAGCCAAAAGAGAACCTTCTTCAACCATTCCTTGCCACAGGGTATGTACTGGTTTATGATGCAAACTGGAGTCTCATTGGTCTTGAGAGATTAGATGCAAATGCTTCAAATATTAGCATGGATTAGTCCATATTTTTTGATCATGCACATTTGATGGTAAGCCCTCAGCATGAGGCACACTTCTCGGTAAACCCTCAGCATGAGGCATCTATGCGTGGATTCGACTCCATTAACTGTGACACCAAATGATGTAAATACTCAACAAGAGTTCACCAGTCATCATGCATTTATTTAGTAGGTAAGTCCTTAGTACGAGGCACTCACACCTCCAGCGCATGTGGAGACACATGCCACAGTGCATTCAGTCCCTCAGGTGATACCATAACATCCATCATTGATGCTTTCACCTCTGACACGGAGCATACTGTGGACAGTTTTGCATCGACTCAGTCATGCCGCATTGCACCACCCTTGGATCCAGTGATCACCACCTCTTTCGATCAGCAGATCATTCCTCAGCATGAGGATATTCATGCATTAGTGCATTCCTGCCCTAGTGCAGTGGACATCATCAAGTTCATAGCGCAACCTGGGAGACTTAGTGTTTTAGCATGCACTTATGGCTATCATATACAGTCCATACTTGATGCAGATTAGTGGTTAGATCTAGGACTTCAAATCCGTCCCTCCATCAGCATTCGACACTGCATATGCCTCAAGGACATCTTATGTTTTCTTAGTTGTATTTCAGGCTTCTAGGCCTTTATATTGTTAGCTCCACCTTGAGCCCATGACAGATGCTACATCCTTTGCCGGCAGATGTTTAGCCATGCACACATCAGACAACCTTCAACTCATGACAGTTGAGCATATAGGCTTGACAGGTTGCCATACCTTGTTAGTTTTATGGGCCTCTTCATCAGCAAAGTAGAGTATCATACCTGCACCTTCAACCCCTGGATGACTCTGTCCACACCGACTATCCAATCTTCTATGACACCGCATCTATGATAGAAATTACTCTACTACAACATACCTTCAACATTGTTGTTAGTTCTTTTGGGTTAACCGATGACACCCTCGTATGTCACAAACTATTGGATTACATCGTCACGGCTATACTGACTAGCTTCACATCTCTTCTTCAAAGCAGTTGCACAGTCCATGACAACTCATGACATGTTCAGCTTTGGCATGCAGCCATACACATTGTTCTTCACGCAATCATCTTTTGATCGACGAGTCTTTGATCTAGGTGGACTTTATTTTCTGCATATTTCATTCCTCTTCCCTTCGGCCTATCTTTTGGGTTTTATTACCAAAGGTGAAGGATGACCCACAACTTAAGAGGAGGGAATCCATGTTATGTACAGGATCTAAGTTGTTCCAAAGGTGAATGATGATTTAGAACTTAAGAGGGGGAAATGAAAGTGAATGTATAGGATCTAAGCTGTACTCATTGTAGTGACTATGCTTACTTAGCATATACTACGCTGATATTTTTCAGTTTCTTTTTTAGGGGCTTAACCTTCCCATTAATAAAGCCTTTGAACGTAGAGCTATGCCTCAATATATAGCTAGTAGGCCAATCATCCCTGATTTGTTGAAACAACATTTCCATAAACCTTCTCTCAGAGTTAGCTAACACATATACTTGAGCTAGTTTGTCACAACTCAACTAATCTTTGATGCTAGATCCCAAATTTGCCTAAATGTATTGAGTCCCTCAGTAAATTATCTTGCTCGATGGGAGTTAATAAATGCATCTCTATCCTTAAAGGCCCAACTAGACAACCAAAGAGATCTATCTAGTGAAGCATCACCATAAAGAGACCTTATAAGGGGTGGCTTTCCAGACATCCGTGGATGGGTGAAGACCCCCTAGGGAGTGTCCGCACTCATATTCACACATGGGCAAATGGATAACAATAAATTTATTTAAAGCATATATAGCATATCACCAAATAAAGGATGTCCAGGTGGTAAAGCAAGTGCATATGATTGGAGATGTCTTTGGTTCGATTCCCATCGGCGCAGTTTAAGCCTTTTTTACCGCGGGCAAGTATTTTTTATTGGTTCAAGCCAACGGACACGCCTCACGGGCACAGCTAGGACGTCGAACGTCAAAACTTAAAAAGGTGTCCGTGACTCAACTGCCACATATGAAATGATGCCGCCTGTCCGCTCTAATGTGTGAAATGCATTTTCATGGGCTGGAGAATCTCATTGGATGAGACCACACTTTTTGCTTGTCCACCAGGGGTGGGCGGATGTGTGTGAACCTAGCCTTAGCCCCGCCCCATTTGCATTCAAATGATTTACTTTGCCACAACTGCATTAGTCTAGATAGCCGCTCGGACTGAAGAATCCAGCTACACAACCTAAAAGCAACACATCTTTGCCAAGGATGCTGATAGTTTACACCCCGTGGTGCATTCAAGCAAATTAACCCTCTTGCTATTCTAGCCCAAGATTGTTCTCCTTGGATATTAAGGAACCATTTTGTGTATAAGTGGTCATTTTTCATACTCATCTTCTCCATTGGTTCTCTCTCTCTCTCTCACACACACGCGCACACAGTCACACACACTCTTTTTTAAAGAACACACTCTCTCTCTCCACTCACACACACGTAGACTTTGCAAATCTCTTTGCATTTCCAAGCTGTAGCATCGTCCTTTCATCTCGACAATCGTTTGCTCACGAGTACTTGTACTCCTCCTGCTTGAGATTGACATTAGAGCCGGAAGCTTCCGGCAATCCGTTCGGTCTCGAGTCTACTTCAATCGACTGTTCCCTTTCAGAATCCGTTGGCCCTTCTTTGAGGACGACTCGCAGAGATTATATCTGGAGAAGAGGACTATTAGCGAACATCATCACCATTCCCTAAGGTCGTGCGTCGCCGGCGCAGATTAAATCCGGGTGGTTGGACCAAGGCGCCCTGAGACTTGGAATCTCCCTCTCAGAAATCCGGACCGGCACTCTGGTGAAGCAGGCAGAGAGAGAGAGAGAGAGAGAGAGAGAGATGGGTGCTGGAGATGTTGAGCTCTCTACCCTCGTCAGGCATGGTAGCCTCGCAGTGATCGTCTTGTTTGCTTTTTGGATCCGAATTCTGGTTTCCCTTCATTCTTACTCTGGTACCATCCCTTGTCCTTTTCGCGAATTCGGATTCCTTCCTATCTCTTCTTTTTTTTTGCTTACTTCGCCTAGTCTCGTTGTATTCAGGTGCTGGTATGCCTCCTCGGTTTGGAGACTACGAAGCCCAGCGTCACTGGATGGAGATTACACTTCACACTCCCATCAAAGAGTGGTATACCAACACTACAGATAACGATCTGCAATATTGGGGCCTCGATTATCCACCTCTCACTGCTTATCAAAGTCTGCTCCATGGCCTTGCTTTGCAATTCGTGGAACCAGAGTCGGTGGCTCTGCATACATCTCGTGGTTATGAGACCCCCAGCAGGTACGCTGACCAATGAGACGTCCTCTTAGAGCTTTTATGCTGTTCAGTTGCGAGCAGTTGCAATCTAGATGATAAAGGGTCTGTCGGCTTCACATGCCAGGTTATTGGGTTGATTTCTATCACACTCTCCCTGTTTGTATGTTGTTAGGAGCATTGCGTAACGAGGTGTGTGTGTTTGTTTTTTTGGTATGAAAGGAACACTCCATAGTAAGAAGCATAACTACAATCCAAATCCCACTATTTTTCTTTTCCTCCGCTAGAAGTCCTCCCTGTCCTCATAGACCATAACCTGCCAATGACTGACAGATCCTGCGTGAGGCCTCTATACGCTGCTGCTATTGTGAGATTGCAACCTAGGACTTGATAGATGGAGAAGGCTACGTTGGTATGACAAGATGTTTTCATGCCCATGGAGAACAATGCTTATGCTTCTTCTCATTTCTGCCCTAAGAAACCAAACAAAAATCCTCCACTCACTGCCATTCAGTCTTATCAGGTACCGAAGTGCTGAATACATAAGATGTTGCAGAGGCTAGCGATATCCCAAAATTATTACTCTCGAGCTCCAGCTTCCAGTCTCTGCCATTGAGCCTTGTCAATCTCAAAATCAATGCCCTTGAGTTCTAGGCTTCTGATGTTCTCCTTGAACCGATTAAATCTCTAGATTAAGAAACATCAATTCCCACTGGTGCACCCCACTGCCGTAGAACTTGACCTTTACCCACTCATTTAATACCATATTTTTTGAGTCCAACTAGGCCTCTCATCTTCTGCAACCCAAATGGCATAAGTCTTCACACTGAACCTAAAGCCCAACTGAAATCTTTCACTATAGCCTTCCTCGGCAACTGATATTAGGTTGGAACTGCTGGCAACAAGCTGTAAATTCATACCATTCCCTGAGCCAAGCAAACCTTAAACCAAACCCCTGTGCATTCAGAACTGCATTTAATAAGGATTCAGAAATGAGGGCAAACAACATAGGAGCCAAAGGACAATGAATTACCTGTATAATTCAAACCTTCCAACAACTCATGGTGACATCAACAATGGCTGATGCATTTCCAAAAAGAGCTTCTACCATCGTGCACATTTTCCTCAAGACCCAAAATGCATTGTCTCTTGCTCCGTATTTTAAATGCATTGTTGGATCTTGTTTTATGCTCCATGATTTCCCATAAAGGTCAACTTTGTTAACGTTCTTGTCCACTTCTTCTTTGTTTTAACGTTCTTGTCCACTTCTTCTTTGTAATCTCTTCCTTTATTGACTTCATTTGAATGTTGATTCATTTTAAACAACCTGTTCTGCAGGAGGAGACGTGTTGCATTTTTGTATTGCCTCTTTTATGACTTCTTTGCTTCCCAGTACTTTCCATCTCTTGGAATCTCTTCTTCACTGCTGCAAGTCGACATTTGAGTTCTTTAATAGCTTGCTGCAACTGAAAAACCTGCTCTTGTAGTTGTTGGGCAAATTGATGTATTTGGGTTGGAGTGTTTTGAGTCTAGAGGCTAGGAGTCATATGAATAAACATGCGAGTATTTTGGTGGTGTGATTAGTTAGTGTGATTGAAGTTGGTCACCATGTAAGTAGGTTGAGGGAATCTTCAATCAAGGAAGGTTGATGAGAAGAAGTTGGATCTGGATGCTCTATTATGAGGTCACATGTGATGTCATTCCTTTGTATTCTCAAGCCTACTTAAAGGCCACCACTGTAGAATAAAGTGAGTCGAGTGAGCCTTTCCTGCAGCCTTGTCCATCCTGGTTCTCTGCGCAGTTTCTTTCTAGAGTCTCTTTAATGGTTGCACATTCTCCTAGCGCCCTTGTAGTTTGCTTACAAGCTACTAGCTCTAGTATCATGAAGTAATATGCTGCTGCAACGCTAGGTTGGGTGCAGTTGGTCCCTTTCAACTGCTCACAGTTTTACTGCTCTAGAGTAGGATACGGGCACGCTCCTGTTGGTCTACTGGCTACCCTGTATAACTTCACTCTCACCTTAGTTGTTGAACTACGTAATCCAATTCACTCCGCAATACCACGTTCAATTGTGGAATGAAGGAGCCATCTCATTTTGAAGCAGTCGTCTCTTGTGTGTTCTAGCATTGTGTCGCTACCTACATATGGTATAAAAGCTTGTGCGACTGTTGCTCTACCTCACTGAAGGTTTTCAAGATGCAAGTGTAGTCTATGTCATGCCTCTTGTTTTGCAGATATCAGAGTACATGACCGTCCACTAAAGCCAGCTATTTTTGTGACAGCCAATTGTTTTCAGTGCTCAGTCATCTCTCAGAGTTTCAGACTCCATCATTTATCTCATTTCGTGTGGCTTTTACCACCGTTGGAACTTGGAGCTATAACTTCTACCTACATGGAGCCTTCATTGGAAGGCAGAGCGTAATGATCAGTAGGGGAGAGATGTAATTCAGTTTGCACTTCATCCCTGGCTATTTGACGCTCAAGTAGTTGGAAATGTAAAGTTTGGGTTACTACCAACGTTTCTACAGTTTAGAAACTCAAACTACTCTTCTGTTCACTGCTCATTATCTATTGAAGGTTTCTTACACTCGTGCACACTGTGGTGAGTGGTTATTGTAAAGAAGAACTATCAGATCAGGGCTGTCCGTCATGTTGGAAAGGTCACCTCCCCATCTGTAAGCCCCCATATGAGGAGAGCATGGGGGGGGTGAACCTAGGGTTTGAGTGTCTGTCACATGGGCATCTGATTGGATGCCATGTGGGCAAGCATCAAAGAGATGGAGGGTACCTGGAGCTAGGATGGATCTGCAGCAGCAAAAGGCGAAGCAGTAACCAGCACAAGGAATCCGGAATAAATAGCGATCACATGGCGCGGTACAGGCGGGTCAGGACAGCAGGATGTACGGGACAGTACGGTGCAGGACACGTGGCTGGGAAGGGCCTGGCAGAGGCGCAGGATGTGCAGGTGCAGATATGGAGCAGCAAGTGTGACTGTCAGTGGGCAGGAGGCATGCCTTATATAGGCTGGACCCCTGCCTTGAATGGAGGGCCAAAGGCCCTGGAAGTTTGGGCCATAAAAGCCCCGGGCTATGAGCCCTTATAGGGCTGGACCAGCCACAGACTGGTCGGCCAGTCTGCTGCAGGCTGGTCGGTTTTTTCAGCAAGGCCCTAGGCCTATAAAAGGAGAGGCTCTTGCCTCATTTCAGCATCCAGCAGTGCAGCTTCCAGCAGAGCAGAAAGGAGCAGCAGAGCACAACCCTTGGGGCCTACATCCAGAAGCTGAAGGAGTACCAGTGTTGCTGCAGACTTAGCTCAAGTGTGAGGCTGAGACCTTGGCTGTCTTCTAGGGCAGCAAGGAGCTGAGGTCAAAGGACGGAGAGTCCACATAAGCTCGAGGTGGAGCACGCGGGCTCGAGTCTAGAGATAGCTAACAGATAGGAGAAAGACCTTGTGGTAAGATCAGAGTACCACACCATTGGTGGGACTTTGGATCTATCTCTCTTGTATTGTGTCCATAGTTTTGGATGGAAATATATATTTTGGTGGTTTCTCTATCTGGCTGGTTCATTGTCTATTGGTAAGTCTGCACACCTATTTTATGCACATAAGTAAAGAAGTTTGTGATTCCACACCCACACCACACACTACGGGAGCTCCTGGGCATTACTATAAGTCTTCCGCTGCGTGTACCCTCTGTTGGGTATTTTCTAACATGGTATCAGAGCCCAAGTAGGAGGCTCACAGGTGTGGGAGCCTGAAGGCAGGGACCTTGCTGAAGGATGACCCTGATTCAGAAGCTCTAGGGAATCGACTTCCACGACTGGAGGATTGTGCCCTTGCGAGAAGGAGGGTGACTCAGGTTCAGTCAGGTGCGTTGAGAGTTCTGGTTTATTGAAATTGAGTTTGGTTGATTTTGCTGTGTGGTATAAACAGCAGAGATGTCGACCTCTACAGCCTCTTCAGCCCCTGCTTTCCCTTCCTCCTCCCCCAGTTTTCTCTCTTTCACTATCCCTAACTTTGGAGAGTCTGGGAATCTGGACGGGACTAATTACCCGATCTGGAAAGTGAAGATCCGGAGTCATTTAGTGGCTCGGAAGTTGTGGAAGCTGACCACGGGAGTGGAGTTGAAGCCGGAGGACATAGTGGACAGGAAAGGGGAGATACTCATGGCAGTAGACAGAGAGGAGCTTGAAGCTTGGGAAGACAGAGATGCCCATGCCCTGGCAATAATCATAGGGACTACGGCGTACGGCGGACTCCGTGCTTCCGCATATCGAGTTGGCCGAGACGTCAGTAGAGGCGTGGGCCACCCTGAAAGATCTGTACGAGACGGACACCACCTCTCGGATTTTGCTTCTTCAGCATCAACTCTATAATCTTGATATGGAAGAAGGAGATACGGTACATAGCCATTTGACGAAGGTCAAGGTGGTGAGGGATCAGCTGGCAGCAATTGGTCAGAAGACAGACTCATGCCATTTGGCCTTGATGGTACTGAGGAGACAGCCTCAGAGTTTCAAGAGCTTTGTTACGGCTGTGATAGCAGGACAGAGGACCAAACCTCTGACATTTGAGAAGTTGGATCCGTTACCGCTACAGGAGGAAGCTCGGGAGAAACTCTACAACGAGGACAAAGGCGACAAGGCGATGCTGGCGAAGGATTCCACTGGCAAAGGAAAGGGCAAGCCTAACAGTGGCAAGTCCAAGAAAGACGACTTTGACAACGAGGGGACTTCGAAGAGGAAGCATCAGAAGAATTGTTTCTACTGTGATACGTCAGGACATTTTGCAATCCTTGAAAAACGCAGCAACACTCTTCGAAAATACGCACAAAACGCAGCAACACTCTTCGAAAATACGCACAAACTCTCAAAACTCACAAACGGAAGATACAGAACAAGCCTGCTGGGTACAATCTTCCCCCCGTAGGTGTGGTGCTCTCCTTCAACCTCCTATGTATTTATGTATATTTTTCAAAAAGCTTTCGAGCAAGAATCATACAAAAAGCCTCTGTGCTTTTCTCCGTGCTCGATTTTACAAAAAACCCATCCACCTTCTAGAATAGCTGGTTTTTTCTAAAAATAAAGCTTTTTTCTAACTTAAGTTTATACACTTAGCCAAGCCACTAATAATCCAAAATTCAAATATATACATAAGCTTTTGTAATATCAAAAATTAGGCATAAGCCTTATTCATCCCCGCATCACTGGAGTTGCGCCTACGCGCCCAAAATATGGTGGATCATGCTTGCTAGATGCCATCGCTCGATCAATTACTCTTCCTCTGAATTCACACGATCAATAGTAATGAAATATCTCAAACATAAGATAACCTTGGAATTAATCACCACAATCAATCAACGTTTCAGTATTATAGCAATGCGAAATCAATAAATCACAGATGAATGGTGCACACATGCGACACATACATCTCATGGTGCACTTGATGCTACACATGAATAAAATCGTATGGATGGTGCACACATGCTACATATACCGTCATTGCATAAGTGGTGCACACAATGCTACACACTTATATAGCCGCCGCAGTTGTATATCCAGCTATGTAGGAGCACACATGCATCACTACGGAATAGCGAGCACACATGCATCAGTTGCGCGATAAAAATGCTGGATCTCACTAAACTAAATACTGAAGGATTAAATTAATGGAATAATTTCAATTCTCGTAACATCCCTCTTGCTTGAAATCGCAATTGTTCTCAACTGCGCGACAAAAAAGTAGTCAATAAATCAGGATACTGGCGGAAATATCGCTCGGGCATCCACTTAGCATCCTCAACGAGGTGGTTCTTAAATGTAAGAAGATAAATAGGATACGAGTTTCCATGTCTCGTTTGAGTGATTTGTTGATCAATGATCTGGTGTGGCTCTAAGAGCTGATTCTCTCCTTGAAGCAACGGTGCATCGTCTAAAATAGGTTGAACTGGTGGGTCTCCATGGAAAGGTTTCAGGAGGTGCACATGAAAAGAATTATGAATTTTCCAATCAGGTGGTAATTCGAGCCGATAGGCATTGTCATTAACGCGCTTCAAAACTTTAAAGGGACCATAGGATTTAGGAGCAAACTTAACTACAGGGTGTGTCTCAATACTCTTAAGTCTGTGCTTCTTAATACGTAACATGACTAGGTCACCTTCAGCAAATATAACTTTCTTTCTATCCTTGTTTGCACGTGCAGTATACACAGCTTGAGCATGCTTGATATTCTTTTTGACAGTAGCCAAAATGCTAGAGAAATCTTCAGTAAATCGATCAACAGTCTCTACTTGGTGCTTAAGGCGGGTCAATGGAGTAGGAATGGTCTTTCATAGACAATTTGGAATGGAGATTTGCCTGTAGCAGAGTGCTTAGTGTTGTTGTAGGCAAATTGTAATGTGTATAAATTTGTCCCATTTGCTTGGCTGACCAGACACGTAAGCACGTAATATGTTACAAATAGTATTTTGTGTGACCTCGGTTTGGCCATTAGATTTGAGATGAAAAGCAGTGGAAAAATCTAACTTCGTACCAAGATTGTCAAAGAGTGCGGTCCAGAAGTTACTACAAAATTTACTATCCTGGTCGGACACGATTACTTTTGGAAGGCCATGGTGTATAAAGATGTGCTTGATGAACAAATGAGCAGCCTGAACTGCGGTCAAGGTCTTCTTACAAGGAATAAAGTAAGCCTGCTTGCTAAATCTATCAATGATAGTCCAAATCATATTAAAACCTGAGCTAGTTGAAGGAAATCCAGTAATAAAGTTTATAGAAATATGCTCCCGTGGGCCATCAGGAATTGGTAAAGGCATAAGTAAACTTTGATATTTGCCCTTGTAGCTCTTGACTTTTTGACAAATAAGACATTGTGCAACAAAAGTTGCAACATCAACTTTAAGCTTAGGTCAGAAAAAATCTTGAATTACAGTCTGATACGTAGCAGCGACGCCTCTCTGTCCCATGTAGGGTGGCTGATGTATCTCTTCTAGTACCAAGTGTTGAAATGGTGCAGTGACACACAAGCGCTTTTCGTAGAATAGATAGTTATTATGAATGGAATACGAGGCCATAGGGGTGCTATTAGCTTGCTTAATCTTATGCCAAATTTCTAAAAAGTCTCGATCAGTAGGATAGTCCGTCTTCATAGGCTCGAAAGGGTCTCCCTCGATGACTGAGATATTATTTATGCTAGGTCGACAACTGAGTGCATCGGTAACTACATTGTCTTTGCTTGGTTGATATTGGATCATCGGTTTAAAGCTGTCAATAAAGGCAGCCCATTTAATGTGCCGATCCGAGATCACCGGTTGAGTAAGGAGATGTTTAAGACTCTGGTGATCAGTCTTAATGAGTAACTCGGAACCCATAAGATAGTGTTTCCAGAGTTTAAGGGCATGCACCATAGTGGCTAATTCTTTATTATACGTGGAATAGTTTAGCTCTGCTGGTTTTAATTTACGTGACTCGAATGCAATTGGATGACTATCTTGCATGAGCACAGTCCCAAAACCCTATCCACTAGCATCAGTGACCATGACAAAGAAGGTCTTGTAAAGTCCGGCATGGTCAAAACTGGTGTGTGTGTCATTGCACCCTTAAGTCGTTGAAAAGCTAAAGTGTGCTGCTCACCCCAAGTGAAAGCACAAGTCTTACGCAGTAGTTCGGTCAATGGATGTGCCTTGTGTGCAAAATTTCTAACAAATTTGCGATAGAAACTACACAGACCTAGAAAAGATCGTAACTCATGGATATCTTTAGGCTGTGGATGGGAGATGGATGGAATGATACTAGGAGCCGCTCTATTCAGGGTATCATTGCATACTTCAGGGTGACCGGCTTTTTCATTAAAGCTATTGATAATTCAGAGGAGTGAAAGTCAGCCGAGAGGTTGGCTAGCATTTGGATGGAGTCTATTGGGTATGTGGGGGCAGATAAGGTTATTCAGTTTGTTTTTGATGGCGAGAACTCCAACAGGGTAGTAGGGAGGATTTTGGAAGAGAAGTACCCTCACCTTACCTTCACTCCTTGCATGGCACATGGGCTGAATAATCTCTTGAAGGATATTGGTAAGTTGGATTGGGTGGGGATCCTACCATTGATATGGGTAATCATGTTGTATCTTTCGTCACTTGCCATCACCACATTTTGGCTTTTAAGCTGAAATCTCAATTGAGGCAGCTTGTTGTTTCCGCTGAGTGGGATGCATGGTGTGAACTGAACTCTACCAGGGCTCAGAGACTTAAGTCCATTGTCTTGGATGACCTCTTTTGGGATGATGTTCGCCTTTTGCTTCAGGTTACAAAGCCGATTCTTTTGATGTTGAGGCTTGTTGATGGAGATGGTCCTTGTATTGGGGAGGTGTATGAAGGGATGGATAGGATGATTGAGACCATTCAAAGTATAGATGCTTTGTATGCTTGGAGGAAGGAGGAGTTCAGGACCCTGGCAACCTCTCGGTGGACAGAATATCATTCACCTTTGGAGGCTGCAGCCTTTGTTTTGGATCCGGAATTTCAAGGGAAGGGGCACGAAACAAATAAAGAGGTGGTGCAAGGATGGGAGAAGATATTGAGACGTCTTGTCTCAAGTCAAGATGATAGGAGAAAAGTGCGGGAGGAGCTGTCATCTTATAGGCAAGGAAAAGGGTTGTTTGGTTTGGAGGATGCACAGAATACAGGTTCAAAATTTCCTCCGTTCGTTGGTGGGAGGACTATGGGGCAAATGCTCCGTTGTTGCAGCGTTCGGGATTTCGTATACTCAGCCAAGTTGTGGAGCGATTTTGGAGACATTGCATAAAAAAAGAGGAACATGCTTGGGGATCAAAAGGCAAATGATCTTGTATTTGTTAATGCAAACTTGCGTTTGCTTAACAAGTTCAAGGCAGAGTGCACTCCTGAACCATATCTTGGATTAAACTTGATGAGGACTTCGACAGTGATGCAACAGAGGATGCTCTTGAGCATGAGGATGATGAGGCCGAGGACCAGGATCAGGATGATGAGGCCCAGCAGGGTGAGGGAGAGGCCTCCATTGCTATGCCACCCTCAGACCATTAGGGCCGACTCTCTTTTTTTCTATACACCATGTACTTGAGTCGAGAGTAACGAGTCCTATTTTGTGCCTTTAGGCTAAAGGCATGCCCTCGCTTTTTTGTAATTTGCAAATTATATGCTCTCGGATCTATAGTATTCTACAGTCTACTACGCTTTATTCACATTGCAAACGTGTACATTTCAGTTTTGAGTATTCTAAGAGTGTCTTTAAATGTCTAAGGCTGAAATGGAAAGTTTAGAGCTGCTGAAAGTGGTTTTCTTTTCATAATTGGTATATTTTTATATGAATTGAAGACGTGTCATATGACGTGGTGTTCCAGTTCCGGTTCCCCCTTCCCGGAACGTTCCCGTTCCGGCACTTGACATTTCGGAACGTTCCTGTTCCTTGGTAACTATGATGGAACTACGCAAAGAGGCCTGAGTGGGAGGGGCCTGAAGAGCGATAGAGGGGCCTGAGTGGAGTGGCTGAAGCAGAAGTGACCTGAGTGGAAGGGGTAAGAGCGGAATGAGAGAGAGAGAGAGAGAGAGAGAGAGAGAGAGAGAGAGACTGATGTGACTGTATATTTGTGGGGGTTGTGAGGGGTGCAGCAAGCTTCTGATGCGCTGGACAGTTTTGTCATCCGATGCTTTTGTGTTCTTTCCTGCAGCCTTGTGTTTTATAGCTGCCTATTACAGTGGACGAAAATTTGAGGAGCAGGGATGGGCTTTGACAATGATCCTCTTGCAGCCAGCTTTAATGTTAATAGACCATGGACATTTTCAGGTAGAAGTTATATGCTATTTCATCTTTAGCAAGTCAAATGTTACCTGCTCCTTTTGCAAGTACTGAACAACATTTCTTATTCAGTATAATTGTATAAGTCTAGGATTCACAATCGGGGCAGTAGCTGCAATTTGCTTGAGGAAAGACGTTTTGGCATCGATATTTTTTTGCCTTGCCCTTAACCATAAGCAGGTCATTCCTATGGCCCCTGTCCCTCCCTCCTTTTGTGTAGCTTATGTTGATTGCTGCTTTCAGAGTTTCATATGATAACTTTTCATCGATTTATATACTTGCGATAATGATTGCAGATGAGTGCCTACTTTGCTCCTGCCTTCTTTGCCTACCTGCTTGGGAAGTGTCTACTACAGCAACACCCATTTCTTGCTGTTGTGAAGCTTGGTATAGTCGTTATTGGTACATTTATATCTTGTTGGTGGCCGTTTCTCTATTCAAGGCAGGCAGCATTTCAGGTGAGTCATGTTGAATACCAGTTGGTGGTTGATGGACAAATGCAACCATTGGGTTCTATATATGTTCACATGGGTATGTAGGTGCTCTCTCGGTTGGCACCATTGCAACGGGGCATATTTGAGGATTATGTGGCGAATTTCTGGTGTGGAACTTCTTTACTCATCAAGTGGAAGCAACTATTCTCGACGCTGACTTTGGCTCGCCTTGCCCTTGTGGGAACAGTAACTGCATCTTTACCTTCTGTGGTGCAACAGATAAGGTCTCCTAGCTATCGTGGATTTATCCTTGCTATGTTCAATAGCTCCCTTTCCTTCTATCTTTTTTCATACCAAGGTACATACAACTCTTGCTATTACAGAAAACTATTTTGGGGCTTCCTTCTTGCACTTCAAGCATTGCCAGCAGGCTCTAGAAGCTCAGGTTTATATATTATCCCAGTGCTTCTTTTCAGAAACTGAGGATAAGGAGTTGTTGCCTTTGCAGTTCATGAAAAATCAATCCTGCTACCTTTGCTTCCAGCAAGTCTTCTAGTGTTGGAAGACCCTCAACTGTACAGAGGGATGGTGTCTTGCGCTATGTTTTCCATGTTCCCTCTTCTCCGCCGCGATGGATTAGTTGTACCATATGTTGCTCTTTTTACTCTCCACTTTTTGCTGATGTATCCTCCATTTTTTGGCAAAACGTCTCCTGTGAGTGGGGAGAGTCAATCCAGGTTCCCAATAAAGTCTTTGATAAATCTCTCTTACGTTATTGGATGCCTGCTCAACTTGGGTTACATGTTGCTGACACCTCCAGAAAGGTATCCTTACATTTTTGAGGCTCTTATTACTGCATTTATGTTCCTTCTTCTCCTTTTTCTTGGTGTATATACAAATATGAAACAATGGTCAGTCTCTCTAGATGAGTGGCATACTTCTGAGAAGGAAAAATTGCAGTGACTTGGATTGGCTCAAGTAAACTATTGTAGATGACTGACATTCAATGGGCCCGATGTGAGTGTCTCATATGAGTTAATGGCATTCATTCTCAATTTCTACCTTACAAATATCATCATCAGGTCTTTCAAGCAAAAATAGGAAAGGCATGAGATCCAGGATTGTGTTGTGCTGTTTCGTTACAACTTGAAATGCCAAGATTATACAAGCCCTTAAATTGATGTTGATCTAAATGCTTAGCATTTTTTTTCCCCAAAAAAAAAGCCTGGCATGTTTCTGATAAATAGGAATGTATGCATTGGGCAACCCTTACATTTGGGTGATTTGGGAATGCTTTATTTTGCATTTTGGCTAGGCATGAATCTATGATTGAAGTGGACATACGTGAACAAATTCAACTGCATCTACTTATGGGCATAGATAAAGTAGGGGTCACATAGCATATAATCCGAAGTGTATATGATTTGCATGTTTAAGCCTTCAATGAGAGATTGCTAATCGAGGATGGGACACATTCTATTCTAATTTATCTCTAACTTGCTTGTGCTCATGAGAACTTTGTTAAGAAGACTTTATTCGAAGCTGCTGCAGACTTGTCCTTCGTGAATACTTTATTGAAACTGCTACCTTCCCAAATATGGGAAAAGGGTGAGTTTAAATGTCTATGATACTGGCCTGACAGGAACTGAATGATAGAATTAGAAAGCAACCAAGTCTAGAATAGGTGATAAGTTGTCTAGGAGAGCCCACATGCTACACAGAAACAGGAAGTGTCTTAAGCATTTCTGCTCGAAGCAAATACCATATTGTGCCAAGTGTTAACACGGTAAGAAGTTCAACAAGGAGGTAACCCCTTTGGTGAATATAAGTTCCAAGTGTAAACACGGTAAGAAGTCAACAAGGAGGTAACCCCTTTGGTGAAGCCAATGAATATATGTCAGCCTAAACTAAATTGAACCAAGATGCTCCTCTAATTTGAGTGGAGGAGATGGTGGTGGAGGTAGGTTATGCATAGTGGCCAACGGAATGGGAAGCAATATTGAATATCCCGTCCATGAGGGAGGAGGATCTAGGAGTAGGGTGGAGGCACTACACAAACAACAAACAAATATGAACCTTATAGAATTGGATGAGGAAAAACTCTGGTATTATGAAGCCTTGCTATACTCCTAGTGTCTTAAGAAAATAAGTTGCTCTTTTAAAATAAAATATTTTATTGAGGAGATTGTGTCATGACATGATTAGCACTTAAGACTAGTGGCAATTGTTAAGTGTTAGGTTATAACCATTGCTTGAAATTATTTGTACTATTAGAATGTAAAGATTGATATTGTCAAGATGGCCTACTTGATGGTCGTACCTTGGCTAAGGTTTTTGATGGACGCCTTATGGTCTTGATGTAATCACTAAACGAGTGGTATGGTGAACTTATATTGCATTGGTCAATTAAAAGAAGGCACGTATATGCATTAGGCACTTATGGGGTATCGGTAGTGCTACATAAAGGTCTATATTGGCCCTAGTGACCTTGGTCTAGCCTAAACTGGTTAAAAATGGGTTGTAAATGGGAATTATCACCTCATCTCCAATGGTTGCCAATTGAATGGACAAGTCTTGTTCTCGCTGTTTAGTGCGTATGCCTTGTAACTGTCCATGCTTGCATTCATGCATCTCTCTTGGTGCATTACGTTCATGTTGTCATTCTATGTGCTCTTAATGGGTGAAGCATGTTGTCTTTATGATAGAAATAAATATGTATGGTGGGTGCTTTTTTCCATTGGAGGATCAATTTAGCATCCATTTGTCTAACGTGTACAAATTTTGATTTCTTTTGCAAGCCTTTAATCTTGAAAAGTTGCTTTTTGAGCAAGTGCAAAGTGCATCTGAAGACATTGCGTGTGAATGTCTGTATGACAGTTGTTATGGCAACAAGAGAGAGTGTGCATGAATAGTAGAGGTACACTCTTGATGATGCCACATTCACTCACACATAATGGTTACATCATTGAAAGCAGTGGACTTTGAGATTTGTAAATGCTTTGCTTCAACAATGCTCATAGAGCCACCCTCAAAATGAACTATAAAAACTAGAAAAACAGAAGTTGGAAAGTATCGAGGCATGCATGTTTGCTAGCTTTGTCTTAATCCTTCGTGGAGTAGACTTGTCAAATGCATGACTCTATTTTGTAACCAAGACTTCGCTTTGATTTAATGCTTTTAAAACTAGAGGAGCCTACACCCACAATGTACTAAGATACAAGGAGCTAATTTTGATTACTAAAGTGGCTTCTTCCCTCTAGAGCTCAAAACAAATTTCTTTACGGAAATTCTAGAAAAATAAGTGAATTTTTGATTGTATTAATAAAAATTTTTGGGTTGTGGATGACATTAAATCCCTTTCGACCTTGCAAGATTAAGTCCTTAATACCCTTGAAAACTCATAGTTGTACTTGCACTAGTACTTTGTTTTTGCTATGAAGTTTTTGCTTGCATAGATAATGTGGTGACTTAAGCTACTCTCCCCTCCCCATCCCAATGTGAACAGACTTTTTTTTTCTCAAGAAAATTACTTCATTAAGTATGATTGATAAACACGAGAGCAAGCTCAAATGTAGGAATACATCATGCTATGCATGAGGAAAAAGAAAACAGCTCAAAAGGAGCTTATAAAAATCCAAGGCAGAGGCGGAAAATGCCACCTCAATCCTGAAGGAGACTCAGAGAAGAAAGGAGATCCTCTCCAAACTCTGAAAAAAGTAACTCTCCTGGCAGTGGCTGCTCTGGAGGATCCTTGCATGCTTGCCCAGATGGCCATCAGAGTGTGTATTGTGTCGGTCCAAATACTAGCCACAGTGTGAGAGGGGTGAACCTGGGTACCCTCCATCGCTTCTGTACATCTAGCTCTCCAAATATGTCAAGTTGCAATGCTAGCCAGAATCTCCCATGATGTGTCTATTGAGGCATGAGTAGCTTTGAAAGGAGTAAAGGGCACATCCTGGAGGGAACAAGATTCGATTGAGTATTATCGTACAATGAAAGTCGGATCTTGATCATGTCCCTCGAAGAACACCTGGGGCCAGTAAGAGATAACCATGCTACTAAACCCTAGGTCATATAGAAAGGTGTTGTATGAAAGATGCTGAAAATCCTAGCAACTCCTTTCCAGATCGCCCTCACTTGTTTGTACTCCCAAATGCAATGCTGTACTGACTCAACTGCTATGTGGCAATGAGGACAAGTAGGGTTAGCTCCGAACCTAGATCTCCACAGGTTCACTACAATCCCTCCATGAGCAGAAAGCAAAAAGAAAAGAGTGATCTTTCTATTCCTGAGGGATTCCAAAGCCTACACCAAAAGTTTTTCCGGACAACTGCAAAAATATGAAAACTATCCCAATGAGGGGCTCTGGAGGGCCTCCAAATTCTACTACTGAGCTGAAATCTCCAAGCATTTCTGATTGTGTAACAAAAGAAGGGGATGCTCCTCTCTCCGTGCCCCTCATCAATCCATTCCCACTCCCCTGGGTCCCACTGCAGGAACCTAATAGGGGAACCACCTTATAACCAGAGTCTCCAAGACCCCAGTGCAAGGAGAAGAGGATCGGGGTCAAGATACCAATGTGAGTCTGTGCCCCACTCCATGAAACGTGCAATCCTAACAGGCTAAAAGGAAACCTAGGGAATGCCCGTCCCTGAGAACGCTCCCCACCAAGTGGACTCTGTGATCGACAAGTCGTCTGTGTCTATCCACTCTGTCAGAATGGCTGCCTCTATCTGTTGTCCTTACTGCACTCCCTCTGAGGTGGCCAACTGCTAAGAGTCTCTGATCCTCTGGAAGTCTCCTAAAGGCTGCCAGGTGCCTACAATGGAAGCAGGTCCCCTCTCCCATCTAGACCACTGCATATAGTGTGACACTGCAAATGGCTTGCCATGGTCATCCAAAATCGAGTCATTCCACATGACTGGCTGCCTGTGAATTTCCTCATGAGAGGTGGGTGGAACTCTGCAAAGAGTGTTTCTGAAGCTACCCCAAGCTTTCAGAGTAGCAGCCATGAGAGGGGAAGGGGGAGATTTGAGATGGGTTGAAGTAAAGATCTATCTGATGCTGTCCATCCAATCTCCCCCATGAGATGGAGTATAAGACTGAATGCTGCGTGAGAAGAAATCTTTCTAGGGCTCCTGTCCAGGCATCAATCCATGTACTACGAACTTGCAGAGCAAGGCCATACATTCCAAGTTCGGGTCAATAATATTGAGACCTCCTTCTCCTATGGGGAGAATGAGGGCCTCCCAAGCCACGTTGGCTACAACATCTGAGGTGCCATCTAACCCGCTCCATAGGAAGTTCCTGATAGGTCTCATGAGCTGAGCGATGCAACCTCTAGACCTACATCAACAAGAGAAAACAAACCAGGAAGTGGCCAATAATACCTGGTTCACAACCACAACTCTAGATGCAAGGTCAAGTCT
Organism: Dipteris shenzhenensis; assembly: GCF_047967505.1. NCBI lineage: Eukaryota > Viridiplantae > Streptophyta > Polypodiopsida > Gleicheniales > Dipteridaceae > Dipteris > Dipteris shenzhenensis. The sequence goes on from NC_141596.1 coordinate 27,080,640, forward strand.
GGCAGAACTCCAAAAGATGAGTTTCCTCCTGATACTCTCCAACATGGGAACAAACTGTTGTGTTGGAGAGATGCCGACCCCAACCTGGCATCCCAGATATCTGACAGAACACCCCTTTGAATCCAAGTGAACCCTATGTCAATCCCACAGTCTGGAGTGTCCTCATCATCATTGATCCAAAAGCCATTAGATTTGTTCCAATTAATGTGTGCACCTGCTGCAATGCAAAACAAATCCAACGCCGTCCTGAATGAGGTTAATGTTTGTGAGTGGCATCCAAAAAAACAGCCGTATCATCTGCCAATTCACTGTGTAAGAGCTCATCCTTCTGCCTCAATGGAAGCGTGAGCCCTACAATATCAGCTTGAGCTCCAATGTAATAGCTCATAGCTTCAGCCACAAATAAGAATAGAAAGGGGGCTAGAGGGCATCCTTGGCGGACTGATATGGTAATCTCAAACTTGTCCCCCCTGACTCCACCAATAAGAACCTGGTTGTGGGCATTTGAGAAACCAAAGCGAGTAAGTGTGCCCTCCAGAAAGCCCCACTCAAACGTGTCATAAGATTTCTCAAAGTCCAGGAGTAGAATGGCCAGCCTGTGGCCATTCTGCATAGCCCACCAGTCAGAAGCCTCCCAAAATGAGAAGATGTTGTCAAAGATGCTCCTGCCATGCACAAAGCCCCGTCTGTGTATCATGGATAAGATCTGGCAGAAAGGGCTGTAGACGAAGGCTGATAGCTTTTGCTAAGATTTTATACAAAGTACCCAGCAAAGTAATCGATCTCGACTGAGACACTAAATGCTTGCAACCCCCTTTTGGAATCAAATGAATGAGGCCCTCTGTAAGTGAGTCAGGCATCTCACCTGAGTCCCAAACACCCTGCAGGGCTGAAGTAATGTGATCCCCAATCTGCTGATCCCAAAAAATAATAAAAATAAGGGGGTAAGTCCATCTGAACGAGGACATAGCCCTTGTGAAGGGCAGAGAGAGCAGTCCTGAACTCTATCTTGGTGAAGGGTGCATCAAGTGAGATAGTAATATCCCCAATCACCAACACAAGTAAGTGTTGCCAAATAACCACTCTAGCATCATTTGTGGCCTGAGTGTCAGGATTTGCTGTAAGAAGAGAGGCATAGAAATCGGTGGCAACCTGCAAGACGGCATCCGAATGTGTATGAAGAACTCCACATGAGTCAACAAGCTGTGAGACACTCTCCTTACTATGTCTGGGGCCAAGAGTAGACAAGAATTGCTTGTTGACCCTACCTCCTGTCTGAGTCCAAAATGACTCTCTGGCATGAAAGACATACTCTGCTCTCTGATCTAAAAGTGATTTATATTGGGCCGTTGCTATAGCAAGGCGCTTTTGAATCCAAGCATTTGTAGGCCTCTTCAGCTCCTCCCTCTAGAGGGCAGCCAATTGCTGACGGATACCTATCTCATGCCTGAGGATCTCACCCATCCTGATACGAGCAACCGAAAGATAAAGGTCACTAATATCAGAGAGGGTTGTAGCTACGTCTGATGTAGAAAGCTATCCATCATGCATATGTAAGGCCCTCCTTAATAAAAACGGCATCAGGAATCCTAACATTGGCAGAACGATGCCTCAAATGAGGATCTGAAACCATCAGAATCACTAGAAAATGATCCGAAGTGGACACCCCAGCTACAATGCTAACTGTACCACCTCTGTCAAGAGCCCAATCATCCACATAAAATATGTAATCAATACGTGCATGGATAGGCATCTGCAATCTCTTGTTTGACCAAGAAAATAAGAGAGGAAGTGGCTGAGTGTGAAAAGCATCATCGTGGCAAGCATCCCTGCCATTGTACTGAAAAAGAAAGGCATCCCAAGCTGCTCTCTCTAGGGAGTGGATACCGCCTTCCCTACCATCCCTTTTCTCTAAGGGCATTTCATCCATGTTGGAATCGCCCTCTCTAATTCAAGCCTCTGCAATATGTGACCAAGAGAGTAGTTCCTTCCATAGAAGGATACAATCCCCTCTAGAATTGGGTGCATAAAGGTTTAAAAGACCAACCTTTCTCCCACAAATCAAAAGTAAAATCCATTGCGCTCTAGAGGGGACTATGATCCTGTGTCCAATCACCAAGGGGAGAAAAGAAGAAGAAACAGAGATGCAAGTACCTCCCCTGATGCCCAAGGTGGGTGACCAAAAGAATGGCCTGAGAGAAGCTTACCCGACTTGGCACAATTCTTGACATCCAATTTGTGTTCTTGAATCATAAGAATATCAATGGGTCCCCCAGTAACACATGGATGAAGTTGGTTACGAATCAATTGCCTACGGGGGCGGTGAGATACACCCCCGAGGCCCTGAACGTTCCAATTGACAATTCTCATCTACGAGAGGAAGAGGCTGGATGGAAGATCATACCCAACCTGGCAGCGGAGAATGCCCTCTACTGAGAAAAGTTCCTCCTATCAAGAGAAGGGAAGTCAACTGGGGATAGCACACCCGCACCTACTGAGGGGGAAACTCTGTCTAGATGTCTTGAAAATGTGCTCCTCGAGCATAGAGGGTACAAAATCCTCCTCTTCCTCAAACTCAGTCAAGTTTTCCAGAACTAAAAATGAAGTCCTACGAGGCACCTCTGGTGCAGGTGTGCGAAGGAGCGTTGCGGATGGAGGAGTGGAAGTGCAAGAGGAGGGAGGTGCCCAAGACCTTGGCCTGGTGCTGCCTGCTGACCTCGGCCATGACTTTGGCATTATTCTCAAGTAAGGCACGAGTCTCTGCCATAAGGATCTCCCTAGATGGCAATAGTTTAATCTTCAAAATCAACAACTTGCTATCTTGTATATATTCCATGAACTAAAGTATCGATCTCAAGATATTCTTCTGGTGTGGCTTCAAAGCCATCTTGATTGTCTTCATTTATTTTGTCCTCTGCTTGCACAATTTTCACATGTTCTTCCCAAAGAGGGTTTATACTATGTAGTATTGTTTGTATAGGGTTGTTGTTAACAATTCATTTAGTGCAAGCATTGTGTCTGTTGGATGCAACATGCGGCTCATGTAGCTATGTTATATGAGAGTTTATGTTTTATAAAAACTGCAACTATCATTTTCACTTAAGAACCTTGGCAAGACACGTTGTGCCCTATCAAAGTCTACAAATACATTAACAATGCTCCCATGTAGCCTGAATTGAACTTCATACATTATCAACCATTTTCATGTTCTTAGAAGATAGCAATGGTACTTTTTGATTTTTAACATCTTTATAGTTCATAGAGAACATAAGAAATTATTTGATGAGTGAAAGTTTGATAAACTCATTCCATTAGTTTGGAGGAACACACCCATTTTGCCCTTTAATTTTCATAGTTTTGAAAAGAATTTCAATGAACTGTGACAAACGCAGGGGAAGCGTGGAGTGTCTAAATTTTTTTTCTGTATTGTTGCTCGTGTGAAACGTGACTCATTTTCCTTTTACTTTTATGAGGTTGTCCTCCAAATGTTGATGTTTCACTTGGTAAGATTTGTTGCTTGACAATACCAAGGTGCAAATACAACTCTTCTCATCTTGTATATTTTGTTCAAAGTAGCTTGCATTGTATAGTTACTTTCCAAAGAATGACTATGAAACATACATGCTATTTGTTTTGCATGCAAGTTTGGGTTTCGCTGCACAAGTACTTGTAGTTGTACCTCATGATCCTTGTTCCATACGTTTTATGCACGTTTGCCAACTAAATAAATCAATGGAGTGATTGTGCAAGTGTGGGTTGATTCATCCAATAGTAATGTCTTAGTATCAATTAGTTTCCTTTTGCCTATTGTTATTTTCTTATAAAGTTTTAATCCATTGTAGCATAGCAAAGTAAACAATGTTCCAAAGATGGCATGGAAACATTCAAGTATGTCTACAGTTAATGCTTGAGATCATGAAGATTTTTGGGCTAAATTTTGCACATTGTCAATTGTCAAGAATGCTCCCTTAGGCGTTATAGTCAACATGTGCCATGGAGTGATACTTACTATAGATGTGCACATAATGTTCTCATATCTGAAGAAGGAAATATGAATTCATCACCAAATGTTTTCTTTCTAGTACCTCTAATGTCCATTATATGCTAGTAGAACTCTTTCAAATGTAGTAGAATGTACTCATTCAATTCTTAGAAGAGTGTTGAGATGGAAAGAAATTTTATTTGTGGCACTTCCATGGAAACAAGCTACTGGAAAAGGAAGGTACATCATGCATTTGGATCAGCCACAACAAAGAAGCCAAAACTATTTCCTATGAAGCTTCCATTAGGTTTGGAAGTCCTAAGTTTTCTTCATGCCATCATAAGAGCTTGCTCATATAGCTCAACAAAGGGAACACCAAAACGGAGCACAATGTCAACATATGGCCCTCAAATATGAACAGGCACCTTCTCTCCTCCATGTTTGATAATATTTGCGGTTAAGGAAGGAACTTGCACAATTGTCTGAGGACTCTCACAAGAGTAGCAATAAGGACAAAGAGGGTCTTTGCTAAAGCGAACAACTCCACAAGCCTCACAAAAGAATTGTCTGAGGACTCTTGCAAGAGTAGTAGTAAGGGCAAATGGGATCTTTGCTAAATTGAACACCTCCACAGGAACTTACACAATTGTCTGAGGACTCTTACAATAGTAGTAGTAAGGGCAAAGGGGATATCTGCTAAAGCGAACACCTCCACAAGTCTCACAAAAGAACTCAGGCAAGTTGGCATTGATGTTGGTGAGGTGCAAAATGCCAAACACCTACAAATAAGGAAAAGTCTTGCATCAATACATATTCAAAGAATAGAAAGGATCAATGAAAGAGAAGATTCTTACTTGAGATCTATTGCCTAGTTGTGCCACTTGGCCAGCGAAATCATGCTTCAAGTCATCCTTGATTGGCCCGTCTAGAACGTCCGCCAAGATGGAGGAGTCAAAGACATAGATTGTTCCCTTTGCCTTCAAGAATGATACATTTTTCAAGATGTACATAATATGACCTAGAGAAGAGACTTGTTTCTATTGAAAGAAGGAGAAAATGGTACCACATAGACCATGAAGAGGGTAGAGGAGGTTATGCCATTGGAGTCCTATCTGATTTCAGTGCTAGTGTGATCGGAGGGTTCAAACATGATCGAGGTAGATGGCTTGCACATCATATGCAAGTTAAAAGGTGTTGAATTTAATGTGGTCTCTCTCTGTGAACCAATAGGATTCCAAGCTAGATCACAAGTTTGGGAATCTCTCGTATGTTTGGGAGTGGACACCATTCTTACTGGGGAATTTAACATGGTGGAGAATCAAGAGGATAGATGGATCAAGAAGGGCTTAGCTATCAGAGGCTCTAAGCAACAAGCTTGGGACAAACTAAAAGACTCTCTCCAATTGGTTGACATTGGAAAAGTTGTTGATTTCACCTAGTATAATAGACAAGTTGTAGACATGAGGAGTGAGGCCAGGTGGATATATGCTACCTTTCACAAGATGTTCTAGATCTGTGTCCTTGAGCACCTCTTCCTAGATTTTCTCCACCTTATCTCTTTCTGACCACAAACCCTCTCTTTTTTTTTGTGAATTTGAAAGAGAATGTCCCTCTCTTGGTTTGAAGCTAACCTGACTCTTTGAGCTCAAGGCTATTCAAGAGAAACACCTAGAGGCTTGCCTTGTCTCAACGTAGATCTATATCAGACTCTTGGAAGTGAGAGTGCTCTCAACGGAAGCAAGAACGGAAGAAGGAGAGAGAGAGAGAGAGAGACAGAGAGCCCCAAGTTTTGGTGGGTGCAGAACCACCCTAATCTTCTTTTTCATTCATTTATATATGTGTTTGAGTATTGTACATAACCGGGGTAAAGGCACAGTGACCTTTAACCCCCACAACCTCCCACTTAAAGGACAATGTGCCTTTAAGGGAGAACAACCACTGGGCATACTATCCAATGCCCATCAATACACGACAATACTCAAACCGCTGACTAGGTAGACTCTTCGTCAGCATATGTGCAGGGTTATCATCTGTATGAACCTTGACAAGCTCTATGCGCTTGTCCTCAAGTACCTCCCTAATGAAATGGTAACTGACCTCAATGTGTTTGGTCTTTGCATGAAAGACCGGATTCCGTGCTAGCAGAATAGCACTCATGGAATCACTATGCAATGTTGGTACACCTGTCCCACTAGCCGATCAAGCCATATAGCCTCCTTGTAACCCTCTGTGGCTGCAACATACTCAGCCTCTATGGTAGACAAAGCAACGCACTTTTGTGCGCGAGACATCCACGACACTGCACCACCTGCAAAGGTGAACACATAACCAGAAGTGGATCTCCTACTATACACATGCCCTACATAGTCTGAATCTGTGTACCCAAGTACACGCATGTCTCCTTTACCAAAGCAGATGCACATCTCCTTGGTACCCTTCATGTACCTCATGACACACTTAACTGCCTCCTAATGCCTCTTTCCTGGATTAGCCATATACCGGCTAACAACTCCCACTGCAAATGCAATGTCTAGTCTAGTAGCTATCATAGCATACATAAGACTCCCAACTATTGATGCATAAGGAACCTTGGCCATCATGGCCCTCTCCACAGGAAGGAGGATGTTAAACAAACTTAGAATGCCCTAAAAGGAGCCAGGAAGAATAGAGCAAATATCAAAGAGAGAGTGGACCAGATAAAACAAATCATTGAAGAACTGGAGGAGAAAGCTAGACAAAGAGACATAGAGGCTTAGATAGGATTTCTAGTAGCCAAAGGAGACCTCAAGTTCCAGGAGCAAATCAAGCTTAATGACTTCAATTTTACTTTAGATATTGGTGGGCTGGTAAGATAGATAGACCCACTCAAATACATTCAGGTTAATAAAAAAGAAGAGAGTATCTGAGGAAGCCCCTCTACTCAAAAAAGGTGATACAACCCTTGCTTCTTTCTCTGAAGAAAATCTCAGAGTGATACACCATCACTTTCAAGGGCTCCTATCAGCAACTGTTGAAATTAGGGAGGATGTCCTGGAGTCAAGAAGGAAATACCAGTATGTGAGGGCCAAAGCTGTTCAAAACCTTGAGAACCTCCACCTAGAGAATTCCCTTTCTCTTAAGGATCTCAAAGCTGCAGTTGACAATATGGGGAAGATGCGATTCCAATAGAGTTCTACAAAGCCTTCTGGTAGGATGTGGGTCACTATTTACACATGCTATGGTATGAGAGTCTGCAAGTTGAGGGACTTCCCTCTCATGTGAATGGAGGTATAATTAAGCTTGTACCCAAGGAAGGGGACAAAAATGTATTTAAAAAATGGAGGCCTTTATTGGGGCCTAGGGCCCCAACAAGGGAAGATACATGAGAGACTCTCAGTGCACAATAATGAGATACATGAGACAAAGAGAGAAGAGAAATAATAACCATGTCTTGGTTGCATTGCATGAATCATTAGTGTGCATATATATAGACATGATCACACCCTTTCGTGCCACACACACATGCCCCTTGGCATCTCTACTTAAGGATAAACCCGTGTGTTTATGCCTTAACACATGGCACTCACGGTGGGTTGTGTGAATACACAGTGCGCAAGTATCTCCTAGGTAAAAGCCAAATGCCTAAGATAGGTGCAAGTGTGTATACAAAAGAGTACAATTGTTTTAGGCATAGCCGAGGCAGAGAACCTATGAGTGCATAAGTGATTACAATGTTACAAGTTTCCAAATAGAAGAATAGTATGGAGTGTTGCACTCAAAGAAGCTTAAACAATTGCAATGCCGATTGCCACCAAGATAACCACATGTTTCAATGAGTCAAACACCAAGTGTAGGCACTCCATCCGCTCTTGATGTCGGTATGGCCCTAACATGGTATCCACCTCCATGCAAACATTTTATCTTTGCTAGAGCACTTTAAAGAAGTATTGTAGTAGTAATGTCCAGACAGCTTCTCATAGTAGCACCCTCGAACTCAACATCCATCAATGTGTACATCAATTGATCGACCACCTTGCAACACACTATGCAAGCTCTCTTAGTATTGGACATCCCCTATTGTTGCTACCATGGACACATGATCATAGACACTTGGCTCCATAGGACGCCCTGCTCGTTGGGATTTGATGCTGCATGGAGATAGGTTAAGACCCTCATGGGCTCCATCCTTGAATAACTCCACTCATGTTAGTGCTATGTTGCTAATCAAACTTCACACCACAACCACATAACCAACTTATTGCTTTCCAGGTGAATTACTACATTAATTAGAATCTTAAATCTTGCATTTCCCTTCAAATCACAATAAGCACCACAAGTCTACATGTTGGTCAATGAACTTGAAGGCGGGGAGGTTGTCGAGGATGGCAAAAATAGATATGTTGCTTGCTCGTTTCTCCAACAGACAGCTTGCATGCGTTGACTACAAAGCACAAATGGATGGGACTATTGATAAGGATCTTCTGCACACCCCTTGTAGCCTTGCCCTCATCTTTCCTCTGTTGTTCGTTTTCTCTCACCAGCCAATACCCTGCATAAGCATGAGCAACCTCCATTGTTCATTGGTTCTCCCCAACCAATCCTCCACATAAAGCATCTTTAGGAAATCACCCGCAACCATCGAGATATCCTGCTACTCCCATATCTCATTGCGAAATTCTCGAGAACATACGATCGTCCAAGATCAAACGTTGTTGCTCGTTCCAGATGCCCTTTGCTGGTTCTTGACTTGCATGGCATACGCATAGGCAGCTCCTTTGCTCCTCATGCCCAGCCCTCTTCATCACCAACAAAGTTATGTGCATAAGATTATAGTGGTATAGTAATGTTTCAACTTTGTGATCGCCATATGTTTGGGCCTGAGGCCCCAACAGGGGAAGATACATGAGAGACTCTCAATGCACAATAATCATATACACGAAACAAAGAGGGAAGAGGAATAATAACCATGTGTTGGTTGTGGTGCATGACTTGATAGTGTGCATATACATAGAGATGATTGCACGCTTCCATTCCACATACACACATGCCCCTTGGACAGGACATCTACTTCCTCAAAGTTGATTTTGACAAGGCTTATGACAAGATTGAATGGGACTTTCTTGTACAGTCACTCCAAGACCTAGGACTAGGTTAAAAAAATTACCCTTTGTCAAACTCCTATTAACAAATGCCTCAACCAAGGTATGTGTTAATGGGGAAATGACAAAATCCTTTAGCCTTAAAAGGTTAATCAGACAAGGCTACCCTCTTGCCCCACTTCTTTTTGCTATTGCAGTGCACTCTCTTGGTTGGCTAGCTGCTAAAAGAGTAGTCTCAAACTGGTTCTATCAAAATAATTGAATTCCCCCCAGGTGAGCAATTGGTCACCCAATAGTTTATTGATTATAGTGACCTCACTCCAAAGAACACAGAGCAAGATGTATCAGGAGTGTTGGATTACCTCACTATGTTGTATAAAGCCTCAAGAACAGTGATTAACCACTCCAAAATTGGCTATGCCACTTTGTTCGGCAAGAATCAGAAGTTGCTAGAACAACTTGGGTGCAACAAAATCCCAAGAGGGACTATTTTCAAGCTCCTACGTATCCCCATGGGATTTGATGTTTCTATGAAGGATAGGTGGGACTGGTGCTTCTATAAGTTCAAAAGCAAGGTTGAGAAGTGGAGAGGGTACCAAGCCAACCACTACATTTATCCAATGGCTATCTTTTCTCTCTCCTATTCGTGTTCATCTAAGGCAGGGCTGGAAAAATTCTCCAAAATTTGTAGATCCTTCTTGTGGGGAGTTAGAAATAGAGCAAGAGGAGGATCTCTAAGATTAGATGGGATTTCTTTTACTAGACCCAAAGATAAAGGAGGGCTAGGAGTTGTTGACATCATCTAAGCCTTTGCTTACAAGCTATCAGCATTTGATTTCATCATGCATTCATTACATAGATATTGTATCACATGATCATACATACAATTCATTTTATGTATACATGACACATAAAACATGCTTAAATAAATGTGAATGTGCATGCATGCACAACACTGCATGATGGAATACATTTCATTTCATAATGTACTCATTGCATAGGTAATACTGGAGTGCGAATACTCTCCATTTTACCAATGGTAGTGGGTCAATACTAGTGGTGGCCCTCTAATTTGGATGTTTCCAATACGGATTGTTTATGATTAAGTTTCTCTTACAAGTTCCCTTTTTTTAAAATCGGGGCTGCTGCTACAAATCGGCTCCACCCTACTGTGCACATCATAGCTACCTCCACCATGCCCCCCCCTCCCCCCTCTCGCCAAGAGAAGGTGTTGAGAATGTTGTAAATTGCTCCATTGCTCAAGATAGGGTTGATGAGCCAAACCGTAACACTAAGGGTTGAGAATACATATAGCCACTTTCTTTGGAATAACCCTTTTTTTCCAAGATAAAAGAATTAATAAAATGAATCAGTCCCTCACAAGCCTTCTGCGTGGAATGTGATGAGCTTGCATAAATACAATAGTACTTCGATGGGCAGTTGCAACAGCAGAACTTGCATAAATGAAACAATATTTTGATGGGCATTTGCAATATAGCATGCCCATTTTAGGCTATCATTTCTTAACGGTGAGGATGGTAGGATTTCCCACTTAGGAGCTCCTTTTTCAAGGGGGGTCTCCAAAAATTATAAACATTGGCCACATGGGGAGATCCAAACCGTGCACAACCAACAAAGGAACCATGATAAAGCTTGGAATTTGCAATTTCCAATTAATGATGAAGCATGATATAACTTTAAATATATATATAATTTCCAAAATATGAGGCATGATTTTGCATGGAAAGACCTTATGGACAAATTATATATATATATATAATTTCCAAAATATGAGGCATGATTTTGCATGGAAATACCTTATGGACAAATTCTTTTGGATACAAGCTATGAATCCAATTGAACAATAATAATTTGATAGTTAAACTAGGCTTGCTCGCTGCCAGATATGTTAAGAGATTGGCACAAATGATAGCAAAATTCGTAAGGGCATGAGAGAAGAGAGTAAGTACGTAGATTCAAGATTAAAAGATATTGAACGTGGATAAAATATGTGTGAATGAGCCATCTTTACAAATATAAGAACCTGAAAAAAAAACTAAGGACAAAATTCATGCCTTGGGAGATAAAAGATCAAGTGTCAAATGGTGAAATTAATGGTATTCAGCTCCCTTCAGGAAAGCATCTAGTGAACCAGCAATTTGTAGATGACACCACTCTCACCATCAGAAACATAGATGTAGATATACAAAGAGCTCTGGAATGTATGAACATCTTCTGTATGGCATCTGGATCTAAAATAAACCACTCAAAAGCTGGGTATGCCCTGACAACTGTTGACCCCCAAAATCTTTAGGACCAGATGGGCTGTAAAAGAATTCCTCATGGGTAGATTTTCAAACTATTGGGTGTTCCGTTAAGGATAGGGGAACCAATCAAGAAATGCATAATAGTATGCATCATAAACATACAACTCAATCAATGGACATATGTATCAGACAATAGATGCCATCATCAACTCTCAACTACAACTTTCATGTTAAGTTCAACAAATATAGTGCGAGTTCAAGAAACTTTAACAATATTCAAGAAAGGACAACAATGAACAATCATAACTTTTCAAAACAACATTTATGCCAATCTCATAGAGAAGTAGCATCAATCACTACTTCAATATGCTTTTGATATTTCATCAAGTCAATTTCAAAGTGACATTGCATTAAGCACACAAGTATTAGATGAAATTTTGTGACAAAGTTAACCGTGCAATCAACTCCAATAACAACAAAGAAGATTATTGAAAGAAATTCAGCAACAATCTCCTAATTAGATCCAAAAAGAAAGAAAAAAACTTTGAAGAGATGCAAAAAATTTCAAGTATCCACAGGCGATTCTACAACTCTTTTTGTTCTTCAAGCAATGGCTTATAAGAAATCATCTAGATTGCACACAGTTTTTTTATTCTGACACTAATATGTGGTCATAACTTAGCAATGGTCCTATTTGACAACCTTCACCCCAAAAGAAGTCCACACGTGATTGCAAATCAAATTCTTCCAAGAGGGCAACATTATATCAATCATTGAAAAGATCAATACAAGATCTCTTATGATCTAGCATTAACAAGTCTTAGATCATTCAATTATTTCATTCAAGCTTCATTAGAAAAGGAAAAGCAAAAAGGTTGTTGACATCTCTAGAACTTTCACTATATATGTCTAAATCTTTTTTACATCAACCTACAACTTGAGAGGAGGCAACTGATGGTTAAGGTGTACTTTATGTTTATCAACTAGAAGTTTGTACATCTCGATATTCCACTACATCGTAGGCTCAAATTTTTAGGTTTTTCATATATCTTCTTTGTTGCCATAATACGTAACATGTTTTTTTATTTGAGAAGTCCAAAAATATATTTGTATATCACCTTCTACTTATCCATTACAAGAGGGAGTATTAGAACATTGAAAAAATGAAAGCCACAATGGCTTAACATATAGACAATGGAAACGCAGTCCAATTTGCAATATGGAGGGTACAATGCAAGGCAATCCAAGGCCTACAGCTCAATGGTCACTCATGTCCCCTTAGGTCCTTTTAGGGACCGACCAGAGCCTTGGTGGCTAGGCGGCCTTAATCAATATACGACCCAATGTGCACTTTACATGTGGCAAAAGCAAAGATGTTAGATTCTCTAACAAGATATCAAAGTGAGAGGAGTATACAACCAAAATGGGTTACTTATACACTACATTGTAAAGGAAGGAAAATTCTATATACAAACAAGTGAGTGGATAAAGGTTGCCCATAGTCTAGTCCACTTGGGACATGTGGTCCACATAGGGCTTTAACACCTTATAGTGCAATTTACGTGCTTGGGAAATATGATCTAGTTGTAAGTGGAACTGAAATATAGCCACATGTAATGTTTTTTTAAAGGCAAATGGTAGAAAATTAGATTCTCATTTGGGTTTGGGACAAAAAGCTGGGCGACCATGGCATTCTTTTTTTTTCTTTTTTTTAAAACTCTATATTAATCGCTAAAAGCTATCAAACTTCAAGAGCCTATATCTTTTGATTACAAATCCAAATCGGTAGCGTCATATAGCAATACCCAATCAAATGGCAAAACATGATTTAGATACTTATCATGTTTGTTGCTCTACTATTTAGTAAAGTTACATGAATCAAAATAAGCATTTTATGAAGTTATGGCTAATTTTCTCCACCAAATCTAGAGCACCAATGATGATGTGAAGGGTAAAGCGAAGATTCGGTGTGCATCCTCAATAGGCGAACTTAGGGCATACATGAATGCCCAACACACCCATTCGCAATCCACATGCAAACTCATGTTTGACCCAATGCCCGCTACCCCAGGTACCTACACACAACCAAAAGTTTTTGAACATGCAAGAGAATAGGAATGCTAGGCACGGGCTCCTACGTCATCTACAGACACGGGCTCCTACGTCATCTACAGACTTGCATCAAAACAATAGATCACAGTGCATGTCAACGATGGTCCTCTTACCGGCTTGCAAACAATTGACAATAAGTTTCAAACAACAACAAAGCCAACACCCCAATCACATAATATCCAATACAATTTCTTGAAAAAATTATCCAACTAAATCCAAAAAGCACTAGCACATGCAACTTTATTCCACATAATCGGTGGTTTCACAAGGCAACCATAATCGACATTAACATCCCAATCCAATTTCTTGAAAAAAAAATCCAAGGAAATAGAAAAAGCGTTTGCGCATGCAACTTTATTCCACATAATCGATGGTTTCACAAGGCAACTATATTCAACCTGAATACCCTCCTCTAAGCAATTAACTGAGCATGCATTCTATTGCCAGAGCTATAGAACACGTGTGGAGAATGTTCCATGTGCTTGGCAAGGGAGTGTGTGGTTTGGCATTAAATATTTGAGGGCCTTCTATGTGCCAAGGTTGGTGCACAATAGGGGAGACTTGAGGAGCACACCATTGCAATAAGGAGCACACAATTGCAATAGCACACTCATTTTCAAGTCAATCAACACAATTGCAATAGCACACTCATTTTCATTCAAGTCAATCAACACAAAGCAATGGGGGTGACAACTAATGCTTAATCATGCCTTGTGGTGCCTTGTACCTACAAAACCCTTCGTATTCACACAAGTTAGAGGGAATCAAATCTCTGTGGTAAAGTTGTGTTGGGAGATGTTAGGAATTCATTCTAAAATGGCTTCTTATGGGGCATGGGGCTCAAGATTTGGGAGCAATTGAGTTGGGTGACGAGCATTGGATGCATTTAGCTGGTCTTGATTGAGTCTAATCACATCAATTCTATTTGGTGAGTTTGCATACATCCACTTCTCATCACTCTCTCCAACCAAGTGTATTGTATGGCCCACGTTCATGCTAATATACATCTAGATGAATCCAAGCACATGCACAAATTCATCCTCTAAAAACACAACACCTAGTGAAGTATGAGGGTCATGCTCATGCTAAAAGCTCACCTATTTGTTGTTGTAGGCATCAAAGACTAGAAGCGATAAACTTTGAAGTTGGTACTTAAGGCACTCTAAAAATCCCCATTGACATTCATATATCAATTTTCAATGAAGATGCCCACTCTTTGGCTCTTCAAATTTGGCCCCTTCTCTCGAATGCCAAGTTTCTCATAACCATTGCTACTATGCACACATTATCATACAATTTCCAAACAATCTCAACCCACCCTTTTGGCATCAAACAAAATCAGCCTCAACACATTCAACCATCACATTGCGGAGTGCCCACACAAAGGCAAAGATGGCAGAGTTGGCATGCATGCTCAACAAATGATGTCACCCTCTCAGGCTACCATGAAATAGAGTGCAACTGCAGAGGTTATGGGCCATGCAAAAAATGGGGTGCCCTTAGGAGAGCGCTCAAGGCATGACCACTTTTGCCTTCAATGCCTATAACAAAGTCCCAGAATTTTGTTATGCAACAAACCAACCCTGTAGTTGGCCTTGCAATGCTGCAACTGAAAGTTGACACAACACCGCTCTTTTAGCAACATTTAGAGCTCACTTCAGGTTGGCTAGCCTAAGCAATGCATTTGTGCTCGAAACCTCTTCACCAAGACACAATTACCCACTCTTAAACATATAGAAGACAAGGCTGCAAATAGGTAAAAGATACACGCATGCACGTGTAACAGCCGAGTGGATAACACCAGTCTAAGCTATGTCAATGCAAAAGCACTTGCTTTGCCTAGTTACTACATCAGGGACAATACAAGCAGGCACATGTAAAAGCTGAGCGGATAGCTACGCTAAACTATGTCAACGAAAAAGAATTTGCTACTTCAGGGGCAATGCAAAACTGTAGATGACAGTGCAACTTTCTCCAATGCTAACAAAGGCATGGCTAACTGGGCAATTTTTCTCAACAGGCATAGAACATTTCCAGAGCTCCCAAGAATGGTGTCCAGGAGTAACAACCGCCATGCTAAGCTGGGAGAGGGTGACAGACACACTCGCCTCAGAGGCACTCTTCATCTCCTTGGAACATCATTTCCAAGCTGCTAGGACCAGGTGGTAGACTCTAGATACAAAACCTATCGCAAGCATCGTATCTGGAGCCTTTCGTGCAGCTTGTTCTAAAAGCATGTTCACTTTTGGATACAGAAGCTTTGGCATTAGACCCTTCAAACCAGAGCAATTTGGAAAAGTGGGTTGGGAAGACAGGCACCAGCCACACCGGAGAATAGCAGGCTTGGAGAGAGCTGTGGCAAAGGAGCTGATTTCGCTCAGAGCAAGAGCAACAATACAAAAAGAGGGCACACCACACTGCTATCCTTCCGAGTGCTAAGAAGCTTTGCTTAAGAGACAAGACGGGCGGAGAAAGAGGTGGAGGTTGCTCTTGATGATCGAGCATCCTACATATTTAATGGCGCTACCACTGCATTGTCTAACTGGAACAAACCGGAGGAATTTGATTTCGAGGAAGCAAAAACTCGACAATTGAGGTGCATCCGCTGATCTCTGTCAGTCCACTCTGCGGTGGTACCAGAGATCGCCGAATACAAGCGAGCGTCTTCCTCTAGCATTATCGTAGTCCCACCACTTGATGACCTGACCAATGAGGCTTTGAAGAAGAGAATGGACTATTGTATCTTAAGGGAGACTGCCCGAATACGAAACTAGTCGCTAACGGCCACGGGTGGAGCCAACGTCTGAAAGGACGGGCTTTGGAAGCTTTTATCGATCATCAGGAGACAGTTTACAATTCACGAGAGGACATAGTGTTCTTGTCATGTAAATGGTGTATAAGCGAGGCTAGTCTAGGGAGTGAAACGCAAACTCCCAAAGGGGTGCGCGTATATTAAAAAGAACTAGCACCTTTTAAAGCCTTCTTAATTTTGATATAAAGACGTGAGCTGTGCAGACTCCACTGCTCTACAATGAGACAAGTTTGTTACAGATTGTTATATGGATGCCGTGTTTGTAGTTTAAGAGCAATAAGAATCATAGTTCTAATAGTCTGTTGGGACCAGTGCAATTCTGTCGTTGAACGTCTTTGAATCAAATCTAATGATTTCTAGTGATTCGGTCACTCATCTACTGGCGGACCTCTCTTCTACATATAACAGAGGCGCTCTTTCTTTTTTCGTTTGACAGCACGATGTGCCTTGCAAAAGAGCAAGAGGGCACTAAAACAGCGTCTAACTTCATACGCATAACTTCAAATAAGGTCTTTCCGGTTGCGTTGCAAGGTCCTAAAGAAGTATTTATATACAGGCGCACACAGGAAGAAGACAAACTCCTTGAGCCACTGAGACATATTGTCGTTGAACCTACAGGTCAGTAGTAGAGCAAGAGAGGATCAATCTGCTTAGTCCTTGGATATGAAGAACACTACTCTCAAGGAGATGTGAAAGAACTCTACACTACGTCCAGTTTGCTAGGTCTGATATACTGATCATCTGTAGTAGACTCACTCATGAAGTGATCATTCAGAACTCATGTGAATTGTAGAAGGACCCAGTTCTTGACCTTAGGGATAAGTTTGCTGATGCTGCTTCTATCATGATTGAGAGGCTGGTGCACTTGTTTGCATGTGTCATGTGACCTCATTAATGTGCTCCAGAACTAAGGGTTCTTATGTCTTATTTGAGCCATTTCATCAACATAATCTTTGAAAAAAAATGGCACATGACTTCAGCATCTACCTTTCTCAAATGCCAAGAGCATTAATGGAAGGTTTAGATGTTCCCGCTTACACTTATGAGTAACCAAAAAATGACACGTGACTTCAGATGCAAGATAGTATCTACCTGTCTCAAAATAATCTTACATGATAAGTCGTATAGACGAAAAGTATATGCCACCTCACTTAAAACACTTAGCTTCCAGTAATTTTTCACCCTCAATATAATCAGGTTCTTCAAAGTAGGCATTCACTCTCTCTTTTTGGACTTCGTCTTCAAGATCAACCTTCGTCCAGTCATACAGCTCTGCATCATAGCATTCCTCCAATACCATCTTCGGAATTTCTAGCCCTCGAAAGAGCCAAACACCCTTTATCTTGAAGGGGGCAGCTTCGCCCAAAATGCAAAGCTTGGCAAATGCATACTTTCGGGCAAGATCCATTCGCTGTAAAAATCCACTTACCTTGTTCATAGTCACAAAAGTCACAGTGTTTTCATCATTGTACTTGTAGTCACAAAACCAGAGAGAATACCCTTCGGGATCAAACTTCTCCCAAAATCCTGTACGCATAAGTAAAATGTTTAAAATGAACGCAGGCAAAAGCTATCAACCAATGCAGTAAAAGCTATTGACTTTCAGCCAATACCAACCAACTTAAAATCCCAAATTCTTTTGCACTATTTACCTTACATAGAACATTAGTCTATTCAAAGGATTCATACCTTTAATTGCAACGTCACGGAAGTCCTTTGCCTTAGTGTTGGAGTAAAGCCGCTTCCAATCATCAAGAACCATGGGGCTTGGAGGCAAGAGATCCAACTCATTTTTAGGCTTGGGCTTGGGCTTCTCATCTTCTTCCTCATCCAAAACTGCAGGTTGTTCCTTTGGTTTTGCTGGAGCTTCCTTGGCCTTCTTCTCATGAGGCTCAGGCGTTGCTTTCTTGACAGGATTACCCTGTTTCTTACTAGGTGGGCTGGGAGCCTTCTCCACAAGTTTCACATCTCCAAAGTATTTCTTAAAATTTGGCTGATTTGCCATTGTCCAGAAGTATCTTTCAAGATGAGGGAACTCAGAGAGAAATTCCTTGGTAAATAAGCTCCTGAAACCGGGGAGTAGATTGCAGGCCATAATAATGTCAGCAAGTGTCAGAGTATGCCCAACCAAATATGTGTTGCAGGCAAAGTGATTGTTCAACACTCCAAAGACCGTTTTCAATCCTTTGCAGGATGATTCTACCACCTGCAATAGAAACGTAATCAGGATCCTGCAAAAAACCTTCTCAAACATAGAAGAATGCAGGCAGATGAAACAAAGCCAACCTTCGGCACTATGCAATATATCTTATTATTGATAGGTGAATCGAACTTGTGGTGCTTGAATGAAGATGATAAAAATTAGCATTTCATGTCTATCAGACCTCACCTCTGCTATATATGGATGATAACCCAATAGGGGGTACAACCATCTACTCTGAAGCACATCCACTTCAGTGGCGGCAACATCAATCCACTGCTCAATGAGCGCCTGATTCAAATTCAATGAAACAAAGATGATTGAAGAGCACTCAAACACTGCAACAAAACCCATACAATAAATATGGACCCTTCGAGCCCGGCACTGCGTATAAGCCCCCCAAAACACACGTCACACATACAACAGGAAAATCCCATGCTGTCAACCATTCCCACATTGGTCATAGCGTTTGCATGTCTACACTGACCCAAAAAAAAAAACCTCCAATATACCCGCTGGGTAGAGAAAAGCATCATACCCCTTCATACAAAGAACTGCCAAGCAGTGGAGATTCCTCACTCAGTCTAGCAACTGTTAATACACCAGTTTCACCAAAATTAAGATCCATAAAAAATTCCCATAAAAAATTGGCCAATCTAACAAGCTTAGTTGTAACCCTGAACATGACATAGAAAGAGTGTATTCATTGCATCTTACTGTATCGGGCAATAGCATTGCTTTCAAACACAGGACCATCAGGCGTTTCCAAAATAGGTACCTGCAATTATATGTCTGTCAAGTGTAGCATCAAAAACCAAACCTTAGACGACACTGCAATCATCAAATATCACTCACATATCATACCTTTCCAAAGGGATTCAACTTCAAAAACTCAGGAGTTTCATTTGTGACTCCAAATTCAAATTTTGCACATTCTATCTTTATGCCGCCATACTCAGCAACAATGAGAGCCTTGTATCCATTCTTATTGTTGTCTCCAGAGTACAACAGCTGCAAAAATATAATACATAGTGACCTATTACTCAGCAAATTAAAGCTATCTTTAATGAAAGTACAAGAGAAAAGAAATTCCTTCAACATTATTATTAAGAATGTGGGCAAGGCATATAAGATGTGCAAGGCTACCGAATGCCAGGCTAAAACAGACATATATCTAGATGAATCTAGGAACATGCCCAAACTCATCTTCACATAGTGCAGTTTCAATCTCATGAGAGTCACAAGGTTGAATACCAGGCTATAACAGAAATAGCTGTTTTCCTCTCTGCAGGGCATGGCTGACAGATCTAAAGTTCCCATATCCATACTAGAGCTTGGCTAAAAGTAGCAAACACCTACAAGTGACCCTTTTTCCATCTGCTTCAAGCACAGTGGTGGCCTAATAGACCCAGGAATGGGACCATGATACCATTCCGTGAAAGGTGTCGGATCAAGCGGGCTCAAAAATCGGGAGAGTTTCTGGGGATACCACACCGAGCATGGCGTACATTGAATCCAGTCGCCCAAAGACCCTTTCTGTCAAATCGTGCAGAAATCCAGCGTCCCCAAGGGTACCGACACTAGGCACTGCTATATATCACGGGCCAAGAATACGACGATGGTCTAATACCGTGGGAGATGGAGCTTAAAAACACAGAAACGTAGAGATGAGAGAAAGCAACTTACGAGGGCCATGACGATTGGAAACGGGAGACGCGATGTGGAAGCTACGATGGCAGCGCCGCTACGAGAGCGAAGCCCTTATTAGAGCTCCTCTAGGTCTCAAAGAAACCTATACCCTCTAGAGGCTTTAATAGTCGCACTGGCTCTCCTAGTGCTGGCAATATTTTGGGATTTTTTTTTAAGCACTGCCTTCTAAGCAGCGGCGCTATAGTTAAACACGAGTAGCCTGACCCGTCTACGACGGGTTGGAGACCCGCTCTGTTGGGTCTCAAGGTGGGATCTTTAATTTCAAAAGAGAAATTCTGAAGTTCCAACACTGGAACCGCTTGGCTTGGCTCACTCAGTGCAATTTTGTCCAACAGCTTTCCTAAAACCCCCTCTCTGCTTTCATACATAAAATTTTGCAAGATTACGTGCATAAAATTCATGAATTTGTTTGAATTAAACATGTTTGTATGCATATCCCCTCTCTGCTTTCATACATGGAATTTTGCAAGATTACGTGCGTAATGCATTGTATGCCAATGTAGTGCTAGATTGTAACACAATCAATCTTGGTCTATGGGGATACATTAGTTTGAGTATAAATAAATAGAATTCATGAATTTTTTTTAAATAAACATGTTTGAGTATAAATAAATAGAATTTATGAATTTGTTTGAGTATAAACGTATATGTGCATGCTTCAATAAATACAACAAAAGAAGATTTACTTAAAATTAGCATACCTAACAAAATACACACTCTATAAAAGAGTACTACAAAATTCATATATCTACATACAGAGTGTCTATATCAGCTCCCCTAAGAAAACAGACTACGTCTATGTCCCACCCCACGCACCACCACACGCACGCGGCATCGACCTATGCAAGGCAAAAAGATCATTTAAGAATTATAATCATTAAATCAAGGAAAATTTAGAATTGTGTCTTAATAATACTCAACACATTGATTAGAATGCTTACGTTGGCGCATAGGAGTGTGTATGTGGTACATAAATGCATATACAAAGTCTCCGTTCGCCCCTTAATAAAATACATCTATTCCCATCGGCTCCAGGTACCCAATGAAGCACACATAGATGGTTTGGGGACTATTATTCCCAGCAAGACGCTGAGAACTCACGGCAAAATATCCAAGATTGAGACGTTCCACCCCATCATATGCTGGACCGAGGAGATTCATTGCAAAATTTGAGTCGGGAACCGCCCTAAAGGAAATTAATATCATGTTTATTCACTTATATATGTAACCTAAGTAGCTTTCACCTATATGATTATATATATATATATATAGGTTATCTACCCAATAAAGCTCTCCAACTCCAAGATGTCAACCAATAGCTGGGTGTGCACCCCAGCTCTCCAACCATCGGGATCTGTATATTCCTAAAGGTAAATGACTATACTATTAAATAAGTCAACTTAGCAACTGACTACTATACAATTATGTACCTGCTACGCGTACAGTTGTCTCGGTGGTGAATGTAAATGACGCTGCCATCCTATCATATCATATTACAATAACAATACATATCATATTACAGTAACAATAGATGTGTCAACGTATATATAGAGAAGAAATTAAAAGGCTTTACCAAGCCACAAATTAAAAAGAACATTAGTTATAGTACATTTGATAATCCATAATTTGAAGAAAAAATAACAATGTGTGAACCCATAAAACTCACAAAAATCATACATTGTCAAAATTCTAGAGACGACATTGTTTGAATGGAATATGGAATGAGCTCATGAAAATTATACAAAAATAGTCATCACCAATTTTTAATCCACACTTCAAAGGCTTACAATTGATAGACCTTTGATCGCCTAAAAGAACACAATGATATAAAAAAGACTGTGAAAATTTGTCACCCACCAAAGTCTGAAGAGGCTTTCAAAGAGCATTGGCATACTGCTAGGTTCTTCTTAATGCCAATTGTAAAACCTCTTTGTATACAACATTTGCGGTACAACTCATTTCAGCATCCTCATCACTAACCTGATCCACACTCTCTGGAAGGAATACTTTGACTGCATTTGATGATCGGACACGCAAGAAAGCCACGTATAATTGCCCGTGACTAAACACCGGTGTCGCCAAGTATAAGCCTAGGATAGACATTGTTTGGCCCTGTGCCTTGTTTATTGTCATGCCAAATGCTAGCCGAACAGGAAATTGCTGGCACAATGTAGAATTGACAATATCTTCTCTATAATTCGCAAGACCTGCCTAAAATCCCCCCCTAACAACACCACCTTTCCACCAAATAGTTGGTCATTTGACATGATATCTTGCAGCATCCTATCCAGTGCCTCAAATGCGAATCGATGAGTCATATGTGCCTCATCCCATATTATCAACTTTGCTATCTTCAGAACATCTACAAGATGACTGTTAACCTTTATATTGCAACTGCTGGTGGCATCCAAATCCAGTGGTATCTTGAACCGCGAGTGTGCTGTGCGTCTATTACTTAGTAACAACACTGCAATCCCAGAAGAAGCGCATGCTAAAGCGACATGCCCCTCCCCACGCAACCTAGAAAGCAAACAATTGTATAGGAAAGTCTTTCCAGATCCTCCTGGACCATCAAGAAAAAACATCGCACCAATATTTGCATAGACCGCTGTCAGAATCTAATCGAAGGCAGTCTGTTGACAATGATTTAAGGTACTTTCCATCTGTTGACCAAGTCGTGCCTCACTCTCAAAATCAAACATTCTTTCTTCTTGCAATAGAGCATTTGTAGCTGCTAATACACATGATCTATCCAAGGTAGGCAATCCATCAAACTCTACCAACCTTCTCCCATGTTGTTGGAGAATATGCTCCAAGTGCCATAGAGCCTCCTTCCGTGCCAATCCATGACGGTCAACCATACTTGATTCAAATGCATGGAAGAAATCATCCGATAGATCGTCTGAGAATCTTTCCCACAAAATTCCTGGAGATGTTGGCTCACAAAAAATCAAAATTGCAACAAAAAGGTGCCTCAACTGTGTGCTATTTTGATGTAAAACGGCCTCTTGCATGCAGATAAACCATTCCTCATCACTTTCCAATAACCCTCTAGCTATACATGTTGCCTTGAAAGTAGGGTAAACTTGCCCATCAAAAGTGCGCAAGTCATCAAAACACTTACAACCTGTGCAAACGTTAAGTAGCATATGCATGAAATATAATTCACCAGCAGATGGAGAAATGTTATACATCCGACCAATGCTATTACCCTGCCTTCTTCTAGACCACTTTTTATTGGATTTGTTCCAAACCATCTCGCATGGAAAGTCACTGTAAAGCAAATTATCTGCATCATGTTGCAATCGGTTGTAAGTGAACCATTCCGTGAGGCTGGTCTTTCTGTTGTGTTCACCCTCTTTCACCCGTATCTTTCTACCATTATCTCGATGCATGTAGATAAGGTAACCATCATTACCCACCACAGTAGACTGAGAGAAGGGACGCGGATAGTGACGACTACATTTGCCATCAAACATGCAAGGAGCAGAGACATTAAGTACACCACATGGGCCATGAACATTGCATTGTGCAATAATCTCATGCAACTGATCATAGTGACCAACCTGAGTAGGCTTGAATGCACCTTCCAAAATCAATAGTATGTGTGAGTGCGGAAGACCTCTCTTTTGAAACTCGATCACACATACATACCCAGCAACTTTTCCAAACAAATCATGCTTTATAATCGACTGCATCAGATCCTTATGTTTTTGATAAAATACATGGGTTGTCAAATCCGGGCAATCTTGTGCTCTTTGACTTCGCAACAATCCTTCAGATATTTCTGACCATTTTGGGTTGCAGGTGAAGGTAATAAACAAATCTTGTTTACCCTTTTTTCTCACAATTGCCATTGCATCCTGGTATAACTGGCACATATACCGTGGTCCTCCTATAAAAGAGGATGGCAACACAACTCTACACCTGACAGTGTTGCCCAGTACATTATGGACCGCATCAGTTGCATTTAGCATGTCCATCAATCCTTGATAAACTTCTGCACGTAAAGAAGATTGATTGTTGCGTATCCACACCAATCTGGACTCTTCCATACTACTATATGCATCAACAATATATTGTTGCAATAATCTCCCCCCTTGTAGAAGGCACGCACTTGTATCAAGCCTTACCTGCAGACGGTACACATAATACTATCTCTGTGTCACACAATTTTTCCTTTGTACATCATGTAATGATATGTGAGTAGGAACATCTCTATAAATGCCATCCATCCTCCCCTCGGGGAAATAGAAGAACATACATGAGAGACATGTATGATCGATGCAAATTTGATATTCTGGTTATCAATCCATTACGTCTTAAAGACTGGATGTCTCGATTCCCAACATCAGAATCATCCCCTTGCCCTGGCATGATAGCGGCAACCTGGCTAGCTATTGGGACCAAGTACTGTCTTGAGGTTGACCGGCTCTCACAAATTACCATCTTCAAGTTTGCATGTGAATTTCTTCTCAATACTTCCCCCACAGCAACCCGTGCATTGGCATATGGATTGCATTCATGCATCATCCTTTGCAACAATTCCAAAATGCCAAGATTCAAACCAAGCATCCCATCCAAACGGTTTTGCAACTCATGATCTGTATCATGGACATATAATTGTGCAAACCGTGGAAGCTCCTATCTAGACTCATCAGGTAGCAAACTCCCGACACGATGGTACACTGTGCCGTGAATCCGAAAATTATGTATACCCCTATTCCCAGAAAACATTTGATCAACTTGGGCTCCCAATGAGGCAAACGCCATGACACTATTATAGGCTCTTACATTATCCTTAAATGATCTGCTTCTAGCGTCACTTCCATGAAGTAGAACTTTTAAAATCTCTGGTGGATCTTCCAATGGCAACAATGACACATGGCCAACTTTACAACAATACTTTCCCACAACCCGATGCATACTTCTGGTCTCTTGCTTCCACAATTGAGCATGACAAAAACTGCATATGCAATCCATACCTCCAAGTGAATGAACAACAGGACTATTGGAAACCAATGGATACAAAGATGGGTGCCCTATGTCATTTCTTAATGGAAATCGATGCAGGATAGATAGGATCCCCCTAGACCCTAAACATGCATTCCTATTGCTGCCAACAACATGCTCTCGTGCCCTTGACTGCCCATAATCTCTAACTGCATCCAATTGAATTGTTGTACCTATTACTGGAGCATCTATTGTATTTATTCCCCCAACAACACAATGCTGCACAGTCGGTGCACCATCGGGGGAAAAAGTAGATTCTGCTGGCTCTAGAAAGTGAGAATCCATGCTTGCATGTGGCTGCACTCTCACACTTCTAATTGCAGTACAAAAAACATTCCCTTCTCTAAGACTATCAGCAAACTCCATACTCATACATTCCATAGTTGTACCCGTACCTTGCTTTTTGAGCATTGTTCTCTGCCTAGCAACATTGCGACGTGCCTTACGTGTTGAACGCAATAAACTTCTCTTATCAAGAGAAGTTAAATTATCTACATTCCATTGTACATCATTATATCCCTGCATTTGATTATGTTGTCTGCAATGAACAACCTCTACAATTGGCTCCATGTGTCTAAAACCTTGTTTTTTCAACATTGTTCTCTGTCTGGCAATACTGTGACGTGTCGTGCGTGTTGAATCCCATAATTTTCTCCTATGACAACTTGTTTCTTTTGTCATTGTCTGTTTATGAACACAACTATATATATCTTATTCTCTCTCTCTCTCTCTCTCTCTCTATATATATATATATATAAGGTTTGGGATTTATGGCATATAAGGCAAAGGATTAAATTGTCAATCAAATAAATGGAGTGTACATGGACTCATTTGGTAGAAGTAATGATGCATGCCAAATGGAGTCAACTAATAGAAATATTCATGCATGCTAAATGGAATGCTTGACAATGCAAAATGCAAAAATAGCCTATAACTTCCTATTGTAATTTCGTAGCATGAAGCTTTCACCTTTTCGCTTAAGATATGCATCCATGAAACATATGTAGGTGTAAATGCTTTGTGGGTATGAGTGCATGCACATGAGTGCATAATTGCATGCATATATGTGTAAATTCATGCAAACATATGTATGGAAAGACTCAATGCCATGTATGTAGATGCAACCTAAAGAATATGATGATCAGACATTCTTGTAACATGTATTCTAGTAAATACAAAGAGATTGGGAACTAAGATGAACAACATAAGGGTGTGAGTACATGAACATGAGCGATATATGTAGGTAAGTTGTGTGTATGTATGTATCTACATGCATGACATATGCTAATATCATAATTAAATATGTACTCAAAAAGAGAGTGCATTAAATAAATGTATCTGAAGGACTTAGGATCATTCAAGGTTACTCACATATATTTCACTCATCGAACTTTCTTCCTTGCCTTCCATGACATATAACGATACTCCATCAATTGTAGCTCACAGATATCCATGTATTTCTATTTACATTAATTTGACTTACATTGCCACATATATCAAATAAAGATAAGAAAGCTAAAAAAAATTTATTATTGCAATTGAAAACCAAATACAGAAGTTTTGTGTCATAGGCACAAAAGGCTATCCTACTAAATAACTTAAGATTGACCCCAGTATGCAAATAACATAGAAGAACTTTGCGATCCCAAAACCATCTCAATTTTCATGAGCTGTAATGCACTCCAACTTACGGCTCATCCTTGTCATCAAGGCTGTTAGCCTCTTCAAACCAATTTTGAATGTTGACACCTCGGTGCACAACAGATCAACTTGCTCTTTTAGCTTGTCAACTTGCAACCTACATCCTCTATCACATACTACTGAGCCTTCTTCACCCCCCCTAAAAGTTGTCATACATACCGGTTCGTGTCATTTACATTATTCTCAATATGAGCACTCCTCTCAATGAGAGTTTCAGAGGATGCACCCCTACCCTCTGTTACGACTCCATCATTTTCAGGATGGACTTCTCTCCATAAGGATGTTAGATATCTTGTATTCATAGCATTCACATCACCATTATGCTCACATACATTTTGAATGGACTTCAAAGGACACATAATAGAGAGACCATATTGCCTTGAAGATGACAGACACTTCCTTGCATACTTTGTTGCACGGGTGGAAGGTCCCTCCCCTCTAAGACGTTTCATTATAGCAAAAGTGCGATGTTCATGGATGGATGTAACAGTAACACCATTTTGTTTGGTGAAGCACTTAGCTGTCTAATTTGTCCCACCAGTGGAAGCCCTCGCTCTTGCCGCTCGTTTCATTGCACGAAGGCTTCATCGTTCACGAAAAGATGACATGACAATGTCAGAAATCGTAGAACTCTCTGCCCTTGCAACTTGTTGCATTGCACACACACTTTGTCGTTCACAAAAAAACGACACCACAATGCCAGAAATTTCCTCTTCAATGCGGGGAACAATGGAAGAAGTCATCCTTGCAATTTTAGGGATGTATATTGACTCAGTTGTCAAACTGCATTAGACTCAAGGCTTTAAAGATTGAGACAAATCCTATACATCTATCAAAGCCTCCTACATTGGATCCTTAATTGATGCTGAACTCCCTATTGAAGAAGGGCATCTCCTTTAAGCTATAATGCAAGCTACATCGTATTTCAAACGCTTCTTCTACCTCCCATCCTCATCTACAGGGACATTCCCAAGGTCTACATGCCCCCCAACAATGTCCTTCTCCCTCTCACCCCTCCCGACATCCCATTTGGCAACCCAAACCTACTCTTTGAGCAACATCATGGCTTTCTCATCAATAGCTACAAACTAACTTTTCAACCCTACTACCTTCCCCATGAATCATCATGCACCAAGTCTAATTACCAACATTGCCTAAAATTTATGGAACGCCCACCACCATTGGCTTTGGACACATTTCTATCTATTCCTAGACATCTATCAAAGTCTCCTATATTGGATGCTTAATTAATGCTAAACTCTCTGTTGAAGAATCCTCATCTCCTTTAAGCTATGATGCAAGCTATATCGATTTACAAACGCTTCTTCTACCTCCCATACTCACCTATAGGGACATTCCCAAGGTCTATATGCCCCGAACAATGTCCTTCTCCCTCTCAATCCTACAACCCAAACCTGCTCTCTAAGCTACATCATGCTTTTCTCATCAACGGCCACAAACAAACTTTCAACCCTACTACCTTCCCCACGAATCATCATATACCAAGTCTAATTACCAACACTGCCTAAAATTTATGGAACGCCCACCACCCTTGGCTTTGGACACATCTCTATCTGAACTCCCTGTCAAAGATAGAGAGGGAGATAGAGAGAGAGAGAGATACACACACTCTTTTTTTTGGGTGTGAAACACACACACACAACCAAAGTGGTTTGCATATAATAAAGAATATAAAAGGAAAAATTGTCCAGTTTATCTCTTCTAGCAAACCAATCTAAAGAGGAGAGTGACACCTTCTGGTAACATATATGCAAGTAGAATACAAATATTAGGAAGAGAGAGAGAGAGAGACTCTAACATACTTTAATTAAAAATTGAAATAAAAACTAATTCCATTTTTCTTCTATCGTTTATCTATATATTATTAAAGCAAATGCATATTATACTCTCAAATCACGATGCACTTTTATAGTTTATGAACAAATAGATTACTATGGATGGCTACTCTAAGCTATAAGGAAACTATATAAAACATCATACGGTACACCACTCCATCTTTCATAGCTTTTAAATTTAATTAGCACGAAACTCCCTCCCCAAGCCCCCTCTCTCCCCCAAACTTCCCTCCTCCTCAGGCCCAACACAAATATATGTGTAGACACACCATGACATATGTGGACACATAGGCACTCACACATAGTTGTTCATGCCCAACTAACTTTTCTAACATTATAATAATATATAGAGACACAGGAGGGAAGAGAACCTCCAGAATGCTCGAACAAACCTCCACGAACCTCCCTTCTTGCCCGTATGGGATTTACTGCCTCAAGGAATATACCTTATTATTTCTCACCATTAGCCCCTAACCTATTGCCCTACATTATAACACATTCTCAATGAAGGTTTGCCCTTATAAAGTATAAGAAATGTCGATCATTATTGCCCATTTCATGCATTTTTTTAAAGATATGGCAATATGTCAAACATACATCCCTCCCCCCCCTCCTCTCCCCCCGAAATAAATGCTTCTCTTTTTTGTTTCTCCTTGTGGTGCAGCTACTCTCGAACTCTCCATCACCTCTACTCACCATCACCTCTCTCTCTCTCTCTCTCTCTCTCTCTCTCTCTCTCTCTCTCTCTCTCTCCCCCTCCCGCGTCTCTATATATTATTATAACGAACAACTATGTTTGTGTGTGCCTATGTGTCCGCATATGTCATTAGGGAAAAAGGGAGCTCATTTTGGGGCCCTGTAAGAAATTCACTATTTTTTTATTTATTTCTCTCCTAAAAGACCTCAAAAATAGTAAAATACAGAAACGTGGCTCAGAACTGTCAGTAAGGACTACAGAACTGTCAATTCAGAAAGGAATAAGATAATCTTTTGTCTGACTAACACGATTTTGCATTAAATATCTCCTTAGATTTTTTTTTGTTTACCAAAGATTCCGCATCTCTTTTGCCGACGTGTGCAGGCCTTTCAGGAATCCATCACTGAACTTGGTGATTGCAAGTTTTCAAAATATTCACATGGATACTGCCACACTTCCACGATTCATGTTACAAAACGACTATGAGATTGACAAGCAAACTTTGCAACCTCAGAAGCACAAAAAATGGCCTATACTAGTGAGTCACTATCTCAGAAAAAGCGATTACACCATCTTCACATCGACTTAGAAGAACAATATGCTCCAACACAAAAAAGACGAAAGGATATGGTGCTGAATGCTCAACAGTGGGAAAATATGAGAAGAGAAGGGCTTCCATCGCACCATAAGTCAATATGTTGAAGCCCTTCTCGGAAGCATATATCCAAAATGTCAAGTAAAAAACTCTACACCTCCATTTGTCAATCCCACCACATTACTGAGGTTTGCCGGCGATGGACAAAATGGACTTCTTGGTTGTATTTCAGCGTAGTCTGCATTTGCGAAAACATATAAAATGATGTACCTACAAGAAAAGGGGGCCAAGATGCAGGAGATAGCCATTGGTGCAAAATTGGAGCAGCAGTTGCAGAATGAAATTGAGGAGCATTCAAAGAGTAAGAAAGAGTTGACAAGAGCAAGAAAGAAGAGAACCATGCTTGGAGACAGACTACGTAGCAGGAAGATTAAAAACATTGCAAATTTGAAGGCTGGGACTGGTGGATGCAAGCGACGAATTCAGGAAGCAAGGTTAGATTGAAATTTATCATTTTGTATACTCAAAAAGGCTCTCAAATGACTATATCTATTTCATCCCTTATCGCAAAACAAGAATGGAGGTGCTGAATGATATAGGCATATTGTGTTGTTACTATAGGAAATTATTGGAGCCTACAAAAGAAAATATGGATCCGAACCTTCTTCCTGTTAAACAAATGAAAGGATTGCTTTCTTGTGGTGTAGCAAAAGGTTTGATTGAGGAAAAAAAATACAAAACAGTCAAACACAATGTTGTAGAGGACTTTGTATCCAATAATCAAGTTGATGGCACTATAATCCAAGAGGCTCTTGATGTTAGTGGAGTTAGCAGGAAGGGATATAGTTCGATTTTCCATGCGATATCCTCAACTTTGAAAGATCAAAGGATTAAACGAGTTTTACTGCCAAATCCAGCAACCGTGTGGAGGATAAGAGGTCATTTGAATGAAAGTATAGATGAATTTATTGGGCAATATATCCATATTGAAGAAATATTTCATGGTGGTAAAGGAACCACTATGTATGATCCTTGGAACAATATATTTATAGATCTACAACAACTTCAAAGAAGAATGGTCGAGTTTTATGAAATAACATTTGAGGAGTGCAAAGGCATTTTGAAATTTGTTATCAAACTGGATGAGTGTGAGGTTGTAAAGGAAAAGAAAATGGAAAGAGTTACTATTACATTGATGAATGGAGCAATTGATACATCATTGACTGAAGCGAGTTCAAAGTATTTTAGTGTGCAGTCAGAGAAACACATATGGTGGTTAGGCTCGTTCCAGGTATGATCATTTTTTGTTTTGTATTTGATTTTGGTCATTGTTTTCAAATCTGTTTTTCAAATCTGTTATAGTAAGACTTTTGTTTTCTATAATCTGGTAGGTGAAGACAAAAGACCATGAAACACTAGATTGGGTGTTTCACCACACGGAAATACCAAGAATAATCAAAAGACAAGTGCAAGGCGAGAATCTCCATGTTGTAGGAAAAGTGATTTTCAAGTAGAGTGGCACATGGCCGGGGATCTTAAAACACTTAAGTGCATGTATAACGTTAGTAAAGGAGGCAACTCAAAGTCTCCTTGTCTTTACTGCAAAGAATCAACTCAAGTAATGGATTCCAAATGGTGGAAGAGAGCACCTAATAGAGATAAAGTTGACCCTGACTTCAAGGCCATTCTGGACATTCCACTATGTAATGTTTACATCTGCACATTGCATGGTCTATGTCGAATTATTGAGAAATTGGTATTTTTATATATTGGATTTGCTTGGAAACTCCGTCCCGAAAAAAATAGAAAGGATGCTCTTCAAGCATTGGAAAAAGTGTTATTCGATATAGGTCTGCATGGAGGAGATGTTCAAATCACAAAGGATTTTAAAAAGTCTACCAATGGCAAGGAGGTACCAATCAAGCCCTCTATTGGTGGTGTTAAGGCAAGAAGATTCTTGTCTCGACCCAAACACAGTAAGCAAGTAAGGCAAGGTAGAACAGTTTCAAAGATTAATTATGGATTGTGGAAGCAAGTCCATAATGCTGTGAAAGATCATGAGGCAGATGGGGAAGCACGAAATGTGAAGGCAGAGGTGTGGAGGTCTCTTGATCAACTCTTCATGTTCTGTGACAAAGTAACATGGACAAAGAGTGATTACAAGAACTTTGAGGAGGCAATTAAACATTTTGGGAAGTCAATGAAAGATGCGTGGACAGCCTGCAATATAACTCACTACATGGTAAGGTTCTGTCTTCTTCTTTTACTTAAGTGTGATCCTCTTTTTTTAATTACTTACTATGCATTCTTATGTCTTACAGCATATCATCTACAACCACCTTCCCTATTTTGTCAAAAAGTATGGATGCCCAGCAATTTGGTCTACCCAAGGCATGGAGAAGTCTCACTACACAACACGTAATGCATTTTTTAGACACACACAACACTATGGAGGGAGTCAGAAGGCAAATAGTCTGAAGGAAGTCTTCCAATGGTTTTACCGAGGCATACTACAAAGGTTGCATGCTAAAAGAAAAGTTGCTAGCTCTAAAATCAAGCTTGCTTTTCTTCTAGCCCAAAAGCAAAGACGAAGACAAACTCTAGACAATTCAATGGCAGTAGAGAGACATAGACAATGGAGGGAATCGAAGATATTTAGAAACCATAAATGGACAAGTAAACATGAATAGGACTCATTTGTAACTTATTGGTGTTATGTCCACATGTTTTCAAACTCAATCAATAGAATTTTTTTTTGTCGAACAAGTGACTCTTGGTGTTATGCCTATATGATTTGAGACTCCATCAACAGTATTTCTTTTGTGAAACATGTGATCTAAACATAATACAATTTGTTCACAATTTCAATATATTGTTTGTTTAATATTTAATGACACCACTCTATCTAAATGTACAAATCATTTCATCTTCAACTTATTGTTCATTTATACAAGGTCATACGAGACATCAAAGACTTTGTACAAATCAGTTCAACTTCAATATAATGTTTGTGTATATTTGATGACTAAATCCTATTTCTCCCAGGGCCTGCTGATCGGAACTCTCTTTTTGATCTTGATTGGAGTCTTTTTCTTCCTTATTGGCTTGATGTCGACTGTTTGTTTATCAATGCTTGCCTCTGTTGCTTGTCTGGGAGGGGTATCCTTTTCTTCAGCTGTCTCCACATGTTCTTCTTCTTGGATTGTGTCGCCTGATGCAATCATGGAGCCCTCCAGACATTTGGGCTCCTTAACACCACATGCTAATGCATAAGAAGTGTAAGACAAAAAGTAAGAGGCCCTAGAGGCCTGCTTATTCACATAATCTCCAAATATATCTATGGCAGACAACCTCTCTATCAAAATGATCTTTTCCTTTTGCCATGAAAGATCATGTCCACCTAAAACCCTGGACAAACATTTTAAGAAGTAAACAATGGCTTCTCCATTGTTGCTCAACTGCCTATGGTAAATCAAGATCTTAGCACTGCCTAGATCATGAATATAATGAGCTAGGCTTGATAGTTTACGAAACCCAACCGGCCTGCTTCCACTTGATCTCTGGAGGAATGTGTCATCCTCAATTTGTAGCTGCCACATATCAAAAGATTGGAGTGAGACAATACACAACCTACAAAACATTTAAGCAGAAGACAAAGTATTTGATTTGAAGTATCAAGTTCTTACCTTCTCATTTTCATAAGCAACAAGCAGTTCATCTCTCCAAAGATTTATTCCTCTCCCCTCCAGTCCAGCCTCTTCTTTAAGCTTTTCCGTGTATAGTGCTGAGAGATTCATAGCTTCCTATGTGAGCTGGAAGGCAGCTTCATCTGGCTCTTGGAACTTTTCAGCCTCTTTGAAACAAAAAGTAAGGGCCTCTGCAGGATCAAAAATTGTTTCCAAAGCTAATAGTGAATGGTCATCCTCTATGCCAACCTCCTTGTCAAGCCTTGAAGCCTGGGCAATAAGGGAAATGGCATAGTCCTCCCTCAAATTGAACATACACTCTAGATCATGGAGAAAACATAATCTTTTCCACCAATCAAGACACTTGGAAGCATGGGCACTGCATAGTTGCTGCTTTGAACATCAAAATCTTCAACTGGTTGTGCTCCCCTAAGAGTTTTTGTCCTTAGTTGAACAAGGTCAAGAGCAGCCACTTGCAGCCCCTCATCCTGAAGGTTGATATCTTCTTCTTGCTCTGCCATTACTGTTACCAAAGGAACATCCTCTTTTTCCTCTGCTTCAGATGTGTCTTCTTCTTCAGCCTCCTACCCTTGTTCATCCAGAGAGTTCTAACTGAAGACAATGTACATAAGGAATGCCATGGTTTCCTCAAGCACTTTGCACTTTCTGGTGTGCAAGTTACAGATGAATTTATATTGATCAGGCAGGCTATCAGGCAGGCTGTCAAATCTTCTATTCACATGGTACCTCAGCCTGTCAATGGAGACAATATGATTTATATGCACAAAAACCTTTTCACCTTCCACAATTCTTCCTGCCTCTGTTAGTTTTTGAAGGTATCCCAATGGTCTGAACAAACTGCCCGTTTTGGGATAAGCTCACCCTCATCGTAGACCTCTGGAGCCAAAGTCTGTGAAATCGAGATGCAGACCCCTTCTATTGCCCTCCATTATAACACATTCTTGATGAAGGTTTGCCTTTATAAAGTATAAGAAATGTGGATCATTATAGCCCACTTCATGCATTTTTTTAAAGATATGGCAATATGTCAAACATACATCCCTCCCCCCCCTTTGGGCCTTTAGGCATGTTTTAGTGTGCACATGGGGTCTATGATGTGTCTCTTTCTCTCTCTCAAGGAATATACCTTATTATTTCTCACCATTAGCCCCTAACCTATTGCCCTCCATTATAACACATTCTGAATGAAGGTTTGCCCTTATAAAGTATAAGAAATGTGGATCATTATAGCCCATTTCATGCATTTTTTTAAAGATATGGCAATATGTCAAACATACATCCCTCCCCCCCCTCCTCTCCCCCCGAAATAAATGCTTCTCTTTTTGGTTTCTCCTTGTGGTGTAGCTACTCCCGAACTCTCCATCACCTCTACTCACCATCACCTCTCTCTCTCTCTCTCTCTCTCTCTCTCTCTCTCTCTCTCCCCTCCCGCATCTCTATATATAACTATTAGTATCTAAAAATGCCATAAATGTTTTTGTTTTAAAAACATTCTTTTATAGCACCACTCCATCTTTCATAGCTTTTAAATTTAATTACCATGAAACTCCCTCCCCAAGCCCCCTCTCTCCCCCAAACCTCCCTCCTCCTCCCCCAAACCTCTAGAATGCTCGATCGAACCTCCCTTCTTGCTTGTATGGGATTTACTGCCTCAAGGAATATACCTTATTATTTCTCACCATTAGCCCGTAACCTATTGCCCTACATTATAACACATTCTCAATGAAGGTTTGTCCTTATAAAGTATAAGAAATGTCGATCATTATTGCCCATTTCATGCATTTTTTTAAAGATATGGCAATATGTCAAACATACATCCCTCCCCCCCTCCTCTCCCCCCGAAAATCTAGAGACCATGCTAAAAAAAATCCGTTAAAAATATTATTATCTAAAAATGCCATAAATGTTTTTGTTTTAAAAACATATTAAAATCTAGAGAGCATGCTAAAAAAAAGATGTTAAAAATATTAGTATCTAAAAATGCCATAAATGTTTTTGTTTCAAAAACATATTAAAATCTAAATCTCTCCCTCTCTCTCTCTCCACATTCAAGAACATGTCCACATATTAATGTTTTCATAACATGTTTTCAAAACAATAAAAACATGTTCTTGAATGTGGAGAGAGAGAGAGAGAGAGAGAGAGAGAGAGAGAGAGCATGCTAAAAAAAAGACTATGCCTTGTTCCCAAGGAGAGCTCGATCGATTCTGTCCGCTCGAGGCAAGATTCCGTCTGCTGGAGGGAGAGCTGGCACTTCAACTGGGTAGCTTTCAATAGGAGCGGCCTAGCATATTATCATAAAAAATGTCTTAAATTATTATTATTGAATTGCTTCATTAAAAACATCCTTAAAAATAGTATCTTAAAAACATTCGATTTTACTATACATCTCAATGCCATAAATATTTTTATTTTAAAAACATATTAAAATCTCTCTCTCTCTCTCTCTCTCTCTCTCTCTCTCTCTCTCCACAGTCAAGAACATGTCCACATATTAAAAACATGTTTGCTCTCTCTCTCTCTCTCTCTCTCTCTCTCTCTCTCCACATTCAAGAACAACATGTTTTTAATATGTGGACATGTTCTTGACTGTGGAGAGAGAGAGAGAGAGAGAGAGAGAGAGAGAGAGAGATTTTAATATGCTTTTAAAACAAAAACATTTTATGGCATTGAGATGTATAGTAAAATCGAATGTTTTTAAGATACTATTTTTACTCAAAAAATAGTATCTTAAAAACATTCGATTTTACTATACATCTCAATGCCATAAAATGTTTTTGTTTTAAAAGCATATTAAAATCTCTCTCTCTCTCTCTCTCTCTCTCTCTCTCCACATAGTTGAGAGAGAGAGAGAGAGAGAGAGAGAGAGAGAGAGAGAGAGAGCAAACATCCTAAAAAATAGTATCTTAAAAACATTCGATTTTACTATACATCTCAATGCCATAAATGTTTTTGTTTTAAAAACATATTGTTCTTAAATGTGGAGAGAGAGAGAGAGAGAGAGAGAGAGAGAGAGAAACATGTTGAAACATCATTAATATTAATTATTATTATCAAATTGATTCATTAAAAACATATTAAAAAATAGTATCTTAAAAACATACTATAATATTATTATGTTAAATGGTTATGGAACTAATATGGTCATAAATTATATTTTAAAATAATTATAAAAATATATTATTAAAACGTTGAAAATATTAGTATCTAAAAATGCCATAAATGTTTCTAACATGGTAAAATCTTATAAAAATATATTATTAAAATCATCTTGAAACATGTTTTCAAAACATTAGAAATATTAATTGATTCATTAAAAACATCTTAAAAAATAGTATCTTAAAAACATAATAAATTTCTATTTTAGATTAAATTTATTATCTTAAAAACATACTATAATATTATTATGTTAAATGATTATGGAAATAATATTTTATAAAATATATTAAAGCGTTAAAAATATTAGTATCTAAAAAGTGCCATAAATGTTTTAACATGCTAAAAAATGCTATTAAAACGTTAAACATATTAAAATCTCTCTCTCTCTCTCTCTCTCTCTCTCTCTCCACATTCAAGACATGTTTATATTATGCTAAAAATATTACTATCTAAAAGTGCCATAAATATTTTCATTTTAAAAACATATTAAAATCAAAATCTCTCTCTCTCTCTCTCTCTCTCTCTCTCTCACTCTCTACGTTTTTATCCCTCTCTCTCTCTCTCTCTCTACGTTTTTATCCCTATCTCTATCTCTCTATGTTTTTATCCCTATCTCTAGGGAGCAAAACGTAGAGATCTCTCTCTCTCTATGTTTTTATCCCTATCTCTCTCTCTCTCTCTACATTTTGCTCTAGGGAGAGCAAAATGTAGAGAGAGAGAGAGAGAGATAAATGTAGAGAGAGAGAGAGATAGGGATAAAAACGTAGAGAGAGAGAGAGAGAGTTTTTATCCTAAAAAATTATCCTAAAAACGTAGAGAGTAAGAGAGAGAGAGAGAGAGAGAGAGAGCATGCACTGATGTAAAAAGAAAGACTATGCCTTTTTTCCAATGGAACATAGGAGAGGTTGATTGATTCTGTCCTCTCCAACCAAGATTCCGTCTGTCAAGATGTCAAGAGACTCCAGAAATCTGTCAAGATGTGAAAGGGGAATTGTTGGTTTAGACGAGTTCTCCACCGTGTACTCTACCCTAAACCTTGCAACCTCCTTCTAAACCTTGGAACTCCTTCTAACCCTAGAACCTCCTTCTAAACCTTGGAACTCCTTCTAAACCTTGGAACTCCTTCTAACCCTGCAACCTCCTTCTAAACCTTGGAACCTCCTTCTAAACCTTGGAACTCCTTCTAACCATAGAACCTCCTTCTAAACCTTGG
The DNA here is from genome assembly GCF_047967505.1 of Dipteris shenzhenensis. Lineage (NCBI taxonomy): Eukaryota > Viridiplantae > Streptophyta > Polypodiopsida > Gleicheniales > Dipteridaceae > Dipteris > Dipteris shenzhenensis. The sequence goes on from NC_141596.1 coordinate 27,118,742, forward strand.
AACCTCCTTCTAAACCCTCAAATCTGCTTCTAACCCTAGAACCTCCTTCTAATCCTTAAACTCCTCCTAAACCCTGCAACCCCCAATGAAGGCGAAAGCCTTCATTGCCTCAATCATGATGATACACGTTCCTTTTACACATGCATGCACTTTGTTTGCTTACCACACTTAAGCCTATGTCTCTCACCGGAACACGACTCGAGGTCCTAAGCTACACATATACTACAACTGACAACCCCGATATATCTGTAGGTGACAAAAAGCCTCGGATCCCTCCATACTAAGAAAACCTAGCTCCTCCTATGAAAGCGGTAGGAAAGAGCCAACATTTGGTGCCACTGCCGGGGAGACTAGCATCTCAAGTAATGAGTAAAACATACATAGGTATGTGTAAAAAAACAAGCTACTTTGAACTTTCATGAACATAACACTCAAGGGCAAGGAGAGTAAATTTTTTTTCCATTTCTAGCCAAACATATCTACCCCAAGCATCAACCTTGGGTTACTACCTTAAGAAATTTTCTTTATTTCTTAAATAGAAGCCACTTGATAAACAATCAGGCTAGGTAGTGGACACAAATGCGTAGAGCTTGCAATTTTGACCATTTCACCTTTTTGAAGAAGAGCAAACCGAGCTATCCATGACAAGTTACGGTTCAGAAAGAGTTTAGGGTTTAACCCTAAACCTAAGCCCTAAACCTAAACTCATTTCCTATAGAAACCCACTCCACCCCCTCATTCTTCATCTTTCACATTTTGCCTCCATCCTCTTCTTCATTCTGAGCCCTACGCAAGACACTCCCTCTCCATTGACCACCACCTTACTCCCATCGTCACATTGTAAGTGATCTTGCAGTGATACCCTAGCCATACACCCACCGTCCATTGTTCCTCAACAATCCCATTACATCGAGAAAGACTTGGAGAGCGTTCAGGTGACCACCTCTTCCTCCCTTTGGATTTCCAACCATCAAGTTTTTTTTCTTCTCTTTTTTTTCCCCCTCACCACTCCCATTTCCACCAGCCCTCCCTTCATCTCCACCACCCCCTCCCCCCCCCATCTCCATCTCCACCACCCCCTCCCCTCTCCATCACCACCACCCCCTCCCCCCTCCCCCCTCCATCACCCCCTCCCCCCTCCACCACCCCCTCCCCCCTCCATCACCACCACCCCCTACCCCCCTCCCCCTCCATCTTCACCACCCCCTCCCCCCCTCCATCTTCACCACCCCCTTCCCCCTCCCCCCTCCCCCCTCCATCTCCACCCCCCCCTCCCCCCTCCATCTCCACCACCCCCTCCCCCCCTCTATCTCCATCTCCCTCTCCCCCCCTCCCCCCTCCCCCCTCCATCTCCATCTCCACCACCCCCGCCCCCCCTCCCCCCTCCATCTCCACTACCCCCTCCCCCCCTCCATCTTCACCACCCCCTCCCCCCCTTCCCCCTCCCCCCTCCATCTCCACCTCCCCCTCCCCCCTCCATCTCCATCTCCACCACCCCCTCCCCCTCCCCCCCTCCATCTCCACCACCCCCCCTCCCCCTTTCCCCCCTCCTTCTGCCCCTTCCCCCCTCCCCCCTCCATCTCCACCACCCCCTCCCCCCTCCCCCTTTCCCTCTCTCTCTTTCTTTTTTTCTCTCTCTCTCTCTCTCTTTCCCTCCCCCTCTCTCTTTCTATCTCTTTCTCTCTCTTTCCCTCCCCCTCTCTCTCTCTATTTCCCTCCCCCTCTCTCTTTCTTGCTCTCTCTTTCTCTCTCTATCCCTCCCCCTTTCTCTCTCTTTCTCTCTCTCTATCCCTCCCCCTCTCTCTTTCTTTCTCTCTCTTTATTTCTCTCTCTTCTCTCTCTCTCTCTCTCTCAACACATTCTCAATGAAGGTTTGTCCTTATAAAGTATAAGAAATGTCGATCATTATTGCCCATCTCATGCATTTTTTTAAAGATATGGCAATATGTCAAACATACATCCCTCCCTCCCCTCCTCTCCCCCTGAAATAAATGCTTCTCTTTTTGGTTTCTCCTTGTGGTGCAACTACTCCCGAACTCTCCATCACCTCTACTCAGCATCACCTCTCTCTCTCTCTCTCTCTCTCTCTCTCTCTCTCTCTCTCTCTCCCTCCCACGTCTCTATATATTATTATAACGAACAACTATGTTTGTGTGTGCTTATGTGTCTGCATATGTCATGGTGTGTCTACACATATATGTGTGTTGGGCCTTTGGGCATGTTTTAGTGTGCACATGGGGTCTATGATGTCTCTCTCTCTCTCTCTCTCAAGGAATATACCTTATTATTTCTCACCATTAGCCCCTAACCTATTGCCCTCCATTATCACACATTCTCAATGAAGGTTTGCCCTTATAAAGTATAAGAAATGTCGATCATTATTGCCCATTTCATGCATTTTTTTAAAGATATGGCAATATGTCAAACATACATCCCTCCCCCCCTTCCTCTCCCCCCGAAATAATTGCTTCTCTTTTTGGTTTCTCCCTGTGGTGTAGCTACTCCTGAACTCTCCATCACCTCTACTCACCATCACCTCTCTCTCTCTCTCTCTCTCTCTCTCTCTCTCTCTCCCCCCCTCCCGCGTCTCTATATATAAATATTAGTATCTAAAAATGCCATAAATGTTTTTGTTTTAAAAACATTCTTTCATAGCACCACTCCATCTTTCATAGCTTTTAAATTTAATTACCATGAAACTCCCTCCCCAAGCCCCCTCTCTCCCCCAAACCTCCCTCCTCCTCCCCCAAACCTCCAGAATGCTCGACCGAACCTCCACGAACCTCCCTTCTTGCTTGTATGGGATTTACTGCCTCAAGGAATATACCTTATTATTTCTCACCATTAGCCCCTAACCTATTGCCCTACATTATAACACATTCTCAATGAAGGTTTGTCCTTATAAAGTATAAGAAATGTCGATCATTATTGCCCATTTCATGCATTTTTTTAAAGATATGGCAATATGTCAAACATACATCCCTCCCCCCCTCCTCTCCCCTCGAAAATCTAGAGACCATGCTAAAAAAAAGCCGTTAAAAATATTATTATCTAAAAATGCCATAAATGTTTTTGTTTTAAAAACATATTAAAATCTAGAAAGCATGCTAAAAAATAGACGTTAAAAATATTAGTATCTAAAAATGCCATAAATGTTTTTTTTTTAACATATTAAAATCTAAATCTCTCTCTCTCTCTCTCTCCACATTCAAGAACATGTCCACATATTAATGTTTTCATAAGATGTTTTCAAAACAATAAAAACATGTTCTTGAATGTGGAGAGAGAGAGAGAGAGAGACAGAGAGAGAGAGAGAGAGAGAGAGAGAGAGCATGCTAGAAAAAAGACTATGCCTTGTTCCCAAGGAGAGCTCGATCGATTCCGTCCGCTCGAGGCAAGATTCCGTCTGCTGGAGGGAGAGCTGGCACTTCAACTGGGCAGCTGTCAATAGGAGCGGCGTAGCATATTATCATAAAAAATGTCTTAAATTATTATTATTGAATTGCTTCATTAAAAACATCCTTAAAAATAGTATATTAAAAACATTCGATTTTACTATACATCTCAATGCCATAAATATTTTTATTTTAAAAACATATTAAAATCTCTCTCTCTCTCTCTCTCTCTCTCTCTCTCTCTCTCTCTCTCTCTCTCTCTCCACAGTCAAGAACATGTCCACATATTAAAAACATGTTTGCTCTCTCTCTCTCTCTCTCCACATTCAAGAACAACATGTTTTTAATATGTGGACATGTTCTTGACTGTGGAGAGAGAGAGAGAGAGAGAGAGATTTTAATATGCTTTTAAAACAAAAACATTTATGGCATTGAGATGTATAGTAAAATCGAATGTTTTTAAGATACTATTTTTTGAGCAAACATTCTAAAAAATAGTATCTTAAAAACATTCGATTTTACTATACATCTCAATGCCATAAATGTTTTTGTTTTAAAAGCATATTAGAATCTCTCTCTCTCTCTCTCTCTCTCTCTCTCTCTCTCTCTCTCTCTCCACATTCAAACATGTTTGAATGTGGAGAGAGAGAGAGAGAGAGAGAGAGAGAGAGAGATTTTAATATGCTCTCTCTCTCTCTCTCTCTCTCTCTCTCTCTCTCCACATTCAAACATGTTTTTGTGTCTCTCTCTCTCTCTCTCTCCACATTCAAACATGTTTACAAAAACGTGTTTGAATGTGGAGAGAGAGAGAGTAGAGAGAGCAAACATCCTAAAAAATAGTATCTTAAAAACATTCGATTTTACTATACATCTCAATGCCATAAATGTTTTTGTTTTAAAAACATATTGTTCTTAAATGTGGAGAGAGAGAGAGAGAGAGAGAGAGAGAGAAACATGTTGAAACATCATTAATATTAATTATTATTATCAAATTGATTCATTAAAAACATATTAAAAAATAGTATCTTAAAAACATACTATAATATTATTATGTTAAATGATTATGGAACTAATATGGTCATAAATTATATTTTAAAATAATTATAAAAATATATTATTAAAACATTGAAAATATTAGTATCTAAAAATGCCATAAATGTTTCTAACATGGTAAAATCTTCTAAAAATATATTATTAAAATCATCTTGAAACATGTTCTCAAAACATTAAAAATATTAATTGATTCATTAAAAACATCTTAAAAAATAGTATCTTAAAAACATAATAAATTTCTATTTTAGATTAAATTTATTATTTAAAAAACATACTATAATATTATTATGTTAAATGATTATGGAACTAATATTTTATAAAATATATTAAAGCGTTCAAAATATTAGTATCTAAAAAGTGCCATAAATGTTTAAACATGCTAAAAAATGCTATTAAAACGTTAAACATATTAAAATCTCTCTCTCTCTCTCTCTCTCTCTCTCTCTCTCTCTCCATATTCAAGACATGTTTATATTATGCTAAAAATATTAGTATCTAAAAGTGCCATAAATTTTTTCATTTTGAAAACATATTAAAATCAAAATCTCTCTCTCTCTCTCTCTCTCTCTCTCTCTCTCTCTCACTCTCTACGTCTTTATCCCTCTCTCTCTCTCTCTACGTTTTTATCCCTATCTCTCTCTCTCTATGTTTTTATCCCTATCTCTAGGGATAAAAACGTAGAGAGAGAGAGAGAGCAAAACGTAGAGATCTCTCTCTCTCTCTCTACGTTTTTATCCCTATCTCTCTCTCTCTCTCTACTTTTTGCTCTCTCCTAAAAACGTAGAGAGTAAGAGAGACAGAGAGAGAGAGAGAGCATGCACTGATGTAAAAAGAAAGACTATGCCTTTTTCCCAATGGAACGTAGGAGAGCTTAATTGATTCCGTCCGCTCCAACCAAGATTCCGTCTGTCAAGATGTTAAGAGACTCCAAAAATCTGTCAAGATGTGAAAGGGGACGATCACTGTCAAGCGGGTGTCGGAAGAACAGAGGGTAGGTATCCATGCATCCTTTGTGGGACTTGCTCGGCAGAAATCACCACAACGGAGTACATCAACACCTCCGAATGGCTGTGAATGATTGTGCTTTATTTCACGCATGCGCATATCCAATGCTATGAAAGTGTTTTGCCCAATAAGCGAAACCTCATAAAAAACTATCAAGTCCAGGTTTTTGTACAATGCTGAAAGTGTTTTCCCCTCGCATGGTGCCACGTGTGCAGCCAGAGTTACTCCAGTCGTCATCTTACGCCCCCACTCTGGTCCGCGCAGTGTCTGGCAGTCTGCCTCTGCCATGCATCGATTTGTGCCTACATTTCCTATTAGGAATATGTGTAAGGGGATTTGTTGGTTTAGGTGTTTCTTCAACAAAATGTCTTCTACTATTGCACGCTAGTCATTGTTTAATGCACGGATTGATGCATGGTACTCATCGTTGGGTTGTGCTTTGTATGTAAGATGGCCATGTTGAATGAATTGATTTTGTTTAGGAGGTTTGGGGAACTCCACTTGCAAGTCAAAGTCATCTTTCTTGTGATCCTTGATAGATGAGGTTAACGAACAAGTTGATGCATTGGATGCAAAATTTGATGGCTTGAAAGCTTGTAGCTTATTGAAGCAAGCTCTATTTTTTTCTATTAACTCCTTGTTTATGGTGTAAAGATCATGCCAAGTTGAACTGTCTTCCCTTAGGGAATGTTCTAGTACAAAGAAAGGTAAGCATGGTAGACACAACTCTCTATAATGGTTTTCTGGGTCCTTGGTTTGGCTGTAGTTGTTGAAGCGGATAATTTTGATGCATTTGTGTTTTTTTTCTATGTTTTTGTTGCTCCCATATTCGCTAACAAACGAAGACAAACATACAAAGAAGATGTTATTGCTTTTAGGGTTGAGTTGCTCTAGCTGGTGGCATCATTTCAACAGAAATGTTCTTTCCTCAGTTGGGCTGGTATTTATGTATGAGAATTCTCTAGTGTTGCTTGTGAGTGGAAGAGACAAGCACAAGTAGACAACTTGCTGCGTGCTTATATGTTATGTGTTAGTATTGCATTGCCAACTTTGCATATGCGTTCATTTGCTAGGGTCTTTGTGTTTGCGCATTTGGAGAATGCCTTTGTCACAGCATTGGCTGTGTCTTTGTCTACTTTTGTCATGTAGGAGGTGCAATATGCTGCTGCTCCATGTGGATTCAAAATGAATTGAAGGTATGTATTGTCTTCCCACAACTTTGTTAGAGTTGGATTGAAATTGTTTGTGAATATATCTTTACGTTAACGCTTTATAAACATTGTTGGTTGGCTTATAGTTGAACGTAATGCGAGAATGTATTCTTCTTGTGTAAGATTAAATTCAGTGAAGAATTGTTCAAGAGTCAAATGAAGCGTTGTTGGTTTTTCTGATGCATTTCATTTGTTCTTTGTATGTGCTTTGGTTTTCTTCTCTATTAAGCGGCAATAAGAGCGTTGTTGTGTGTATTGGTGGGCAAGGAAAACCAAACTAACAAGCCTTTCCTCTTCTTTGACATGTCTTTTTGTGTTTATGGGATTGTATGTCTAGGTTTGGTAAGTCGACCTTTGACATGACCTTTGACATATCACAGCATATGTATTTGTCCACGAATTCTTCTATGACGTTGTTGGTAGAGATGTTGCACAATGGAGATCCCTCGATCCAAATCAACCCGTGGTCATGTTGGCTACCACGATTTTGGAATTTAGTTATTACACAGTAGAAATCCAACACTTTCCCCAGAATTGAAGGGTCTTGTTTGAGAATCCTTTCAAGCGCTTGGAATCTGTGTACATAGTATTGAGATATTGTTATAGGGTCTTGTCAGATTAAGTTACGCAGTTTGTTGGGCCCATTACCTTCCAAAGCACTAATGGGTTTAGGGTCTAGTTTTTACAAACAATTGACCAAAGGTTCCCATAGCCTTTCTGTTTGCTACAGACAAAGTCACGAAGAAGGTGGGAGGGCCTAGTTGATGCACCATTGCAAATAGGTTTTTTTAAAGCTTGTTTTTATAGTCAGAGGATGTATGCAAAGCAAGCAAAGTCACGATATCCAATGTTTTAATTAAGAAATCACTCCACGTTGGAGTTCTCTAATGTGTCCTTTGCTTTCAACGTACGACCATGTAGCTGAGCTTTTAGCATATGCACCCATGTGGATGACAATATTTGACGTATGAGAATTTTCATCATTTTGAAGAAGATGTTTTCTATGGACATTGCAAGTCAACGATCCTTGCATGTAAGCTCATATCGTGCAATGTCTTGATACAATGTACGTTCAGGCACATTGTACGAGTGTGCATGGCCATAAAAAATTTTAGGAAAAGCTAGCTCTTCACAGTATTTGTCCTTGAAGATACTTAGTGGTGAAAATCCCTCTGAAGGAGCAATAAACAATAGATTTGTCTTCAAAGTCAACCACTTGTTGCGTTGTGTGTATACCATGGACTTGAGCCGATAGGCATTGTCATTAATATGCTTCAAAATTTCAAAGGGACCATAGGATTTAGGAGCAAACTTAACTACATTGACTTGCATCATAGTATGGGCAAAACATTGGAAATTGCATTGTTAGGAGCAAACAAAAAAGCCAAAGAGACAAATCTCACCATACGACCATATCCAAGATTCCCGACTTGTGTCACAAAGACTTGCATCAAATCCCCCTTCTTAGCTCCATCTGGAACATTTGCTAGGATGGTAAAGTAAAAAATACACAAGGTGTTCCTAATAGACATGTACGACACATTTTTTAGTGTGTACATGAAAATGCCATCTTTGTTGTACTCTTCCACCAATCTTGCAAACAATCCTTTGCGTTCGTTTACAAATGTGACTTGCAAGCACAGTGTTTTTTTAGAGTAGTTGTCAAAAAGTTAAACAAATCATATGTTAATGTGGTTTCATTTGAGGATCTTACCGCAGCACGATCTTCATTCCTAGGACCATCTGCAATAATCAACTAATCTGCTGCTTCTCCATTCATGTCAACTCTAATAATCACACATGATATGGTCCCCATAGCAATATTTATTTGCTTCAATGACTTGCAATTCTTTGCACATAAAGGAACATATGTTGCAAGCTTGTGGTCATTCAATAGTGTGATGGTGCCCTCGAACGGCTCTCCCTTCAAGACTGTTGTGGTTGCATCAAGGTGAATGGAATATTGAGAGGTGCCTCCTTCACCAATGCTACGTTTGTGGATTGTCGCCCCTTCTATCCTATAAAACGCATCGACTTGGAGAGTATCCTTGAATTGGTTGACATAGGAATGAGGAACATTGAAGGTGATAGTGTCGCAATTATGCCTATTAGTGAAATCTGCCCTTAAACACACTAGATAGTCAGGATCCTTTGCTTTGTAGGTTCCATACTTAGCTAGGAGCTTGGCTAAGAGCTTGCCTTCAAACACAAATCTATGGCTAATACAATCTGTCTGTTATGAGAATTGGAATAATCCCATTAATTTAATCCTTCAGTATTTAGTTTAGTGAGATCCAGCATTTTTATCGCGCAACTGATGCATGTGTGCTTGCTGTTCTATAGTGATGCATGCGTGCTCCTACATGGCTAGATATACGGCTACGGCTGTATGAGTGTGTAGCATTGTGTGCACCACTTACACGATGACAGTATGTGTAGCATGTGTACACCATCTGTACGATTTTATTCATGTGTAGCATCAGGTGCACCATGAGATGGTATGTGTCACATGTGTGCACCATTCATATGTGATTTATTGATTTCGCGTTGCTATAATACTAAAAGGCTGATTGATTGTGGTGATTAATTCCAAGGTTATGCTTGAAATATTTCATTACTATTAATCGTGTGAATCCAGGGGAAGAGTAATTGATTGGGCGATGGCATCTGGCAAGCATGATTAACTACACAGACCTAGAAAAGATCGTAGCTCATGGATATCTTTAGTTTGTGGCCAGTTTACTATCACTTCTACCTTCTTGGGATCTATTCAAATGCCTTCAATTGAAACAATGTGTCCAAGAAATTCAATTTTAAGCTGGAAAAAAGAACTTTTCTCCGGATTGGCATACAATTTGTTCTCACATAAGAGAGAGAAAACAAGATCCAAGTGTTTCTCATGTTCCTCTCGAATCTTGCTATAAATCATGATACCATCAAAGAAAACTACCACAAAGTCTTGATAGGGTAGGAAGATACGATTCATCATCCGACTAAATGTGGCAGGTGCATTGGTCAATCCAAAAGGCATGACAAGAAATTCATAGTGACTAGTTTGGGTTCTAAAAGCAGTCTTGAAAATATCAGGCTCGATCACTCTCACTTGATGATATCCTGGCTTAAGATCGATCTTGTTAAAGATTGTGGATCCTTTCAACTTGTCGAGTAGATCATCAACTCTCGGAATGGGGTATCGATTTTTCACTATGATTTTATTTTAAGGCATGATAATCGATGCACATTCAGGAAGTTCCATTTTTCTTCTTGACAAGGAGAACGGGTGTCCCAAATGGTAAGCTACTAGGTCGAATTAGGCCTCTAGACAAAAGATCTTCTATTTGGAATTGAATCTCTTGCTGCTCAGTAGGATTGTGTCTATATGGTGATTTACGCGGTGGTGCGCTACCTAAAATAAGGTCAATCTTATGATCCTCAGGTCTAGATTGAGGTAGGCCAGAGGGTAAGTCTTCCATAAAGCAGTCGTCATAGGTAGCTAGAAAAGCATCCAAAGGCTCTTGCTTAGTTTTCTTAGTCTCAGGACTAGCCTCAATCTTATTGACCATAACCAGATATGCCTTCTCACGTTTGTACAAAGCTCTTTTAGCTTGGGTATGTGACAATATAGGCCAAGAGGGAAGATTCTTGTTGCATTCTAGAGTCATAGTCTCAATACTTTGAGTCACAGTAATGGTGCATTCAAGATAATCAGATTTGGCATTATCAAGAACTAATCCATTTACCATCATATTTTGAAAAAGAAAAAGTTTTGCGATTAATCTTACCAGACTTCTTCTTATCACGAAGCTTGAGCGCTTTCAAGATGGCCTTTCCCACATTGTCTTCATCGCTGGACTCATGTGAAGGAGTAGTGTCATGATGTCATCGTAGTGAAGTCTTCACATGTCGCTTCTTCTTCCTTTGATGTCTCATCTTGCTTCTTCCACGCTCACTATCAGTGGTGTCTGATGATTTGCTGCTTTCACTTTTTTCATCATCTCTGTCCTTCATACGCTTCTTTGTGACTTCAATCATCTCTTTTTGTCATACATGTTGCGCATGTACTCAAGTTTTTGCTCAAGGTCCCGTGCATGATGTTTCCATGCATCCAGGGAATTATGCATGCATAGGTTTCTCGTCCTCAATCGATATAGGTGGCTTCCAAGTTGCCATCACTTGGCATAGAGCATCTTCAATTTCTTAACATTGTTGCTTCTCATGCTGATAGCGTTCTCACCATTCTTCCTCAGTAAGTGTCATCGGGTTGAACTTCTTCTTGATCGATGGTGATTGTTTTCCACATCCTCATCATGATGTAGATCTTCTGGATAACCTATCTCTGACGGAATATGCCTTTCAGACATAGTTAAGTATGTGCACGGTGCAAAGAAGAAATCACTATGAAAGGAAATACACACAAACACAAGACTTATCTCAATTTGGTTTCCAAGCTTTGAAAGCGGCTATTTGTCGAATAGTATCTCTGTGGGCTCTCGAACTCACACGATTCCAACAAGTGAATCCACGTTGCAAGGTACAAAGCAAAGCTTGTGTCCGACAGCACTTGTAGATTGCCTCCTGCTCTTGTGAACACTTGCTTTTGAGATTCTCCTCTTCCAAAATCCGTTGGGTTGCTCCCTTGTTTGCACTTTTGCCTTGAAGTATATCTTTATGACTAAGAACTTCAAAGAATAGAGCAACAAAGTGACTTGATCTAGTGGATAGTCACCAATTGTTAAGGGGACTTGTAGAACAGTACCGGGATGCAGGACCTCCCGAGAAGTTTTAAGAGCAATCTCCCAAGGCTTCCTCACACTCAACCAATGGTGCCAACGGTGCCTTCAGTGCCAGGTATGCCAAGGACTATGCCTTGGTCGCCGCCTTTGTCGTACGCTTGGAGGAGCTAAGGTGCGGGTGTGCGTTCACAAGCTTCGACCTGTCTACATACGACTAACTTCTTTTGCTGTAATATTTTTTTTTTCGCCGCACGTTTTCCTGCCTGCAAGCCGTTCTACGTTGTTCGCTTTCGTTGCTTCAAACTTTGTTGCGCTCTTATACGCAATATTCACAATCTAATGCGTGCCGCTATGGTTTCTTATTCGAGGACGTGGGGTGTGTGTGCTTCTCATGCTATGGATGATGAAACCTTAGCTCTGATACCACTGCGACGAGAAACGCTCGCGGAACCTGCAAATCCTTTTTTTTTTAAACAACACTCTTCGAAAATATGCACAAACTCTCAAAACTCACAAACGGAAGAGACAGAACAAGCGTGCTGGGTACATTGTCCCCCCGCCTACGTGCCCAAAATATGGCAAATCATGCTTGCCAGATGCCATCGCCCGATCAATTACTCTTCCCTTGGATTCACACAATCAATAGTAATGAAATATTTCAAGCATAAGATAACCTTGGAATTAATCACCACAATCAATCAACCTTTCAGTATTATAGCAACACAAAATTAATAAATCACAGATGAATGGTGCACATATGCGACACATACCATCTCATGGTGCACCTGATGCTACACATGAATGAAATCGTACGGATGGTGCACACATGCTACACATATCGTCATTGTGTAAGTGGTACACACAATGCTACACACTCATATAGCCGCAGCCGTATATCCAACCATGTAAGAGCACACATGCATCACTATGAAATAGCGAGCACACATGCATCAATTGCGCGACAAAAATGCTGGATCTCACTAAACTAAATACTAAAGGATTAAATTAATGGGATAATTTCAATTCTCGTAACACTATCAATTGCCATATGTATAATAGTGGAAGTGAATTTGGATCATCTAAAGCTTCTTGATTTGCTTTGACTATGACTTTCAAGTTGTGGTCATCACATGCAAGAGGAGAGGCTTGCATAACATCGCCATTTGCCAACACTTTTGATTTCACCTCATCTTCATTCTTTGTGAATTCACCTCATCGCCATTTGCGAACACTTATGGGCATAATAGGTTGTAGATATGGCGTGTAGAATCTTAAATTCATCCTTTATCAACTACATGGCCTCATTCAAGAAGTGTGATTTTTTATCTCACTGATAAGTTGTATTGGGCATCCATACCTGCATATAATATTTTCTAACACAAATTTGACCATGTTCTGAGACGAGTTATCTCGAAGTGCCTTAGCTTCTGCCCATTTGGTAGCATAATTAGTAGTAACCACAATATACTTATTCTATGTAAGCCTGGTAGGCTTGAAAGGACCAACAAAGTTCATTCCCCATCTTTGCAATGCTACTGGTGCGTTGGCATACGTGACACTTCATACATTTCATGTGAGCATCAAAAAATAAGATCCCCCACCATATATCCTACCTACAACACCATCCAAGCTATCAATAACCTCATCTTCATTCTTCTTCTTTGAGGTAGAAGATGCTTTACTTCCTACAATTAGTTTGAAAAATGTGTTAAAGTAGATTTTCAAAGGTTTGAATGGATATCATTTGACGTTAATATTTCAATTTGCTATCTTTGGAAGTTATGTTTTGGTTTCAGTGTTACAATTTTCAATAGCTTTACACAATAAAATGGTTTAAAACATAATTGCACACATAAAAGTCCACAAAAAATTGAACTTCATAAAGTTTCATTCGCATTTCATTTGAACATAGGTTGAAATAATAAAATTATTTTCAATTTGAACCTACTGAAAAGAACAACAGCAAATTTAAATGATATTCCAAGGTAAATGGAATAAACTTTTAAAAATTCAGACAATTATAGCCTTCTCCATATACAATGGCCAATTAATCAACACTCATTACTTGTTTTTACTTTCAAGTTACTGAGACAAATCGTTATGAAGAAACGAAAAGACTTCAAGCCCTCAATCAACAAATGCCGCAGACAATTTGATGCAGGAGCATACTGCATTGTTATGAAGAAACCAAAAGACTTCAAGACGAATGTTGCAGACAATTTGACGTAGGATCATACTGCATCGTTATGAAGAAACCAAAAGACTTCCAGCCCTCAATCAACGAACGTTGCAAAACTTTAACGCAGGAACATACTATAGAGAATTTGTGGATTCAAACCTACAAACATTACTATTCGGAATAACAGAACAGCAAACGATTTAATGAAGGGCCCTTCAAATTTCGTTTCCTATCAACGATGATCCACATCGCTGAGATAGGGGCCCATAAAATGAAACGACCGAGAAAAAGAACGATAATCCAAGCCCTAACGATGTTAAAAATAGCAGGAAGGGGCATCCCTAAAAGCATGAATTGAAACGACGGAAAAAACAGGAGCAGCACATAATAAAGCAAGGGGCATATGACGATCCATAGTTTCTAATATGTAGTAATCAGATATGCAAATCGAAAAGCCCTGTCCTGCGTTCCAGACTGCGCTAGCAGAGTTTATACGAAAACCAAGACTCTGAAAAATCAAGCTAGGCGTCCATGTCACATGAACTTTGTGAAACGCTGGGAATAGTTTCAACGAATTAACGTGAGCGATGCTCATGCACTTTCAAAGCATCTACGCAAATCAAACACAAAGTACCTGCAAAAGAAAGCATATTTCATTAGCACAGAACGGAGAGTAGAGAATCCAAAGGTTTGAACAGAAATGAATTCCCGTATGACCTACCTTCTGCATACACTTGTTTTGCGGCTAAGTGGAATGCCTTCTTCAGAGAACGCTTTGCAGATTTCCCGTTAGGGGACAGAACCTGTAGATGCAGATCTTTTGGGGGATTTCCAATAGTAGTGACCATCAAAGGTGTCATGCAGCGAGTCATTGGAGTAGCACGTTCAACAACGTTTTTCTTGGTTGGACTTGTGGATTCTGCAGGAGTAGAGGTTAGACTGTATACCATGCACTACAATGAAAGATATATTCAACACATGCAATGACTAAACCCACCGAAAAATGCAAAAGTTGCTCTTGCAGCCTCTCCATGAGCTTCATTGCCATACCTCTTCACAAGCTCTGGGGAACGTTAGACAAAAGCAATAAGGAAATACCAAAAAGCATTGCAAATGAAACCATGAAAGCAGTGAAAAGAACTAGAAGATGAAGACATAAGTTAGAAGAGACCACGTACAAACGTATTGCTGTGGTCGGTTTCCATAGCCTCACGGGTGCTCTCAAGAGCTGCCATCTCAAACAATCGACAAGCAAGAAGACACTCTGAACAGAAAGACAGTATTTCCTACGAACCAATGTGTTCTTTATAGGCTAACGAAGAACCTCCAAATATTCGATCCTACGCACCATGGAATAACTCAATTCCCTTCCAACATCTACACTTTCAATACAAAATCTTGCACAATAGGAAAACGAAATTCCACACAAAGCATGGGATCCTCTTGCAAGAGCTGCCAGCTATTGAAGAAGGCATATGGGGTATGTATGCATAGAGGCTTCCCATGCGAAAATTATCAACAAGCTAATTAATGTAATTATGACATTGGGAAGATTCAGCCCCAATAACAATATAACACGTTCCATGCACACCAAAATCAACAAAAATCCTATTTTACCTTTCAAAAGATGGCGAGCCAACACTATACCCTTCCCTATGTGGGGTAGGCCAAAAAGTGTCCCACACAGTTTCTTGCCAAGTGGCCCCCTTCCATTTTGGTTTAATCTCTCTCTCTCTCTCTCTCTCTCTCTCTCTCTCTCTCTCATATACACACATACACACACAGTTTGCAAATCATTCAGACTTTCCTATGCACATAGGTGTTGCAAATTAATCATCCAATCATCTTGATAATTGTTTTCCTTTCACAAAACCAATTTGAAGGCAGTGCTTACAAGAACTTGCACTCGTTTTTTACGGCAAGCAGCCTAGGGAGATGTTTGGGTTTTCTCACATTCCCTTGAGCCATGTGTCATGAATCTACGCCCTTGATCTAGTATCATCTTATGCCCTTGATTTCGTTTGATGTAAAAGCTAATATTTTGATTAAAAAACTAAAAGCATATGGGTGCTTTTCACAATAACAAGACTATATAAATGTTTCAAACCTAGTCAATTTGAAGAGATGGTCTACTTGATTTGCAAGTTTGGGCTTATTAGCATGTGAAGCTTTAGAGAGCCTCACGATGACCTTATGCTCTACTCTCACAAGCCTAAAAGCTCGACTTACTATAGTGATCAAACTCCCATTTTCCCGAGGTTGGAGAGGCACGTAATGCTGGCTAAGTGGAGAGTGAGAATGTTATGTGCTCTACTTTGGACTTCCTCTATTGATAGTTGTCTTTTTGTGCTATCCAGAGTCTACTAAACAATCTGAGAATGTTGGAATCATCCCGCTCAAGGACACATGCAAATCCTCTAAAGGTCACATTGGCAAGCTTTTTGGATATTGTGTCTCGGCGTTTGACTACGATTACGACTATTGACATTTAGGTAATATGCCAATTTCTTATCATTCGCGAGACTTACCCTCTCGGTGCTAATGTGCTCGGCGTTATCTCGGCACCCAGAGCCTTAAGGGCTCGTTCCCTTGAATTAAAACTCTTTGGAGAAGGAAGCACGCCGCCTCCCCGCCCATACTATGTGTGGTTATAATGATTATATATTATATATTATAATATAAATATTTTTAATTATTAGTCCATTCAAAATTTCTTGTTTTTAATATGAATTCTTACAACATTCCTCTTGTTCAATGCATGTTAGCATTGCGAGGGAGCAAGGAAATCCAAGATGAATGCAAGATTGAAGGATGACTACACCTTTATTCATATGGTTGTAGTCCATGTGACAATATTATAAAAACTGCAAACGAGGATCAGTTATTATGTCGCCTTATTCGTGCATTTGTTAGACTTCAGCTTCCAAAATATGGACATCACAAAGTCAATAATAAATCACCACACTTGACATTTGCAGGGAGGATTGGATCCTAATGAATCTGTGTCCCATCTCATGTCCTCTATTTTACTCATATAGTTTTTTTTTTGGAACACATCCACACCACCTCACGCACCCATCATCCTATCGAGGGGCACCCCACCCTGGACCGGTGGGCAATGGGTCTAGAGTTGTGGCACTCACACACACCATACACACGCACCCAACCACAAGCTAGGACTCCATGCCCCCCCAGCCACCAAGACTTGAACCCATGACCTGAGGGTTGGCAGCCCAACACTCAAACCATTAGGCCAAAGCCTTGGAGGCCTTTTTTTTTTGTTGAAATTCCTAACATCTACTAGGATTGAGTTATTGGGATTTTTTTGAAATTCCTAACCTCTGCTTTTGGATGGGTGCTGGCTTTTTAGTACCTTTTCGCTTGTATGTGCTTTTCAGGCCCCCTTTTATATGGCTATAAATTAATTCAAGCACTCCACTGAGGAGGTAACTCAGCTTTGACGGTTCGTGGGCTCCACTCAACTTTGAAGGTTTGTGGGCTGGAGGCAATTTAGCTTTGAAGGTTCATGCTTTGGGCTGGAGGCACTTCATCTTTAAAGGTTTGTGCTTTTTATCATTTTCCACCCGCACAAATCATGTTGGAATGCATTTGGTCGGGAAGCTCCCCACCTTTTATTCAAGCTTGCAAGGTACGTCAGGACCATGATAGCCCTTCTAGCGCATTGCTAGAGTTGGATCTCTCCTATATCATAACAGATGACATGGGAATTGAGCTGGTTGTGCCCATGGGCTACTTCACCGCCAAGCTTTTTTGCAACAATCTGAGGATTGAGGGAAGACTCAAGCTTGGATTCAAGTTCGTGGCATACTTTCCATACATATCGCATCTCACGATGGCATTTGCTAAGGTGCCAAGCTTGGGGCTTAGTGTGAGACCGTTATCATCGAGTAGCCTTGCAATTATAGATCTACCTATCATAGCTTCCTAGGTGGTAAGCTTGAGGATGCTTTCCACTAACATCTCTATTGAGTATAATATCTTGGTTTCGTCCCCTGAGCAAGACTTGATCACATGATTGGGTTCTATCGGATTCATTTGATCACTTATCAAGAGAAATGAAATCCATGGCTACATCCTGAAGTGTCGTGTCGATCATCATACCTGATTAAATGTCATATTTGCACAGTAACTCCATCCACACGGCATTTCAAACTTGTGGCCTTGTAGAACATGAGAAATGGGACACAGATTTGATTGAATGGTGGGGAACAGATTATGGATTAGGACCACCTCACCCTGACCTTATAGTGGACGATGATCTATGAGCCAAAAATTTCTCTAGATTGACCCGCCACTTCACCATGCTGCAATTCATCTAGGCTTTGGTATACGCAAGTCTTGACCTGTACTCAAAGCCGTGCTTTGTTTCACACCGTTGATAGATTGATTATGAGGTGAATGTGGATTGTTAGGGTTCTATCAGCTAGATTTGAGCCATTATCGAACTGGCAAATGATGCAAGGTGTTGTGCAAGTTAGAGAATGCACAAAGTGAAGAACATGTGGTTGCTATAACAGTGATAGGGGCCAAGCGATCGATAGGAAGGGGTTCTGAATCAAGGCAATCAATTTTGAGATGGCAATGCAAGGTAGCTATAGAATGAGGATTACCAAAAAGCGAGCAAGGAAAAGTGAGCGAACCAAAAAAAGTGAGCAAGAATAAGCGAGCGAGCCAAAAAAACAATCAAACCAAAACAATAATAGATTGACAAATCCCCTTTTTTAGTAGCAAAAATATCTAAGTTCTTCAAAATTCCATGAGAGAGTTGGACCTATGTCATTGCCAAGGCATCAGTAGTAAAGACACACCCTATCTTTGCTCACTTTTCCTTGTTTGCTTTTGGTAATCCTCCATGATCAAGTTCTCTGTCCACCACCAACATAAGTGAGATCATCAATGAAATCTTCCACACAAGTCAAAAGTTTCCTAGGACTCCTTGAATGGAATATTCTACATTACATGCATGTGAAAATGCTTGGTTTTTGAAACTATATTCACTTTCGGAACAAAACTTTTTTTGTTTGCAAAAACATCCCTCCCTAATGACTCATTCTTATATCCCACCAATCCAACAAAATCTAAAGAGTAAGTACTTCCCTTTCTTTTAAATGAATTAAATTCCAAAACAAATCGATCTTTACTTATATAAATCAATAGTAGAAGGCAAAATAGACAACGTATTGACATGGTCCTGATTAAGTAAACTTTCCTCTAGATCTGATGCAACAAATTGGCTAAATTTAATAAATATTCACATTTTGATGCATGAAATTTTACTAAATGGTACAAAAGCTCATGATAATTATCTAAATCATGCCTTGCCATTCGTTTTGATATGTAACATGACCCCATTTGGATCCGCAAATCAAAAGATACAAGACATCGAAATTCTTTTGGCCCAAAACATGAGAATTTCGATGTCCTATATCTTTTGATTTGCGAATCCAAATGGGTTCATGTTACATATCAAAACGAATGGCAAGGCATGACTTAGATAATTATCATGACCTTTGCACCATTTAGTAAAATTTCATGCATCAAAATGTGAATTTAATAGAAAATTTACCATTTTCTTGCACCAGATTTAGAGCAAGGCTACTCATTGGTAGCCAAAGCATTTCTATGCAAGTTCTCTCATGAGAATAAATAACACTATCAATAATGTAGACTTGCAAGCTTATGTTATAATCATCTTCAAATTTATGGTGATACTATTAAGCTTTATTAAACGATGAGTACATACATATAGTGAGGTTATGTTTTTATCAAGTTATGCACTTCAGCTATATAGTACATGTTGTTGATAGCCAAACCATTTCTATTTAAGCTCATCTCATGAGAATAAAGAACACAATTACTAATGTGCACTGGCAATATTACGTTAAAATCATGTTCAATGTTGAGGAAGCACTATAAATCTTTATTAATGATGAGTACCTGCTGTTACATTCCCACAAAAAGGGCTCATCAAAGATTCTTCCACCCAGCCACGATTCCCAGAGTGCTCTTGTACGTGAACCCCCCTTGAGTTCCCTCAATTTTCTTCCTTTATGGAGCTTGTCTCTAGAAATCTCCCCTGAACCCAGTGCTTGCCACTTGGAGCCCAATTGAGTGCCACATGTCCATAAAGGACCTTAGAACCGTAGTGCCCTTTAGACCTTAATATTGGACTCCATATTGATGCTACCACTATCGAGCCCCCTGGTTTCCCGCTTCACCGCCGTAACCACACTAGACAATACCGGGATTACAGCTGATGTAACATTCCCTTCCCCTTAAGAATGGTTTATGTCCTCGAAAACAAAATTGGGAAACCTCCTTTGGATATTGCTTACCCTTTCCCATGTTGAACTCTCTTCAGGTCTATCTTTCCACTTAACTAGACATTCTTGCCATATTGTGTGTCGTGTTCTTTTTTCTTATCTCAAATTCTTTCTGGGTCATGTGGTAAAGATGCGAGTTCAATGAGTTAACTAGGACTTCTTTTCTAATGAGATTATCATCATCTCCTAAATTTGTTTTTAGTCTACTAACATGAAAAACTAGATGTACTCTACATCCCTTAGGTAAGGCTAATTTGTAAGCAAGTTCTCCAATCCTCTTTAGTATTGTGAATGGTCCACAGCTAGGAGACAACTTCGGACATTTACCTATCTTTAGAGATTCTGAAGATTCAGGTACCTTAAGGTAGACTTTCTCAATTACTTCAAACTCCAACTTTCTACGGTGGGGGTTTGCATAACTTCTTGCTCTATCTTGAGCTCTTCATATGCTATCATTAGCTAACTTAAGCGTTTGATTCATATCCTCAAGAAAGTCTTTGGCTAAGTAAACCTTCTCTTTTTTTAGTCCCACTCTCATTGGGGCTCTTGGTTGAAATCCATACATCATCATAAATGGACTAAAACCTATAGCTGAATGTTTGGCACTATTATATGCAAATTCTAATATGGGTAGATACTAGTCCCAATTAGTTTGCCGTTTACTTACATATGCTCGAAGCATATCCTCAATGATTTAATTGACCCTTTCAGTTTGACCATCACTTTGTGGATGATCTGTGGTGCTCATATTCAATGAAGTTTCTAATCTCTTAAACATAGCCCTCCAAAAATAGCTGTTAAATTTGCTATCCCGATCACTAACAATACTGACTGGTAGCCCATATAGTCTATAGATATGCTCCACAAATAGCCTATCTAATTCTGGAGTTTTAACATCTTCACTGTTGTTGACATGAATGAAATGAGCCATCTTGGTCAACCGATCCACAATTACCCACACAGAGTTGTGCCCCCTAAGTGTCTTGGGTAATCCTACAATGAAATCCATGGAGATGCTTTCCCATTTGCCAGATGGAATCTCCAATGGGTGTTGGAGACCTCCTACCTTAAGGCATTCAGCCTTGTTGACCTGGCATTTTTGGCACTTCAATACATAATCTTGGACGTCCTTACCTATTCCAAGCCAAAAGAATTGTCTTTTCAGAAGCACATATGTCTTCTGAATTCTCGGGTGTCCAACACTCGGACTATCATGACATTCAAAAAAGATTGGGCACCTAATGTCATTATCATCCAGGACACACACTCTACCCTTGTAGAGTAGGTAGCCATCTTCAAAGTATATTTTTTCCACTTGAGTCCTTTATCACCAACCTGTGGTGTGTCGCCATTTCCATGCGACTCCTTAGTGAAAGCCTCTCGACTAGTTGGATCCCTATTTTTTATCGCTTTCCATATTTCAGAGAAGTGAGGATCAAACTCACATTTCCCCTTTAAGGACTCTAGGAAATCATTCTGAAATTGAGTAAAACTCAATTCATTAACAATTGGCATTCGGCTAAGAGAGTCTACTACCACATTGAACTTCCCTTTCCTATATGTCAATTGTATATCAAACTCTTGCATTAACTCAACCCATCTAGCTTTTCTACCTTTAAGCTTTGGATGATTACAAATCCACTTAATGCTCTCCTGATCAAAGATGATCTCAAATTTTGCACCATATAAGTAGTGCCTCCACTTTTTTAAAGCATAGACTATAGCATATAGTTCCTTCTCATATGCCGAGTAATTCCATTGGGCATGATCTAACTTTTTGCTTTCAAAAGCCACTGGTTGACCTTTTTGTATAAGTATTGCCCCAACAGCAAAATCACTGGCATCTGTCTCAACCACGAATGGTTCATTGGGATCCACTACTTTTAAGATAGGAGCTGCTGCTATAGCTACCTTTAATTTTTCAAAACTTGTCTTTTGAGGTTCATCCCATATGAAGGTGCTTTCCTTCCCCTTAAGCTGGTCTGTCATCGGAACAACAATCCTAGCTGAATCTCCTATAGAATCCTGACAAACCTAAGAATATCTATAATTATTCTAGATTTGTAGGATATGGCCATTCCAATATGGCCCTTACTTTGCTAGGGTCCATACGAACCCCTTCTTGGGATATTATATGTCCCAAGTATTTCACTTCTTTTGCAAAGAATTCACATTTGGATTCTTTAGCAAAGAGTGAATTATCTCTAAGCAGCTGGAACACTTTTTGCAAATGTTCCAAATGCTTTTTCCTAGTATTACTATAAATAAGGATATTGTCTAAAAATACTACAGCAAATTTCCCTAGATTGGCCTTAAGACACTATTCATAAGTGTCATGAAAGTTGCTGGAGCATTTGTTAATCCAAATGGCATTACTTTAAATTGATAAATCCCATACCTAGTACGAAATGATGTGTTAGAGACATCCTCTTCCCTAATTCATACTTGGTGATATCCTGATCTTAAATCAATTTTAGTAAAGTATTTTGCCCCTTGCAATTGATCAAAGAGCTCATCAATGCGAGGCATAGGATACTTATTTTTTATGGTGATTTTATTTAGTGCTCAGTAATCTATGCATAAATGCATAGTACCATCCTTTCTCTTTACTAGTAAAACTGGTGTAGACCAAGGTGAGCTACTTGGTTGGATTTGGCCCTTTTTAAGATATTCCGTTAACTATCTTTCGACCTCACATTCCTCCATTTGACTAAGTTTATACGGGGGTTTAGAAACAGGGGTAGATCCAGGAATTAAATCTATTTTATGATCTACTTCTCTCTCAGGAGATAAATCATCAAGTAAATTAGACGAAAAAACATCTTTAAATTCAAACATTAAATCATTGAAAGAAGATTTATACTTTTTATTATTATCGAGAACAACATTACTTCTTTCCGATGTAGAAGACATAAAATCACCAATAAAAGTAAGTTCACAAAGATATACCTTGCATTCTTCTTGGTGTAGTATTTCTTCCAATTCCATCAAACAAATAAGAGGAGAGTTAGGCACATCATGTTCTCCTTGAATGCGAAAGACTCTACCCTCTTTTTCAAACATAATGGAGTTATTAAGATAACTCCTCTGTAAGCTATGCCCAAGACTATACAGCCATTCTCGACCAAGCACTACATCTGTTCGGTTGAGATGCATGATTTGGAAATCCAAGGCATCCTGATAACCTTGAATATCCACCTCTACACCATATATCATGGTGTCCCAAACTTTTTTTATCACTAACCTTTGCCCAAGAGACCACATATTTATGGGTACTGGGACTCTCAAGAAATTTTAATTTCTTAACTAACGAGTTCAAGAAATTATGTGTTGCACTATCATCGACCATCACTCTTACTCTTTGCCCCTTATTTTTTTCATGCATCCTCATTAAATCATGAAGACCAAAGGTGGGCTGCCACATTGCCGATGATAGACATCACATGTGGGTGCTATCCTCATGATAGACCTCTACCTTAGTGTACTTTTCAATACCATTAAGCGGCAACACTTGCACTTGTTTTTGTGGAGGTCTATTTGGGGCTTTAGTTCCCGCTGGTTTATTTTTAGGGCAGTTCCAAGCTGCATGGTCTTTGCCCAAACATTTGAAGCAAAGATTTTCTTGCCCGTCCCTTTCATAATCCTCTTTCTTCAAGAGAGGATAATTTTGTGTTTGAGGTTTCTTAGGTGGTGCCTGAGGAACCTCCTTCTTTAAGTGCCCCTTCCTTTTCAAATTGGGAAATTTATTGAACTTTGGAACAAAACCTGTTTGCTCTGAAGTTCCAACTCTGAATTTCCCAGTCGTATCATCGTATATTTGGGCATACTTAATGGCTTCCGTGAAGGTTTTAGGAGAATTTCTTTTCACCTCAACCTTATAAGTGTCTTTGAGACCTCTCACAAAACCCCTTATCTTTTGGAATTCATCAATTCCCTTTAGCCTAAGGACTACCTCCCTATAGTTCGCTATGTACTGGACTAGAGTGTTTTAACCCATAGTGCAATTGTCCCAAGCCTCCCATGCTCTTTCTAATTCATTTTTTGGTAAAAACTCTTTTAGGAAGGCTTGTTCAAATTTAGTCAAATACCTAGGAATTCTATCACTCTCCTTGAGGCTCATCCACCATTTATAAGCTTTATTTCCAAGGGAAAGACTTGCTTCCACGAATTGATTTTCAGAAGGTGTATTCCTGAGTTGGTGGAAGTCTTGCCACTTTTGCAAGAACATATTAATAGCATCTTTATTACGCTTCCTTTCTTCCCCATTGAAAATTGGCGGTTTCAAGTCCTTAAGGATGTTTGAGGTTTCTCTAAGTCGAGAGGTGGACCTCTCAACTTGATTAGGAGGAATCGATGATTTTTCGGTAATAGATACCGATTGAGAATCAGCTATATTAGTTATAGCTTCATAGCTAGGGTTTTCAATGTATCACTAATAACTCCTAGCTGTGTTTCCATATTTTGAATTCGAGTTTCAAGTTTAGTGAATTTCGTATACGGAATTCCACAATCACCATAATCAATATCCTCCATTTCCACATTATCCTCTTGAGTTTCAGTTTGTACCTCCTCATGTGTTTCCTCTCCAACTATTGCTTTTCCCTTTGTAGCCCTTTCCTCGACCTCCCTAATCATACCATCCCTTTCTAGAGTTGTCTTTTTTTTTTTAAAATGCGTACTTTCCAGAAATAATAAAGCAACATGCTTTATATCAGAAAAATGCAATGCCCACTTCCCTTGTATTTGTTCGAGGTGTTGAATGCATCTTCGAAGTCATTCTGCTTTCTTTTAATTCATAAACTCATCTTTTGACTCTGCTTTTTTACTTCCTTTGACTTTAAGCTCCTCAACGTGAGCTTTGATTCCCTTCTTTGATCTCCACCATCTCGCTTTCAAGTCCTTTTCTTTAAGATTGGCGAGGCTAGACCTTAGATATAGATTCTTATAGGGGTGAAAAAGGATCTTAGAACCTTAGTATAAAAGGAGACCTTTGAAAAAAAAGACGTGGCTTTCTTCAAAGTCTAAGAACTTTATATGACTTGGCCTGCAAATGACTTGATGCGCCCTTTTAAGAATTGCAACGTAAATTCACGTCGCATCATCACTTTCCCAAGCAATCTCCTTGTTAATTATACAAATGCACATAACAGCAGAAGCTAGGGACACGGTGCACTAGATTGCACAAATGTATGCCGAGCTGTTCTTTTTGTACAAATCCAAAACCACATTGTTGTGCGTCGGCTTGTTCTAGAAGATTATCACTATGCCCGCCTGCAACCAAAGTCCTCTTTTCAAGCGACAGACTATAGCGTTTCTGTAATGGAGCAGATATAGCTAGATGGGCTACGCCAGAACGTGGGGAATTTTACTACGCATACAATCCATGCTTCCATTGCACATCTCCACAACCCGTCCTGCTTATCCGTTTGTCTTCATGGCTGCCATAGCTTTTCCCGACACAAATCCGGTGGCCTTCTCTTTTGATCGATCGTTGCCTTCCATGACTACTTACAACAGGTGGCCACAAAGCTGAAGCCTTGCAATTTGCCCATACTCAAGGAGCATATCCATTATACATAGGCCAACAATTCTTGAGTAGCTCTTGCTCATAGGCAATCCACATCACCCAACTAGGTAGACACCCACTCAATTCACAGCAGCAATTTTCGTTCTCAAGTTCGGAAGGAGGCTCTGATACAATTGACATATAGGAAAGGGAAGTTCAATGTGGTAGCAAAGTCTCTTAGCCGAATGCCAATTATTAATGAATCTCAATTTCAGAGTGATTTCCTAGAGTCCTTAAAGGAGAAATGTGAGTTTGATCCTCACTTCTCTGAAATATGGAAAGCAAATAAAAAATAGGGATCCAACTAATCGAGAGGCTTTCACTAAGGAGTCACATGGAAATGGTGACACACCACAGGTTGGTGATAAAGGACTCATGTGGAAAAAATATACTATTGAAGATGGCTACCTACTCTACAAGGGTAGAGTGTGTGTCCCGATGGATGATAATGACATTAGGTGCCAAATCTTTTTTGAATGTCATACATTAATGTTAAAGCACCGGGTGGCAGGATATCTCAAGTCAATGAGGTGGAAGGATGGCACCGGTTGTAGGGTTAGCTATCGATGGGATAGCATGCCTTGGAGGGATACCAGGATGGAACTGGTTGGAGGGATTATAGTTATGGCATCGGGTCAATGCTTGCTGTCAGGCCGACGGGATAGAAACCCCTGACAAATCATAATTAAGGTAGCAAGCTAGGTGACTAACATGTGTTAGTCAGCGAGATAGAGACTAAGGTGATAGGTCGATGGGATTTCGAGCTATGGCAATGGGTCAACAAGATAGGAAATGTTTGGGAACACGTAATGTCACTAAATCTTTTTTGATGATTCTTGGTGATTCTTCAAGTTTTGTTCCAGGTTTGTGTGCATAGGAGGTTGCTAAGGATTGAAACTACCTATTACAAACAATAAACATCACAAAACAATAAGTTTTGACACATAAACGAGTGATTCCTACAAGTTGGACTATCAAGCACCCAAAACCACTTCAAAATTCCACTCCAATCTTCATTTTCAAGTATTTTTAGTTGGATTTGACACTACAACCAACTTTGCGATCATTCTGGCTACTTTCTTGTATAAACAAACATAAAAAAACAATAAAAAATAAGCTCAAATGCATAAAAATGGCTTTATGGATAGAAAGTTGAAGAGTAAGCTTTTCTACTCTAAAATCACTCTTTCTTCACTCTTTTCCACTTGAAATCCACTCCTAATCTCCACTAACAAAGCCTAAGGTCATGTGCAATGGGCTGGTTATGGGAATAAGCTAAACAAATGTAAAAGCATACCTTGTATCTCCCCGATAGTGTGCCAAAGATGTGTTGTCTGGCAGAGACACGCATCTTGTGGGGATGTTGGAAGTGTGCCGACGGAACTCCTAACTCCCGTTCTACTTGTGGGAGCCTTGCATAGTGAATCCTTCACTCGTGTCACTCGAGTGCCTACTAGATTGTTGCAATTGGGTTTCCACCGAGAAGAAGGAGGTGAGAAAGAGAGAGAGGAGAGGCAGGGGAGAAGGGAAGGGGGTGGAGAAGGAGACGGGGGTGAAGGGGAATTGTGGCAAACACCAAAGGAAAACAAGAAGAGCAAGAAAACCTCAATATGAACATGAGTAAGAAGAGAGCTTGTATTTCTTAAAGGTTGCATAAAACAATGAAGACCAAAGTCAACCACTGGGCCTTGTATACATGTCACCATTTGAAGGGAGGGCCAATCTGATTCCTTGTACCACACACTCTCTCTCTTTTGTTACAACCACTTAGGCCCATATGGTGCCAAGGCATATGCTAATTCTCACAACCTTCCTTCCATCTTCAAATGACACTTGTGTTATCGATATACTTGATCCAAATGGCTCTTGTGTTATCTATAAACTTGATCCAAATGGCTCTTGTGTTATCCTTGCCAGTTTTGGTGACTTGGGCGAGACTGAGCCATTTGTGGATCAAAACCCGTAGGGTTTGGACAGCCAGATCCATCAACATGCTCAATGGCTATTACCAGAGCACTTTCTTGGACTTCCTTGAGACTGGAGTCATTTTCTTATATCTGGTCTATGAGAGCTTGGACTAGTTCTTATCTCATGATGAGCTCCTCCAACATCTTTGTTTAACTTTTTGATAACTACTCTAAAAAAACATTGTGCTTGCAAGTCACATTTGTAAACGAATGCAAAGGATTGTTTGCAAGATTGGTGGAAGAGTACAACAAAGATGGCATTGTCATGTACACACTAAAAAATGTGTCGTACATGTCTGTTAGGAACACCTTGTGTATTTTTTACTTTACCATCCTAGCAAATGTTCCAGATGGAGCTAAGAAGGGGGATTTGATGCAAGTCTTTGTGACACAAGTCGGGAATCTTGGATACGGTCGTATGGTGAGATTTGTCTCTTTGGCTTTTTTGTTTGCTCCTAACAATGCAATTTCCAATGTTTTGCCCATACTATGATGCAAGTCACTGTAGTTAAGTTTGCTCCTAAATCCTATGGTCCCTTTGAAGTTTTGAAGCGCATTAATGACAATGCCTATCGGCTCAAGTCCATGGTATACACACAATGCAACAAGTGGTTGACTTTGAAGACAAATCTATTGTTTATTGCTCCTTCAGAGGGATTTTCACCACTAAGTATCTTCAAGGACAAATACTGTGAAGAGCTAGCTTTTCCTAAAATTTTTTATGGCCATGCACACTCGTACAATGTGCCTGAACGTACATTGTATCAAGACATTGCACGATATGAGCTTACATGCAAGGATCGTTGATTTACAATGTCCATAGAAAACATCTTCTTCAAAATGATGAAAATTCTCATACGTCAAATATTGTCATCCACATGGGTGCATATGCTAAAAGCTCAGCTACATGGTCGTACGTTGAAAGCAAAGGACACATTAGAGAACTCCAACATGGAGTGATTTCTTAATTAAAACATTGGATATCGTGACTTTGCTTGCTTTGCATACATCCTCTGACTATAAAAACAAGCTTTAAAAAAACCTATTTGCAATGGTGCATCAACTAGGCTCCTTACCTGTTTCTCTTCTTCGCCGAGGCTATGACTTACTACCTTCGGGCGAGGTCTACAGGGATCAGGGGTGTTCGTGACTTTGTCTATAGCAAACAGAAAGGCTATGGGAACCTTTGGTCGATTGTTTGAAAAACTAGACCCTAAACCCATTAGTGCTTTGGAAGGCAATGGGCCCAACAAACTGCGTAACTTAATCCGACAAGACCCTGTGACAATATCTCAATACTATGTACACAGATTCCAAGCGCTTAAAAGGATTCTCAAACAAGACCCTTCAATTCTGGGGAAAGTGTTGGATTTCTACTTTGTAATAACTAAATTCCAAAATCGTCACTAGCCAACATGACCACGGGTTGATTTGGATCGAGGGATCTCCATTGTGCAACATCTCTACCAACAACGTCATAGAAGAATTCGTCGACAAATACATATGCTGTGATTTGTCAAAGGTCGACTTACCAAACCTAGACATACAATCCCATAAACACAAAAAGACATGTCAAAGAAGAGGAAAGGCTTGTCAGTTTGGTTTTTCTCGCCCACCAATACACACAACAATGCTCTTATTGCCGCTTAATAGAGAAGAAAACCAAAGCACATACAAAGAACAAATGAAACGAGTCAGAAAAACCAACGCTTCATTTGACTCTTGAACAATTCTTCACTGAACTTAATCTTACACAAGAAGAATACATTCTCGCATTGCGTTCAACTATAAGCCAACCAACAATGTTTGTAAAGTGTCAACGTAAAGATATATTCACAAACAATTTCAATTCAACTCTAACAAAGTTGTGGGAAGACAATACATACCTTCAATTCATTTTGAATCTACATGGAGCAGCAGCATATTGCACCTCCTACATGACAAAAGTAGACAAAGACACAGCCAATGCTGTGACAAAGGCATTCTCCGAATGCGTAAACACAAAGATCCCAGCAAATGAACGCATACGCAAAGTTGGCAATGCAATACTAACACATAACATATAAGCGTGCAACAAGTTGTCTACTTGTGCTTGTCTCTTCCACTCACAAGCAACACTAGAGAATTCTCATACATAAATACCAGCCCAGTTGAGGAAAGAACATTTCTGTTGAAATGACGCCACCAGCTAGAGCAACTCAACCCTGAAAGCAATAACATCTTCTTTGTATGTTTGTCTTCGTTTGTTAGCGATTATGGGAGCAACAAAAACGCAGCGAAAAAACACAAACGCATCAAAATTATCCGCTTCAACAACTACAGCCAAACCAAGGACCCAAAAAACCATTATAGGGAGTTGTGTCTACCATGCTTACCTTTCTTTGTACTAGAACATTCCCTAAGGGAAGACAGCTCAACTTGGCATGATCTTTACACCATAAACAAGGAGTTAATAGAAAAAAATAGAGCTTGCTTCAATAAGCTACAAGCTTTCAAGCCATCGAATTCTGCATCCAATGCATCAACTTGTTCGTTAACCTCATCTATCAAGGATCACAAGAAAGATGACTTTGACTTGCAAGCGGAGTTCCCCAATCTCCTAAACAAAATCAATTCATTCAACATGGCCATCTTACATACAAAGCACAACCCAACGATGAGTACCATGCATCAATCCATGCATTAAACAATGACCAGCGTCGTGCAATAGTAGAAGACATTTTGTTGAAGAAACGCCTAAACCAACAATTCCCCTTGCACATATTCCTAATAGGAAATGTAGGCACAAATCATAGTCGATTAGACCCAATTGGGAGACCGACCCAGTCAGCCCAAAACGACCGATAAGAGGGAGAGGATGGGTTACAAGGTTGGAGGAGAGGGGAGGAGGAGTTGCAAGGTTAGGCATGCTTTGGGATGTGGATTGCAAGGAAGCATGGACACTTGAGACAATTGCTTAGAATACCAAAGTAGAACTCAACACAATGCCCCAAAGAGTGTGGGCTTCATTCCATTATGGGGTATATATACAAGTTGGAGAGCTTCTCTCTCTGCATGTAGGAAGGGTAACACATTCTCTCTCTACATGTAGAAGTTGCATGTAGAACTCGCATGTAGAACTTGCATGTAGAAGTCGTATGTAGAACTTGCATGTAGAAGTTGTATGTAGAACTCGCATGTAGAACTCGCATGTAGAACTTGCATGTACAAGTCGTATGTAGAACTTGCATGTAGAAGTCGTATGTAGAAGCTGTATGTAGAACTTGCATGTAGAACTTGCATGTACAACTCACATGTAGGAGTTGCATGTAGGAGTTGTATGTAGAACTTGCATGTAGAACTCGCATGTACAACTCGCATGTAGGAGTTGCATGTAGAAGTTGTATGTAGAACTTGCATGCAGAACTTGCATGTACAACTCGCATGTAGGAGTTGCATGTAGAACTTGCATGTAGAATATACAAGTTGGATTTCTAAGAGGGACTATTTCTAGCCTTATGCAAGTACAAGCGGTGTTAGCTCTTAGGAGGGAAGAGGAGGAGGGAGGAGGAGAGAGGAGGAGGAGGAGGAGGGAGGAGGAGGAGGAGGAGGAGGAGGAGGAGGGAGGAGGAGGAGGAGGAGGGAGGAGGAGGAGAAGGAGGAGGGAGGAGGAGAGGGAGAGGATGGGTTGAGGAGAGGGGAGGAGGGGTTGCAAGGTTAAGACATGGTAAGTAGGTCCCATGTGGCATGCTCTTCCACTAGAAGGTCTAGGTACCATTTAGATGCTTCATCAGTTAAGGCCATGGGAAACCAAGCCACCTTGGTTTCATGGGATTGATCTCCACCTGCTCGGCATGCGGCATCAAAATGCTAGAGGAATTAGGCTGGATCTCCCCTACCATTATATTTGGAAAGTTTCAGTTTTCCCAAGGGGCAGATATCTGCCTTGATTGTTATTATTTCTTCGATTAAAGAAATTGTCAGCCTCTGCATCAAGGTCAATATCCCCATCATTGTCGTGACAGAGTCCAGCCATGTTGGGGTGTGGAGGAGTTAAAGGGAGTGATTGAATTTCAAGGGGGGATTCGGGGTAGAGGATTGGCGAGGGCGGTGGTTGTAGCAGAGTTGTATGCAGATGTGGTGAGCATTGGAGTCGGAGGCGTTGGCTGGAATGTAGTTGCATGCAGATTGGGAGAGATTTGCCAGGGTGTCTCTGCCACAAGTGCGAGTGTGGATGAAGTTGTGTTGGGAGGGTTAGAGTGGTGTTAGTTTGTGTAGGGACTGTCATGTTAATAATGTGCCTAAGATTGTCCTACGTGTGTAGGAAACTGTGCTGGTGTAGATGGATCGTTAATCGAAGGTCACGGTGTGAAGATATGAGCAAATTTGTGCGAAACGAGGCCCAAACGGGGGCATGAGTGAGAGAGTGATAGGGATGCCGAAATGGTGTGCAATGGGCTGGAAAAATACCCCGTAACGTAGTGTTTCCATGTGTGAAATGTGGGTTCAAATGGGGTTTAGTTTGGTCCCAAATGGATGAGTTAGGAGGGGTTAAAGTAGGGGTAAAATGTGATTTTTTTTGGGGGGGGTGTCCTAAGGGTGGTGTGAATGGACTTTAAGTCCAACTGAGGGGTTGTAACTAACCTAGTTTAGTTGACCTAATTGGCCCAATTAGTGTAACTAACTTGACTATCTAGTTAGATGGTAATCAGTTAGTCTAACCTAACCTAGTGATGGTTAGACTGACCACAGTTAGTTAAACTAATCTAGTTAGTGTAACTAACTAATAGTTAAACTAACCTAACTAAGGTGAAAACTAACCTAATGTAGGTTAATACTAAGCTAGGGTAAAACTAACCTAATCTAGGTTAATACAAACTTAGGGTTAGCTTTGGGTTAGTTTTTTTAAAAATAATAACACAGTTGGGGGGGGCTGTCATGGCGGCGGCCGGGGGGGCTACGTGTGGCAGCGAGGGGGGGGTGGTTTTTCGTGCGGGGGGTGTAGGGGAGGGGAGGGGGGTGTAGCGGCAGCGGGGGGGGAGGGGAGGGTAGGGAGTAGGGAGGGTGGGAGGGAGGTGGCATGGGCACCGCCATTGATGGCTCTGTCATTGGCAGGGCAGGCATTGCTAGCATGCGCCATGGGCGACCGCTAGCGCACCACCGTGGGCGAGCGCTATGAGCACCATTGCGGGCGTGCCGTGAGCACCGTCGTGGGTGCTCTGCCCATGGAGGGACACGACAAGGGCTTAGGCCCCTGCTTTACGGGTAGGAATAGGTAGGGAGGGGGAGAAGCGATCGGGGAGGGGGGGTAGAGAGAGAGAGAGAGAGAGAGAGAGAGAGAGAGAGAGAGAGAAGAGGGAGGGGGAGGGATAGAGAGAGACAGAGAGAAGAGAGAGAGAGAGAGAGAGAGAGAGACAGAGAGAGAGAGAGAGGAGAGGGAGGGGGAGGGATAGAGAGAGAAAGAGAGAAGAGGGAGGGGGAGGGATAGAGAGAGAGAGAGAGAGAGAGAGAGAGAGAGAGAGGGGGGGGGGGAGGGAAAGAGAGAGAACGAGAGAGAAGAGGGAGGGGGAGGGATAGAGAGAGAAAGAGAGAAGAGGGAGGGGGAGGGATAGAGAGAGAGAAAGAAATAGAGAGAGAGAGAGAGAGAAAGAGAGAAGAGGGAGAGAGAGAGAGAGAGAGAGAGAGAGAGAGAGAGAGAGAGGGGGGGGGGAGGGAAAGAGAGAGAAAAAAAGAGAGAGAAAGAGAGATAAAGAGAGAGAAATAAAGAGAGAGAAAGAAAGAGAAGAGGGGGAGAGAAAGAGAGAGAAATAGAGGGAAAGAAAG